>NW_027223757.1:86040074-86640074 GCF_028538775.1 Myotis yumanensis | reverse complement strand
TAAAGACCAAGTTTGAGAATTAAAAAGTTGATAACCTTAGGGAGAAATTCAAGCGTGGTGGGGGTCTGAGAAAAATGGGCCCAGTTCATAGGCTCAGGATGGGAACATTTAAAGGATGTTGGAAGTTATCAAGGAAGCGCAGTTAGGGAGCAAGACCCCAGAGAAGGAGAAGCGAGGCAGGGTGCCGGTGAAGGATTGGCCTCAGGGATGAAAGGAAGGGGGATGTGATCCTCTGGGAGTCCACGTGCAGCTGGGAGAGAGCCAACAGTGCTGTTCCCTTGGCCCCTCTGTGACAGCACAGCCCACACTGGGTGTCTGGGACAGGGCTTTCCATGAAAGTGAAGAATGGAGGAGACATGGACACTGGAGGGAGGTTTTGAGGAAGCAGATTGGAGAGGAGGGGGGTTTTTATAGGAGGAGCCATGGCAATGAATATTTGGGAGAAAAAAGCACAGAATAATGAAATAAACACATTGTTGTACGGAAATTGATGGTTATAAAAATAAAATCAGATGTCACCGACCTACAAAAGGCAGCTCTGGTATGAGTCCCTCTGTGGCTGAACCCCTAAGTTGTAACCATGGTGGCTTTATTAAGGTGGTGGTGTGGGCCTTTGCCTCACTGAGTTGAAAGCGGATATCTTGGGTGCACAAGGAACAGAGGGCTCTCATCTCTCAGGGGAGGGACAGATTGAGGTGTGTGAAGTGGTGGAGGCCCTGGTCTGGTCCCCACAGGGACTGTCTTGAGGTAACAGACACACTGGGTATTAAAACAGGTCAAAGAAAGGTGAGGTGAAGATCATGGACGTTAGTGGGAAGGGGTCCGGTAGATTACATGTTGAAAGGAGAAGGTGGCTTTGGCGGGAAGGCTTTGGGCATGACTGTGGCGGGTTGGGGAAATACTGGAAGGATGTCCTCGATAGAGGGTGCCTGTAGGAGGGAGGGTGCTGCGGTCCAAGAGACCCCATCGTTTAGGAATCTTATGTCTTTTGTGCTTCCCAAGGTCAGCCGTTTCCACTTTCTGCTCAGCTCCAAACCTTTCGTCTTGTGGGCTCTGTCTGAAGCCACAGCATGTTGTCTAAGGGTCTCTCAAACTCTTTCCTAATGGTCCAGCCTTCCCACAGCCTCCTGCTTGTAGTAATCACACCAATACGACCTGAGTCGGTAGGTGATCTTACCATCTCCTAACGTGGTTTGTACCTTTTAGGTTGTTGCCTCTTTGAGCACCTTTTGTTTTTCTCTCCAGCCTTCCCCGATGAACCCCATTCCTGCTCACATGGTTTTCCCTCTGGGTCTCGATCCTAAATTCTGCTTCTCATAAGAACACCAGTCGTATTGGATTAGGACCCACCTAATGACCTCGTTTTAACTTAATTACATCTTTAAAGACCCTATCTCAAAATACTGCTCCACTCCGAGTTCCTGGGGGTTAGGACTTCAATGATGAGTGTGGGGAAATTCCACTCAGCCCGTAAGACCCTCTTCTCCTCTTTCTTGTGGGGTACAACCATTTCCCACACCTCTAGTTCTCCACCTTCAGTCTTCTTGCTGATTTTTCTCCCACTGCCCCGCTTCCTGAGGTGACTGACAGCCTCGCAGTGGCCAACCCACAGGCTGTTTGTGTGGCAGGGAGGACCGTGGCACAGGCTTGCTGATCTGTGCATCAGCACCTCTCTGTGCGATACCGGAGCCAGTCACAAAGGGAAAGTAGCAAATTGCTTGTAAAGGAACAACCAGCTCAGCACTGGGTCATCTTGTAATCTCCCCGCAGCCCAGGCTGCAGGCTGCCCTGTACTGTTGGCACGTGCCGCCCTGCCTCCTCATCACACTGTATCCTGAGAAACTAGAGTAGAAAAAGGCTGAAGAGCCCCTTTGCCTGGAGCCCATAACCTTCCTTATTGTCATGCAAACAGCTGCAGAAATTTGCTGGCAATTTGGTCTGCGGAGGAGAAAATCACCTCCCCCTATTGATAGCAATAAGGCCTGATGCTTTTAACAGCACACACAGCTTCCCTAAATTATATCTTTGGATCAGGAAGCGAGTCCATGAGGCGGGCCACCCTGGCATAGTTATCCCAATTTTAGAGATTAAAAAAACAAGTTTAAATAAATGCCACAAGGACTTGGGTTGTGATCCTTCCCACTCTGAGGGCTGCCATCTCCGATGATATTCTACCTACTTCATTTCTCCCATCTCAGTCTCAGGATGTCTCTCGGTGTTTTCCCAAAATGCACCTCTTCACACAGCCTTTGCACATTTCTGTCTACATTCACCCAAGCACCAGTCACTGATAACCAGGCCGGTGTAAGGTGAGGTCTGATTTGAGCCTAGTACTAAGCAGCAGGATATGGGATTCCCATGGGGTTTGCTGTGCTAATTTTTCCCCTAGTACACATTAAAATAATTATTCCGTCCTTGAATTAAATTATCACTTCAGGATACACTCTCTCTCCGTGGCTGTGATTTCTCCGTGGGCTACAGAGGCACCCTGACAGTCCTGTTCTTCAAACTCTTGGCTGCAGTCCATGGTGAGAAACAAATCACACAGCAACACGATACTCACATGCACACACGTATATAAAACAAAACCAGCGCCACAAGGGCATTCTTAACCTGGGTGGACACATGCTCTTTTCTATTCCATGTTAATGCTTGTTGTGAATCCCCTAAATCCACTAAATTGATTTAATGACCCAGCAATAAGTTACACCTGCAATCAGGAAAATAATCCTTTACAGAATGTTCTGGCCAATTTCAGAAGCCTGGTCTTCTGTTGTTTTTTGTTGGTGGTTTTTTTTTTTTATATTTTTATTGATTTCAGAGAGGAAGGGAGAAGGGAGAGAGAGATAGAAACATCAATGATGAGAGAGAATCATTGATTGGCTGCCTCTCGAATGCCCCCTACTGGGGATCGAGCCCACAACCCAGGCATGTGCCCTTGACTGGAATTGATCCCGGGACCCTTCAGTCCACAAACGGACACTCTATCCACTGAGCCAAATCAGCTAGGGCTGGACTTCTGTTTTGTTTGCACCTCCAGCGAGAGGAGACGATGGTGTGGGCTGGAGGGCGCTCCTGGCATCCTCCTGATACAGGGCCCCGGGAGGCTCCGGGCTCAGTAGGCTGCAGCTGCAGAAATAGAGGGGCCGCCTGGACATGGAGGCCCCTGCCGCGCCACGGTTGCTGGGCCCCAGGTGAAGCCAGCCACTCCCGCACACCATGCCCTGAAAGAGAAGCATGAGATGCACACATTGGGGAACGTCACCGATACTCCCCACTCCGCAGTGGGGTGAGTGGGAGACCCATCCTTGTTTCTTCCTGTTGTCGTCACCCTCTGACCCCATCTGAACTGAAAGTGAGCTTCCGTGTCTGCAGAGCGGATGTTTGCCTGCATTTTTATAGGGATATTTTAAAGCGCTACTCTAAACACCTCTCCACAAATGCCCAAGATGCCACCATTAGAATGTTCCTTCTTTGGTTTGTGTAACCTTCCTAAGATTCTTCCTCATATACACAAGTGTGCCCATATATGTAAGGCTTTTCCCTTCCAGTCTGGCCTTTACCTCTAAGTTTCAGAAATTGATTCTCCTTTTAAAAGGAGCCCTGGCCAGTGTTTCCAAGTGGTTAGAGCATTGGCCTGCGCACCAAAGGGTCTTGGGTTCCATTCCCAATCAAAGGCATGTACCTGGCTTGCGTGCTCAATCCCTGGCCCCAGGTGGGGGGTGGGGGTGGGGTGGGACTCAAGGGAGGTGCAGGAGGCAACCAATTGATATGTCTCCCTCACATTGATGCCTCTCTCTCTCTCTCTCTCTCTCTCTCTCTCTCTTTCTCTCTCTCACTCCCCTCACTCCCTTCCACTTTCTCTAAAAAATCAATGGGAAAAAAGAATCCTTGGGTGAAGATTAACAAAACAAACAAACAAAAAGGAAACCTAGAGAAGCAGCTGTTACCCATCCCTGTTCCATGGAGCCCTGTCTTTGGCACTGTGGGGATGCCCATGGGACTCTTCTCAGAATAATGTTTTTAAGTGTGTAAAGTAAATTTATACCATTACAAAGGAAACTAGCTTATATCCAACAATTATATATATGTAATAAAAATAATTTTTCAATTACAGTTGCCATACAATATTATATTAGTTCCAGGTGTACAACATAGTGATTAGACATGTATGTAACTTTCAAAGTGATCTCCCAATAAGTCTAGTACCCATACATAGTTATCACGATATTATTGACTATATTTCCTATGCTGTACTTTACATCCCCATGACTGTTTTTTATCATGGTATTTTTCACATCTTAATCCCTTCCCATTTTTCACCCATCCCCTCAGCACCCCTCCCATCTGTCAACCATCAAAGTAGTCTCTGTATTAATGAGTATGTTTCTATTTTGTTGGTTTGCTTAGGCTGTTTTTAGATTCCCTGTGTAAGTGAAATCATATAGTATTTATCTTTCTCTATCTAACTTATTTCACTTAGTATAATACCCTCTAGGTCCACCCAAATGGCAAGATTTTACTTATTTACTTTTTTGTGGCTGAATAATATTCAATTGTATTTACAGGGGTGGACAAAGGTAAGTTTACAGTTGTAAGTATGTGAAACTCAAAGTTTATTCTTGTATTCTTATTATATTAATCATTATATTATTTATTTTTATTATACTGTAAACCTAATTTTGTCCATCCTTGTATGTACCACTCCTTTATCCATTCATCTCTTCTTGATGGGCACTTAGGTTGCTTCCATATCTTGGCTATTGTAAATAATACTGCAATGGACATGTGAATGTATATGTCTTTTCAAATTAGTGTTTTGGGTTTCTTCAGATAAATGCCCAGAAGTGGAATTGCTGGGTCTTTCTTTGACTCTTGTAATAGCCTTTGTTTTAAAATCTATTTTGTCTGATATATGTATTGCTACCCTAGCTTTTTTTTTCATTTCCATTTGCATGAAACATCTTTTCCATACCTTTACTTTCATTCTGTGGGTGTCTTTTGATCTGAAGTGAGTCTCTTGTAGACAGCATATATAAGGGCCTTGTTTTCTTATCTATTCAACCTCCCTATGTCTTTTGATTGGAGCATTAATCCATTTACATTTAAAGTAATTATTGATAGGTATGTAGTTTTTGCCATTTTATTTTTCACATTTTTAAATCTTATTTTTCTTCTTCTTAAAGAAGACCCTTTAACATCTCTTGTAATACTGGCTTGGTAGTGATGAACTTTTTCTTATCTGGCAAGCTCTTTATCTGTCCTTCAATTCTAAATGATAGCTTTGCTGAGTAGACTAATCTTGGTTGTAGGTCCTTGCTTTTCATCACTTTGAATATTTCTTGCCAATCCCTTCTGGCTTGCAAAGTTTCTGTTGAGAAACCAGCTGACAATCTTATGGGAGCTCCCTTGTAGGTAACTAACTGCTTTTCTCTTGCTGCTTTTAAGATTCCCTCTTTGTCTTTAACCTTTGATTTTTTAATTATGATATGTCTTGGTCTGGGCCTCTTTGGGTTACTCTTGTTTGGGACTCTTTGTGCTTCCTGGACTCATATGTCTATTTTCTTTACCCGGTTAGGAAAGTTTTTTATCATTATTTCTTCAAATAGATTTTCAATCTCTTTCTCTTTTTCTCTTCCCCTTTTGGCACTCCTATGATGTGAATCTGGGTACACTTGATGTTGTACCAGAGGCTCCTTAAACTATCCTCATTTTTTAAATTCTTTTTGCTGTTTGGATTGGGTGTTTCCTACTAGCTTGCCTTTCAAATCACTGATTTAATCCTCTGCTTCATCTACTTTACTGTTGACTTCCTGAAATGTATTCATTTCACTGTATTCTTCATTTATGGTTGGTTATTTTTTTTTTTTTTTTTGCTTTCTATCTTCATTTTAATGTTTCCTATCTCTTTATTAAAGTTATCACTGAGTTCATCTATTCTTCCCCTAAGTTCCTTGAGCATTCTTATATCCAGTGTTTTGAACTCTGCATTTGGCAAATTACTTGTCTCTATTTTGTTTAATTCTTTTTCTGGAGTTTTTTTCTGTTCTTTGATTTGGGACATGTTTCTTTGTCTTCTCATTTTGGCAGCCTCCTGTGTTTGTTTCTATGTATTAGTTATAGTGTCCTTAGGTATTAGGTATGCTGTGGGGCCTAGTGGCACAGTCTCCCTGGTTACCTGAGTTAGGTATTTTAGGTGTGTCCTTTGTGTGGGTTGTGTATGCCTTACTGTTGTAGTGGAGCTTTGATTGCTGTTGGCATGTCAATGGTAGGTATTGACCCTCAGGGTAATTGACTGCGAGATATGGCCATGACTACAGTCCAGAAGCTATTCTTCAGGGGCTGACCCCACAGAGGAGGATTTGCTGTAGTAGGGCTCTGGTTCCTGTGGAATCACCCTCTGGGTGTGTTGTTTGTGGAGGTGGTTGGGTGATGCTTTGGTGTGGCCTGAAGCTGGCCACTGGGTGCGTTGGTTCTGGGTCTTCTCAGGAGGGGATCTAGTGGTGGTCCAGGTCAGCTACTGCCTGTGCTTTGCTTGGGGCCATCTGGCATGAGCTACAAAGTGGTATGCATATGATTGCCACTTGTGCTGGGTTTGGAGGTGCCTGGGAGAGGCTAAACTGGGAACCGAGGCCAGCTGCCACCAGTGCCAGGCTCGCTTCTTCCCACAAACACATCAAAATTACCATTAACTACAAAACAACCACCCTAGAGAACCACCTGAAGACTAGCTGAATAGAACTCCTGTAACTAAGGATGCATAGAAGAAGCCAAGTTAAGACTGGTGGGAGTTTTGAAACAGGTGAGCCCACACCTACATATCTTGGCTGAGGAGGTCTCCCTCTTAGAAGCAAGGGGTCCCAGCCCCACACTAGGTTCCCCAGCGAGGAGTTGGTACAGTGCTGGGAAGAGAAGTCCCTATAACTCCCTGCTGTGAAAATCAGTGGAGCCCTACCCAGTTTGGCTCAGTGGATAGAGTGTCAGCCTGGGGACCGAAGGGTCCCCCGTTTGATTCTAGTCAAGGGCACATGCCTGGGTTGCAGCTTCCATTTCCAGTAGGGGGCAGGCAGAAGGCAGCCGATCAATGGTTCTCTCTCATCATTGATGTTTCTATCTCCCTCTCCATTCTTCTCTTAAATCAATAAAAATATATTTTTAAAAAATCAGTGGGGATTGTGGCTGAGGCAGAGGACATCTGGAGTCCCAGGTGGTCCTCTTAAAGGGCTGTGCACTGATTTACTTGTTGATGGACTCACTTGCTCTGAGCTCCAGTGTTGGGGTAGCAGCTCGAAAGGCACCAGGGACAAACGGAGAGGAACTGAATTGTACGTGGCTTCAGGGTGGGTGCTGGAGGGGCAGCTTTCTCTGGGACCAGCAGGTACCACTGTTCCTGTGTTGAGCCCTCCTCTACCCAGCCTTCAGGGGCAGGCAGGCAGGCACCAAGTCTGAGTCTCAATCAACCTGGCTACAGTTCCGGTAAAGAGACAAAATCTTGGGCTGAGGGAGTTGGAGGTTTGTCCAGAGAACCAGGTTGTCTGTTCCCACTTCGGTTCTTTAGACCTAAGCCCCACCCCTGGCTCTGGAGCTGACCCAGGGGAGATGCTGGAGGCCTCTGGGAGAATTGCCTGGGTTAAGGATGGCCCTTACCATGTGGAAGGGGGTGGGAAACATTCAGGAAGAGAAGGAACATCTGGGGAAGCTAAGCAGGGAAGGTCCCACCCACACCGAGCTGTTCTGCTTCATCCCACCAAGTTCAAGTGGCGGGTGGACATGAAGTTGTCCAATCTGAACGAACCGAATAATCGGGCTAAAGCACCCCCCTTGCTCTCTCCCTCTCCAAAATCCAGCTGGCCCAGGCATGTGGGCACGATGACAGGATGCTAGCAGTACTCAGAAATGTGCAGCAAGCAGGCTGGGGAGAGTTACCGTAGCAACGGCAACACTTCTTGGAATCCGTGGGGGCTACGTGAACAGGAAGAGCAGAAGCCCTCCCTGCCTGAGGGAGACGGGTGCCTGTTACTGACAACTGGCCCACAGGGTAGCAGAGGAGAAAGGCCGGGGCGGCCACCTCACAGGCACTCTCAGGGAGTGAGTGGTACCCTCACTGTTCATTCCCAGGAACAGGTGTGCCTCTTCGTTGCTGGGGTTGTTTGCTGTCCCATCCCAGTAACCACCAGACATATAACACAGCATGTGCGTGAAAGAAGGAGCCAGGCCTGGGTTCTCAAAAGCTCCACAGGCCTCTGTCCTCCTCTGGGACAGGATGTGCTGAACCCAGCCAGCGGTCAGTCTCAACAACCAGTGATCTGAGGATTGTCTTGTCACCCTCCGTGGTCAGCTCAGATGTGAGAGTTTTGGGGGAGGGTGGTCATCAAACATTCTCTGTTTTCTCCTTGTATGGGGTTAACTCGTAATCTTTCACAAGAAAACTCTCACCGCAAGGGACAGTGGCACACGGTGAATGTGAGGATTGATGCTATGGAGACGGCTCCCTGGCTGACCAGGAGAGCCTCCTTGAACACTGCGTCTATTGGTCACCATGCTCGGGGCCTGGCTCTCAGCTTCTCAGCCTTAACTCAGCAGTCACATCTGATAGATGCACGGTGGTCACAGGGAGAGGCTGACCTGCAGATCACGTGACACTGTATCTAAATGATTTCCCAAGTGGCCATGTGGGATGATGGACAGATGCTTTTGAACCCGGCACCCTGCATGGTGGCTTGAGGATTGAATGAGCTGACCTATACGAAGCGCTCAGGACAGCGCAGGGCCCTGCAGAGACCCTGGTGCTGTGATGAAGGCTGTGCAGTGGGACAGCCTGTGCCCCCCACACCCCAGAAGATGCTCCAAACACCCCAACATGGAGGGCGTGCACAGCACAGTCTGCGTGGCTGTTCATGGTGGTGCTGGACTGTTAATCCCCACCTTGCAGGCTGTTGTGAAGGTTACAGTGAAATGCACGTGTGGACCTGTTCCTTAGGAGGCACCGTGGCTCGGAGCCGGGAGATTCGTCTGCAGTTCAGCAGCGGTCGGTGAAGGGTGCTGCTTCCTCTTGGGCAGCTGCACACGGACACAAGGTGGTCAAAAGGCCATTGGGGAACTTTGAATAAGTGACAGGAAGTTGAATGTCATCTCACGGTTGTTCCCATTCCAGGAGGACAGAGGGGTCTGGAGTCCACTCTTCGGACCGCTGGGACTCATCATTTGGGAAAGGGGACCTTCCGCCCTGAACACGGGCCCAGGAACTCTGTGACTCTCTGCTGTCCAGCTCCCTTCCCAGCCTCTGCCAGGCGCCAGAGCCCTCCCCCTGCGTGTCCTCATGGGCCTGCTACAATTAATTAGATGCCTGCATCTCGCACATTAGTTAATGTTTAAATTGGTCTCCTCCTAATGAAATTTTAGGGCAGCCCCGCAGGCTCCTTGATAAGATTTGAAAGGCCCCTTTGTCTCGTCAGCCACAATTTTTGGAAATTATTAACTTAAGCCACGTTACAGCCCAAAGAATCCACAGGGTAGGAAACGCCAACAGTCCGCCTCGGACTTCCTTCTCTGGCGCAGCCAGCCACGTCTCCCCATGTCCCAACCAATGCGCGCTTCTCCTTCCGTTCTGCCTCGGTCAGGCAGTGCTATTTCACAAATAAAACCTCAATGTTAACTATATTCTAATAACAAGTTATTCCAACAAAACGTCATTCAGGTGTCTCTCCAGCGGGTGTTTGAAGCGGCTTCAAATCTCAACCAGCAGATACGATGCATCCAAGACACCGGGGCCATGAGGGCACTCCGGGGGGACTTGAAACAGACACAGCAATGAAATAAACTTACAGTATTGCAGTTGGGAGTATCTCAGGGGACTGCGTGACCCAATCCTTTCATTTTGCAAATGGGAAACTGGGGCCCCAGGAGGAGATGAGGTACCTGAGGCCACTTAATTAACTCGCCTTCTCCTCTGGGTAGAGACCAGGGCCCAGCCCTGGCAAGGAGACCTTTCCTCTGCCTTTGGGGACCTGGGAAGAAGGCTCCCACAGCAGCGCTGATGGATTGCTGCTGCACAGACACCCCCAGCAGCGCGCACGGGGTCAGAACAGAGGCGCAACGCCCAAGTGCTGTGTTGACGGTAAAGCATCCACCCACGGAGAGGAAGGGAGGTGTCGCCTCAGAGCCAAACAGCTGGCGCCCTTCCACGCCCACCCAGCACTTGGAGGTGGGAAAGACATCCCAAAAGGGAAAACCCTGGAAGGACAGGCCGTAGGACTCCTACGAGGCTCTCTTCCCTGTAAAGTAGAGCCAACGTGGAGGCGACGCCCAGAAAGGGTGAGCCTGGGAAAAGTCACAAACAGCAGCGGCAACACGCAGGTGCCCCGCCTCGCGGAATCAGCAGACTGATGTGCCACAGAGTGTGGGACAGGATGGACTTGTGAAGCCGGCTACCCTCACAGCCCCCTTTGACAGAGTGGAGACCGAGGCCCAGGGTCAGGAAGGGTCTTGCCCAGGGTCACAGGCAGAGTGGAGGGGAGGGGGCTGAGCTGGCTGCAGAATGGAGCTGCCCTGAGTCCAGCACAGCGCCATGCTATGGGTTCCTCCTTTGCTGGGTCTGGGAAAACTAAGTGGTCGCAACTAACGGAGAGACAGGCGTATGAAAGATGGTGTCCGTTTGTCACTTAAGCTAGTTGCACATTCCCCTAGATGTCAGCATCTGTTACCTGGGGGGCTCCATCCGGCTATGTGGACTTAGGAGAATTGCCTGCGTGTCCCTGTTCCTGCACCTGTAAAATGAGGCTAGCAGGAGGACCCACATCATGGGTGATTGTGTGGATTAACTATGGAGCAGTTAGCACAACGCGTGCTATTACAGGAAATGGTAGCTATGCTATCATTACCTCCCATCAAACGCCTGCTTTTTCCACCAGGCACCTTCCTCCCTCCCGTGGGAAGGTTTCCATTTCTCTGCTGGGCTCACATGGTCGGCTATCTCCCCAAGACGCCTGTGCAGCTCTGCCCTCATGGGTATATCAAACACAGGCTCGCCGCACGTTCCAGACCACTGTTCCCCAAACTGGAATGTTTTCTGAGAGTTGTGAACTCTTGAAACGGTTGTTTTCCTCTTGTTAATCGTAGATTTAGGGAAATCTGCCTCTTCTCGAGGGAAGCGATGTCCCCGAGCACCTGGCCCCTCTCCTACCTCCGCAGCAAGTTCCTTTCTGCCTCTCATCTGGTCTGTCACTGGGGAGGAGGGAGGCACCAGGGACTAAATTAGAGCTGAAAGAAGCTGCTGAGAGAAGGACCCAGGCTGAATGACAGGCTGCGAGAGGGCAAACTGCAGGTGTCCCTGTGCTCTCCGGCGCTGCCTCTGTTCTGAAGGACTTAGGGAAAGCGAAGAGCCTCAGGGGAGACAAGGGGAGAGAGTGGGAACAGGATCCTGAAGATGAAAATGTAAGTTTTCCCTTTAGCAGCCGAGGAAAACAGGAGAGAAGGGTTTTCTAGCCCTGTTTTCTTTGCTCCAAATCCTCCTGAGAGGTCAGCACTGCCCCCTGGAGGTCAGCCTCATGCCTTCACCTTCCAGTCCCATGGGCCCCCTGGTTTGCCTTGTCCCTTACTGTTTACCCACATCACCCTTGGAGGTCCTTCCCAGTCGGGTTGCAGAGGTGGCTGGTGGCTGGTGACTGGAGCGTGCTTCTGACGGCCTCTGAGGGGAGAGGAGGGCAGGTGATGGTGACCATGTTAGTGACACATGTCTCACTCCCTCTTCCAGATTGCACATCACTCTCCTGAGAGTTTCCGGTTTCCCAGAGGGGCCAATGAGAACACTCCTGTTTTCACAGAAATAGATCACACGGCTGATTGGGGGAACTCTAAAACACTTATCCTAACCCTAGTGTACAAGAAAGAAATATAGTTAGCCCTGGTGGGGGGATCGAGGGGACATCCCTTGGGTGAGGTGTAAGCATCCCCATTTCACAGATAACACAGCTGAGGCCTAGGGAGATTAAGTCTAGTCCAGAGCACTGAGCTCATTAGCAGTGGGAGGAAGACTAGAACCCAGGCCTCCTCAACCCCTCTTCCTCCGCATACACCCAGCCTCCTTTCCGGGAGGTGGGAGTCTTTTCTGGGGTATTTGTGACCCCAGGGATTGCTGCCCTGACATTCTCTGCTCTCTGCTTGTTCAAATGCCCTCCTGCTCCTGGCTTTTCTTTCTCATGTGTCATCACCTTTTTCAGAAAGTCTCCCCAAATACCCAGCCCTGCTCTTATCATTTTCACTCTACTGATCAGCACCAACAATGATCATTTATACTGAAGAAAAGGGCCTGTTTGGGTGTGCATATTTGTACAGCTCATGTCTTTAAGTTTTTAATTTAGAATTTTTTAATGTGCAGAAAATATAAAGAAAGGCAACAAATACTATGGAATCTACTACTCCAACGTGACAAGAAAGCATTGTAGAGCTGCAGCCTCCCTGGGTTCACCTCCCCAGTCACTTCCTCCTCTCTCCCTCCACCAGCCCTAGCAGAGACATCGAATTGGGTATTCACATGCCCATGCATGTCTTCAGATGTGATGCTCTGTTCTTCATGTGAAAATATGAAGGTGGTCTCACTCTGCACATTAGGCAGGGTCATGACCAGACCACACTGTGCAAAATGATCTTAAAAACCAATAGGGAAAATTATGATTGCTCTGTAATATAAAAATATGTTGCTAAAACATTACAAACTTTCACTGTACTTTATAAGTATATAGGAAAATTCTTTAAAAAATAGTAAAAACACTGCTTAAAATATTAATTTATTTAAAGTATTTAATTAGAACATTGAGAAAGTGATATATTTCTTTGTTTAAAGAACAAACATTGCCATGGTCAGTTTGGCTCAGTGGATGGAGTGTCGGTCTGTGGACTGAAGGGTCTCAGGTTCAATTTCTGGTTGGAAGGCATGTACCTGGTTTGCAGGCTCCATCCCCAGCCCTGGTCGGGGCACGTGTGGGAGGTAACCAATCAATGTGTCTCTTTCACATCAATGTTTCTCTCTCTGTCTCTCCCACTCCTTTCAACTCACTCAAAAAAATCAATGAAAAAAATATCCTTGGGTGAGAATTAAAAAAATAAAAATAAAAACCAAACCTTCTCATGAGTAGTTGGAACAGCACTTACCTTCTCATCATGTAAATAAAGAGTAAATATCTTCCAACTCTAGTTTCTTTTCATCTCACAATAAAGAGCAGATGTCTTTTCTATCTTTTCTACGTTTGAATCAGCTTCCAACAGTTTTATCCTTTGCACCTTCAGTGACATAAAATATCTCCAGGAGTTCCTTTAACGTGAAGTGCGGGCCCTCCAGTTCCTCTGGGGCAACTTCGTCCCTTCCATCACAGCCGCTTCCCTCATTAATGCTGATCGATTGTCCCTCACTAAGCTCCTCTGGCGGCCGGCCACAGTCTCCGAGTGGCTCGTGCCCACACTCCCACGGCCAGCTGTTTCCCTCATCACGCCCTCTGCAGTCGAATGACAGGAATTTCACTTCTGGCATTATCAATCTTCTGTTTGTTTGCTGTGCCTTTATCACTGTTGGCCAATGTCCTCTCTAGGTGATCCAGTTTTGCAAAATGTCATGTGGTTTATCACCAGGAGACAGAGAACAGCACGACGGCATGCTCTGCTGTCTGTACGTGACCTGGAAATCTGTGCAAGGACCAGGCACCACAGACTGAGAGATGTGACATGGCTGGTCACTGGCTGTGATGCATGGCGGTTGTTCATGGGGGATGTGTGGAATGAAGAGCTGGCATCTAATTTTGTGCCTTATGCAATTACTCATAGGCAATACACCATGGTGACTGAAACTTGAACTGTGCTTTTGGGGGCGGGGGGGGAACTAAGCCATGATAATGGAAACTCATATATATCTATACTAATAAAATGGTAATATGCTAATTAGGGTGGACATCTTCCGAAACGTCCATCCAGACAAAGCCACAGCAGCTGCTAGGGCCTAGAGCTGGCGCCACATGGGAGGGGCATATGGGTCTGGCTCCGCGTCCCCTTTTGCAATATAAATTGTGTACATATGTATACTCAGGTATTTATTTAGGAAGTGTGCAGAGCAAGGGCTGCCTGCACTTTATTCTACACTAGAGGCCCAGTGCACAAATTTATGCATGGGTGGGGTCCCTTGGAGTGGCCTGCAGAGATTGGGCCCCAGCTTGTGCCTCCAGCCTCACAGCCCTGCAGCCCCTCCTGGCACCCCACCTTGGCCTGGTGCCGCTCCCTCACCTACTCCACCATCCCACTGTGGTCCCCCTCTTGTCAGGGCCCTTTAGGGCCGGCAAGACCTTCACTGCCACCCACTGCCAGCACCGCATCGCCAACACCCACCATGGTCCACGCTGCCCCCTGGTGGTCAGCGCATATTATAGTGAGTAGTCAAACTCCCAGCTGAACGACCACCCAAGGGGACAATTTGCATATTAGGCTTTTATCATATAGGATATGTATGTCTCCCATAGCAATATTTGGAATTATCTTTCATTCTTTTAAATTTCATTTAAATATGTCTCTTCTTCCAACTCTGTTTTTCCTCTTGTTTATTAGAATATTTGTGTAGACCTCCCCGTGATGAGGCCAGAGCCAGGAGCTCTGCTTGGCCCATCAGCTGAGCAGCTCCCCAACCACAGGGCCTAACCTCCCTTTACCTGAGTTCCCAGAGGCACCCTGGCAGCGCTGAGGAAAGTGGCTAGGATGGACTGCGAGTAGTTCGGATGAGAGTCACACTCCAATGGCTGGGGAAAGCCGCTGAGGGCAGGGTCCTGTCCCAGAGAGCATGTTGCAGCCCCAGCGGGCCCTAGGGTGGCAGCTGCAGCCTTGTCATCCCCCCATTCCTGCCCTTTAGAGTCCAATTGATTTTAATAGCATCCAATTTTCTCAAGTGCCGGAGAGAGACAGGTTACAAAGCGAGTGTAATTACTTCCTTCCTTTCCTTCTTGATTCCCAGATGGACATTAAAGTCATTTCATCTGACACTTGGGTCCCAGCCCCAGGAGAGGTAACTAGGGAAACAATATTGGGCCCAGAGCCATTAAGCCCATAAGCTTCCCATTTTGCTATTCTTATGAGGGATGGGACAGGAAGTCTTTGCCCACTTCTGGTATCTATGGATGAGAGAGAGAGAGAGAGAGAGAGAGAGAGAGAGAGAGAGAGAGAGAATTTGTGATGCAAGTGAGTGCACCTTTAGATATGCCTATGTGTGGGGGTTGCCCCCGAAGAGATGTGATTATGGGATGTGGGCCACGTAGGTGACACTGCGTGTCTACAGTGAGCAGTACTAACGAGCTCACCAATCAGGCAGTGCTCCGTGTGGCTGCGCAGTGGGTGTGCCCCTCATTCCACTGGTAGGTCCCTCCCCGTTCCTGCTGTCCTATTAAGAGAAACCAACTGCAGCCCCTACTGTACCATGTGCGAACAGGTGTGTGAGGAGTCCATGTACCTACTGCTCTCAGTGTGTGTGTGAGTGCGTGCGCGCATGTGTGTATGTGTGTGTGTGTGTGTGAAGTAAATGGGTGTCCATGAGTGTGTGAGTGTGTATTTTCATCTAAAGCTCAATCCTACTGCTGGATGTCAGCCTTCCCGCCTTTTGAAACAGCCTCAGACTGGGGGCCCTATGCACCCCTCTCATCCCTGCACCTCCCGGGCTTGGCTGTGTCCCCTCTGGGGCTCAGGCTGCACAACGCTGTCCCTCCCTCTTCGCCCTGAGCAGCCACCTCAGCAGGGGAGGGGCAACCCCACGCACACAGGAAACTTCCCACATCACAAGGACCGTCCCCAAGCTCGGACCTGGGGCCTGCGGACTGCGGAGCGGCTCAGGAGAGCTTTAAAGAAAAATGAACACTCCCTTCTCCAGCGTGTATTACGCACGCACATGTGCACATACGTGTGCTTGTGTGTGCAGGCCCACGTGCACTGCCGGTGCCGGGACCGTGTGCGGCAGCGTGGTTCCTTTCTGGTAACTGGTTCCAGGCCTGGCCAGCCGGCCTGCCTCTGGGACGTGTCTACTGAGCCAGGACGAGGACAGGGAGCAACCAGCACTGTGTGGGCCTTTGAACTCGGTTGGCTGATGCCAGGCTTAGTGCACGTGCCAAACTCTGAGGAAGTGACCGCGGGCACAGGCCAGGGCAGCCGGAGCTGCATGAGGAGGTGGAACCTGCCAGGGCACGTCGTACACTAGAAGATGCAAAGGCTTTTCACTGGGGAGCCGACCAGGATGCCAGGAGGAGGCTGGCATGACATAACCAACACCCGCAAGCCAATGTAAACTGCACCGCACCTTCACTCGGCCAGCGGTGCGAATCCACGCGCATCCCTGCCGCACCCTGAGGGAGCCCGCCCCTGTGCGTCCACTCGGCAGCCAGGAGCTTCGAATGCGTGCCGGGCACCGTGCCAGGCCCGGAGGGTACAGACAAGGACAGGAAGCTTTTACAGACGGGGAACAGGGCCTCCGAGAGGCTGACTGAGCAAGGTCAGGGCCCAGGTAGTCAGGACTGAAACCCAGGTCAGCCCAGCTCCAAATGCTCCATCCTCTGCATGGCCCTGGGGTGGGAAGGTGAGCGAGAGGATGGGGTGCTGGGCTGACTGGGGGGTCATGCAGGTGAGGCTGAATGGACCGGTGTATGTGGGCTGAGGGAACAGAGAAAGGGCCCGCGGGTTTCCTGAAAGACACCTGAGCTCGTGAGGGATGCCGAGCCGCCAGGGCAGAGCAGGGGTGCCGTGGCCGAGTCCCCTTGCTGCAGGCGCCATCCCCAAGGCATCCGTAATCAGCCCTGCCGCCCGCCCTGGGTCCGAATCCAGGAACGCACTTACAGGTCATCCCTGTCCTCCGAGTGCCATTAATGGTCCCATAAATCACATCTCCTGATGGCCAGCAGGGCTTCCCAACTCTAAAACGCCTTTTTATTTTAAAAACAGATTCTTAAAGTCATCTCTTGATGAGAAAAGTATTCATGCTGACATTTCAAAAGAGGGTGGAGGGGGTGTTCCTGGGTGTTCCCAGCTGTGCAGGGGCTGGGCTGCCTCCAGACAGCAGACAGCAGCAGCCCTTCCTCTCAGAAACCTCACGGGGCCCCGGGCTGCTCTAAGTCTGGGCCATCTCTGGGCTTAACCACGTGTGCAGCTTTCATTTTCACTTTATTCGTGCCATGGCTGCCAAGTGCCCCTCTCCACCCCCACCTCTCTCCAGGTTGGCATTCCCAGCAGCCCCCTGGCCAGCCCAACACAACTGCCCCTCGGTAGCTTAAGTGTAACTGAAGAGTTAACCCCCTCCAAACCGTTATTCCTCCTTTGGTCCCGCCCCCCCCCCCCACAATGGCATCAAATTCATTCAACAACATGTACTAAGCACCCACCTCCCACAGCACGATGGGTGGGGCCTGGGGAGAGATGTGGGCCTGCCTGGATGGAATCTAATATCCTCCCATGACTGTCCTTCCAGGTAATTCACAAGAAACCCAGGAATCATGTGACATGTCCCCTCCCTCCCCAGCCTTCAGGTCCTCTCAGCCTCAGCTCCCGGATGTAAATCTGCCCTCACCCCTTTCCACCCCACCCTGGTGCAGCCCTCGCCACTGGAATTGGTTACTGGGCCCTCGTGGGTCTTCCTGCCTCACGTCTGCCTTCCTTCAGCTTTGGAGGCCTCCAGAATTGTTCTAACTCCCGTGGTGGCCAAGGTCTTCGGGATGAAGCCCAGCCTCCTTCCCCTGTGACGTCTGAGCCACCGCAGTCTAGACCCGCCACCGGCATCCCACTGCTCCCCACGCAGCACACAACGCTGCCCACGCACCACAGGGCTGCTCTGTGCACCGAGCCTGCCGAGCCTGTGCCTTCACCTGTGTGATTTCCTCCAGGAGACAGTCCTTTGTCCCTCCCCCACTCCCCACCCTCCCACACACTCGCCCTGCCATCAGCCTCTCCCCCTGGATGAAACCCACCCACCCTCCAGACTCTATGCTGAGGCTGGTCTCTACCAGCGCCCTCCCTGGCCCCTGGGGAGAAGCAGCCCATCTCTGGGACTTCTCCACAAGCATTCCTCTCACCTGTCCCAGCACCTGTCTCGCTTCATCCTGAATGACACCAAGTTCTGCTCATGACCCTTCCCCAATACTAAGGATAACAGTCGTCGCCATAACTAGCATTGACTGACTGACGGCTGTGCTAATCACTTGACATGTTGTCTCTCATTCAGTTCTCAAAAGGGCGCTCTGAATGGCTGTATGTTCTCTGTTTCACAAGGAAGAAGCAGCGCAGATCACGTAACCTTCTGCCCCAGGTTACCCGGGTGCTCTCACCCCGAAGCCCGCACCCCTTGCTGCTTCCACGGACGCCGGCTGAAGCCTAAGAGGTCTGAGGGGGACATGGACTCTGACATTGCTGCCCCCCCCCCCAGCCCCCTCGTCCTCCGACACAAAGCCAGGGGCACCAAGCAGGTGTGAAACGCATTGATGAGGAGTGACAGGTCTTTGGGCTAAAGTGCTGAGGGAAGGGGAGGAAGGAACCTAGAAAGGGACCCTTGGGTAGAGGTGGAGAGAGAGTACGGGCTCCCAGAACAGCACCCTCCTTTCTCTAATTCCTCACTTTCTCCCCCTAAATGGTATCCCTTTTCCCTCCTGTAGTCCTTTCCCAGGGCTGTGGTAACAATTGCCCGCCAGCTGGGTGGCTTCACACAATGGGAATGAGTTCTCTCTGGGTCCTGGAGGCCGGAGTCTGGAACTAAGGTGCTGCCAGGACTGTGCTCCCACGGAGGCTCCTTCCTGGCCCTCCCAGCTCCCGGGGCTCCAGGGCTCCTTGGCTCACGGCTGCATCACTCCCATCTCACTTCTGTGGTCACAGGGCCATCTTCCCTCTGGCTCTAGCTTCTCCTCTTCTCATCAGGACACCCATTCAGCCCACCCCCCTGGCCTCACCTTGCACCACTACACCTGCAAAGACCCTCTTCCTGTGAAGGTCACATTCACAGTCTGGAGGTTGGGGCTTCAGCATAACTTTTAGGGGACACAGTTCTACTCATGACACCGCCTGTTCATCAGATGGTAACACATAAGAATAAAAGGCTTAATAGCACCCAGGGCTGTCATCATCGCTATGGAGGTGGAAACCCCTGGGTTGTGACAGGCTCCGAGAAGCTCTGCTTGCTGAGTGGACACCTGCCACTCGATGAGTCCCTGGTTCTCTAGTGTGTTTAACTCATGTCATTGGAGACACAGGAGCTGACAGCTGGGGATGAAGACAGAGAGAGTGAGCAAGAAGAGAGCACTGAGCGATGGTGGCTCCAGCCTGGTGCATGCACAGGTGGCGTGGCCGCTGTGACACCTGCTCATCAGACCTGACCAGGTGTTTGCAATCGCTCCTGTTTGACCAATAGACTGGCTGCCTCCAACTCTGTGCCCGTCCTTGAGCAAGCCAGAGCACAGAGGCCCTTCTCTCCCCTCCCCCAGCGGTCCTTCCCTCCCTTCCTTGTGCTTCCTTTGTGAGGACTCAGGGCAAAGGCAGGACGCCACCATCCTTAGATCAACAAGAGCGTATTGTCATCACCCCGAGCAGGGCTTCTCTGTTCACATTCCCTACCACCCTGACCACCACAGGCCACCACTGTCTCCTTTGGGGCTCACCCTCAAGTTTATCTGTGTGTTTATGACCTTTTAATTTGCACATATGGTGCTGCACTGGAGACCCCATGCAAGGTGCTGGCCCAGCCCTTGACCTCAGTGCTGTGGGGCCCGCCCACTGCATCCATGAATGTGGGGCCGTGATCTTCCATGCCATCTGCAGCATTGCCTGGTTAATGTGTTCCCGGAAAGGAGCCCTCATGCTGGCCTCTTTGATTCACCTCTGAAGGTGAGTGATGGTGATGGTGACCTCGTCTCTGACAGGGTTGCTCCTTGGGGCCAGGCTGGGGAGAAGGAAGAGCTTTAAGGATAAGTCAGAGGAGGCTGAGCTCTTGGCTGGGCAGAGAAACTTCTGAGAAGCCCCTCAAGAGTGCTCCTCCCTCACCTCCCAGCACCTGCCCCTCCCTGCTTCCTCTGCCCTTGCTGTTCTTCCAGGTCCCAGCTGAGGCCTTGGATGCCATCACACACCTGGGATTCTGCCCTGGAATTGGATCACCCTCCTCAGACCGAGGCCAGAGCCCCACCACTGGGGTCTCAGGTGTGCCTCTACCACTAAGTTCCTGGACCAGCCGGACCTGGCATCCAGGTTGCTGGCCAGCAGCCCTGGAGGGACCAGCTGTGGGGATAGACTTCTCAAAGTGCCGAAAGGGCCTTTGGAATAGCCCAAACCAGAAGCAGCTCAAATCAACATCAGCAGTAGAAGGAGTAAGCTTATTGTAGTATGTTTCTACAGTGGAACACTATATAGTAATGAAAAAGAATAAAGAAAAACAACATCATGAATTAATTTCACATGCCTTGTAGTGAGCGAAGGAAACCAGACATAAAAGTGTACCTCCAGTACTATTCCATTTGTATGAAGTTTAAAATCAGGAAAAATTAGTCAACCGGTATTCAGTCATGGACAATTTTATTTGATCTATACACACTCTCCAAAATGTAAACACACACACACACACACACACACACACTCACACAGCATGCACACAGTCATACACACTCTGGGTTATTTTGAAGCCAGCTCTGGACATAACATCATTTCATCCATAAACATGTATCAGGCATAGACTAATAGACTAGTCCACGGTAATAGAAGTCAGAATAGTGGTTACCGTTGGGGGAAAGGGTTGACAGAGATGGAGCACAAGGGAGACTTCTGGTGTTCTAGAAATGTTCTCCAGGATAAAGTTATGGGGGTATATGTAAAAATTCAATGAACGTTTGGATAGACATTTCTCAAAAAAAAGACATACAAATGGCCAATAAAATAAGCACATGAAATGATACACAGCCTCATTAGTCATTAGGGAAATGTAAATTAGAACCACAAAGAAATATCACTTCACTCCCTCTCGTGTGTGTGTGTGTGTGTGTGTGTGTGTGTGTGTGTGTTACGTGCCATTGAGTCAGCTCCAACTCTCCAACTCCTGGCTACTCTATGAATGAGTGACCCACATGTCTTGTCCTCCATAGCCCTGCTCAGCTCCTATAGACTCCAGCCTATGGCTTTGTTTATGAAGTCAATCCATCTCATATTTGGTCTTCCTCTTTCCCTGCTGCCTTCTGTTTTTCCCAGCATGACTGTCTTTTCCAAAGAACCCTGCCTTTTCGTGATATGCCCAGAGCAGTCCAGCATCGGTTTAATCATTTTTGCCTCCAGTAATGTTCAGGCTTCATCTGTCCTAGGACCCACTTGATCATCTTTCTGCAAGTCCAGAGTATCTGTAAAGCTCTCCTCCAACATCATATTTCAAGTGAATTAATATTTTTCCTACCAGCTTTCTATTCAACCTTCAGATCCATACACAGTAATTGGGAATATGAGGGTGTGGACCATCTTAGGTGATCTTTCCTAATTCTTCCATTGCCACCTTCCGAGGGTGGCTATAATTAAGAACACTGACAATAACAGGCATTGGCTAAGATGTGGAGACATTGGCGCCCTCATATAATTCTGGGGGTTGTAAAATGGCACAGCCACTTTGGAAACAGTTTGGCAGTTCCTCAAAATGTTAAAGATAGAGTTACCATAGGACCCAGAAACCCCACTCCTAGGTATTTGCTCAAGAAGATTAAAAACATATGTCCACACAAAAACCTGTACATGGATATTCATAGTAGCATTGTTCGGAATAGCTACAGTGTGGAAACAACGCAAATGTCCATACACTGATGAACGGATGTGCAAAACGGGGTATATCCACACAATGGAATGTTATTCAACAATAAAAAGAAAGTGCTACAAGGTGGCTGAACTTTGAAAAACATCATGCTAAGTGAGAGAAGCCAGACACAAAAGGTCACATATTGTGTGATTCCATTTATATGAAATGTCCAGAACTGGCAAATCCATTGAGACAGAAAGTAGGTTAATGGTCGCCAGGGGCGAAGGGCGGGAAGAACAGGGAGTGAGTGCTAATGGGCCCAGGGTGTCTTTGGGGATGATAAAATGTTCTGAAATAGATAGTGGCAATGGTTGCACACTGAGAATATATTAAAAACTGAAACTTCAAAACTGTGAATGTTGTAGAATGTGAATTATAACTCAATAAAGCTGTCACAAAAAATTCACTGAGCTGTACACTTAAGATGTTGTATGTTACTGTATGTTATACACAAGTAAATAAATAAGTTTATCTCAAAGCAAACTTTAAAAAAATCACTGCTAAGAGTAAAAACAGTGAAACACAGAACAAGACCCATAACAGGCTGCTATTTGTATAGACTCAAACTCATGCATGTAAGCCAACGCTGCCTTACTATAAGGATTTATGTTCACTTAAGGATAACATACTAGATTGTCCCTTGGGGAATCCTAATTCCTGTCTCTGATTTGAGTCCTTCTCTAGACCCTAAATATGGGTCGCTGGCCCCAATTCCTACCAGACCCCGCCTGAACACGTTCCCCGGGGCTGAACCCGCTGTCTATGAGTGGAGCATCCAGGATGCTCCCTCGCTTCTTAATTGAACCTCCTCTTGGGACGCCTTTCACCAAATCCCACTCTCCTGGTACGTGGGGTCGTCCTGACCTCCCATGAAACCCACACACCCTCCGGGCATGCTGACCAGGACTCCCTGCTCTCTTCCAGGGCAACCTTCTTTGTTGAGTCAGTTTCCCAGGCTGACTTCCAGCCTGAGGATGTGTCTCCGCCCCCTGGGTGATGCCCAGCACCCAGCGTATTGGCTGCCCCAGTCTGCCAGTGCCCAGGCACAGATGCCAGGAATCAGGAGGACTGACAGGGCATCCATCTTGCCACACAATGCAGTAGACCCTGTCTTAGGAGCATTTGAAATGACAAACACAGGCACTTGTCTTACCAAGCGAATGGACTGGTAATGAGCGATCCCCTAGGCTGTCCAGATATTGATTTATCCAGAGCAGCCCTGAGAGGCTCTTCACTGTGGTGGAGACGGTGCTGAAGACTTGTGCAATTACCGTGCGTATTGGGTGAGCCTCTTAGCTTCAGATAGCAAAGTCCTCTGTAGGCAGTGAAACAGAGGACGGTGCGGAAGGATGGAGAGAGCCCGCAGGAGCCTCAGAGCTGCTGGAACAGCCTATGATTCTGTCCCAGTCAGCAAGCTGCCAGCACCCTGGCCACACAGCCAGGCAGCAAAAGGCCGTCCCACCCCTCGTCTGGTCGCTCATTAACTGAGTCCCCAATCAAAGCCTCCATGGCGCCTAATTTGAACTCATATTAGAGGCCAGCTATAGGGTAACCCACCATCCAGTTTATACAGAACTTGGGGGTGGGGGTCCCAAAATGAAAAACTTTCAGTGCTAACAAGAAAAGTCCCAGGCAGCGCTAACCGGTTTGGCTCCGTGGATAGAGCATCGGCCTGCGGACTCAAGGGTCCCAGGTTCGATTCTGGTCAAGGGCATGTACCTTGGTTGTGGGCACATCCCCAGTTGGGGGTGTGCAGGAGGCAGCTGATCGATGTTTCTCTCTCATCGTTGTTTCTAACTCTCTATCCTTCTCCCTTCCTCTCTGTAAAAAAATCAATAAAATATATTTAAAGAAAAAAGAAAAGTCCCAGGCAAACAGGGACACGTTGGTGACCCTTGGTAGAAATGTGTGGTGTTTGAATTCTTTGTTACCAAGGTATGAAATTGTCAAAATGCAAAGGACAGGGCCGATGACTGGGGACAGCCACATGACAGGTCATCTCTAAACTGCACGAAAAAAAAAATAACAAGTTACAGTCGCCATGTATGAGTATTGACTATAAGCATGTGCTCGCGAAGTGCTGTGCTGTTACTATTGTGATTGTTTTGTTATTATTAACTCATTTCACCTTCCCCACAGAGACATGAAAGCGTATCACTTGTCCAATGCTGGCTGTCGTAGGCCTTGTTCTTCTTACATTGTTGTGGGAAAGACGGGCAACAAACAAAGACCAAGTACATAAATGGGAGCATGTGGCAGTGTAATGAAGAAGAGAACAGGACAAGGCCCTCGCCGGCAGTGACGGAGCAGGGACAGCTGCTTTAGCTAGGGTGGTCAGAGAGGCACTTCTTCCTTTTAAAACAAGTGAAGATACTTTTTATTAAATGTGTTGGGTGACACTGGTTAACAGCATAGAAGTTCCGAGCGTACAATTCTGTAACACATCATCCGTATACTGCACTCTGTGCTCACCACCCAAAGTTGAGTGTAGGGAAAGCATTTTCTGAGGAGGTGACATTTGAGCTGAGATCAGAGCGACGAGAAGGAGCCAGATGCACCGCCATCTGTGGGAAGGGTGGTCTAGCCAGAGGACAGCGGGTGCAATAGCCTTGAGGTGGGAGCGGGGCTCTGCACATTCAGGGGACAGAGTGGAGCTCAAAGTGGCTGCAGCAGAGCGAGTGACAGTGGGGAGGGCGAGGAAACGAGACTGAAGTCTGGTAGCTTGTGGGAAGGAGCACGGATTTCATTTTAAGATCAATGGGAAGCTAGTGGAGGGTTGTAAGCAGGGGGATGGTATGATTTGATTTTCATCTTTTACCCAAGGTCACAAAGCTGGTGAATGAGAATTGAAATTTGACGCCAGATATATATCACTACAGAGCCCTGTTCTCGGCTACCGGGCAAGCTGGCTCCCTCCACCAGTAATAAGCCGGTGCCTGGTCTATTTCTGTCCCCACATGTTCGTTCCGTGTGTGTGTGTGTGTGTGTGTGTGTGTGTGTTGCTCTGTCTACAGCAATGGTTCTGCACCAGGGCAATTTTGTCCTCCAGGGAACAATGGGCTATTCCTGGAGACATTTTCTATTGCTACAACTTGAGGGGGGAGGTGCTGCCGGCCTCTAGGGGTTGCTAGCATCTAGTGCAGTGATGGCGAACCTATGACATGCGTGTCAGAGGTGACACGCGAACTCATTTTTTTGGTTGATTTTTCTTTGTTAAATGGCATTTAAATATATAAAATAAATATCAAAAAATATAAGTCTTTGTTTTACTATAGTTGCAAATATCAAAAAATTTCTATATGTGACACAGCACCAGAGTTAAGTTAGGGTTTTTCAAAATGCTGACACGCCGAGCTCAAAAGGTTCGCCATCACTGATCTAGTGGGTAGAGGGCAGGGTTGCTGCTACGCACCCTGCAATGCACAGGGCAGCTCCCACGACAAAGCATTATGCAGCTCAAAATGTCAGCGCTGCTCCACAGCAAACAGCACAGTCATTTTCTCGTGTGTACAATTGTGGGTCAGCTCAAATGCAACCCGAGGCTCCTTCCAACTGTCTCAACTTGTGTTCTCTGCTAGGGAGCCAGTTCTTCAAAGCGGGCAGCGTGCCTCCTGCACGCTGGAAGAGGTCCACTAACTTGTCCAAGGTCACGTGGCTAATGAACTGTGGAACCAGGAGTCAAATTCGGGTCCATCTGACGGCAGAACCCCCATTCTTACCCCTTCTATCAGCTTCCGGGGTTGCTATGGCAAAATACCTGAAGCAGGGTGGCTTAAACAACGGAAGTGTGTTGTCTCACAGCCCTGGAGGCCGGATCCAAGATCAGGTATGGGCCGGCTGGGTCCTCTGGCAGCTCTGAGGGAGTCTGCTCCAGGCCCCTCTCCGGCTCCCGGTGGTCGCTGGCAGCCTCTGGGGTTCCTGGGCTCGTAGACACACCAGCCCCATCTCTGCCTTCATCTTCACACGCATGCCCCCTGGTGCGTGTCTCTGTGCCCGAATCTCCCCTTTCCATTAAGACACAGGTCACATTGGCTGAAGGCCACCCTGATGACCTCATCTTAGCTAATTACATTTGCAACAGCTCTATCTCCATATGCTTTGGGTACCTGTTCTTCATGCCCGATTTTATCCTGTGAGCTTGTCCACTGCACCCTGGACAGAGCATCCATTAGCTCACGTCCCCTGTCCCCCGTTGGCCCTACCGGTCAGGGTCAGGCAGTGGATACAGCTGAGTTGCAGCCAGAGGGTGAGGACTGCGTAGGATGGACAAAGTCCGGGAGAAGGCCTCAGTGGAGGAGCGTGGGCCCGAGGTCCACCTTTATCATTGAGACTCACTCATCCAATCCAATTTTTTTTTTTGAAAAAAGTATTATGGAAATAAAACACTGCCAAAAATCTTTCTAAAACTGCAAGTGCATGCCATGAGCAGTCTGGGTTTATAAAGAACAAATTATGCCAGACACACTTGATTGTGCCTTTGAGGGAACTAAGAAATTAAGGGATGGGAAGAATGAGAGAGAGGCAATACATCTTGATTTTAATACAGCAATTGATACATTGTCTTGTGCTATCGTCCCTGCGAAATTAATTCAAATGGGCTCAGTGAGGAGAACTGTCCCTGGGGGTGAAAGCCAGTGGAAAGATAAACAAACAAATAATGATTAAAGGAGAAAACAAGGAAAGCCCACAGCCCTGAGGAAGGGAAAGGGGGAGGGTACTGGGAGGGAGGGAAAGGCCTGGCTTTTGTGCCAGACTCTGAAGTGTGTGGCCATGATCTGAGGGTGTGGGGAGAGGGGCAGCCAAGAGAAGGGGTTGACCAGTAGCCTTCCAGACAGTGGGGATACCAAGGGCTCCACACCAGGTGGCTCACATCGCCCACCCCAAGAGACTGGACACTGGAGGCTGAAGAAACCCCACCTGGATGGGCAAACCCATTAAAACATAAATCTAGTCGACTTCAGTAGCCACGTCAGGGGTTGAGTTTTAATCTCAGTTTTCGACTTTTCAGATGCAGATGATGTGAAATGGTCCCCATTCTTCAGTCCCAGAAGCCTGCCTGGGGTGGAGAGAGCTGGAGATGGCAGGAGCCTTAGTGAAGGGGCCCTCTCTGCACAGATGGGTGACTCAGACCCACAGAGAGAGACAAGGACGGCATGTTAGGAATGCAGATTCCCAGGCCTGCGATTAGCACTTCTGGTGTTCACAGGCCCAGGACTATCATTTTAACAGGTTTACCAGAGGTGATTCTTGTCTGCAGACTCGACTGAGAAACACTGGCCCACAGTCACATCTGGCCCTCTGAACCTATTCTCTCCCTTTCTTTCCCCTTCCTTCCTTCCTTCCTTCCTTCCTTCCTTCCTTCCTTCCTTCCTTTTCCTTCTTTTTCTTCCTTCCTTCCTTCCTTCCTTCCTTCCTTCCTTCCTTCCTTCCTCTCTTCCTTCCTTCTTTCCTTCCTTTCTTCCTTCCTTCTTTCCTTCCTTCTTCCCTTCCTTCCCTTCTTCCAAAACCTTTGGTTGTGTGCCTCCTGTATGGAAGGCATTGTCCCAGGGGGTACAGAGGTCAAAGGTGACTACCTCTTTGAGAAGTGAACAGTTAGAAAACCTGCTGGGAAGATACACAGTTTGCTTAGCTCCTTGAGGTTCTCTATGGAGATTGGGCCAGGATAGAACTGACAGGAAACATGGGGACAGACATCATATTACTAGTAAAAGACACTATGCAAACACCATCAGCAACTGTAGGACAAAACCTTGTTTCCTCAATAAGTGCACTGCAAGGGGCAAAATTAGGAGGAGAATTAAGAGGGAGAATCTATACATTAAACAGGACTTAACAGGCATATCAATCAATTGCCATGTGAGACCTCATCTGGATCCTGATTCGAGCAAACTTCCCATTAAAAAGAACATTTGTGAGATAATCAGAAAACATTTAACAAGATACATTGATGATATTGTGGTCACTTTTTAAAGAGTCCTCATCTTTTAGACGTAGATACTAAAATGTTTATGGATGAAACAATATGATGTCTATAATTGGCTTCAAACTGACCCAGTGTGTGTGTATAGAGAGGGGTTTCTCATGTCTAGATCCAACAAGATTGTCCAGGAATTGATCATTGTTGAAGCTGGTGGTGGGTACATGGGAGTTTATTATACCACTCTCTCTCCTTGGTAAATGTTTGAAATTTTCATATTAGAAGTGAAAGAGAGAACGAGAAAGAGTGAAAGAGAAAAAAGAAAGAGAGAAAGAAAGAGAGAGGATGGACAAGAATGCTGTGAGGAGAGGGAGAAGAGGAGGGAAGGGGTGGGGAGGGGAAGGGGAAGGGAAGGAAATCTAAGTCAAGGTCTGGGAAAACACTGATATAGAAGGGAGCTGTGGGCAGAAAGAGCCTGCAGACAATGCCAATCATCTGACTGTTCTCCGCTGGCGCCCCTCCACAACTTCTGCCTAGTAATTCTCCACTCGAGTTCTGAGGCCCGCTGGTGTCTCCTGGGTCAGCGCTCCCTGTCGCAGATGCTCTTCCACAGTCCCCTCATCACCCTTCCTGCCGGGTGGTTCTTGCTCCTGGCTGTGGACTGACTTGCTCAGGAAGCTGGTGAAGGCCTCCCCCCGCCACCCCCCCCGCCCCCCCCTCCCCCCCCCCCCCCCCTCCGTCACAGAAGCCCCTTTTCCTGCTTCAGCTCAGCAGTACCGTCCGGTGCACTGTTTCTCTGTGCCTTCCCTCTGCATGCTTTGGAGTCCTCCCGACTTGGGGTGGAGTCCTGGCTTAGGCGTCAGGTACTTGTGCAAATCGGACATTTATTTAACCTCCCCAGGCCTGTTTCCTCGTCCATAAAATGGAGGTGATGATCACACTGACCTCAGAAGTGCCGCATTGCATGAATAGCAAGGTGTGCTTCCCAAAGGTTGCTGTTGCAGTTATAGATTATCCTGTTCTCACAGACCTGTCTTCCGGCTATTTGAGCAGTCCCTGTTTTATCTGTAGCACCTGCAGGCAGCACCTGGCTCCGGTGTTCCTGGGCGCTGGGCACCTGTCCCCCCCCCCCCCCCCCCCATGTTGACACTCCCCTTTCTCTTGGCTGCCTCCTGGCTTCTCACTGACCTGGCTTCCCAGCCTGACTCTGAATTTCGGCCTCTCTAGCCTCTTGTCCTGAACCAACCACCTTGCGAAAACTGTCCCAGGAGGCCCTGGAGGGTCTCTAGTGATCTCCAGCTGTTTTATATACTTGTCAAACAGCTGACAGAGCAGGGCTGTTTGTGATACTGATCCCCCAATTTTTCACCACTCAAGTGGTGGAGAAATAAAGAACTTTGTAGAAATCTTGTCCGCATCCCCACACGAACATAGCAGGGATCCCACGGGGGACAGGGCTGCTTGGCAAGGCCTGGCCGAGCACACAAAGCCCACCTCCTGTTCTCTTTGCACGAATCAGGTAAGAGAACCCATTTGTGCTGGTAAAAGCCGACTCCCTCCTCTGCGCTCTCCTCGGACATGGAGAGGCCATTCTAAAGCATTTACTCAGCAACCATTTACCGGGAGCCCACCGTGAGGCAGACACTAAGTGCTGGAATTGAATTTATTTCCTGTATTAAATCTCAGGGAAGATCGAGAAGCCGTGTCAGCGAAGCCTCCAGGTAGAATTTCTATGCCTTTACAGAATGAAACGTCTATTGTTCGGAGCGCTGATAGTCATTGTTCCCCTGGCTTCCTTGGAGGGAAAATATGAGGTCTCGGTCGCATGGAGCCTCGGCAAACAAGGGGGCTGCTTTATTCTGGTGATCAGCTTGAAGGGGCCTGAGCTGCCTCTTTTTTTCTGAAGCCGTCTTAATTCACTGCGTGGGTCATGAAAAGTATTTCCAGGCAGAGGAGAGAGACTTGTTGCTGTTTTTAAAGATTAACTTGAAGTAAGGGATTCATTGGCTCGTCTGAAAGATTTTCTTTTTGGTTGTGGAATCTGCTAATTAGTCCCCAGTATCTATTCTTTCCTCCTTTGAGCATTTGACTCTGTAGTGTGTTACTCAGACCTCCAATTAGCATACATTTCCCAATCTCCCTTGCAGCTTCCTAAGCGTGGCTATGGGACCAAGTTTTTGCCAAGGGAATTTAAGGAGAAATAATCTCCCCAACTTCTTGGTCTTGCCCTTACATTGTTTGTGTCCGTACCCCTTTATCACCTGGAATCAGTGCCCACGAATCAGCAGTGACCATGTGGACAAGGCCAAAATTCTAGAAAAAGAGTCTGGGACCCTTGATGACCTTACAGAGCTGGGCTACCTAACCACCATGGACCATCTGCTTATCTCTGGATGGTCACAAAAGAGAAAAGTAAACCCATTGAATTTTGAGGGTCTTTTTGTTACAGCAGCTTAGCCTACTACCCTAACTAATACATACTTTACTACAGTAAAATTGTTAAAAATCCTAGATTCTTTGGGTGCAAATTACCACCCTCCTCTTCTCCCTCAGCCCCAAATTCACCCAGCTGCAAACTGAAAGTCTCCCCCCTGCCAGGCTGGGTTGGGAAAGGTGGCAGGCGGTGGCCGAACCATTACCTTTGTTTCTATAAAGTGGTCTTTTTAGGGCCTTGACAAATATCTTTCCTTGGTGGAAGAGGAAGGAATGGTGGAAGAGGAAGGAATGGTGGAAGAGGAAGGAATGGTGGAAGAGGAAGGAATGAAAGAGCAGGGGAAACTACAGTGATATAATGTACCCATAACAGAGTACAATCCTAGATTCTTTGGGTACAAATTATCACCCTCTCCTCCTTCACCCCCAAATTCACAGCTGTTAGGTTCCCTCTGCCCTGGGCAGCGCGCCAGAGTCCTACGGCAGCACCTTGCTCAGGTTTTGCTTGTTAACATTCTCGCTGCTGCAGAGGCATCGTTTTCCTGCAAACCCTGAAATGCTGTGAACAGCAGACGGCTTACCTCTGAAGACATCGTTTACCCGGGAGAGGTGAGTTTTCCATGCACTGATCTCTGTGGGAGAGTGTGTTCGGGTTACAGGAACTCATGTCGGAGTGGCTTCTGTGTCTATCGGGATGTTCGCTAGGCCGCATGTCAAACTGCAGGGCTCCCGGGGGCCTCTCTTGCCCTGCGAGAGACCCAGCTCAGTGATGGGTGAAGCCTTCGGGGTGCGAAGCAAGCCGGCTTGACAAGGAGCAGCCCCTGAGGTGAAGGTGGGGGTTGCTCACAGTACAGGCATCATTATACCTTTCATGGTGGAAGAGGCAGGAATGGAAGAGCAGGGGAAACCACAGAGATATAATTTTTTAAAAAATCCTTGTCAGGCAACCCTTCAGGCAGGAGAAAGGTATTGAGAAATCAAGCAGACAATGACAACATGCCACACTCCCCAGGGCTGCATGTCGCCTGTGTAAGCAGCCTGAGGAAGAAAGGACACCTCAGGGTGAGAATTAAATAAAGACCGGGTCATGGCGGGTAAGAGAAAAGGACTCTGCGATGCTGAGGAGCTCACAACATGCACAGACCACTTTGTGGAAACAACGGTGATGATGCTGACACCTCCTGCCACCTTCCCCAGCCCAGCCCAGCCCAGCCCAGGGGGAGACTCAGCTGGCAGCTGGGCCCAACCAGGCCCTACGCCAGTTCTGACCCAGGCAGCCTGTGCAGCGTCTGTTCCAGGCTGGCCAGTCAGGGGAGTCTGGAATCAATTTTGCAGCCATGACACCTGAGGAACCTGGGGTGAGTCAAATACACCCGCATCCACTGGGCAGTGGCCTCTCCTGAGACCCTCCCCAGCTGACCAGTGGAAAACATCAGATGTTTTCATATAGACCTGGGTTCAAGTCCCAGCTCTGCTACTTCGTAGTTGAATAATCTTCGACAAATTACGGAATGGCCCCCCTCTCTCTCTCTATTTCCTCCTCTGTCAATTCATAGGGCTGTTTGGGGGGTTAAGGGAAACGGTGGATATTAAATGCCTGCCCTTCTGGGAAGATTAGCTCACTTCCTTTTGTCTTGGTCTTCAAATTCATAAGATCCTGTCTTGCACTCTCACCTGGTCCCCACCCCTTGAACCCCAGCCCCCTTATTCCCTGTTCTGGGGAGGGCTCCCTCTCACCCCAGACCTCTGCGAAGGCCGCCTTCCCATCACCCTCCCCATATCTTTGTTTCAGGTCAGTTTTACAGCTGGCGGCCCAGGCCATGGCCTCAGCCCTCCCTCTCAGGCCAGCCCACTCCCCAGAAGCTGCATGCTGTGCTCGCCCCCCAGGGGTCTGGAGGGAGGGGGAGGGGTGAGCTGGGCAAAGCTCCCAGGCTTCTCCCTGCATACCTGGGTCGCATACCTGTTGGCAGGCTCCAGATCCTGTCTGTGCTACTTCGCAGCTGTGACTTGGAGGCCCGCCTTCCTCTGGGCTTCTCCTTGTGGGAGATCAGTGCGTGTCCTCATTAAGCCACTTTGACTCAGGTTTCTGTAACTTCACCCAAACAGACACACTGCTTAAGGCTCGCCCTCCCCGGAGGCCGGCACCAAGGTTCCCTCAGCCCAGAGACTCCATCTTCCCCGTAGCCCATTACACCGGATGCGCCTCTTGATGTTCTTGCCCATGGGGTTCATTCGGGCCCCTCGATCCCCATCCCCGTCTTGGTTTGGGGGGCATTTGCTCAGTGTCAGCATCTACTATTGCACGGCCCATCGCACTCCACCTTCTTCTCCATCAAGGCCAGGGCCGGGGTATGCCCATCATACCCCGGAAGTGGAAGTGGTCTGACAGGCGGGTCAGGTCATAACGAATGCTCTTCACCCTGGACGAGATTCGAGGACTCGTTCCTATTTGAATGAGCTGTCACTCCGATGGAGCCCATCAATCCCTCAGCTGGGGAAGGGGTGCAGCGGGGAGGGGATACTCAAGGACGTGTTGCTAATTACTGTTGTCAGCCTCTCCCAGGAGGTAAGAGAGGTGTCTCCAGGGGTGAGGGAGTCAAGCCAGTCGCTTGCCTGTCTATACAAGTGTCCCACCATCCTTGTCACCCTTCTTCCCACTAAAATGCTTTTCCAGACTGAGGCCTCTCTCAGGCTCTCCATTTGGGTCAGTCAGGAATGAGAAAGCACCTACTATGTGCCGGGCACTGGGCCAGGCTGGGCCTTGAGGGGCATCGGCCTGCTTGCATTGTATACCTTCAGCAGCTGCTATGGAGACGACTCAGCGGAAGAGACAAGAGCCCTGTGAGCCCTGAGCCTTCCTGCTCCTCAGGAAATAAAGAGTATGGGTGCCAAACAGGAAGAAAATTAGGGGATCATCTGTTCTGGGGCTTCTCAAGGGTTCGCTGAGTAAGCCTTTCTTCAAGTGAAATCTTAGTCGTTATTCGATATAGAACCCGAGACAGACAAAACGGGGGCTGCCTGGTGGAAGCGGAGGTGCTATGCCCTCTCTGCCCTCTGTCCCACTCAGAAGCCCCCCAGGTGCCCACAGACCCCAGGGGCCCCCTCTCCGCCAGCTGATGTCACTGTTGTGTTCCTCTCTCTGAGTTCATGTAGATTCCAAATAACGCCATTTGCATTCCCCAGGGTTCTCCAACCCGAGTGTAAAATTACTGATCTTGTCCACCTCTTTGAGGGTTCATGGAGGAGAAAATCGGAGCATGGGAGGTAAGGTGACACCCCAGAGCCCAGTCTAGGCTCCCCCCTCACCCCCGCTCAGCCTCACTCCACCACGGACTGCCCCAGCTGAAGGCCCTCCACGCCTCCAGTTGTGTGGGCACCACACCCCATCTGACAGTTCAGGACACTGGTCATTGCTCACCGTCAAGTTTTTTCTGTTCCAGATCATAGAGCCGTGAGGGGCCTTCGTGTTCCTCTCTGTGCTGTCCTCATATGAAAGGTCTCTCGTCAGCCCACTCTCTTTGTTTCTCCCAGGTGGTTCCCAGCAATCTGGCCCAGGGTGGGTTCGTGGAGCTGGGAGCAGGGCGGACTTGGTGAAGGAGGGATCAGGTCCGTGTCCACGGGCAGAGGTGGGCAAGCAGTGGGCACATGGGTGAAACAGACGCTGAGGACACAGGGAGGAGCCAGGACAGAAAGAAGTGGGGGTGGGGAGTCAGACCATCCCCCACTCTCATCGCCCACCTGAACCCCAGAAGCCACGGAAGCTGGAACAGTATGATCCCTTTATTGTAGCTGAGACTCTGAGTCCCCAGTGGGTGATGCTGGACCCATCTTACACTGGCTCAGGCCAAACACCTCTCACCCACGAGACCAGACCCCAGGATCAGGGCCACCAGAACATTCCCAGGACAGGGCCCTGTGTTGTAGTGAGGCTCAGTGCTCTGTTCCTCCCCTTTCTTTTAGTGAAAACAACACTTTAAACTAACCAAGACTGTCAAGATCTGGGTTGTCATATGGAAGAAAGATGTCACAGTCTTCCCATGACAGTGGAGTGGAAGGTAAGTTCCATGGCACTGAACTCGAGGGTTGTATTAAACAATAACACCCTTTTCTGTACAGTTGCATAGATGTTTGAACTTGTGAGCAGATGGGTGTGGCAAGGTTCCAAAGTACCAATGGGCGGCCCTGCTTGTGTGAGGAGGAGCCAGGAAGCCCAGCCTGAGGATCTGGATGCTTTGTGTCTGTCTGTCCCCTCAACCAGACGTACAGCTCCCAAGCTCCCACCATCTCAATCCTTTCTCTGCCCACAGCTCCTGTCACAGCGGAAGCTCTTCTGGTGTCAGCTAAATGAATGGAGGAATAAACAAAGAGACGGGAGGGTAGCTGCCCAGTACCCAAGCCCAGCACAGTGCCTGGGGCACAGGAGCAAGTACAGGAACCCCCATTTCAGCAGGGGATATATTCCAAGGCCCCAGAGACCCTGAAACCACAGAGAGTACCGAATCCTGTGGATACTGTTTTCGCCCATGCATATATACCTAGAGCAAAGCTTAATGTATAAATTACACACAGTGAGAGATTAACAACAGTAACTACTAATAAAAAAGAACAACACTGCCCGGCCAGCGTGGCTCAGTGGATGAGCGTCAACCTATGAACCAGGAGGTCCATGTTCGATTCCCGGTCGGGGCCCAGGCCCAGGTTGCAGGCTCCATCCCCAGTGTGGGGCGTGCAGGAGGCAGCCAATCAATGATTCTCTCTCATCACTGATGGTTCTGTCTCTCTCTCCTTCTCCCTTCCTCTCTGAAATCAATAAAAATATATATTTTAAAAAAGAACAGCACTACGCTTGTGCTTGGAGACCATCATGCAGTGAGAGAGGGTGACTTGAACACAAGCACCGCAACACGGTGACAGCCGATCGGATAGAGGCGGCTCCTAAGTGACTCAGATAGACGAGTGTGGATGGGAGATGCTGGACAAAGGGATGATTCACTTCCCGGGTGGGACGGAGCAGGAGGCGTAAGACTTCATCACATTCCTCAGAATGGCATGCCATTTAAAACTTACGAATTGTTTATTTCTGGAATTTTCCACTTAATATTGTTGGGCCCCAGTTGACCGTGGGTAACTGAAATGTCGGAAAGTGAAACCGCAGATAAGGGGGGTGCTACTGTGAGTGAGGATTGTCGGGGTGATTCCATGGTGCCCGTCCTTGGTCCCACCCCCTCCAGGGCCCACGCTCTGCTTCCTAAGGGGAGACCTAGCCAGGGGGGCCGGGTGCTGGGGCTGGAAGGGGTGTTAGGACCCCTGAGGCACATACTAACAGCTTCCACAGGTGCCTGTGGAGACAAGCTTTGCTGGGGGGTTGGTTGGGGACCGTTTGGGCACTTTTCAAATCTTAGGGTAACTGCCCGCTTGGCTTAGCCCAGGCCTGGCCCCCTGTAGGAGGCAGGTCCTGCCCAGACAGTGAGAGCCACAGTCCTTGGGCAGGAGTCGAGTGAGAAGCAGTGGTGACAGGGAAGGTGGCTGCTAACTGACTGGGCCCTACATGCATAGGATTCTGCCTGTGCATTCCCCCTGAGCTGGCTGCACTGGAGGGAGGCAGCCATGCGCCCTGGAGACTCAGACAGAGCCTGTGACCTGGCCCTGGCTCCACGGGAAGCAAGAGCCAAGGCTTTGAGCCCTGATTTCGGATTCCAGGTTCTCCGCCACCCGTTGCGCTCCCCTGATGCTGGAGGTGCATATCCCGGGGCCTGGGTGCTCCTGGGTCCAGCATTTCACAGCCGAGGCTCAGGAAGGCAGAGGTGAAGGGTCTCGTGCGCTTGGTCGGCGGGCCACCTTCGACCTTCTGGACATTTTGTCCCGCCATCCCCCTTTCCTCTGCGGACTACTTCCTCTCCATCACCAGGCAGCTGTGGCGCGGACAGCTGTTTACTCCCAGTCCGGCGGAGGAGGAACCTCAGTGGAATGTAAACGATCAAATTAAAGTCTCCTCTTCCAACGCCGCCTGCGTTTGCTCCATCTGAGAATTTCAATCAGTGCCGCGGCTCCTCTCGGCGCCTTAATGGAAGGAGCGGACACATTTGTGCGGCCGTTGGCTGCAGGGGCCGTGAGAGGGAAAGGGCATTCGCCTAGATGGGCATCACAATAAGTCACCGAAAGTGCGGGTTTCTGGAGCTCCAGGCAAGGCCATTAACAGGCCGGGAGTGGCTTTGCTTCCCGGAGCTGGCCGAGGCTCTCTGGGAGACGGGAGGTGGGGGTCTGTCCTTCAGGACACTTCTTAGGGACTCAAGGAAACAGTGGGGTGTGGGGTAGGGGAGCAGGAATAGACTCCCTCCCAGCACCAGAACCTGGGTACGGCTCACAAAACGAACTGCCAGCCAACCACCGACTAGTAGCAAGCCAAAGGGAGGGCACGCGGCCCCTCCTGTTGTACAATATGAATGAATGGTGCTGGGCTGGAGGTCCTGGGTTCTGGTCTCAGTTCCACCGCTTACTAGGCATGTCATCTTAGGAAGGTCACTGCTCTGTGGCTCTAGTTCCCTCCTTGGTAAAATGAATTCCCGGCCTGCCCTAGGGGGTGTGAAAGCTTTTTGAAACCTGCCTGAGTGCTGTACAATTGTGAGCTAAAGATGGATGGGGGGTGGGAGAGAAGGAGAAGCCCCTGAGACAGTTCCCTCCAGGCCTCCAAGACTCCATCATCTGCCTCTGTCCAGGTGACCTGAGGGGCCAAGGTCATTTGTACCCTGAGAGGAGGACTTGGCCAGGTGGCCATCCCGTAAGTGCCCTCTAGGAGGCAGCAGAGGAGGTGCTATGGGCTGCATAACCTTTAGATTCAGGGCTCCTCCCCAGCCCCTGGGGCATCAATAAGGAGGTGGGCACTTTGGCTAAGTTGTCACCAGTTTTACAGACAAAGGTGAGGGGCTGGCTTCTCATGAGGTCCTGTTGCCTTTCCCTTCCCCCGGAGCCCGGGGCTCCTACTCTGAGCCCTGGGACAGCAAACAAGATTCTTCCAAGTATTTCTTCCCTCACAACTGTTTCCCTCCTCAGAACAAGTTTTCCTGAGTGGCCAAGATACAGTGTGAATACCCCTCTTTTTTAGGGCAATAAACACTACCTCACTTAAGGCACAAGGAAAAGCAAAGCAAAAATGATTAGTTGAGCACCTACTATGTGCAGGGCCCTGACCCATCTGGGTTACCTACACTAGTCTCATTTGCTCCACGTATTAACCCGTTCAATTGGGTTAGCCCCATTTTACAGATGAGGAAACCGAGGCACAGAGAGGTTAAAAAACTTTTACAAGATCACATAGGTGACAGAGTGATGGAACAGGGATTGGGAACAGAGTTCTCTGACTCTAATATCCACGTTCTTCCCACCATGCCCACCACCCTACAGCAGGAGGGTGTCCGAGGAGACAGAGTCCAGAAAGACGGGCTCTTACTGTTCTTTCTGCAGCCGTCCGGATCTCTCTGCAATCACAAGCCTCCGGAGGCACTCTGTGCTGTCAAGAGTCTTTTGCTGGCTCCGAAAGGCGACTCCCTTGGGGTTTACCTCTTGTATCCTGTTCCTAACGCAGTCCCTTAGCTCTCGGCAAACCTGTGCTCCTCCAGGTATTTTTCTACCACAAAATTATTTTCCTATTTTCATTCAAAACATGATGTTTAGCCCAGCCGGCGTGGCTCAGTGGTTGAGTGTCAACCTAGGAATCAGGAGGTCACGGTTCGATTCCTGGTCAGGGCACATGCCTGGGTTGTGGGCTCAATCCCCAGTGTGGGGCGTGCAGGAGGCAGCTGATCAATGATTCTCTCTCATCATTGGTGTTTCTATCTTTCTCTCCCTCTCCCTTTCTCTCTGAGATCAATAAAAATATATTTAAAAAATAAAAATGTGATGTCTAACCTCCAGTCATGTGCCTCCAGAAAGAGTGCCTGAGGTCCATCCTGGCCCCATGTAGAGAGCACTCGCAGCTGGACAGGGCCCATATGTGCCCGGGTTAGCACACGCTGCCTCATGTAACCTTCCCCACAACCTTGGGGTAGGAATTAGTGTCTCTGTTTTAAAGACAGGGTCCCTGAGGCCCGGCGTCACCGAGTGAGCTGCTCAACATCGCTCAGACAGCCAGTCCTCCACCCCAGCTCCGTGTGGTCCGCAGCCTGTGACGTTCACCTCACTGCAGGGTACCATCAGGAGGATAACCTACTTCCCTTCCTCTCCGCTGGGATGCCTGGCTCGTGCTGCTAGTGTCACATAGAGAAGTAAGGCAGCACACCCAGATGCTCCTGTGGCTGAGTTAGAGGGTGGGGCCGGCCTGTCCCCTAGCTGTCTGCACGCAGGGCTCTTACTGTCCTTCCGGGTCCTAAGACCGATGAGGCACAGGGCAATGCCAGTGTAGCATGAGGCGTCAGGGATGGGGACAGTGTGCTGTGCTGTGGAATTATGGGTCATGTTTCCTTATCTCTGAGTTGCAAACATGTGATTATGGTTCTATTACTTTTTATGACGGAAGAAGTCGTGTATTGATAAAGGAAACCACATGAGCAAAGTAACCCTCCCCTGCCAGTCATCACCGGGAGCTCACAGGGTGCACGGGGTCACTGGACAGTCATCTGACAGCTCTGGGTTCTGGGCACTTGCAGGGTGGGGCGGGGCGGGGTGGGGATCTGCTCAGATCACTTGCTGCTGGCACTCTGCCCTGCACCTTCCTGACACCTGTGCGTCCCAGGACCAGATGGCTAGTGGGTCAGACACACCGGGCCAGACACACCTGTTCTAGCCCGTTCTCGCACCGAGCAATAAACCCAAGGCAATTTCCAGGCAGGCATGAGGCGCGGCTGCCACAGGAGCCCATGTCCCTGCTCAGCAGGGACGTCCTCACCGCACATGGCCTATGTTAGGCTCTGTGACATGGTGACTTAGAACAAAAATATCTGGTCTTTGTTCCCATTTTTGCCACAGAGTTCCTAAAACCTTTGGGATTTCCTAAGTGATAAAAGTGTCTCATATTTATAGCAAACCCCTTTCCACCTGAGTTTCTGTTAACAAGGTGACTTTTTAAGAATGGGGGCTGGTTGCCAGGGGAACCGACCATGTGATTAGATGGTGGGAGGGGCTGGGGATTGAGTTCAATCACCAATGGCTGACATTAATCAATCACTCCTGAGTAATGAACCCTCCACGGAAACCAAGAAGGCTGTGGGCCGCTCAGGCGGTGAACAGGTGGGGGCGCTGGGAGAGGGCGGGCAGGAGGGTGTAAGAGTTTCTTGCCCCTTCCCCGACCTCGCCCCATGTCCCTCTTCATCTGGCTGGCCATCTGTATCTGTTATAATATCCTTTATAATAAACTGGTAAACGTAAAAAAAAAACACCCACAACAACCACGAATTGGGGTCCCTGGCCTTCCTATGGTCCCGGGACATTCTCCCAGCGTGTCCCCCACCTCCCCGGTTCCTTTCCATCGCCCTGGGAAGCACTCTGTCTCCACTGGTCCTAAGCGCTGGTGTTCTCAGGCTCCACCTCCTTCTCTTCTCACCCTACATCGGGGCTGGCAGATCTGAGTCACCCAGGGCCGCACAGAAATCCACACAGTAGGCTCGGTGTTAAACAATAGCTGCTGTGTGACAACCAAGTAGACCCTCGCCAGGCCACAGGCCTTGAACCATCGCAGGGCCCAACAAAGCGCCCAAGCAAAACAGAGTGCTGGCCAGCCACATGCTCAGAGAGGCAGGCTCATCGCTTATTTGTGTCGCTTGTTTGTACTTGTTCTCCCAGGACAATTGTTATCTACCTCAAGTGCTTCTCTACTTCCCCGTGTTAACACCTGAATCATCTTCAGCCAAGTCTCTCTCTCTCTCTTGAGCTTCAAGCTTCAGGCAGTTGAGGGTCTGCTGACATCTCCAGCTGCCCCCCACCCAGCACAGCCAAACTGGAATGTACCACTCCCCTTCTCTCTGCCTCCTCCTGCCAGTATTCATTCTCTCTCTCTCTCTCTCTCTCTCTCTCTCTCTCTCTCTCTCCTCCACTCACTACTCAAGCTACAATTTTGGGGACTTACATCTCCACATCTAATGACCACATCATGCTAATCTTCCGTCCTTCCCTCCTCTCCAGCCTCCCATAGCTGCCCCAGTTCAGGCTGCTACCCAGTCCCCTGGAATACTGCCACAGCCCCCAACCTAGGTCCTAGTCCCTCCATCCATCCTCCTCATCAGCGCCTGAGTCATTGGCCAAAACTACAAATCTAGGGCTACTTCCAGTTTACAAGCCATAGCCTGTAGGAAGATTCGCACTCCTTAGCTCGGCATTCAGGGACCTCCCTAGCCCGGCAGCACACCCCTCTGGTACCGGCCCTGGCCCCACCTCATCATTCTCTGAGCACAATAAACTGTACTTGTCCTGCATATACCACACTTACCACATTCGAGAACTTCTGGGCCTGTTATTCCCTCTGCCTGGAAAACCTTCCTTTCCCTCCAAAACTCCACCTTTGCCTGAGTAACTGCTACATCTGATAAAATTGCCACTTCCTCTGAGAAGCCCTCCCTGCCATCCCCCAAGTCTAGATCCAGGTGTTACGTGGAGTTTGGGGTGAGCAGACTCTCCTTGTTGTGGGTACTTGTCCTATGACGTTTGAAGAATAAAATTCACAGACTAAAAGATTTTGAATAAAAATGTGGAAGTTTATTAAAAGCGTATGCAAACTCACCCTGGGGAGGGGTCCCCACGTGGGAAAAACCTGCTCTCTCTCTAATGGGAAAAAATCAGCTCAGTGCTCTGAGTTCTCTGTCTATGGGTTTATAAAGCTGGGAGCTCTTAGTCTGAGCATGATACTTTCTAATTGGACACTTCCTTAATTTATGTCCCCCGAGCTCTCCTAATTGGCTACCTTCCTGCAGGATACCAGCTTCAAAGCTCAAAGCTCATCTGGTGCCCCCTCTTCCTCTTCCCCTTATCTTGTAACATTCCTCTATCCTCTGTGAATGCATGCCTTCCTCCCCCCTGGGCCCCCTTCCCCTGAAACTACTGCCTTTCCTGTCTCTAAACTCCTTTCACAGGCACCTTCCTCGGTGCCCCCACCCCACAATTCTGTACCATGACACCCTCCAGGATTTTCACATTGCCTCTTTTCTGTCTGTTGCCTACCTAACATCTGGTATCACTTTTCCTGATTTTATTCAAGCAGGAAAACAGCCCTCGGGAGGGTTAACATGTACTGTGAGCCACATACTATGCTGAGCACTTCCTTATGTAAACCTATAAGGTGTCATCATCACCATTTTACAGATGGGAAAGCTGAGGAAGTGAGAGGTTAAGCACCTTGCCCAAAGTCATGTCTCTAAGAATTGGTGGAGCCAGGATTTGAACTTGGGCCATCTGGCTCCAGCGTCTTTGCTTAGTGGAGATGCTTAGGACCTTTCCCTTGAACGGAGCATCACAACTGGCCCATGGCAGTCAGTGTCAGCATCCCACTCCTGCTTGCCTGTGATTGGTCTAGGAATGGGCATGGGACTTGGGTATGGCCAATGAGACATAAAAAGAAACTGGCTGGACACTTCTAGGACATAAATTCTCCCCTGATTAAAAGAGAGGTGAAAGTCCCTGGCCTGCCTGCCCGCCTTCTGCCTCTGAGGGGAGACAGCCCGACACCAAGAATAACAGAGCAGGAGGATGGCAAAAGCCTGGGTTCTCTCTTGATGAACTGGGGCGCCCCAGTCTTGGGCTTCTTCCTTATTTCAGGGGATAATGAATGCCTGTATTGTTTGAGCCACTTATTAGAGGAGCATTCTGTTACATGCAACCCAACACATACACTTTAATGCCTAGAACAGTGCCCAGCACATAGCAAGCCTGCCATAAAGGATGGTTTAATGAGTAAAATGTAAAATAAATAAGTAAATAAATAAATAAATATTTGAACTTTGCGGGGCAGGGGGTGGGGAACAGTGGATTAACTCAAAGTTCAACTCGAAGTGCTGCACAAATTTGACAAAAGATGAATTTCTCTGAGCCTGTTTTCTCATTGAGGGGGTTGGGCTCAGTGGATTCAGTTGGGTTGCCACTTACTCCAGTTCAAGTACAAGAAGAGATGACGTTCCAGGTGCCTGGGGTTGACAATAGACATGGTGGGAGTGGAGACCCTAGGAATCCCTCACAGCTGTGGGCTGCTTGTCCTCAGCAAGCAGCCAGCCTGTCCGAGGGCAACAGATTCGATGGGAAGATTCAGGGAAATACATCGGAGCAGAAGAGGGGATGGTGGGGAACTCACTTCAGGGCCAGTCTCTAAAACACAGAGAGCTACAGAGACCTCTTCTCCCTTGGCCTTTGATTTACATTAACAAAATCAGGCAGCATCTGGGTGACTTTCTTGGATAACCCTGGAGTTCCGAGGGTCACCAGGGGCTTTCCTGACTACCACTAGCAACAGCAGTCACTCAGCAGACACAGGCATGAGCCTTGTCTCTCTGTTGGATCAGCCAATCAGATTAGGCTCACAGGGGTCACTGACCCACCACCCAGTGTCACTCATGGGCCCCAAGAGCATTAGGATGGTATTGCATCCCAATGTTGCAGGCCAACCTACAAGGCCTTTGAGATTTGTCTCTGAGCCCTTCCTACCTAACCCCTCCCACCCTGGTCATCCTCTGTGGGACTCTATGTGAAACTGCACACTAACGCAATGATCACTCCAATGTTCTTCATCAAAAGTCTGCACTCACTAAAAGACTAACATCAGTCAGTTGCATGTTACTGTCAATTGACATCTTTCTAGGGTCTATTTGTTAACAAAATCTCCTCTCCCTTAAGGCTCCTTTGATGTGTTCAATTATCTCTTATATTATTTAATATGTCCATTGTTTTCTATTTTTCCGACTAGACCGTAAGTTCCTCAGAGATAAAGCTGACATTGTCTACCAACACTTAGGATTCAATTGCTCATTCATTCATTAATCAACCAACATCTATTGGGTATATCCTACATACTAAACTCTGTGCTAGGTCTGAGTTTTCAAAAATGAATAAAGCATAGTTCCCACTTTCAAGGTCTAGTCAGCCTCTGTGGGGGAGACGAGCTGTAGACGCAGATAGGTCTCCTTCTCATGGATGTCCAGGAGTCCATCGTCCCTACTGCTTCTACCTTTAGCCTTGCCACACCCATCCCCCACCAGGCTTTCCATGAGCTAGTCTCAGTTAAGTCTGTTTCTTGCAATCATGAGAAACCAATTACAACATCCCCCTAGGGCAAGAAATGCTTGAACTGACTCTCAAAGGATCGGTCTAAAGGAAATGAGGCCACAGGGAGGATATTCCTGGCACAGGGAGCAGCACGAGCAACAGCATGGAGGCCAAGAACAGCTTGTTGTGGGCAATGCCAAGCATAGGCGCATCCATTTCTATTTTTGGTCCTTCATTGTGAAATGGAAGGCTTTGTCCATGGGAAAGCAATCCCAAACATCAAAAAGCCGATAGAGAAGGTATTTTGGGACGTGCGTAGGAAGGTAAGTCCCTTCCCCGGAGTCTGCAAAACCATACTGGGTAGGCAGCTGTCTCCAAGTCCAAGGCTGAAGGCCGATCCTGCCGATGCACAGCACCTCATTGGCGGCCAAGGCTGCACTATAGGAAGATGTAGGCGAGGCGCAGCAGCCAGAATCCTGAGAGGGAAATAAAGTTCTCAAAGACGGAATGGCCAACTGAAAGGGACCCTCGAGACTGGTTCATCCAGCTGAGTGCCAAGAGCTTCCCAACAAGATGGTAAGAATGTGAGATCAGAATCCAGCCTTCCATCCCCTGAGAAATACCATTTCCTCAGCAATTTGGGGCTTACACATAAGTAACAGCCACAGTCCTGCCATGTTGGAGGGCTCTGAGTGTGAGAGTTCAGGAAGTATTGATATGAGAAGCCAGGTTGAATCCACTCTTTAGCTTCCCAGAAAAGGCCAGCTCTAGCATCCAGAGCCAAGTTACACAGGTGCTAAAATAATCCCAAGCATGTAAACAAGGCAATATTATCCCGCCTTCCCCTGCCAGGGCTTCCCTGAGCTGCCAGCTAGCCCTTCGTCTCCCGGGCCAGTTTCTGGGAAGTGCACATCTTGATAAAAGGCTTGTAGGAGTCCACTTAATTCCACAGGAATTCACTGAAGACCTACCATGTAAAGCCCTGTTATTGGAGAGCTCAGATTTTCTTACTTGGGACCCACCGCAATCATCCCACACCAGAGGATCAGCTGTGTTAACAAGGACACCCTTGCCCTGTAAGGACATTCACCCCAAGCTCTGGCTTCCATCCAGCCCCGGAGATTGTCTTTCCATGACCTAAAGTGGCATCCTGCTTCCCTCTCATCTATCAGGAGCCACAGGCCTAATTAGCTTCTTAAAAAATGGTGCCCCTTTGATTACTTCCCTTCAGCTTTAAAGAAGCCAACCTACAGGCAAAAGACATCCACTCAAATGCAAGTTTGATGAGGGTAGAGTGCTTTCTCGTTCATTGTTTAATTCCCAGCACCCACAACATGGGTGGCTGGCACATAGTTGTTGTTTAGTAAGTGTCTGTTGAATGAGTGAAAGAATTTGTTGACTGTCTTACCACCTAGACCAGCGGTTCTCAACCTGTGCGTCGCGACCCCTTTGGTGGTCAAACGACCCTTTCACAGGGGTCACCTAAGACCATCCTGCATATCAGATATTTACATTACGATTCATAACAGTAGCAACATTACAGTTATGAAGTAGCAACGAAAATAATTTTATGGTTGGGTCACAACATGAGGAACTGTATTTAAAGGGCCAGAAGGTTGAGAACCACTCACCTAGACTGTAGCAGTGTTGTCCATTGTGTCCTTTTGTTCAGAGCAGTACCTGGCACATAGTAGTTGCTCAATAAACTTTTGTTATATAAATAAGCAAGCAGATTACTGATATTTTCCAACACATAATTTTTCTTACGGACTCATTAGTATTCATTTGATGGATTATTGAGCCTCTTTCACATGCCAAGCCCTGGGACAGGCTTGGAGATCTAAAGATGAGGAAGACAGACCCCTGTGTCTAGTAGATGAGATAAATGTGTAAACAAAGTAGAAGCCCTCCAATATGGCAGGACTGTGGCTCATAGGTTGTCAGAAAATTGAAAATGCCCAAGTGGAGGAGCATGAGAAAATGACACCATACTGGACAGCTTCCTCTTTCCTCCATTCCCCACCTGCTCTCTACCTGGGGTGTTTGCCTGCATAGACTTTGCCTTTTGCTTTCCAGGTGAGTTTGGCCAATAGGAGGCACCCGCAGAGACTGGAGGGAGAGAGAAGTGAGAGGCCAGGCTATTCATTCCCCTGGCTCCCTCTCAAGCCAAAACCCAGCTGCCGCCAGGAGTGGGCTCTGGGTTCTCCTCTCCCGTACTTTCCCTCATTTCTGCTCACAGTTTTAGAAACAGCCCTTGTATTAAGCTCTCTTCAAAGCATCTCATTTGAACATGCCATTCTTTTTCCTGCTGAGACCAACTGACACACACCCTTTAAATATTTTCCATATAAATGTACCGATTCTCCTCCTATTTAATGTGGAGCCATCTCCACATGAGGGTGACGTTCCACATCACCTTTCACATCCATCATGCATAGACTACGATTTGCCAGTTTCTGTTTCTTTACATTGGGGTGAGGATTTAAGGACACTTGCTAACGCAATCCAAGTACAGAATCCTTTAAGAGTTTTACAGGTTGTTTTCTAATCTTCTACAAATGTTTCACCTCCATCTTATTTCCCAGCGATTTGTTTTCTTGACTCACCTGAAGAGAGATTATTCCCCACTTTTAAAAACGCAACATTCCCTGGCCGGGTGGCTCAGTTGATTGCAGCATCATCCCGTACACCAAAATGTTGTGGGTTCAATTCCCGGTCAGGGCACATGCCCAGGTTGCAGGCTCAATCCCCAGTAGAGGGAGTGCAGGAGGCAGGGATCAATGTTCTGTTCTCACATCAACATTTCTCTCTCTCTCCTACTCTCCTTACCTCTCTCTCTAAAAATCAATAAAACCATTTTTTTTTAAAATGGTAGCCCTAACTGGTTTGGCTCAGTGGATAGAGTGTTAGCTTGCAAATTGAAGGGTCCTGGGTTTAATTCCAGTCAAAGGCACATGCCTGAGTTGTGGGCTTGATCCCCAGTAGGGGGCGTGCAGGAGGCAGCCAATCAATGATTCTATCTCATCACTGATGTTTCTCTCTCTCTCCCTCTCCCTACCTCACTGGAATCAATAAAATTATATTTGTTAAAAATAGTAAATGGTGAGTACTCCAGTGTAGCTGCAACAGAGATATGGACAGTAAGAGTGGAAAGAGGTGGCTGATGGGGCCTATGGCCTGATGTGATGGGGTTAGGGCCCATGGCCATCATAAAGTCTTGGGGCTTCCCTTTTAGTGGGGCAGGGAATCGTTACAGGGTTTTGAGCAGAGGAGTGACTTGATCCAACTTATGTTTCTTAAGTCTGTATGTATATTAGTATTATGTCCACATACTAAGGATTGAATATATTTCCAAATGATAAAATATATACCCCAAATTTGAAATATCACACACTAATATTCCAAGCCACAAAGTAGACTTAGGTGGAAGTTCTTTGTTAATGACAGTGGATATAAATTCACGTTTCAGATGGCCTTGTTGAAATGTTCAAAATGCAAAGGCCAGCCCCATCCCTGATGCCTTAATCTCCTCACACGGCTGACAAAGCTTGTCCTGGGGTAGGGAAAGATCAGCCCGGCCGTTTCCGGTGACCACTTGAGATTATGTTCCAGTCGTGGCTTCCATCTGTGAGTTCTTTATAGGGATATCTTTAAGCTGTTTGCCCTTTTGTGGAGGTTAGTTTAATTAACATTTGATAAGGGGATCTGCAAATCCTCATCCTGACACCCACATATGGCAATGGGTGAAAGTACATGCCTGTGCACCTCCACGCCCCCACAGCCCAGCTCCATCTGTGTATCTGAGCACGCTATAGAATATAATGTGAGATCCCCTGCACTTGATGGCCTCTGAGGTCGACATTGAGTCTGTGGAGAAAGGCTTATGCAGATGATGCCTAGTAAGAACAGAAGGTGCAGAATCCTGGGCTTTGAGTAGGGAGCGTCCAGAGTGGCACTGTCCATTTTGGGATGCAAACCCTGAGGAAAAAAGACAACTACTAAGAAGGGCTCCTGGTGGCTAACTGGGTTCAATTCTTAAAAACAACCTAGCAGCCATTTCTGCACAGGGGCCTCTTATGCAAATTGCACTCAAAAAAGAAGCTTACACTGAACTGTCTGCCAGCACTGTGTTTCTGCCATCAGAGCCAGTCCTTATAACGTTTTCCTGGAAGCCTATTCCCTCATCCAATCAGAGCAGCGCAGTTTTGACCAATCGGAGCAGCTCTATTCTGGCCAATCAGGACAGTGTCTTCTGGACCAATCAAACTGCGAGGATTCAGCATCCTCATTTGCATGAGGACAGACCAATCAGAGACCAGGGATGGGGACTTCTGTCCATATAAGCCAGCTCTCCCTTTCCACCAATGAAGCCTATGTCTTTATGGCTAAGCTGAGATGGCAGAGATGTCTGGCCAGAGCAGAAGGAAGCTGTCTAGCTGGAGAGGGGTGTGGCCCCAGAGCTGTTCTACAGCTCTGCTATTTTCACAGCCCTGCTGTATCACAGTTGAGCTGTTTTGCACTGAGTAACGTTTCCTTCATCACCCCCCAAAATGGGGATTCTTGCTGGCACTGAATTGGCACCAGTGACCATTGGTTAATGAGGGCCACTAGCCACATGTGGCCACTGAACCCTTGAGGTAGCTACTCCAAATTGAGATAAGCTGTAATTATGAAGTACACACTGGGTATCAAAGACTTAGTAAAGAAACAATGTAAATAGAGCTCGTTAATTTTTTGTACAGCGTACATGTTGAAATGATAATATTTTTTACAATATTGGTTTTTATATTATTGAGTTAAATTAATTTTACCTGTTTCTTTTTCCTTTCCTTTAATGTGGCTACTAGAAAATTTTAAATGGCATATGCGACTCTCATTTACACCTCATGTTATGTTTCTATTAAACAACACTGGCCTTGCCCTAACCAGTTTGGCTCAGTGGATAGAGCGTCGGCCTGCGGACTGAAAGGTCCCAGGTTTGAGTCTGGTCAAGGGCATGTACCTTGGTTGCGGGCACATCCCCAGTAGTGGGTGTGCAGGAGGCAGCTGATCGATGTTTCTCCCTCATCGATGTTTCTAACTCTCTATCCCTATCCCTTCCTCTCTGTAAAAAAATCAATAAAATATATTAAAAAAAACCAAAAAAACAAAAAAAACACTGGCCTAGAGGAAAAACCAGCTCCCCACATTATGAAAAAGCCCAAAATTATCAGCATCACCACCATCCCTTGCCCTGATTGGTCTTGCCCACCATGTGCCCAAGAATGGCCCGGTTGGGTAAGGAAGCCTGTGTCAAATGCAATTCGGCACATTGTCAGGGGCCCATAGGTGGGTGAAATCAGGGTCCTGATTCCAAATCCCAGCTCTGCCATCCACTTGCTAAATGACCTCAGGAACATCGCCGGCATGCCCTCATCTGTAAAGCTACGAAGGGGATTCCTTCTATAAGTCTCCATTTTTCTGGCTCTGGATTTCTCCTTCCAGCAGTATTTGCATTTTCAAAAGGGAGTCTCTGGGGGATAATGCTTAATCCAAATTAGGAAATGCCAAATGGCAACACTTCAGGCCCCAGTGGAGGAGAAGATCGGGAGCAGAGGAGGCCCTTCTGGGTCCCTTCAGAGCATAACTCAGACTCTCCCTGAACCTGGGAAACATGTGGGCACTCACAGGGCAGTGATGAGCTTGCACTGAGGTCCGAGGGGGTCTGCAGTTCCCTCCACCTGTCCCCCCAAGCACATCTCGTTGATTTAAGCTGCGCGAACAGGTCATTTCCTGAGGTCATTTGCTCTCCTCTGGCACACACAGTGTGACCACTTATGCTGGCATTCACAAACACTGGCTCACAATCAATTTTTGAAAAATCGAATCAATTTTTCTCAGGCAGCATGGGCCACCCACTCCAAGAGGAAAGCATCACTCACCCAAAGAGGAATGGGAAGAGGTCCCAGGGCCCCTCAGGAAGCAGGCGGCATGCAGCCAGGGCACGCATAGGGCCCTGGTCCAAGGACAGCGAGATGAAGTAGCAGAGGCTGCAGAGAAACCAGAGACAAACCAGTAATGAGCTGGCAGGCCCCAAGAGAAGTGTCAAAGCTAATTGCAAACCCCAGCCAAACAATGTGAGGCAATTAGGGCAAAATGAAGAGTCCCAGGAGGGGAAACCCACAGTTATCGCAAAGGGCCAGAGCCACGGTCCGGTTCTGGCTCTGAAAAGTGAAGGCAGGGAAGACATTGATGAGCAAAGGAGAAATTATCTCAACCAGAAAAGGTGTGGGAGAAAGGCACAGTGGAGAGCAAAGAAATGCCCACATGTGTGTGTCCCCTTCATTTGATGGCATGTGGACGGCCAGACCATTTACAACGCTTTGAATAGAGAGAGAGATAAACTAAGAGAAGTTTCCTTGGAGCAGTTTGCCATCAATCTAAGCTCTATTCAATTTTAAATTTTACCCCCTCCAGAAAGCCTTCTTCCCCAGAAAGATCTTGCTGTGAATTTCCAAAGTAACTTATAGCAGATATCCAGGGTTAGAATCTAGGAGAAGAAATCAATTGAACACCTAAAGCCAAAAGCAAGTTAACTAAAAATTGTTTATTTTTTATTCACAAAGAAATCATTCAACTCACTTGTTTTTAAATTAAGAAAAGAAAGCATCTAAATTTGTGAAAGTACTGCCAGACAGAATATATGTCTATTAAAAGAAAAGGAGAGAAAAGGAAACAGAAGTGAAGAAAAAGGAAGAGAATAAAGAAGAGAAATATGTGGAAAAGGGAAAGAGAGAAGTAGGAACAGAGAATAACTATATGAAGGAAGAGCTAGAAAAAAAGGGAAGGTTGTGAGAACCTACTGTAGACTAAGAAAGTTACTTTTAAAATGAACATGCATTCTGCCATGAAGGGTTCTATAATTGTCCACTGAGTCAAGTTGGCCGCTAGAGGTGTTGAGATCTATATTCTTGCTGATTTTTTCTACTTCTTTATCACTGAGAGAAGACAGTTGAAGTCTCCAACTATTATCATGTATCTTTTGTGCTTTCCTCCAGGTCTATCAATTATTGCTTTATATATTTTGAAGCTCTGTTGTTAGGTGCAACATGTTTAGAATTGTTATGGCTTCTGGTGAATTGATCTTTTTATCATTTTTAATGTTCTTCTTCTCCCTGGTAGTTTTCTTTGTTCTGAAGTCTACATTGATATTAATTTAGCCACTTCAGTCCCTTTTTTAAAAAATGTGGTAAAATATACATAATAAATTTACCATCTTAACTGTTTTTAAGTGTTCAGCAGTGGGAAACATACTCATGTTGTTTTGCAACCAATCTCTAGAACTTTTTCTTCTTGCAAAGCCGAAACTCTATAACTATTAAACATCTCACCCAATTCCTTCCCCCTTTAGTCCCTGACAATCACCCTCCTACTTTCTGTTGCTATGATTTTGACTAAAATCATGGCAAGCAAAACTGGAGATAATGTCATATATTGTAATTAAACTATTGCTTTTTTAGCTATATCTCTTTATATTATTTCAATGGATCCTCTAGGAAATATAATATGCACACCCAATTTTTCACAATTGGTTTATAGTTTATAGTTTACCACTTCATGCAAAATACAAAAAAAGCCAGGAATAATCCATTTTACAGTTGTATCCAAGTGTAAAAGACCGGATGAAGGACAGTATGTATTATTTGCTTAATGTTACTGTGGTAATATGTGAGTATACATGTGTGGTAATATGTGAGTATACATTTGAACATGCTTATGGTATTTCTGAAATGATACACAAAAAAACCCTTGTGTGTCCTTAATAGTGACAACTATGGGCAGAGCACAGGTAGGGGAGACGGGGAGGAGGAGAGGAGAGCTATGATTCTCTGGAAACCTCCTGGTATCTTTATTTTTTAACCCAGTTTATATATTACCTTTACACCAAATGATTCATAAAAAGATTTATCATTTGTTTTCTAAAAAGTCCCTTGATATATTAATAATGACACCATGATTATTAATGGCTTTACAATTGCTCAGTTCTGAAAATTTTAGAGTTTCCACTCTTAAAAGGATCATCTAAAGCAATGGAAATTACACACATCAGTGATCAGGGAAAACTCTCTCACAGGGTAAAGTGACTTAAAGGTCCCAGAAGCCCTTTGCAGGCTCCCTGTCCACCTTTCTCATTGCAGTGGATTCCACACAGCTGACCTGGGGACTGGTCCTAGCCCATCAGACTCTCCCATTCCTTTTGCTCGTGCTTAGTGTACAGGCGGGCATGGGCGTCTAGGTCCGGCCAGTGCGGTCTGAGAGCGTTCTGCTGGAGCGTGTCTGAAAAGGTTTCCTTACTCTTAAGACAAAGAGCCCCTCAGAGACAGCCCCACGCCTGCCTCTGGGCCTCACTGTGTCAGGATGTGAGGCCTGCAACTGCTGCCAAGATCTGCAGGCAGAATCCCCCCAGCTGCGACCATCCCGCTATGTGACTAATGCACTCCTTCTCTGTTTGAGCTTTCACAGTGTTCTGTGAATTGCAGCTGACAGCTCTCTAACCCGTGTGTCATCATTTTCCCATTATCCACCTAGGCCCTTCGAAGTGCCGCGCCAGAGCTGAGCTCGTCTCCGGGGATACACAGTGAGGGAGGCCTTCAAGGAGATCGCGGTGGGACAGCCCGGCTCCGTCCTGCCCTCTGCTCATGTTTGTTGCCCAGGAGCCTCACTCACCCTCCTCTGTGAACCTCCCATTGTGGGAGGTTCCCTTCCTGAGCGCACATCCCCTCTGCCTCTGAGACAGCACTTTTCAGATGGTGAGGTACTTGCCCCTTGTTAGTGTGTAAGCTCCTGCCATGGAGCCCAGAGTCAGCCTCGGGCCTGGAGCTTAACTACGCTTGACCAGGCAGCTGCTGCCCACACCCCGAGGGCAGGAAGCACGGACCCCAAGTTCCAATGTGGGGGAGAAGGAAGACATTAGCTATGGTGTAGAGGCCAGAGCAGGGGAAGCAGGCAGGGCCTGAGCTACAGGCCAATAAGGAGACAATGGAAGGTGGAGGGCTTATAGGCAAAGACCAAGAACCCCTGTCCCCCCGCAGGTGGGTCCCTCCTCCTAGCCCGAAGTCCTTGGTTTCTCCTCCTCAAGGTCACTGCACAACCAGAAGCTCATGCAACAGAAACATAAAATTTGGTTTATTCGGCTGGTTTGGCCTTTTCCCTTTCTTTTTATAACCATAGGTCCAATTCGGTAAATCCCTCCTCCCTTCCACCGAGCTCTGCACCTCCCCACCCATCCTCTGCTTTCTGCAGACACGGCTCAGGATGTTACTGGCCCAACCTGCCTCCTTTGTGACCCGTCCTTCTGAGCCAGTCGATCGGTATTAGTTTCCCTGTCACTTCCTCTCGATGGCTTTTCTCAACAGCCCTTTTAAATTGCATGTTCTTTCTATTCTAAGTTCCCAGGTAGCTGAGCCAATATAGATCAGCCCCAGTTCAGGTGCAGCTGGAACAGGGGAGGTCCCGAGTGCTGTGACGAGGTATATTGGCCACAATACTTAATTGCAGACCAATAATAATCTACTCCAACCGGTGTGAAGACAGCGGTATTGCTTCAGGGGTAGAAATAGTAGGGAAGGCTAAGGAAACCGGACCAGACCAGCAGTCATCAACTGCACGTTGGAATTTCATAGAGAGCTTAACAAATAAAACGCCCTTGTCCGAGCCTTACTCAAACCAATTAAATGAGAATTCGTGTGCATATGTACTTATCTCCCAGGAAATTCTATGTATAACCAAGATTCAGGACTATTACTGTAGGCCAGTGAGTGGCAACATTGGCTGCATATTAGGGTCACCTGGGGAGGTTTTTACATGCTGGCCCAGCCCTACCCCTAGAGATAGCGATTTAATGACGTGTGTGGCCTTGGCTTCCAGAGCTTTCAGAGCTCCCCAGGTGGTTGTACTTTTAGCCTCGGCTGAGATCTACCACCGTCTAGGCCACTACTTTTCAATATTGAATGGGTACGCGAATCACTGGGGGCCAGAGCTGATTGGCTGGCGCCTGGACATTCTGCTCCTGTTCTGTGGACCACAATCCGGGGGCCAGACACTACACTGAGCTTCAGGCATTGTCTCCCAAGAGAACACCACAGAACTGGGCCACCAGGGGAGCTGCTGCCTCCCCCGAATCAGGAAGCTGCAGTGTTGGACATCTGCCCCCACAGCTGTCAGCAGCAGAACCCGACAGCTCTGCCCTGCCCCCTGCCCCCTGGCACATGGATATCCACAGCCACCTCTCTGCTCAGCAACTCAGAATCAGTTCCAAATCAGAATCTCACCCCAGGTGGATCCATAGTCACACCCTCAACCTCCCTGCAGGGGTGCCTGGGAAATGTAGTTCCTGGCTTTTCAGGCTCAGCACACCAGAGGTGTGGAAACAAGTGTTGAGTGAGCCAATTAGCAGTAACCGCCACATGTCAGAAAAGTCTCTCCGTCTACATTATTGGAGGCTGAAATCCTACCATTTGAAAGGAATTTCTCAGGATAAGTACTGTCAGCAAACGCCCAGGTTCTCTTGTGCTAGTGAAGGATTAGAAATGGTGCCACGGGACCAGTTAAGTCACACGGTACCTTCTTGCAATGGACACTGCGCAGGCGGTGAAGAAGCTGAGGCAGCTCTCAGTGGATCGATGGTGGCATCTGCAAGATATTAAAGGGTAAAAGGTAAAAAGCAAGATGCTACTTGTGCCAAAGGGGCACAGCACTGTATATACGTATGTCGATCTAAGCAGGCGCTCGAGGAGGACGCCACAGAACAGGCCCGGCTGGCACTCCACAGCGAGGACCTGGGTGGGTAGACAGGGGTGGGCGGGAGACTTTTACCTATGCATCTGTTCTAACTTTGGGATTTTCTACCTATTATCTAAGTAAATCCAATGTGCTTTGTAAAAGCAACTAAAGTCTGCTTTATAAAAACACCCTGTGAAGTGTAACATGCGTGCGTTCCTTTATTTATTTATTCAACAAAGATGTATCTCACCCCCCCCCCCATTCTTTGCCCCAGTCACATGGAGAAGCCATGGTGCAGCGTGGGGAGCGTGAAGGGGCCATGGGAAGTATGGAGGGGCTATGGGGAACATGGAGGGGCCATAGAGCAGCAGTGTGGAGGGGCCATGAGGAGCGTGGAGGGGCCATGGGACAGCAGCATGGAGGGGCCATGGGGAGTGTGGAGGGGCCATGGGGAGCGTGGAGGGGCCATGGGGAGTGTGGAGGGGCCATGGGGAGTGTGGAGGGGCCATGGGACAGCAGCATGGAGGGGCCATGGGGAGTGTGGAGGGGCCATGGGACAGCAGTGTGGAGGGGCCATGGGGAGCGTGGAGGGGCCATGGGGAGCGTGGAGGGGCCATGGGGAGTGTGGAGGGGCCATGGGACAGCAGCATGGAGGGGCCATGGGGAGTGTGGAGGGGCCATGGGGAGTGTGGAGGGGCCATGTGATAGCAGCATGGAGGGGCCATGGGGAGTGTGGAGGGGCCATGGGACAGCAGTGTGGAGGGGCCATGGGGAGAGTGGAGGGGCCATGGGGAGCGTGGAGGGGCCATGGGGAGTGTGGAGGGGCCATGGGACAGCAGCATGGAGGGGCCATGGGGAGTGTGGAGGGGCCATGGGACAGCAGTGTGGAGGGGCCATGGGGAGCGTGGAGGGGCCATGGGGAGCGTGGAGGGGCCATGGGGAGCGTGGAGGGGCCATGGGACAGCAGTGTGGAGGGGCCATGGGGAGCGTGGAGGGGCCATGGGGAGCGTGGAGGGGCCATGGGGAGCGTGGAGGGGCCATGGGGAGCGTGGAGGGGCCATGGGGAGTGTGGAGGGGCCATGGGGAGCGTGGAGGGGCCATGGGACAGCAGTGTGGAGGGGCCATGGGGAGTGTGGAGGGGCCATGGGACAGCAGCATGGAGGGGACATGGGGAGCGTGGAGGGGCCATGGGGAGCGTGGAGGGGCCATGGGGAGTGTGGAGGGGCCATGGCGCACACTGAGGCTGTGAAGACCTAGCACGGTGTGATGAGCGAGTCCACGGTGCCCTGAAGCAGAGAGGAGGGGGCATCCATTCAATCTGAGGCTCCCAGGAATGTTTTGATAGAAAAGGCATCATTTGAACTGAAACTTGGGGGAGGCATAGGATTGTGTGTGGTGAAAAGAACGTTCCAGACACAGAGAACGCCCTGTGCAGTCAGGGGCTGGGAACAGGCCCAGAACACAGTGCACTCAGAGGAGCAGACAGCGCAGGCGGGCCTGACGTGGGACGAGGCCTGCGTGAGCGTGTGTGATCTCCCTGGGCTCTCCGTGCCTCCGGGTGAGGGTGCCACGGGGCAGTGTGGAGTAGCAGAGATTTTCTTCGCGGTGGACCGGGAGGCGGGCGAGCACAGTCTGATTCCCAGCCCTCGAGCAGTCGATCCTTCTGAGCAAATCCAGCTGGAAAACGCTCAGAGGTGGACCCAGCTGTGCTTGATTATTGGTTCACCTACAAACACCTTGAACTGAGGAAAAGGAGAGGAAAGCAGTTCTGCCTCTAAAATACTGTTGTGACATTTCAGGCCCTTTATCTGAAGAAATGGCTTCATGCTTTGAAGGAGGTATGCGCCTTCCCTCCATGGCCTGCAGCCCCCCCTTTCCCCCCAGGGCTGAGTGAAAGCAGAACTCTGCCACCCACCGGAGACGCCTTCTCCTGCACCTTCTCCCCTTCCCCATCTTGGGACGCCCCTCTGCTACACAGCTGCACAGTAGGGTCCAGATAAAAGACGCGAAGACACGTGGTTTCTGAAAGGATCCTTGAAGACATGATTGAAGACAAGTAGGCCCACTTATGCTGGCCTGGGCCAGCAGAAGGACTTGGGCAGGGAACAGGAGGAGGACAGCAGGGGGCAGGGAACAGGAGGAGGACAGCAGGGGGCAGGGAGGTGACCCAGCATGGGCCTTAGAAAGGAGATGGGGATGAGGGGCAAGAGGACGGGAAGCACGGGGGCAGTTAGTGGGAGAGAAGGCAGGATAGGCAGAACTCCAGGGCAGGATGAGAATTTCCAGAGGTGGTGGATCGGTTTCCTGGGGCTGCCGTAACGGTACCACAGACTGGGGCGCCCAAAACAATAGACCTCAATTCACTCCCAGTTCTGGCAGCCAGAGTTCTAACAGCAAGAGGTCAGCAGGGCCAGGCTCTCTCTGAAGGCTCCAGGGCAGGTCCTTCCTGGCCTCTTCCAGCTTCCGGTGGGTGCTGGCTGTTGTCCGTGTTCCTCGGCTCATTGACACCTCAGTCTCTGCCTTTGTCATCACATAGCAACCTCCTCATGTGTCCAAATTTCCCTCTTCTGATGAGGACACCAGCCACTGGATTGAGGGCCCACCCTAACCCAGTACGGCCTCATCTCCACTTGACTACAGGTGCAAAGACTCTATTTCCAGAGAAGGTCACATTCACAGGTCTCGGAGGTTAGGACTTCAACATCTCTTCTCGGGGACACAATTCAACCCATAACGGGTGGTAAATAAGTTCCCTCTTCTGTGTAAACTGAGGAACTTTTTTTCCCTTTTTATTGAATGTACTGGGGCAGTGGTCGGCAAACTCATTAGTCAACAGAGCCAAATATCAACAGTACAACGATTGAAATTCCTTTTGAGAGCCAAATTTTTAAAACTTAAACTATATAGGTAGGTACATTGTTATTCACTTAATTAGGGTACTCCTAAGGCTTAGGAAGAGCCGCACTCAAGGGGCCAAAGAGCCGCATGTGGCTCGCGAGCCGCAGTTTGCCAACCACGGGACTGGGGTGATGGGTTAAGGAAATTATGCAGGTTTCAGATGCACAATTCCAGCCATCATCTGTGCACTGCCCTGTGTGCTCACCACCCCCAAGCAAGGCTTGAGGAGACTCTGGGAAGGACGCCTTCTGGGGCTGCCCCATGGTCACTGCACAGGGGCTGTGCCAAGTGTCTGCCGTGCCCGGCTTAGACGTGGGTCACAAGGAGGGGGCAGCAGGTGAATTTCATCCAAGGTCCATCCTGTCCCCTTGGAGACTCCTTCAGACTATTCTTATTTTGCTCTCAGATCCCTCCCAAATCCTCACCTCTTCCAGCTCAGCCTGCCTTCCCCAGGGCACTGCTCTCCATGTACAATTTTCCTCCTTCTCCCCAACCACCCTCACCTGTCCTATGTGCCGTTCCCTCAGGCTTAATTGTCTGGCTAATAAACCGATCATCGCCAATGGCACTGATGGTTTCATGCCTTGCCTCTGCCGATCTGCAATTTACTTTTTTTTTATAGGAGCTTCTTGGAGATACAGTTCCTTTACACAGAGGCGAGACTGAGCCCAGGGGGACTTTAACATGTTCCTTCAATCCCTGAGCATCTGTGAGAAGCGGGGCCTGGTCCTTGGAGTAAGCCAGTTCTTCGGGGATTGGCTCTGAACTTGATGTTGACTGACTGACCCACACAGATCTTGTGGGTGAGACGAGGCAGAGGAAAATTGTATAACCTACTCATGAAGAGGGAAAAATTCAGTGACCAGGAATTACCAGGCCTGAACTCTAACCCCCAGCTCTGCTCTGCTGCTGTGTGACCAAGGGTGGTCCCTCCTGTCTGCAAAACTTACAACTGTTCGCATGACCAGCGCAGGCCCCTTCTCCTCTCTGGGCCTCAGCCTCTGCCTCCTTTAATGGGGAAATAAACAGAGCCTTGAAAAGGTCTCTTCTGCCTGTGACACTGATTACTGATCTTTGCAAGATGGTTTGACTCAAGTTATATTTTTAAAAATCCAGTCTGTGCTTGAACACTTCAAATATTTGATTACTGTGTCTACAGCACACAACATGGTAATTGTGCAATTAAGAGATAATGTCAGTGCGGTGGCACAGTGTTGACAAGATAATAGGGTTCCGAAGCCACGTAAATGGCAACACAAGGGAACAAATTTAAAGGTAGGGAATCCGAAAAACAAGTGGTGAACGGCCCAAAGAGTCTTTGTGGTTCACGTTGGTCCACTTGCCTCGTGGACTAGTTTTTATCCTGATGTGTCAGTGCTGGCCCGCATCATGCCCCGGGGCCCCTTTGTGTACCCCATAAGCATGTGGCTCAAGGCCATGAGGGTCATCTGCACTTGAGACCTTCAGAGACTTAGTCCCATGGCTGGCGGGCCCCAGGGCCTGGAGGTCTCGGGATTCACTCACTCCTAGGGCCCCACCGCGGCCAAGTGAAGAGGCGGGGATGCAGAGTCCGGAAGGACTTTCTCTTGGTAACTTCTGAGCTGGTTCATGGACAAAGGATGGGAGCCCTGGACCCTTTCCCCAGGGTTGTCCCTTTTCCTTACTCTCTCAGAATGCCATACTTACATCCGGTTTCTCGGGCAAGCAGGAAGGAGCGGGAGGTGAGGGGTGAGCTGTCTTGTGACCTTGAGACCTACAGGCCACTCCCAGAGCTGACGGAGGGGTCAGGCGTGGTGCTGAGGGGGCTGCCTTCGAAGAGGATGGAATGTGGTCCTGAGGTAAGAGTCTAGGCCACGACATCTCTCTGTATTGGAGAGATGGTTGAGGAGAGGGGGAGAACAGGTCAACAAGGAAACACTGGCACGTGGGAGGGAAGAGGTCAGAATGGGATCCCCTGGAAGAGGCCTGCTTTGCTGCAAAGGCACTGGCATGGGAGCCAGGAGAGCTGAGTTCAAGCCGGTGGTTGGCTAGTTGACTGAGTCATCACCAATGTCAGCTCTCCAGGCTCCAGGCTCCTCAACCGGAATGAGGGTGATGCCTGATCCGACATGCCCAGGGCCCTGAAGGAAGGTGAACTCTACTTCCAATTCATTCCGGGGCGACTGGCTGGTCAGGGGGCCAGGTGCCTCATGAAGCTTCTCCCAACTCCAACACCCACAGATCCTGTGCAGCTATCGGGTAGAGTCACAGTGATTTCTGACAAACTCCTGCCTGCCGGGGCTATAATGGGACCCTAACTATGATTATGGGGTCAAGGCCCCCTGAACCATGAGAGTAATGTCAGGTAGAGGTCCAGTCCCTCAAGTTCCCTGTGGGACACAGAACCCAGGGGTCAAAGGGCCACAGGTCCCAAGGAGGCGCAAGGCTGGTCCACCCCCTTCTCTGTGCCTTTGTACATGCTGTTCCCTCCGCCTGGAACCCGCTTCCCTCCGACTGAATGCCTTCCAATCTGAACGATTCAGCTAGGGGGACACTGAGGAGGGATGCTTTGCTCGTTCCCCTGAGCAGGATTAATTGCCTTCCTTGTCGCATTGAATTATTTATACTCTGGGTGTTTGTTTTCAGATCTGTCTCCCTGGTTAGACGTCTTGAGGGCAGAAACTGTTTTCCTCACCTCTCTAAATTGGGTGATAAGCATGGTGCCTGCCCAGAATCTGCTCAGTAAACTGTTCAATGAAAGGAAGGAAAGATAAGGAGTGGAAGGAAGGAGCAAGGGAAGGGACAGGGAGGGAGACAACAATAAAAGGAGGAAGGGAATGCCATCATTTGCCTGTGTTTGTTCCTAGGGATGCAGTTTTAAATAGTTGCAATCGTATGTAATCCAATTTTTTGTCCTGTTTTTTTTTTCATTGCATATTAATCTGTAAGCACTTTCTTGTTGCTACACAATCCTCCTAATTATCGCTTTAATGGCTGCTTAATGTCCCCATCAGGTTAATGTGCCATAATTTACTTACCAGGTCCCTCTTTAGAACATAACCTTTTAAAAACATTAGACAGAACCCTTGACGAGGTTTTAAAATAGACGGGGAAGTGGTTTCTTGGCAACGTGTGTGGCATTTCTGGGGCTCACGTGCTCAGGAAACGAGGAGCCCTGGCCTGCTCGGGGTTTGGAGCCGCAGGGGTGGGAGCCGGGCCTGGGTCTGAGTGGCAATGAGAGCCAGGAAGGAGAAGGCAGAGGGGGTTCTGCTCCAGCCCCCACTCTCCCTCGGGCTGCCTGCTGTGCTTTTGATGAGGGAGAAGCAGTCACTGCTTGGGAAATAATAAAAATAATAATAGCTAACGTAGATTGAGCTCTGCCTAAGAACTTTACACAGTCTGAGAAAGACAAATATCACATGATCTCACTTATTTGTGGAATCTAATGAACAAAATGAACTGAGCAACAAAAATAAGACCTGAAGCATGGAGGCATGGAACAGACTGACATACCTCGATGTGTGTGTGTTGGGGTGTGTGTGTGGGGGGGGGGGGGGGGCGGGTGACGAGGATAGAGAAACCAAAGAACTTATATACATATTAGAGGCCCGATGCACGAAATCTGTGCAAGAGTAGGCCTTCCTTCCCCCCTCCCCAACCCCTCACTGCCAGCATCGGCTTCCCTCTGGCACCCAGGCCCCGGGCTTCCCTCGCAGCCCCAGCTTCGTTGAGAAGGTCTCTGGAAGGACATCCGATCGAATTAGCATATTATGCTTTTATTATTATAGATATGCATAGCCCATGGACATGGACAATAGGTTGGTGAAGACCTGGGGGTAGGGGCTGGGAAGAAGGGGGGAAGGGGGGAGAAATGAGAGATATCTGTAATTCTGTCAACAATAAAAATATTTTAAAAATAAAAAAAATAAAAACGTTATAAAATGTATCTCATTTAATTCTTACAACCAGCCAATAAAGTAGGTACCGTTATTTTATTACCCATTTCACAGCTAAAGAAACTGAGACCCAGAGGTCAAACAGCTTGTGGTGGTGGTCTTGATCCCAGACAGTCTGGCTCGAGTCCCTTCTAGTCCTGAGTTCCCTTCCCCTCTGCGGTGGGTTCTGTCCCTCAGTGATTCCAGTTCCCTGAGGCCCCTACACAGCTCGCTCAGGCTCGTCCTTACGAGTTGCATCTGGAGACCAGGGAAGTCAGCACTTTTAGCAGTGACCTGGACAGGGTGTAGGAGATTACTGGGCCCCCTGTCTGTGGCTCCGGCAGCTTGGGGACAGGGGTCATGTGCTGGCGGCCGGTAGCGACTCTGGCATCCAGGACACGGCAACTAGATCAGGAACATCGAGATCTGGGTTTGCAGGCTGAACTCCGGTATGTACAGCTACACGGCCTTGGGCCGCTTCTGGCTCTCACGGACCCAACTGCCTTGTTTGTACAACGGAGATCATGTGACTTAGCTCCCAGGCTTGTTGTGAGGATGAAAGATGATGATGTGTGACATAGGCAGTGCTCAGTGATGGGTAGCTGTTTCTCTCACCCAGCAGACCAGATAGGAGCCAGCTCTAATACGATCAATTCCTTGGGGCTACAAGCCCTCCACTTGTATCCAGGGAAGACAAATGTAAACACCAAGGGGAAACGTTAAGGTTTCATTTTCTATCAACTCCCGGAGGCATGGCTAGCAGGATGAGGATGGTGATGGTGAGGATGATGATGGTGATGGTGATAATAATACTGGCATTCATTGAACATTTACTGTGTGCCAGGCACTGTGCTATGCACTGTACATGTACGAACTCATTTCGTCCTCACCCATCCCTGTGAGGTAGGGATTATTACTATTTCCAGTTTTTGGTTGAGGAAACTGAGGAGCAGCAAGGATTTTGTGGCTGGCTGTGATGTTCCCAGAGTCTTGGCTGGTGGACATCGGTAGTGTATCTAGCACAAGCCCACTCTGCCCCAGCAACTGATGGATGTTTCTCTCTTACACAGATGTCTCTCTCTCTCTCTCTCTCTCTCTCTCTCTCTCTCCAATAAATATATCCTCAAGTGGGGATTAGAAAAAGAATAAGCACAGTGAGTCCCTCTCTGGAGGAACCCAAAATATGTCCAGTAAAGTCTCAGAGTTGCCCCATCAGAGGAGAGGGAGTGTGAGGAGGGGCTGACCGAACCTCCTCCAGCACCAGGGCTCTGTTTTTGCTGCTGGTGCCTGAGTCTTACCCGCTCTAAAAGCCCACACCTTGCTCAGCACAGAACAGGCGTTCAAAGTTCGTTGAATGAATGACTGTGAAGGGAAAGGGTATGAAGGGAAAGGGTCTGTGAGATCCCAAGGAGTAGCGTTGCACCGTGTGTGGTAGCTACAGGGAGAGACCTCAACTCCTTATTAGGGGGCGTGCCTACTAGAGTGTCCAAAGATGGGTTGCTTCAGTTGATTGGTAGAGAAGCTGTTGTTACTGGGATTATTCCAGGAGAGAGAGGAGCAACCACCCAACCAGCAGGCTGGCCACAAACAGAAGGGTCCCTCCCAGCTCTGGAGTTCTGGGATTCGTGACTCCACTGATGTCCTCTTAAAATTCTCTTCTTCTCATTCCCCACTGAGGCGATAATAGAGAATCAGCTGTGTGTCTAATAGGGAACTCTTAAAGACTGATAATGCCTGAGCTGGATCTGGAGTAAAACACCTTTAAACTTGGCATTATCCCCGAAGTACACCTCGTATTGGGGCCACAATGGCCTTGAACATCGTGTTAAGACCTGAAGACTTCACTGGAGGGAACAGGTAACCCTTGGGCGCCACAGCAGAGCTCAGTGTAGGAGGATGACTGGCAAGGGAGAGACCTCTGACCCACAAACCCACGTGGCCATCCGGGGTCTGCACGGACACCCTCAGCCACCAGCCACTCAGGAAACAGCACAGTCCTGCCCAGGTCCCTCCTTCCCTCGCACCAGGAGCTGGCACCCTGATCTCAGCACCACTAAGGCAGAGCCATTGGTGCTGGCTTCTGACCTCACACGGAAGCCAGGGGGAACCCAAGGGTATGTTGCCCTGCGCCAGAAGCTCACCTTGCCAGACAGGGGAGCAGGAAGAGGCAGGACAGGATGCTGAGCAGGGCACAGAGATTGGACAGGCCAGAGAGGGGCTGGAGGAGCCAGGGCTGCGGGGGACCCAGGCCCCTGGGCAGGGCCAGGACCCCGGCTGCAGCTGGGCAGAGACATCGTGGCCTGGACACCAAGGGCCACATCCAGGTGGGGTCTGAGGGCGGCAGGGCAGCAGCAGAGCCATGGCCAGCAGTGGGACTCACACCCCCCAGACGGAGGGAATGCGTAAAGACTTGCTGCCCAGCCTGAGCTGTTAGAGAAAGGCTAAGAAAGGCCATAGAGAGGGACCCAGCACAGGAGGGAGAGAGGAGACAGCACAGACAAAGAGAAAACCCAGCCAGCCAACCCTGAGCCCCATGGACCCACCAGGGAACTGGATGACATGCAAGCGACCGAGTCTTAAAGGGAGCCCTGAAGAGGCTGGACCAGAAGAGAAGTCAGGAGTCCTCCAACCCAGCCCTCATCTTGCTGAGGCTGTGAGACCCTGCGGGACGGATGGGGGAACTGATGTTCCTGGGCCAGGGGCGGCATGCCATCCTCTTACCGTTAGGGAAGAAAACCCTCCTCCCTCCCTAATCAGGTCCAATGTTCAGGAACATGCGGGCCACTCGCCTGCGTGGCTGAGCGCCCTGCAGCTGCAGCCTCGGGGAGGAGCGGTGCCCGCAGCTTCGGGCGGGCCTGACGCCATTCACAGCGGCCCAAGCAACAGCTGGGAAAGGCGCTTCTCCAGCTCTTTCTCTCTGGGTCCATCACAAAGCATCTCTTGAAACGCTCCAGGAGTCAGGCCGCAAGGTATCAGACGTTTGGGGCAAATAAGTCAACCCAGTGGAAAGATTTGCCATAACCCCTGAGAGTTATAATAGCCCCGCCACGGCCTTTCAGATACAACAGCACAAACCCCCAAGTGTTATAAAGCAAACACACAGGGAGGCATCGTATCCAGACTTCACAGGCTGGAAGGCCTGGGCACCTCACATACTCGGCTTCTCCTCACAGACTTCCTCACCCTTAGACTCTGCTGCCGGTGAGACGGCCCACCTCCTGCCTCCCTCCCCCTGGACTGCAGGCTCCGCCGGGGCAGGGGCGGCTGCTGACTTTCAACGCTGACCCCAGCAGTGAGCTTAGTCCCTCACACGGGGGCACTTATTAACTGATTGTTGAATAAATAAATGAGAGGATGAAGTTTCTCTAAAGTCAGCAGGAACCATGGCAGTAATGGCTAACATTTGAATTGGTGGAAAACTGTTCAGTGCACTCAGCTATGTGTATTTCTCGAGCTCTTGCTCACAGCTATAGCACAAATGTTAGTGAATATATAGTATTTTTTGTTAATCCTCCTCACCCGAGGATATATTTTCCATAGATTGTTTTTTTACAGAGTAGAAGGGGGAGAGAAAGAGAGAGAGAGAGAGAGAGAGAGAAAGAGAGAGAGAGAGACATCAATGTGAGAGAGACACATTGATTGGTTGCCTCCTGCACGCGCCCCAACCTAGACCCCCTGGTGTGTGTCTTGACTGGGGATCCATCCCACAGCCCTTCCTGCATGGGTCCATGCTCTAACCACTGAGACACTGGCCAGGACTGTGTAGTATTTTTTAACCCAAGAGCTGATGTCTATAGACAAGGTGTAATAGCCCATAATCACGTGCTATCAGACCTGAGGTGCCGCTAACCCTGCTGTGAGTCCTACTCATTGGGCCAGCTGAGCCCAACTCAGGCCTACAGGCATGGTGCCCAAGACGAGTGGCAGCAAACATCAAACCAACATTGTCGTGCCCTCCAGGGACGGGAAGACCCGTCCAGGTTTGGGGAGCAGCGCCAGCCCCAGGGGAAGCCGGCCTTGGATGAAATAGGAACCCACTCCCAGGAGAGGACCTGGCCATGAATGCGTTCACTGCTGTCGCATCTGAGAACCCGCCCAGGCTCCGCCCGCAGGGACCACAGCCCGGCCGAAGAACTGCAGCAACAAACAGGAAGTCCTTTCCATCCAAGTGAAGACCCATCAGGGGCATTGCCGCTTTCTCTTTCTAGAAAGAGCCTCTTCCTAAAGGACTGTGAGGGAACCAGGATTTCCCTGGGAGTGGGCAGCAGCGGCTCCCAGCCTCCCGAAAGACTGATGATACACATTCATCTCACTCCCTGACCCTCCTGACGGAGTCAACTCAGTTACTTACTACTCTAATACCCTGAATCCCTTGCTTAGAGAGTCTCATTTGTTTCTATAAAGGGAAGATGAAAGCCACGCAGGCGGCTTCGTGAGAAATGGCTTGAGTTCATGAGTTAGATGTGAAGCAGGACCCCCCCGGCCAGTGCTCCCTCCTCAAACAAGTTAGAACCGGCACAGCCCAGGAAAGAGAGCTTCCCTGGCTCCTCATCCAGCACTGCGCCCACAGGGCGGCCCTTCGCCCTTCCTCCCTCCTTCCTCACTGTGTCCAAGGAAAAGTAAGCCCCCGGAGCCCAGCTAGGGCCACAGGTGTCCTGTGTCACCCCCCGCCCCCCGCCCCCAGAGGGTGTTGTAGGGTGAGAATTAAGGCTGTGCCCAGGGAGACAGGCCGCTGGACTGGGCCTGCCAGCACCAACCCTCACCAGGGATGGACCCGCAGCCAATTATTTAACCTCTCAGAGCTCCATCTGTAAATTGGGAATAAAAATAGCTGCAACCTCACGCGGTTCCTGTGGTGATCAAAAGACATAACCCTTATTAATCCCCAATAACTGTCAGCTATTCTTATTCCCAAAAGCCCCCGCCCAAACCCAATCCTTTCTGTTTCCGAGCATGCCGATATGTTTGCTGCTTCTCTGCCTCCAGCTCCACCGGTTCCCACCGGAACGCTCTCCTCTGTCTCCTTCACAGAGCTGGCTACATGCTTCCCATGCCAGGAAGCCCAGCGGTTTTCCCAGATGGGAGTGCGCCTCCCTCCTCGGAACCCCCTGGGCATTGTGTCCCCTTCTGTGGGTCCAGAGAGCCTGGCTCCATAGCCAGCCAGCCTGCCTTGCAGTTCCCGCTCCACCTCTGCCCACACAGGTGGTGTTGGCAAGTTTTCCCATCCGCGGAATGGGAATGACATCAGTAAGCACAGGACAGACTGAGCTAGTCACAAAAAGCAGGTATTAAAGTGTCCGATACATGAGAAACATTCCCCAAGTCAGTGGTCGGGAAACTGCGGCTCGGCAAACCTCGGCTTGCGAGCCACATGCGGCTCTTTGGCCCCTTGAGTGTGGCTCTTCCACAAAATACCGGCTCGTCCACAAAATACCGACTTCTGCACATGGGCCAGAAAGTTTCAATCACACTGTACGTGCGTTCCCGCACGTGGTATTTTGTGGAAGAGCCACACTCAAGGGACCAAAGAGCCACATGTGGCTCGCGAGCCGCGGTTTGCCGACCACGGCCCTAAGTGTTTGCTACTGTTGTCATCACTGCCATGGCTCTGCATCTCATATGAGGCGTCTCAAGGACAACAGGGTATCTATTGCTGGTCCCGCGTGAAGTCTTGCAGATCTTACGAAGGTGAGCATACATCCAGGTGTGCCCAGGGCCCCAGCATGGGTATTATAGCAACCTCTTTCACCCTAAAAAGCAAGACAGTGGCTGCTAAGTGATCCTCCCTAACTATTAACCACTCGGTAAGTGTGTTGAATAAAGAGAAGCATGAATGAGGCTTGTTGATCGGGTCCTGTGGCTCGGTTACTCCCCTCCCTCCAAGCACAGGGCCCACTAAGAGTGCTCCTTCACGCTCCCCTGCCCGGGACCTGCGGGCACCCTGAATCCTTAACCAATCCCAGTGGAGGGAAACGCTCCACCCCATCAATGCATCCTCACTAGTCCCTCCTCTGCGCTCCTCACCCTCTTCTAACCCACACACTGACAAGCCCATGCAAACTCGTTCACACTGAGTTAATAATACACGATAAAGGTTTCATGTGATGGGTGAAAAGCGTCTTTAGTTTAACACGAAACACTGCTTTCATCCCCAAAGATGAATCTCTGGCATCAGAGGCGGGCTGCTACAGTCTTGACCATTCACCAGGGAAGCCACATAAACCTCCATAAAACATGCTTTTAAAGAATTTGTACTTCTTTTCCGAGACAGAGTGTAGAGGCCCATCCCCTGCATCCCTGGGCCTCTTCCTGGCCTCACCCCGGAGGGGGCGATCATTTAGCCCAGTGATTTCCAACCTTCTTCATCTTCTGGCACATAAACTAATTACTAAGATCTGCGGCACACCAAAAAATATATTTTTTGCTGATCTGACAAAAAATAAATATAATTTTGATTCATTCACACCAGACAGCTATTGCTGTATTAGCTAGTGTCCTTTTTTCAATTTGACAATCTAAGAGAAAAGAGGTCAGTGCCTCTGACCAAATAGTCAGGTATTGCGTGTTGTGAAAATTCTTGCAGCCCGTCTATTGGAAACTGCTGATTTAGCCTGAAGACACATGACATATGAGCACGTGTGCGGTGTTCAGGGACTCCACTCTGAAAAGCGTGATGGTGACTCAGGGAAAAAGGAGTGCATTCAAGGGCCAGCATCTGGACCCCGGGACAGTGACTGAAAAAGGTCTCACAGGGGTGGGGGGCTTCCGAGTGCCCACCTGGCAATGGAAAGTGACATGGGGAACGGTTAAGGCCTGTTTCACCATGACCAGACCCCAGAGGTAATTCTCACCAGCCAGAACTAAGAGGGATTTCCAAACTCTAATGGCAGACTTAAATGCACACATGCACTTCTTTAGCAAACTTTATTTGAGTGCCTACTATGCACAAAGCACTGGGTGGGGCTTTAGGGTGGAAGAGGAGTGAATGGATATGAGTGTGGAAAAAAAATATATGGTCCTTTTTCTTCAACGCCCTTATAAATGAGCTGCGTAGGTAGACTAGAAGCAAGTAAAACAAGGTCTGTTGGTGTTACCTATGGAATCAGCATGAAGCTAGCCAGCACCTACGTGAAAGGCTAGAAGTGATTCAGGTACTGTCCCAGGGTTCTCAGTGTTGGTAGGAAGTGGGGTCCCCCTGATTTGGGAAGCAGGAGAGCAGGCCCCATTCTAAAAACAAGGCTAAGCAGAGTGTGGTCCAGGATTGACTGTACCCAGTTCTCCTAGGAAAGTAAGCAAGAAGCTTTGAGGATTAAATCTACCATCAGTTTCAGAGAGACAAGCCCTGTTCCAGAACTAACAGAGCAATTCCCTGCAAGGCCACAGAAACACACACGACCCAGCAACTTCCAAAGCATGTAATTTCTCCAATTAACATTTATGCCTGTGATAGCCCTATAAGGTTCATGTATTGGTAACCCAAAAGGTTTCTACTTCCTAGGCTCTCAGGGTTTTTAATCTTTCTGCCCAGATACATCTGCCCTTACAATTATATCATCCAAAGCACAACATCTGATACAATTATATGGCATTTACTTAACTCTGTTTCCACTGTGTGGTTTATCTACTGCTCAGAGTTTACATAAGGGGCTTGGCGGTGGTATCCAGCTTGTAATGAAGCCCCTTCCTTCCTTTCACTTATAAACTCCTTAAGCCCCATTCAAGCCATTGTGTGCATGAAACTTTCCTTGACCAGCCCAGTACACAAGGATCCCCCAGAGTCCTACCGCACATCACTCACGGGACACCTGCCTCATCTTGTCTTGGCAGCCAACCTTGTCTTGCACCTGGTAGAGCCTGAACTCTTAGAGGGAAAGAACCAGGTCTTCTATTTCTGTTGATCACTGTGGCATCTGGCATCAGGCTTGGCACCTGATAGATCCTTGACCCACAGTAGATGGATGCTGATCCCCCAGGGCTGGGATGGCAGCCAGGCACCTTCTCAAGGGCACAAGTTTCACTAGCTGAGTGCTCGTCTCTGACAGCCCAACCTAATCACATCTGTGGGCAAAGAATAGCCTTTGGGTGTATGACTTAGGAACTTCCAGGTGACAGAAGACCTAATGCAAATGGCGTAAGCACAATACAACATATTCACTCCGATGACCACAAACGCCAGGGCTAGTCTGGCTTTAGGAGTATTTGGATTCAGAACTCCAGCTGTGTCATTCAAGCAAGGTTTTCTCCATCTCTCAACCCCATCTCCCCACATTTTGGCTTTGCTTCTAGTCTCCTCCTGGTGGCAAGATGGCCGTGGTGGCAGCTTCAGACCTGATGATGTCTCAGCCAAACAAAAAGAATGGCACCATCTACCCTAGAGTGTCTCGTGGTACCATGTCAGCTCTGATTTGCTCACATGCCAATCCTTAGGCCAGTTACCAGGGCCATGGGAATGTGGGTGCCAAGTGGCTTAAACCTAGATTATATGCTTCATGTCTATTGCCCAGGAATCTGTGTTTTTGACCATCTTTACATAAAGTTTGACAACCATTGGTCTAGGTTCTGGCCACATGACTAGGTACCCAAGAGAATAAGAGCAGAAGCTATTTGGAGGTGAAATTTCAACTTTGGAAAAGAACTTAAGCGTCACTTAATCCAGACCTAATCACATTTGGTCCTCAAGCCCCTTGGACATCATCCCTCACCAAGTGGTAATCCAAGCACCACATCATTATGTCCCCTGCCAGAGTGGTCCTCTCTCCTCAAAGCAGCCCAACCATATCCTACGCTCTGGATGCTTCAGATATATTAATCTATTAAGCAGAAATCCATCTCTTTGTAAGTTTCCTTCACCAGTTCTGGGTGTGTCTTTTAGAATGATACAAAACATTTCCACTCCTTGTTCCAAAAGGCATCCTGTGCACAGCACTTGAAGGCAGTTTCACAGCCTCCTGGACAAAGAGCCCTGGCTCTGGCAGTCCTACCTCAGGTCGCATGAAATCTTATCCCCTCACCCTCCTGGTCGCCCTCCCTCCTGATGGTACTTCTGATTGGTCTCTGTCCCTTCCTCTTCAAGTGTGGTGCTGAGAACGCAACACTCCAATAATGAGTTTATGAGAGAACAACAGAACCATTGTCTCATTCTAGACATTATATTTCCATCACCATTCTCTTAGTATTGCTGTAGCTTTAATAACAAACACCTCTGTCTCAGTGAGATTTCTCCTAACCGCCCCCCCCTCCAGCCTGACCCCATGCAGCTACTGAGCCACATCTCTGCCATCATAGCCCCGGTGGAGTTTGGTTTATGAACTCAAGTTTATGACATTAGAGATAATAAGAGATTTTCAGACAAGAGGAATAAGCTGAACAATTCTATTACTGCTGCCTACACATTAACCATTGTAACCTTTTAAATAACATCTCCCGATTTAAACAATAAAATTCAGCAAATATCAAGCACTTACCATGTACCAATATTGAGACTATGAAGATGAATAAAGGAAAAAAATGGCATGCTTTTGTTAGGTCTCACATTCTGGCTGAGGAAATGGAACTCAACAACCAACTCTGGCAACAGGTGGCAGATGCCGTGGTAATGGCATGTCCACGATGTCCTCTCTCTCCTGGGGACTGTGGGGCCTCACCAAGAGCTGACACCAGAGCTGGGTGTGGAAAGGCAGGTCTAAAGGAGAAGCAGGCCCTCAGGCAGCAGGAGCAGCATAAGAAGTCCTGGGAGCATAAATGTGTTGCATGTTCTGGGAACTGGGCTGTCCTGGGGCGTTAGAGTCTGGGAGTGGGGAGGGAAGGAGGCTGGAAGGCTAGGTTCCAGCTAGACTGTGAGGGCCTGGAAGGCCATACCAACTCTGAATTTTATCCTGAGATCTCTGGGAAGATCCTTGAAGAGAAATTGACAAGTGGAGACACTGGAAGCATGGAGACCAGATAGAGGTTACTATAGCTAACCGAGGAGTGGTTTCTAGAATATACAAATACATATACATTTCTTGCAGATCAACAACAAAAAATAGAATAGGAAAATAGGCAAAGATATCTGAACAGGCAACTTGCAAACTGGAAAACTTAATAAATAAGTGTAAAGACAGCAACCTCATTAGCAATCAGGGAAATTAAAATCAGGACCACAAGGTGTTACCATTGCATAGTCATCATATTGGCAACATTTTAAAGTCTGACGATACCAAGCACGAATGAAACACACGCTGGGGATGAGAGTATGAATTATAGGACTGCACTGGAAAGCAGTTGGTCCGCATCTAATATACGTGCAGGGAGCACATCGCTGCCTCCAGCACTCCACTTCCCAGTATCGGTAACGGGCCAGGAAGCACTCTTACATGGGTTCAGAGATGTAGACGAAGATGTTCATTACAGCATTGTTTAATAACAGCAACCTAATGTACCAAAATTATGGCTGTGAAGGACTGAACTGCGTCCTCCCCAAAGTTCCTACGTTGAAGTCCTAACCCTCCCGTACATCAGAATGTGACTGAACTTGGAGATAGGTCTTTAAAGATGTAATTAACTTACAATGAGGCCAATAGGGTGGGACCTAACAAATTATGGCTGACATCCTCATAATAAGAGGAGATAAGGACACAGATAGGCACAAAAGGAAGGCCATGTGAAGATATAGGGAGAAGACGGCCATCTGGAAGCCAAGAACAGAGGCCTCAGAGGATACCAATGCTGCTGACACCTTGATATTAGACATGTAATCACCAGACCTGCTGGGAAATAAATTCCCACTATTTAAGCTCACTCATTGAGCCCTTGTGTTCACCTACTTTAAGGTACTTTATTCTGAAAGCCCTAGCAAACTAATACAATGGACTTTAATGGGGGCATGAAATTAAAAATTCAGTGGGAAGAAGTATCTAGATCAACATGTATTGATATGGCTACAGCTTGATAGCATAATGTTGAGTGAAACGTTGCAAAAAAGTATACTCAATATGACAGCAATTATATCACATGTCTGAGAAGACAGATGACACAAAAGGATGGAGATGGGATTGCAGGGAGGTGGAAAGAGGCCTCAACTGTAGGATTATATGTAAAATGTTAGTGTGCATAATGCAATTATATATAATGTATATAAGGTAATTATATAATGTATGTGTTGTGTTTAGATAATGTGATTCTACTAGTATATAATGCATGTATTATATGTATATAATGTATACATATATAATGTATATTATCATGTGTAGCATATAATATACATGCATAACAAAATAGAATGTAAACATGTGTTAAATTATGGTGGTAGCACATATTATGTTTTTCTCTATATTTTATTGTATTTTAAAATATTCTCATAATTTTTAAAAAATTGTCTGAAAAGGTGAGCGTAGGTGTCTGGGAGAGAAAGAATAAAGACCTGAACTAACGCCCTAACCGGTTTGACTCAGTGGATAGAGCATCGGCCTGCAGACTCAAGGTCCCAGGTTCTATTCCGGTCAAGGGCATGTACCTTGGTTGCAGGCACATCCCCAGTGGGGAGTGTGCAGGAGGCAGCTGATCGATGTTTCTCTCTCATCGATGTTTCTAACTCTCTATTCTTCTCCCTTTCTCTCTGTAAAAAAGCAATAAAATATATTTGGAAAAAAAAAAAAAAAAAGCCCTGAACTAAGGCAGCAGCTCCCAGAGAAACTCACTGATATCACACTTTAAGGGATTTCCCCCTCTTTTCTTGTTACATATTCCTTTTCTTCCAGGCCATGGTGTAGTTCTCTTGTTCCAACATCGCTGTACTAGCAGCTTTCTTCCCAGCACAAGTCCTGGAGCTGCAGTGCCATGAGACTTGTTCGTGTTCTCCTTTTAAGTTCCTCCAGTTCAGAAAAATGGAAACCTTTTCTGGGTGCTTCTAGCTACAGCCTTTGCCCAGGTGGCCCTGCCTTTAATAGTACACAGCACGCCCTTGGAGTGTCAGGTTGCTAGGGCTGCCATCATACAGTAAGGCACAGACCATGCCCTCGGCATTGATTTAGACATGTACACATCCATTTTGCTCAGCATGGCCAGGGTGCAAGGCCCGGGGACACACACAAAAGGGCACGGGTGCCTTTCTGGTTCCACTGTGGCCTCTGCCGCATCCCTTTCACAGATCAGCTGCCTATTTCTGAGACTGTTCTCTCTCCAGTGAAGCCGGAAGTTGGACTAGGTCTTGGTCCTCTGTTCCTCTCCCCCTCGGGTGGTGGGAGCATCCTAGGTCTCACTCAGGTCCGGCTGCCCAGCCAGGCCAGGCCCTCCCTCTGCGAGTTGTTTATAAAGTTGTTAAATATTTACCTTGTCCTGAAGAGCAGCAGATGCTCACTTTTGAATCTTAGCATCTCCATCAACACCTGCGACAGAGGCACTGAGAGATTCACACCAGGAAACTGACCCGGCCTCTACTTGTGTACACTCGTTTATGGCCACCGAGGCTGTGAGATTTACTTGCAAGCAGAGTGCTCTGGCTCAATGTAGGATTCTATTTGGATCCAGCTGGAAAATTATAACCACTAAAATCCCACATCAAGCAGACAGTCAGCATCTTGGGCTCAGTGTCTGGGGCTAAAGTGGGATATGTCAGAGGTAATCAACCAAGCGATCCATCAGTGTTTGCTGATTTCTTGTCCTGTGCCATCAGCTAACTTGTGAACTTGGCAGAATGTGTCTTCTGGGCCCCTTCTCTCCATGCCTCCAGCTTCTGCACCCTCTGGGCCTCCTGCCTGTTGCCATACCTGGAACCCCCTTCCCACTTCTTCACCTGATCCAAAGTCTGTCTCAGGCAAGGATCTATCTCAGTCATTGAGCCCTTGAGCTCAGCCCTGCTCAACGGACAGCTTTGTCCCTTCCTAGGTGCCTTTTAGGCATCAGGGGATAAGCAGGTGGCAAATGTCCATCCTTAATCTGCCATCTCTCCTCCACTTGCCACACCGTGGCTCTCTATCCATCATGCAGTGGAAATGAATCCTCGAACGGCCACTGACAAGCTTATGATCAATGTCCAAGGCAGCCCGCTCAGCTCTGAGCCTCAGTGTTCTCAGCTGGAAAGTGGGGAAACGGTGCCTGCCTCCCCGGATGTTCCTCTAGGACTTGGTTGATGCATTCACGTACCTCAAGCCCCTGGCATGTGGGAAGTTCTCAGTAGCAGTGACTATTTTCATAGTCATGGGGGTAGAGGAAGGCAGGAGGCCTCCCCAGGGTCTCCAGCTCACACATCACTGAGCACTGGTCATGCCTTGGGAATTTTAAAGTAAGAAGCCCTGGTTCGTGATCTTGAGGGTTTCGGTTCCATGGGGAGTTAATGCCACAGTAGAAACTATGACCAGTGATGGGCATACAGGGGCACTGATAGGAAGCTGACCCTGAGGGTCATAGGTCTAGAGATGCAGACTCCGGTCTGAGAGGACTAGCTGTGGAATCCATCCCAGACTGGGATCTGAGACTGAGAGGTTCCAATCCCAGCTCTTCATCTAACCAGAGAGTCTGGGAGCCTCTGTTTTTTCATCTACAAAATGAGAGCGTTGGATTAGATTAACCTCTCAGGTCCATTTCTGGTCTTGCATCTAAATGTTTTTCTCTCACTCCAAACCACCGCCAGCCTGCCTGCCTTGCTTGTTTCTGTGATCATTTTTAAAGCAATAAACACAACAAAGATTCCTGTCCACATGGGCTGTACATTTCAGGGGGTAGACAATAAAGACAAGCAAAATGTATGGGATGTCAGGTGGTTAGAAGGGCTCTGAGGGAAATGTAGGCAGAGGATAGCGGACGAGGGGTAGAAGGATATGCAGTTTGAACTAGGGGAGGCTTCCCCAAGAAGCAACAAATGAGCCAACACCGGGGGCAGAGGTTCTGGGACCCTAGGTCAGACCCAGTGGAGGAAAGGGCCTCAGAAGTGTGGCCAGCTCGCCTGCGGTAGCCAGAGGCAGGCAAAGGCCAGAGCACAGGGCAGAGGGCAGAAGATGCAGTGAGAGCGATTAGACATCCTTTTCCCAGGACTTCCAAGTTCACAGTGAAAGAAGAAACAAGGTCAGCAACTGAGTAGGAGGATGGGGATGGAGATGTTAGAGGTTGGGGGAGGAGAGAAGGTGTGAACCAGTGACAAAGGAGAGGAGGAGCAGGCATGGACAAGGGAAATGAGTCATTCCCTTAGGCGCCATGAGAAATGGGTTTGCATGTTCTCACTGGCGCACAGTGGGGCATTCAGACATTCATTTGGCAAAATGTGAGTGAGTGCTCTAGGCCAGCAGCATGCTAGGCAGTGCCAGATGAAGAGCCCTTAAGGAGGGTCACCCTATGTTCCCACTGGCCCAGGGTTACCCCTGACACAAAGCTTTGGATGACAGTAGTTGACTTGGGAGGTGACAGTGGCAGGTGGGGAAATGACACAGGAAGGGGTCAATCCAGGGCCTATAATGAGCAGGTCCCCACTGTGAGCAATGGGGAGACTGTGCAGAACACACCTGGGTGTGTCCCAGCAGAGGAAGCTGGGTGTCCACCCACAGTCTGCCCGTCACTGACTGGGGGTGCTCCTGGCGGTGTGAGCTCTGCCCTTCCCAGCTGCTACAGGGGGCAGGAAGGCCTCGGGCTGGCAGTGAGAAAAGGTCAGAATGTGTAGGAACAGCGAGTATTGAGAAAATGTAATCAGGCACTGACAACATCTATATCACTCTTAGAAGTGTCTTGGGTTGGATGAAAGATTAAATGTCACCCCAAGTATATGACACAGTCATTCCCTTCAATGAATGAATTTGTTGGAGGAGGAGAAGAATGGGCTCAAACCTGAAAGAATAAGAGAAGAAAGAAAAGGAATCATAAGAGAAGAAACAGGTGGCATAGGTGAGATGCCAAGTGAGTCTAGTCTTCAAGGGGCCGGGGGAGGAAGTGGCCTCCTGGGCTGGGATGGAAGGCTCCACAGAAGAGCCGTCCCCAAGTGGGTGGCAAGTGGGCGAGCAGAAAAGCAGCAGAGGGCATGGGTGGATGCCTGCTTTCCTGGAGAGCTGTATTTTTCTCTGTGGCCAAAGTTAACACAGAGACAGTTGGCTGCTGCTGACTTGGGGACACCAGGGTGTGGCAGAAAAAGACCGGTGCTCACCCAGAGCCACCTCTGGCCCCCGTGCCTGGCAGGGGCAAGACTGTCTGGACTTGCAAGCGAAGCTGAAGCTCTGCTTCGGGGAAGCGTAAAACAAAGGAGGAGCTTCTTGCTGGTTGCTATAAAGCAATCTCAAAATATGTCTCTGGCTTCCAACCTTCCTGCACAGGGCAGCTGCTGAAGACACAGCCGCGACTCACGACACAATGAGCCCGGGTCCTCCTTCCTGCAACGCCACCAAAGTTTGCAAAGTTTGGCCTGTAGGCCAGTCCCCCGCGCCCCCGCCCCGCCCCCCGGGCCCCACACTCTGAGGAGAGGGGTGGCTGAGCACTTGGCGTGCTTCCTCTGCTGAGACTACATTAATTAGTATAAAAGCACACAATCACCGACATACCACTTAGGTCTGAGTGTTCTAATGAGGGCGATGATTGGATGATGCTGAGTCAGCCGCGTGACCGCTGGGCCTGATTGCTGTTCGAGCTCTGCCTGGAGATCAAGACCTGTGGTCCTGAGATCAACCCCTCCAGCCTCCAGCCTCCAGCCTCCTCTCTCTCCCAAACCTGCACTCTGAGTTATAAACTCTCCTGAGCTTCCCCGTCAGCCTCACAGCCCAAGACCTCTCCTCTGAATTCACAGAGGAACCAGGAACCTAAATCTCAGCTTCCAAGCTCATTTTCGTACCCCATGGTTGGCAAATTAATTGTCCTCAAACATTTGTGTTTATTTTTCCCCATGGAGCTCAGGAGCTTCTTCTTTTTTTAATACCTTTTTTTAGAGAGAGAGGAAGGGAGAGGGAGAGAGAGAGAAACATTGATGTGAGAGAACTAAACACCGACCAGCTGCTTCCTGCACTTCCCCTAGTGGGGATCAAGCTCCTTATGACCCACGGAGTAAAAGCCACATTCTAATAACAGGCCCACCATCAAGCATCTCCTGACCCTGCTTTCCACCCTCTCAGCTGCTGGCTGCTTGACACAGCTTATTAACAGTGGCCATATCCCTTCACCTGTGCTCCCGCAAGCCTTGCTAGTTCTGGCTTCCAGATCGGTCGTCCCTTTTCCATCTTCTCCTCGGCAAACCCATTCCTGTGTCTTCAAGCAGAAGAGGTGGCAGCTCGGAACATCCTCAAAGACCACCACTTGCTGAGTGATGACAGATCAGTATGTCCTTTGGTCATGATCAGCAAAGTTGATGACTGAATGAGCAATGGGAAAAGCCCTTCCCAGCCAGCCCCCTCCCATCCAGTTAACCCTCCATGATAAGGTCAATTCCCTGCAGAGGCAAGTGTAACAGCTACAGTTTGAACCACGTTTCCCTACACTCCCCGTCCATGGTAACTTGCAATTTTGCTGAGACTGATTTTACCGTCGTACGGTGAGGCTGGTTTTTTGGAATTGAGTGACTTCCCTAACGACAGAATCTGGCAGACTGTCCAACACCCACATGTATACGGTTTTATTTCACTCTGCTCATCTGCCATGTATGCAGCGGTTGTCAGGAAGTGATGTAAGAAAGTCTTTCCTCTGAAAAATGACCAGTGTTGCCCTCAGGGGAAACAGAACCCTTTAGCAGTGGTGCAAGGCAGTCCCTTGTGGGGATGGTTGGGTAGGACGCCTCCCGATTGGACAGTAAGCTCTCCGGCTGTCTGGTTTGCTCTTAGATCCTCGGTGCCTGGCGCACAGTAGGTGCTTAGTCAGCATTTCCTCGAGAACGCATGGGTGTTCGTTCTGTGTGGCTGTGCTCGGGAATCACAGTCCTGGACAAAATGCACTTCAGGGAGAGGCAGGAACCGGCACCAACATTTTATTTTTGTAAAGCGGGGGTTTCTGATGCTTCTTAGAGAGCCGTCTCTCTAAGCCCACGGCCTCCCCAACACTTGCTCATCTGTCCATGGAATCTGCCATTGCTCCTTCAGGTGCGCATGGCTGTGTCCTCAGCTTGAGCAGCGCCTGGAGGGTAGGGACCCTGTGCCGTGTCTCTGTGGCCGCACAGAGCCTGCGGTTGGCAGGATCACAGAAGGTGCTGACTAACTGGTGGGATTGTTCCTTAGAGGAAGGGTGGATTCCCAGCTCCTGAGAAGAGCTGCCCACACGGTGCCCATCCCTCAGGGGCCAGAGCCACCCACCCCTGCCTGGAGTAGCCACATCAGCGAAGCTCAAGGCCAGGGCTGCCTTCAAGTTCAGGAATCTGACTCCTAAAAATGTCTGAGCTGGGAGGACCATGGAGGCCACCTCATCCAACCTCCCAGTTGTTCGGGTGAGGAAACTGAACCCAGATGAGGGAGTGAATCTCTCCAAGTAATAGAGCTGGGCTCTATTGGCATAGAGAATGTACAGCCGCCCCTGACTGCAGTTGCTCATTCAGGGCTCCCGGTACCCAGACAGGGCCCTTTCCATCACCCAGGGCCCTCCTCGGATCTCCTTGTCCCTCTAAGATAGATGGTTGGTGTCCCCATTGCCCAGGTAGGCACCTGTTCACATAAACTTTGAGCACAGTAGGTAGTTAGTGAACATATCTGATGAATAAATGAATGACCTTTAGAATTAGAATATCACATTCTCGATGTTTTGGGGAAGAGAAGCCACTCTGCCCCTCGCCTGCAGCTCTAAGCTCCTCTGAGACTCCTAGGGATCTGGCTGGACCAGCAAGCTGGATGTGAAGCTGTGGGGGCCTTGTCTGCCACCTCCACACAGCTCACACACCCTAAATAATCTAGGGGCCCACAGAGAGGCACCCAAGTGCAATCATATTAATCAATCGTTCTAACTCAAACAACACATACATTGTGGTCCTGCTGTGCGTCAGGTACAGGGCAGCAGGCTTTGGTCCTTTTGTATGATATGGATAGCCCCCTACGGAGCATTCTGTTCTGGACGAAAGATCTAACCTCGGTTCCTCATTCTCTCAAGTGAAATACACTAAAGGAGGTCTTCAAGTTGCTATCTCCAATTTATCAACCCAAGTCCCCTCCCAACCAAATCGCTGTGCATCCAAGAAGTTACCACGGAGCTCCAGTTCCACACCACCAGAGGAGAAGAGGGTGTTTTGCCAGGTTTTATTGACTTGGCTCCTTTATTTTCACTGGAAGATACTCATGGGACCCCAAGGCCCAGGGACATCAGCCTCCCTCCACATATGATGGAGACTCTCCAGGTAGCAAATGGGTCCCAGCTAGAAGGAGATTCCACTATGCAGCCCCTCAAGAGAGAGCCTTCTGAGACGCTAGAGAAACCAGGCATCAGACCCTCCCTGGTCCTTACTTCCAACTTGTCCCATGATTCTTGCTTAGAAGGAGAACCACTGTATAACTTTAAAAAATAAAACCAGTGCTGACTAATAAAAGTGGTTTCCTAAAGCTGTCCCAATGTGTGCTCGATTTCAAATCCATTTCCCTTGTTTTATAGGCCAGGAAGGTTTGAAGAATGACCCTCAGTGGAGATGTTTTGTCATGGGTCCCAGAGGCACTCACCTCTCCAGGATACCAAAGGCCAGCGTGGAGGAGGAGGAACAGACGGCCTCTGTAATCTAGATCCCACAGCCTGCACTCTGACACCAACACCATGTCAGGCAGGAGGACTCTTGAATCTCTCTGGTTGCAAGTCCTACCTGGGAACCATGGCCACCACAGCCCCAGCCAGTGGGTGCTTCAAGAGGCCTTTCATTGGAAGCAGCATGGTGAGACTATAGTAAATAACAATAATAATAATAATAATAATAACAACAATAATACCTTACAGTAGAGTCTAGCATCCTAAGCTCTGGTCTCCGTTCTCCTATTAACTTACGTTCGCTTAGGCAAATAGGTTCACCTTTCTTCACCTTACTTTCCTTATCTACACAATGAGATAATTGAGCTACATTAGTGGTTCTTGACTGGGGCCTGATTCTCACCGAAGGGGGTCCCAGTGACTTGAGATGCTACTGGCATTTAGTGGGGAAGACCATCCATCCTAAATGCCTTACAGCGCATGGGTCAGTGCCATATGATGGAAGAATTATCCACCTTAAATGTCAGGAACAAATTCACTGAGAAACAGTGAATTACATTATCTATGAGGTTCATGACAGCCTGAATGAGTGAGTCTCAAGTTATAACTATCCCTTTTCCCACCTCTTTTCCCCCATTCTCTATTCAATAAATATGTACTGAGTTGCTTTTATTACCAGATACTGCTCTATGCGGAGGGTTATCAGAAGGACTAAAACAGAGTTCCTGCTCCCTTAGAACTGATATCACAGCGAGGAAGACAGATGATAAACACGGATGTGAGAGATCTGTGACCTGTCATCACGTGGTGATCAGCACTGTGGAAGGAGGTAAAGGCCGGGTGGCAGGGCAGGTAATGGTGGGAGTGGGGCTATTTTATGTCAGATGGTCAGGTGGACGGGGAAAGCTCTTGCCAACAAGCGGGCATTTGAGCAGAGACCTGAATGATGAGGGAGCAAGCCGTGTGGACATCTGGGGAACGAATGTTCCAGACAAAGTGTGTGCAGAGACCCCAAGAAGGGAGAGAACCTGGAGTGTTCCGGGATCTGCAAGGAGGCCAGGGTGGCTGGAGCAGAGGCGAGGGGGGAGGAGATGAGATCAGAGGCAGGACCAGAGCCAGATCTCAGTGTCGCTGCTTCAAGGGCAGCATCGGTATCACCTGATTGGGGGTCAAACCCAGACCTCTGAAGTGAGACTCTGCACTGACCACGACCCCCCTGGTGATTCCTGCGCACAGTGAAGGTAGAGAAGCGCTGGGTGGAACGGGGACTCAGCTCTGGCTGCGTAGGAGGATCACCCAGTGGGCTTTTTAAAATGCTGGTGCCAGTCCCGCCCCAGGCTAATTAAGATTGCCCAGAGGCGGATCCAGGTACATATACTTCTTTTTAAAGCTTCTCCAGAATTCAAATGTGCAGCCAGGGTCAGACCACGGACCCCACACCCCATGCTTTCCAGCATCACTGAGCAGCCTCGCTGGAGGTGGGCGAGCTTCTGTCACCAGCCCTAATGGATGCGCTGTCTCCCACAGCAGTGCCAGTGCCTCACGCAGGGCTGTGCCCTTCATTTCTGCCTCCCAGGCCCAGTGTAGGCCCAGCATGGAGGGTCTTCCCAGTGTGCAGTGGTTAGAGAAAGGAATGAGTGAAGGCAGGAGTGAATGACTATATAGCAACCTCCCGTGCCATACAGGTGTAGCGGCCCCTGTCACAGGGGATTCCAGCTGGGGTTGCCGACAACTCCAGTCCCATCAGAGGGAGATGCTTCTCAGATGGTCTTTTCTTCTCCCTCAGACAGTGGCCCTGCCAACCAGTAACGATATGACTCCATCTCCTCCCTGTGGTGATTAGGATAACAGAATCCCTGCCTATTAGAGCCTAACGTGTCTTAAAAGGTCACCCCACACACATCTCTTATGCAGATGAAGAAACTCCGGAGAAGGGAGTGGATGTGCCCAGGGCCACACACAAGATGAGGGTGGGGCTGGGCCTGGCTGCTGGGTCCCCAGGCCCCCAGTCCAAAGCCCTGTTCACTGCCCCCACTTGTTCTTCACCTCCCCTCCCCTCTTCACAGTGTCTCCAAGAGCCTCCCTCGCTTCCCACGAATCCCCTGCCTCCTCACTGTAGTGCCCCTTCCCTCTCCATTGCTCACACCCCAGCCAGGGCCAAAGCTCAGTTGGATGGGGCCTGATGCTTGTACAATTTCAGGAGTCTTTTCAAGGAAAAGAGCACAATATTATGAACACAAAATCAGGTACCAAAACAAATATTTCAAATAAGAAAAGAGCCCTAGCTGGTTTTGCTCAATGGATAGGGCATCAGCCTGCGGACTGAAGGGTCCTGGGTTCGACTCTGGTCAAGGACACCTCAGTTGCAGGCTCAACAAATCGATGTGTCCCTCTCACATCGATGTTTGTCTCTGTCTCGCCCTCTCCCTTCCACTCTCTCTAAATATCAATGGAAAAATATCCTTGAGTAAGAATTAACAAATAAGAAAAGGAATCATAACACATAGCAAATCCTAACACATAACAAATCCTAAAAAGCAGACAAATACTACAAATGTCAAACAATCCAAAAAATGCACTTTTATTCATTAACTGCCTGTCACACCCACTAATGATAAACTTACAGGGACTTACAGTTTTACACGGTTGATGATTGGAAGAATGTCCATAGACCAGTTTTTGGCTTCCTGTCTCAAACTTGATTTTTCTCCCCCGTCCATGTATTTCCGGGCCCCTGGGGCTCTGTCCACACAGTGGCATGACTTTGGCCTTCACCCCTGTGCCAGGTGAATGAACACAGAGGGCAGTAGAGCATCCCGGAAAGCCATTTCTACATCAAAATGACTAGCAAAATTTAATTATACATGGAAGTGAACCCCAATTGTACACTTTCTCAACTCAAATTCCCTGTACTTGGACCTAAGAATACCACGCGGCCACTCGGAGGCCACCTGATGTGAGGGGGATCGCGCCGGCCGCAGTGGAACGAGGCAGCGGCCGCCCCTGACTGCAGTTGAAAATCACCAGCACATTGTACAGAAACTTGGGACCACGGGAAGACATGCGGGCCCTTCCCCCCCTCCAGGGCCCTGGAGAGGGTGGTGCTGTCGAGGGTTCGGCCACATAGGCCTCGCCCACCTGACAGGAAATCTGCTCACTTCCACCTCCTTCGTCCTCCCCCACCTCAGGAAGGAGGTCACCAACAGACAGAACCCCGAGGCAGAAGGTGTAAATGTGGGTGTCAGTTTGCTGGGCTGCCCTTACCCAGCACCGCAGCCTGGGCGGCTGACTCGACAGAAACGTGTTGTCTCTCAGCTCTGGAGGCTTGTCCAGGCCGCTCTCCGTGGTGTGCAGATGACCTTCTCCTCCGTGCCAGCCGCTTTACACCATTTCCCTCCGTCTGTCTGTCTCTGTGTCCAACTTTCCCCTTGCCACAGGGCACCGGCCACATTGGATTGGGGCCCACCCTAACGACCCTGTTTTACCGCGATTCCCTCTATGAGACCCCCTCTCCCAGCAAGGCCCCATTCTGAGGTCCCGGGGTGAGGACTCCAACGCACCATTCCGAGGGGACACAATCCCACCCATAGCAGAGGAAACAAGCAAACTGGTGTGTGCCTCTGCAGAACATTGAAGGCGAGGGAGAGGAGCCAGAGAGGCGCGGGGAGGGCGGGAGCTGCTATCTTGTTTAGAGTCCGCATTTAGAAGAATCACCTCATTAGCTGTCTGTCTGCATCCAGGCCCAGCTGCACCCGCTAAATCAATCATGTGAGCCGACTTGGCTTTCTTGGGCACCATAAATGGCACATTTTTGAACCTGGTTTGATTTCTGTGCTTCCTCAAATGTCAGGAACGGTGAGTGGGTAGAGAGGCTGAAATGTGAGGACAGGCTGAGGACGGGCCTGGGCGGGCGGAAGGAGGACAGCAGCAGGTTCAAGCCCCAGACAGGAGGGACAGAGGACAGGGGCTGGTCCCCAGTCCTGGAGTAGCCATGACAGGCACCGACTTGCTCCTGACAGGTGGTTAAGGACCAGCAAGCTCTGTTTACATGGAAGGCTGTGGATCTAGAGAACGTCTCAGGCCAAGAAGCCACGTAAGATGAAAATAGAAATTCAGAGAAGGTTATGTAATTACCAGACAACACCGAGGATGGCCCTCCACACTCTGCCTCGAGAGTCTTCTCCAGCTCGTTTCCGGAAGTCCCGGGTGCTGGACACCGAGGAGGCTCTGTCCTTGCAGGGAAGCTCACAGCGCCCTCGTGGACCCCACTCTTGGACTGTGAACTCCAACTCCTGTTTCCTGAGGACTCAGGAGCCATCAAGGTGGAAAGCAGAGGCTAGCGTCATGCTTTCTACCCTGCCCCGCCTGCCCTGTCTCCTCCCCTCAGCCAAAAGCTCCTAGAGGTACTGGTTCTTGCAAACTGAGACCTGAAGGGAGCCCCAGACTCCCAATCCAGCTGCACCCTGAACTTCAGCCCAGGTTCAGCTGGAGAGCATGCACTGACAGGGCAGGTGGTCGGGCAGGGCAACATGAATGCAAGCCCTGTGAGCAGTGGAATCGAAGGGCACAGCGGGAAAGGATGGAGACTGGCTCGCAGCTCCAAACGATCATTAGCAGAGCAAAACTCGAGCATCGGCCATGTTTGCTGGGTGGACACACAGCCTGGGCTCGCTTAGGTCAGTTTTGCTATAAACTGCACAATGTGATCCATGGCTGAATCATAAATTCAGTTCAATGAGTTACAACCAGCATTTGGAAAAATGAAATAAAATGGGGTAGAAAAGCCAGCGAGCCACAGACATTCATTGTAGAGTCTGATGAAACTTCCATTTCCTTTACAGATGTACATGTGCACGGGGGCAGATGCAACTGTATTGCTTGTTACTTGAGGTAAGAAAGGCTGGAATGTACTGACCTAGACCATAGCCCTTAGAATAATTGAGCCTAAACACTAACGTGCAGCAGAACTGACTGGGGATCTTGTTAAAATGCGGATTCCAAGGCACATTCTCCAGAGAATTTTTTTAGATCATAGCTCTTAGTGGGTCCTGGGAATCTGCATTTGACATGCTCCCTCAGTGGTACTGATACTCTTGGTCTGTGGGATATGATGCGGGAATCGCTGTATTAGAGGAAGAAGCTATTGATTGGGTGGGACTATGCTATAGGAAGCTTGAATAACATAGAAAGATGACTGCTTCAACTTAACCTAGAGACTTGAGAAGTAGGGGGGCATAAGGATGGGTATCCGGGTAGGGGTGAAATTCTCTCTCCATTTGTGGGATGAATTCAGGATCTGACAGGTTCGGGTACCAGGCAACCATGCTTGGTTGTAAATTGTGCTCACAGAATTCAGAGCCAGGCACACAAAAACTTTAAATACTTCCCCTAAGGAAAGTTACCTACTGAGTAGATTTTCTACCTGAGGACCCAGATGGGACTGGGTGACACCTTGAGCTTACCTTTCATCTCTTATATGTCATGACTCTGAGAGCAACAGGACAGAGGGTGAGGTTGGAGGATAGATCACCTCAAGCACAGCTACCATGGATCAGAGCAGCACTTTTCCAACCGTAGATTGTGACTCATTAGTGGGTCATGAAATCAATTTAGCATTTTGAAAAATAAAAATAGAATTGGCTATAATAGAAAACATAAGGATGTTTGGTTATCTATTGCTGCGTCACAAACCCAACACAAAACTTAGTGGGCTTAAAACAAAATTTAATATCTCACTGGAGGCCCGATGCATGAAATTCGTGCATGGGGGGGGGGGGGGGAGAACGGTCCCCTCAGCCCAGCCTGAACCCTCTCCAATCCAGGACCCCTTGGAGATGGCCAACTGCTGGTTTAGACCCGATCCTGGAGATCAGGCCTAAACTGGCAGTCGGACATCCCTCTCACAATCCTGAACCGCTGCTCCTAATAGCTCTCCTGCCTGCCTGCCTGATCACCCCTAACTGCCCCCCACTGCCAGCCAGGTTGTTCCTAACTGCCCCCCCACTGGCCTGGTCACCCCTAACTGCCGTGCCTGCTGGCCTGGTTGCCCCCAACTGCCCTCCCCTGCAGGCCTGATCTCACCCCCAGCTGCCCTCCCCTGCCGACCAATTTGGTTCTGATTGGTCAGTTTCTATGCCAGTCAGCATCTCCGGCCCTATCTCCAGGCCTGATCAGAGAGGTAGGGCTGATCAGCAGGCCCTGAGGAGGCCCAGAAAGAAACAGAGGTGCGGCTTCTGGCAAAGCCCAGAGAGAAAGAGAGAGGCAACTGCTGATCAACAGCTGCCACAGAACCTGCCTCTCTCTGCTGGCCTCTCTCTGGGCCTGATCCCCAGCCCCCTCAGCAGTCAGTGCAGGGTCACTGCGCCCACACCGGAGGCAGTCAGTGCTGGGTCGCCACGGCAACCCAGCACTGACTTCTGGTGTTCGGTCCAGCCTTCAGTCAGTCGTTATGGACCCTGAGTTTTTATATATTAGGATGATTCTGAAATTTAGGCAGGGCTCAGCAAAAACAGCTCAGCTCTGCTCCATGGGCATGAGTGGGGGTGCCTCACCTGGGGATGGAGGACCCACTGCTGAGATGCCTCACTCGTGCTGCAGGCAAGTTCCTGCCGATCATCGGGGAGCTCAGCTGGGGCGGTCACCTAGGGCTTTGGTGCTCCAACCAATGGCCTTTCCATTGAGCTTGTTTGGGTTCCCATCGAATGACTCTGGGTTTCCAGGGGGTACATCCCAAGATCAAACCTTCCAAGAGGACAAGCCCCAGTGTGCAAGAGTTTATCAAGCCTCCCCTTGCATCACCCTGACTAATGTCTTACTGGCTGAAGCCAGTCACCTGGCCAAGCCGAGTCATTGTGGGAGGGGACACAGGACATGAGCCTGGCAGATGTGGTTCACTGGGGACCACAGGGTAAGCATCAGCTCAAAAACAATTCTTTTTCCAGTTGTGTTTATATATAAACAGTGAGTAGCAATGGACAGTATATTTCTAATAGCTAATCACAGTTGAAAAGATTTGAGAAACAGTAGTAGACAGCCTTGGGATTCAGGTAGAAAACAAATTTATTTTCCTTGGTTTCTATTTTCCTGATGTTTCTCTGTATATTTACCCCATCTAGTCAGTTTTCTAATACCATTTTTTCTTTCTTTTTGTTTCTCTCTCTTCTTTCTCTTTCTCCCCTTATCTTTTTCTTTCCCAGTCTTAATATCTCTGTCACTGAATCATTTTTTTTTTGCACCTTATCTTCCACATTCAAACATTTTCTCCTTGAAGCATGCATACGTAACCCTTGATGTGAGCTGGGGTTCTACGGGACCCGTTCTCCATACAGCATCAAGTGAGCCCAGTCCAGTCGCCAAAAGTAATTTTACACTTATGTCCTTTTTTCCTGCATCTCTTAAAGAACAATAATAGGAATCTAATTTAAATTCCACAGACAACTCTGTGAAATTCCTCTCTCACTTCCCACCTGGCAACTGCTCTGGAGTCTCCCACGGGCCAAACCCACAGAACTTTCAACGCTCAGCCCAGAAGGCTTTCCCCAGCCACCTCCTTCCACCGACTCACTCTTTCTTCATGTGATTCAGCTGGTTCCAATGTCTCTCCTCACTATCTTGATTCTGTTTCACAAAAGATGAAAAATACTGAACTCGGAGAGAAGAGTAAAGACAAAAACTCAAAAGGTAACAAAAGTCTTTTTATTTTATTTTTTAAATATATTTTATTGATTCTTTGCAGAGAGGAAGGGAGAGGGATAGAGAGTTAGAAACATCGATGAGAGAGAAACATCGATCAGCTGCTTCCTGCACACCCCCTACTGGAGATGTGCCCGCAACCAAGGTACATGCCCTTGACAGGAATTGAACCTGGGACCCTTCAGTCCAAAGGCCGATGCTCTATCCACTGAGCCAAACCTGGGCAACAAAAGTCTTTTTAATTTGAACAACTTGAATTTATTTGAATAATTCATAATTATTCAAATTTACAATTTGAATAATTATAAATTCCACCCTAGTCACACACACAAAATATGGTGTCTTAGGAGGTGGATCCTGACGGTGTGTCGGGAGAAATTGATTTTAGCTCTGGCTCTGCTGCTAATTAAATGCACAACCTTTGACAAATCACTCAGCGCCTCAGCCTCGTCGCCCTGATGTACACGTGAGTAATCATGCCGACTTCTGAGGGCTGCTGTGAGGACTGGATGAGCGGCTGCCTCGTCCACGTGATGAACAATCCGTGCTGAGATGTGACTACCAGCTGGGACGCAGCAGGCGAGCAGAAAGGCTAACCCCCTTGCGAGTTCCCACCTGTAAAATGGGGTAGTGACATATGCCTCGCTAACCCCACAGGCTCTCTCTAAGGATCCAATTGGAAAATGCAAGTGGAACGTGGAAGCCCTTTATAATCTACAAAGCCCTGTGCTAATAATGCATGGTACTTCCGTACTTTATTAAACAGAAATCTCAGCCCAGGCACATTAATGCACGATGCCGATTCATTACAGGGCCCATAAGTAGCTAACCCACTTTGTGTGGCAACCGTAATCATGGGCTGTGGAAGCTACCCTTCTCCACGCCCTTTACTGCACACTCTGCAGTCAAGCGAACCCTGCCTTCAAGCTCAGGTTCATGGAAGAGAACTTAGTTACTTGACGCAAGGCTAGGGGAGGGGCAAAGGTTTCCTTAGCTCAGTGGTTCTCAGAATGTGGTCCCCGGACTAGCAGCAACAGTATCACCTGGAAAGTGTAAGCTACAAATAGTTGGGCCCCACCTCAGACCTACTGACTCGGGCATTCAGAAGGACGGAGCCCAGGGGTGTATGTCTTAACAAGTCTTCCATGTGTTCCGATGCACACTCAATATTAAGGGAAGCAAAGTCAGAGGAGCCCTGACTGGTGTGGCTCAGTTGGTTCGAGCATCGTCCCATGCACCAGAAGGTCACAGGTTCAATTCCTGGCCAGGGTGCATACCTAGGTTGAGGGTTTGATTCCCGGTCAGGGCAAGTACAGGAGGCAACCGATCAATGTATCTTTCTCACACCTCTCTCTCTCTCTCTCTCTCTCTCTCTCTCTCATTGTATAATAACAATAGTAATGATAATGATAATAAAATGACTTTAAAGACTGCCACTTAATTGAATGCTTATTAAGTGCTCAGTTGCTAGGCACTGTGTGTTCTAGGCGTGCTACATGTTATGCTATATCTAAACCTGTCGTCCCACACAATAGTATCATCACCTGATGAGTGAAAGTGAGGCAGGTTACTGCATTGCTGGATGGGGAGTGCCGCCGGATAGACTGCACAGTCTATAGTGCAGTGCAGTGCCCAACCTGAGGACCTTGTGTGGCTGCCCCGAGGCTGACTCAGAGAGGTTAAGTGACTTGTGCAAGGTCACACAGCCAGTTGGTGGAGCACTGACTGCATCTTCTACAGAGCTAAGCAGAAAACAGGCCACTCAGCCCTGTGGAGGGGGGTGGGGCACAGGAAGGGATGGGAGACACCAGCTATCTGAGGATGGGCTGTGCGGTGGCCTGGTATGGAGCATCAGCAGGAGCCTGTGGCTCTGGGGTGGGAGCTGGAGAGGGACTGCAGGGTCCATTCTGGCCTCTTCCTCCCACAGCAGGCAGAAACGGAGAGAGGGCAAGTGGGTTCATATCCTAGACCTCAGGAAGTTGGGCTTCATCCATTCATTTCACATGCATGTGCACACGCACACGCGTGCGCACACACACTCACACAGAGCTCTACCATGGGCCAGGCACTGTGCCAAGTGTCAAAGATTCAAAAAAATATTTGGCCTAGTCCATGCCCTTGAGGAGCTCACGGTCCAGAGGGGGAAGCAGGTGATGGTGATGACAACGCAGTGTGACTTGTGCTGTGCTGGCTACCAGGTGCCTCTCGGAGGCACAGAGGAGTAGAGCGGGGAGGCCTAATGCTGGCCCAGCGTGGATGGGAGGGAGAATGGGGAGCCGGGGCAGCAGCCAGGGCCAGTGCATGAAAGGCCTCATGGGCAAGGAGGCTACAGGGATTGGATTTTGTCTTAAGAGCAGTGGGGGGCAATAGAGGAGTTTTGATCAGGACAGTGACATCACTGAATTTGTGTCAGAGTTCTCCAGAGAAACAGAATCTACATAATCATGTGAATATATGTATTCATATGATTATATATGTGTATGTGTATGTGTATGTATATATATATATATTATAGAAACCCCACCATCTGCCTTCTGATGGTGTAGTTAAAGGCCTGAGAACCAGGACACTAAGGGCCAAAGGTCACTGTCTCTACTACCGCCAGCAGGCAGGGAGCAAATCTGACCTTCCTCTGCCTCTTTGCTCTACTCAGGCCTCTACATATTGAATGACACACACCCCCAGTGAGCAGGGCCATCTGCTTTACTCAGTCCACCATTCAAATGCTAATGTCTTCCAGAAACACCCTGAAACCATCCTTAACCCCCTATCTGGGCATCCCTTGGCCCAGCCAAGTTGACACATAAAAGTAACCACCAACAAGGTATTATTTGGAAATGTCACTCTGGCTGCCCTGTGCAGGAAGAACTAGGTGGGTGGCCAATACGGGTATCCAGCTCAGCGGGGTGGAGCACTGCCAACCAACCAGAGCACGGGACAGGTGCCAGCCCCACCCTGGAGGGCTCCGAGCAGAGACCGGACCTGCTCTGACTTAGGTGTTACTTGGCTGGTGTGTGGTGAACAGACAAGGGTGGCAGGGGAGAGATGAGGGGGACCCGTGTAGGAGATTTTGCCACTGCAAACATCTAGGCAAGAAATGATGATGGTTTGGACCAGGAGGCAGCAGTGGAGGTGGGAGGTGTGGTCAGATAGAGTTTGAAAGCTGCTGGAGGTAAAGGCAACAGAATTTACTGAAAGATGGGGTGTGAGGTGGGAGAGCAAGAAAGAAATCAAAATGTCCTCAGCGCTTGTCTCCAGCTACTTGAAAGGAGTGCCATTTGCATGTGGTGGGAGGGTGAAGGGGGGGTGAACTGCAGGGGGGCGGGTTTCCCTTTGAGTGTGTAGCCTGAGATGCCCTTAGATGTCGGATGAAGGTGGAGAGGAGGAAGGGGATGCAGGATTCGGTTCAGAGACAAGGTCACTGGGACAGAACCAGGCCTTGAACCCAAGGATTCACAGGTAAGCCGCTCTGACCAAAGTGACAGAAGTGCTGGGGCCGTCCCCAAACTGCAAATGTTGTGAAGTCTGGCATTTACAAAACATAATTGGATACAATATTAAGTTTATTTTCTTTTTTTTCAATTACAGTTGACTTTCAATATTATTTTACATTAATTTCAGGTGTACAGCAACAATATTAAGTTTTTAAATAAGCTACACAATTTCTAATAAATGCTGGTTTACCTGGGATCCTTCCAGTCCGAAATTCTCTTAATTAAAATGTTCATACTTATTCCTTCAAAAAAATGAACACACACACACAAAAAAAAATAGAAAGAAAGAAAGAAAAATTCATCATTTGTGAAAGGCTGGGCTGGGAACAAAGAAGTTCCACGCAGTCCCTGGGACAGAGGCCTGGTAATAGAAGCGCTAGCACACCAGATGGCTGGGTTCAACTCGAACCCAGGCTGTGTCCGGATACCAGTGAGAAAATTCCTCCCCCAGGGCACGCATCCTTGAAGCCCTCTGGGAGCTCCCTGGGGGACTCGCTGTGCAGAGAGCCATATGGGTTTGCTTAAGCTTTGCTCAAGCAGCAGAATGAACACATGTGACTGATATTCTCTGGATGCGCAGCCCCCAAGGCCTGAGCACGGAGGCCAGACTGGCTGAGAGAGGCAGCTACCTGCTGTTGTCGGCGGAGCACCATCCACTCCATCAGCAGGTCCATGTGACCACCAGGTTGACAGGGAGGGATGTTTAGCGGGTGTCTTCATGGGGCTCCCCAGAAGCAGCCCTGGAGACAAGGATTTACTTGCAAGTAGTTTGCTTGGGAAATGGGCCTGGGGGCACTGGCAGGGGAGCAGGGAAGGGAGAAAGGGAATGAGTGTGTTAATGAGCTCTGTCCCACTGCAGACCCTCCAGGGGCAGCATAGAGCATGTCACAGGGCATCCCCTGGAGGGGCAAGGACCAAGGTATATATCCAAGAATTCTCATCTCTCTTGGGCTGAAAGCCCTTCCTCTAGACTCCAACTTCCCAACCTACCTCAGCGAGCACTCGCCTGCAGCCAGACAGAGCCCAGGAGCAGTGCTTGGCAAGGCGCTCCATGGGCCGCAGTGGGTGTCAGCAGCTGCCCGGGCTCTGCAAGTGGGCACTCCGCACTCACCTGAACTCCAAGAACCATGGTCATTCCAGAAGACAGGGCTGAGGCACATATGACTCTTACCGTTCCTGAAGCAGAGGTAGGAACACCTGGCAGACTCCCTGGTGCCAACAGAGGGAAGGCACCGGCTGCTCTCAGGCTGGAGACCAGGCTGCAGCAATGCCCATCGGAGTCAGCATGCTGGGGACAGGCACCCCTCCCCTGGAAATCAGTGAGAGATGCAGTTCTCCAGGCTCTTAGTGGGTGTTTGAATAAGAGCATGAGCTGTGGCTGAGGCTCAGGATGGGGGTCTGGAGCGGGAAGGGACTATCCCAGCTCAAAGCTGTAGGCCAGACCCTGGAGTTAGCATCCTGACTCTTCTACTGAAGGATTCTCCTAGTTCAGTGGTTCTCAATCTTCTGGCCCTTTAAATACAGTTCCTCATGTTGTGACCCAACCATAAAATTATTTTCGTTGCTACTTCATAACTGTAATGTTGCTACTGTTATGAATCATAATGTAAATATCTGATATGCAGGATGGTCTTAGGCCACCCCTGTGAAAGGGTTGTTCGACTGCCAAAGGGGTCAAGACCCACAGGTTGAGAACCGCTGGCCTAGTTCTTCAGTGTGTGTGTGGTGGCGGGGGACAGGGAGGGCAGGGGTGGGGGAGAGGTCCTGGAGACTGACATCACACCTCCTATATCCTTACAGTTTATTGTAGGCACACATATAGCATGCATCGGGGTGCATCCTTATGAAATTCCAGGCATTCACATCGACAGATAATTTTGTCATCTTCATCATAAAGTCCCAAGTCTAAGGGCCACTGTGGTATTGTCATCTGTGGACCCCTGGGTGGATAGACCCTCCATGATTATTACAGTCCATTTTCTCTTGCCCATATTGGACAAAACTAGGTAAACAGCACCCATCCTTCCCTACCCCAAATTCCGTCTGGGTGAGCAGTCCCTTATGCAGCGAACTACAATTGGTGCAATTGGCCATTTACCAGGAAACTGTTACTTGTAAGGTGCTTTCAAGATACATGAGAGGAAGGGTCACCTGCATTTCAACAGCTCCTGCAAATTACTACCTGCTCTTTAGTAGGATGCTTGCTGGTCTAGTTCCATGAAAAGAAGGTTAGAGTGGCAGCAGCTGCCACTCCCTGGGCCGGAGCACTGGGGACTGGGTTGCAGACCCATCAGAGCCCTGCCCCTCCTGTCCTGAGCAGATCAGCCCCTGGGTGCTCAACTACCATTTCCCAGGCATCAGGATCGGCCACCTCTTTCAAGTTGGGTTTGCGATGGTTTTGTGGCTTCTCCTGACCCTTCTGGGAGGGATCACATAGGCTTTGGAATTACATGGCCTTGGTGTGACCCAAGTCCGCTCCAGTAACAGGCTGTGTGACCTTGGACCAGCTGCTTGACTCCTCTGAGCCTATGGTCTGAAAAATGGAGATAATGATGACATTAGGCTCAATCATATGAAAGTGCCTATTTGAAGATTGAAAAATCTGCAGGTGGATGATTGGATTAAGAAGATGTGGTACATATGTGCAATGAAATATTACTCAGCCATAAGAACGGATGAAGTTTGCGACAACATGGATGGATCTTGAGAATATCATGCTAAGCGAACTGAGTGAGATGGAAAAGGACAAGAGCCAAATGATTCCACTCACGTGGGGTACATAAAACAGAGAGTAACAAACGAACAAACAAAACAGACAGCAGAATGGTGGTTACCAGAGGGGAAGAGGGATGGAGAGAATGAGGGATAAAGGGGAACAAATATATGGTAACAGAGGAAGACTAGATTTTGGGTGGAGCGTACACAATACAATATACAGATGATGCATTATTGACGTGTGCACTTGAAGCTTATATAACGTTATTAGCCAATGTCACCCCCATAAATTTAATTTAAAAACATGGATATTGGCATTTTCATAGGTTCCACCAAAAACCTACCTTGTAGGGCTGTGGGGAAGATTTCCGAGAGAGTATAGGAACCCCTGCTGTGGCCCATATCTCACTAGCTGGGGACCACAGAGGAAGGTCACAATCCCCTTAGTACCGCAATCACAACTCCCAAATATCTGCAGGACAGGAGCTCAAAGTCCATTATCTGTAGGACCCCCGTGATTTGGGGAATCCTGTGGCCTCTTGTTCCCTCCACCATGTTCCCTTCGTAATGAATCTGAAGTTAACTACACATTACTCCTTGGGCCAGGTACTGTGCCCAGCACTTTGCACATATACATTCATGTAGTCCTCCTCGCCACCCATGTGAGCTGGTACTGCTACCATCATGTCCCTTCATGATAGGGAAACTGAAGTGCAGAGAGGCAAGGTCACACAACCAGGAGTCCAAACCCAGCCAGGAACACCGCCCGGGTCCCTGACCAGTGGGGTCCCTGCCGCTGTGCCATCATGAACTGCTTCTTATCAGCCTCCTTTGGGCGCCTCTCTCTCCACTAGCCTGTGGGTTCCAGGAGTGGCCACCTCCCTATTTCTCCAGAGTGCTGAGACCAGGCAAATTTGTCTGATTAAAGGGGAAAGAAAAAAGATCCAGCAGAATTAGGAGTGAAAAGGAGACATAAGGATTAAAGAATTGCAAGGGAATTCTACATCAAGTCTACGGAAACAAAACAGGAAATCTAGAAGAAATGGGTATTTACTTAGCAAAATATGTTACCTTAATTGACCCAGGGAGAAGTGGAAAATGAGAAGGCCACATAGCACAGAGAAGACTGGGAAGGCAATTAGAGATCCAGTCTTATAAAAGGCACCAGGAACAGCCAGCTCCACAGCTGAGTTCCGTGGAACCAGTTTAAAGAACAATGTTAACTATGCCCTTCCAGATTATGCTCAATGGTAAAGGCTGCAATTCACTCTATGAGGCCTGCATTGCCTTAGTACCAACACCTGATACAGGTCACTTAGGAAAAGGAAATTGTAGACCAATTATTCTTCCAAATGTAAATGTAAAAATGCAAAGTAAAACACTAGTCAACGAAATCTGGCAAAATGTCATTATGATCAAGTGGGATTTATCCTAGTAACACACAGATTTATAACAGATCAGTTCACATAATTCATCACACCAACAAATTCAAGGGGAAAAAATATGATCATATCAATAAATGATGAAAGTGTTTCATGAAATATGTACTCTAAGTAAAATAGAAATAAAAGAAATTTATTCATTCTCTTAACAAATATGTCTTAAGTCCCAACTATACATTAAATTGGCTTCTAAACCCTGAAGATGGTCATTGTGACCCATCTCAGACAAAAACCCCTGCCCTCAGGGAGTTTACATTCTAGCAAGAGAGGCAGGTCATATACAGGATGCGTGAGGGAAGGACATATTGTTAGGGATGTATGCTAAGGAGAAAAAATCATAGCAGGGGGTAGAAAGTTATCATTTTAGACCGAGTGACCAGGGAAAGTGTTATTAAAAAGTGACCCCTAAGTAAGAGAGAAGGACAGCCCAGGCATGGGAAACAGCAGTGTGAAGACCCCGGGGCGGGCACACATGCCTTGAAGAAACAGCTCAAGGGGCCAGTGTTCCACGGTTGAGGGAGGACACGATACCCATTATCTAGTTGCTGCCACCAGATTATGGGTGTTCAGCTAAGCTTCACTGAACACCTGTGGCATAGCAGGGACACACAGAGAGAGGACTTATGCTGCCCCAGGAGGTTGTCCCTCCTGGGCCCATAGGCCCCGCCATCACCTCAGGGCTTCTGCCCACCCTTGGCAGAAACCATGGAGCAGGCCAGCTGAGCACTCTTGGCTCTTGACTTCCTCTCCTGAGTTTTCAATAGAACCTTCAGACCCAGTGAAAGGTGAGATGATGTCATTCTTCTCGGGAAGCCCCACACCTGAACCCACAGGGTTGGGCCAGTGCCCAAGACCAAACAAGGCCACGTCTCCCACAGTCCAGATTATTCAGCCTGAAACCACACTATGCCAGGGACTTCAAAGGCCTGTGTAATTAGGGAAACATTTTCTGATCTTCAAGGGCACAGATCAGTGACATACACCAAATTTCCAAGGCTGACTGTTGAAAGAATGGCTAATCAAACTTTGGTGACATCACCATTTTCTCCAAGAACAATGGCTGGGTACTCGGTCTACATTTCTCCACCCGAGGGCTCAGTCTGCTGGTTTTCCTAAAACAAAGCAAGTGGGCTCTAAAGATGAACGCGCCCTTCAGTGTCCAAAACCCTCACACTCCCAGCTGCCTCGAAGCGACAGTTCTTATACTAAAATAAATCCCAGCTCTAAAAGACTCCCACACCCATGCAAAGCGCCAGCATAATGCCTGGCATGCAGTGGGCTCTTGTAAAGTCCTCCTCCTGTCCTTCCTTCTTCCGCCTTTTCTGTTTCCCACAATGCAACCCTACAGAACCCCTCCCCCCTCCACATGGGTGCAGGCCCATAGGACCTAATGGGAAAGGTGCCTCTTCAAATAGCTGGGAGAGGGGCTTCCTGAAGACGGGTATGAGCGCCACCACTCTGCTAGAGACCTCTTTTGATGAGGTTAAGTTGTCCCCTTCTGTATATTCTCCTATAGAAAGGACAACTTAAGAAAATAAATGTAGAGTGATGGGTGTGGAGATTAGAATTAAGAAGGCATCAGTGGGGCTCCTCCCTGAACCTCGATCCCTCGTTGGAAACCTGGCCTTGGGGGCTGATGTCAGCTCTGAGGATGGAGAGACCATGGCCATCAAAAGTCCTTCATTGACTCTGACCATGGTTGACATGTTCTAGAGGGGACCACCCATCTTGAGGTCATTGGTGCTGTCAACAGTAAGAACCACGTGGTGCCTGGGGCCTTTCTGCTACGTAAACAACAGATCAGCCTGGTATGGAAGCAGCAACACTGGTTTCAGAAGACTCCCAGCTCCTGGCCCCACCACTTACCCGCAAAGAACTGCAGGCAACCTCCTCAAGTTGCTGAGCATAAGGTTTGTCTATAAAATGGAATGTTGCTACTCCCCTGCCGTGGTTAAGAGGTTAAATGAAATAATGCTCGTGCAGAATTCACCTCATAAGAACTACGTACTGCATTTAAAGCATCTGATTCTCTGTAGGTCTCGGGAATTGGTTTTCTATGACTCTCCACCTTCCCACATATCACTCCACACTTCACCTCCACCTCCACCCCACGTTTCAATACTGATCAATATGTTGATAAAGCCCGATGCCCACAGATCGCCAGGAGCAGCTCAGAGTCCAACAAAGTGAGAGTGATTAACTGCAGCAGCAGCGGAAGCATGCGCCACAGAGTGTGAGAGGCTGGTGCAGGGTTTGGGCTTGTGCGTGATTTGGGGGAGGGCTGAGGAGGTGAGGGCTGTTCCAGAGGGTATGCTGTCAGGAAGCAGGGGCACTTTGCTGATTGGGTGTCTTAATCATTTTTTCTAGGAGGCAAGAGGAATGGAGCAAGGCTGGCGTTGTCACTGGTAATGAGAGAGAAGCTGCTGTGTGGGCTGGGAGAAAGGATGTGCATTCATTTGGGGAGTCTCCTAATGTCCTGTGTTTATCATGTTGCATTATGGTCATGCAGAGGCCTCGCCTGATGCTGATGTTGTTTATGTCCAACAGGAACCATCCGGTTTCGCTGGTCATGGCCAGGCCAATGTCTGGACTCTGCTTCTTTCTCAATATGCAACCACGGGTACGAACCGCTGGAGAATTCAAGTGCCCCCGACTCAAGGGCAGTTTGTGTACCTGTTCTACAAAGTGTCTACTCTGAGCTTTTCCTAGGAAATGTTTCCTCCAGTCATTCCCCAGCGAGTATTGAACAAGCAAAGGATGGAGGCATCTTAGCAGTTAACCGGGAGACAGGGGCCTGGGCTGGGCTGGGCATGGGCTGGGCTCGGGTGCCTGGATGGACAGTGAGGTCTCCAAGGCTTGTGTCTGGACAGGAGCTTGACTTCAGTACCTGCACTTCACATGGGTTGCCGGGCCAGGCGTTAGAGAGCCGTCGCCTCTGGATAACCTCGCCTGCAGGGAGATGCCTGTGCCCCACCGAACCAGGGGAACTGGCCTGGGAAAAGGTAGCTGACTTTGGGAAAGAGTACTGACTGGGAGACAGGAGAAGTGATCCTGACACCTGAAGCTGTGTGACCTGGAGGAGATTGCCTCCCCTCTCTGGGCTTTGATGTCATTGCATAGTAATAAGCAAGCTAGTCCCTGAGGTCCCTTTGTCCAGCATCCTATGGGGCAAGGAGCTGAACAAATGCTAAAGCAGGCACTTCCCCGCTGAGGATTTGGGTTGGTGGCAGCAGGAGGAAAGAAGAGAGCGAGAAAATGGAGCTGAACCTGGAGCTCCTGCCCAGCTCACCATTGATGTGAATCCCTGGCAGGTGGTGATAGACGGCATTCACCCAGTGTGTGTGATGCGCTAGGCACTCCTCTAAGAGCCTGGCATGGTTAAATCATTTAGCTCTCACCACAACCCCATGGGGTAAGTCGCATTATTATTCCCATTTTACAGATGGAGAAACTGAGGCACAACCAGTAAGTAGCCCAGCTAGGGTTCAAACAGTCTGGCTCCCAAGCCCAAGTTCTAACCACACAGGACACTGCTCTTCCTCATGATCATCTCCATTGATTTGGAGCCCAGAGCAGGAGGCCAGCCTGTGACTGTTGTGGTAAATGAAGTTGCATCGCGCACAGCCACACCCACTTTATTGTCTGACTTTCAAACAACCACAGAGTTGAGTAGATGCAGCGGAGACCACAAGCACATAGAACATTAACGTTCAGGACCTTTACAGCTCACGGTTGACGGCTCCCAGCCTGGAGCAGGCACTGCCTGGGCCCTAAGGCAGCTCTGCCACCTGCTGTGGGACCCCAGATAAGTTGCTTTTGCGAATCTCAGTTTCCTCATCTGTAAGATGGGCTTGGTTGGAGCGTTTGGGGAGCTCCTGTACACATGCACGAAATGCCTGACCCGAGCAGGTGCTTGAGAAGGGTCAGCTGCTACTACTGCTGGCAATGTGGTAAGAATCATGGCCGTGCCTTTACCACCACTGAGGACAGGCCAGGGACCTTGATCCCCACCTCAGGGACAGGGAGACCCAGCACAGGGAGAGGAAACGGTTTGCCCAAAGTTTCAAGAAGAATGAGAGAGAGGACCTTGGTGTCCTTACACTAGTCGCTGTCCTACCTTCTGTCACCCACTCGCCCACCCCCACCCCAATCGGTAGCTGCCCCGGACCTCACTTGTGTTCGCTGGCATGTGGAGCAGCCCGTCTGTTTGCGAGTTTTCGGCATCTGTAAGCACCCACAGCGTGCAGAGCTCGCCCGCACAGGCATTTGTCAAAGATGACACACCAGTCATCCATGCCACCGGAGACAGTGACAGATGAGCTCTCCGGCACCGCCATCCACCAGCCGAGGATGGATGGGGCCTGGCGCCCACTTGGCCTGGCTGCTCGGGGAGCCATAGACCCAGCAAGAGACAAATTGCATGCAGCCTTGTCAGCTAGCAAGGGGTTCAGAGCACGGAGTACGGAGGCAACCATGTGCCTGGCATCCTGCTTCCCCACTCCCAGCCCCCCGCCCAGGCCCTCCCTGCTCCTCCCCACTGCGCCAGAACTGCCCAGACCTAACATCTGCTCAGGGCTCGGAAAGGGGGAGGGTGGGGTGTCACAGACAAGGATGTGGGTACTCATGGGATTTGAGTTCTTTTCATAGTAACTATAATAGTTAACACATATGCTGCCCAGTTCTGAATCTGAGCATACCTCGACTCCTTTCACCCTGTACCTGCTGGAGGAACAGGAAACTCAGGTCAGAGAGGTTAGGAGACGCCTCCGAGGTCACACAGCAGTTGGCAGAGGCAAGATTTGAATCCAGACAGTCTGGCTCCAGAGGCCACTACCCCAGGGACTATTATGTGGGCGGTTGGGGTGGAGAGGAAATCACTGTGGGTCCAGGACAGACAACAGAAAGAAGAAATGAAGGCGCCAGCTTCCCGGCCAGGCTGGCCATTCACCTGCTGCATGGGCAGGAACAGGCCGCCATCCCAGCTGCTCCCAGGCCAGCTCCCAAGCGGGCCTTTCTCTCTTCTTCTGGCAACTCCAGCACTGGCTCCTCTGCCTTCACACATTTGCTGTGGCCACCCAGTAGTTTCAACCCAGATTCCCCTGGAGTAGCATCTCCCAGCTCATTAAACTGTCCCCTCCCTATATCCCTGAGGTCCTTCGAGATTTTGTAGGGATGTTTACGGCTAGTGGCAGCAAAGGGAACAGATGACATAAAACAAAAAGAAAAGGGACAGGAAGAGCTCTTAAAAAGTTCCCGAAGTCTTGCTCAAACGCTCCCCTGAGTATTTCCTACAGGTGGGATGTCAGCTTCCCTCCCCTTATGATGAGGGTCTGAGAGAGGCCACAGTCTGGATTCTGGGTCAGACAACCTCTTGGTGGGGTTCTCGCAGAAGCACCCATCTTGCTCTGAGCCTTAGTTTTCTCATCTGTCAAATGGGGACCATGATAGCGCCTATCCCATACGATTAAAGCCACAATTAAAATACGAAAACACTTAGAACAATGCTTGATGCGTAGTGAGTGCTCCTTTCATCCTCAGCCTTCCCTGCTGGAGGTACAGGACACTGGGGCCAGAGAGGTTAGGGGACTCCTCCAATGTCACACAGCAAGCGGCGGAGGCAGGATCTGAATCCAGACAGTCTGGCTCCAGAGCCCACTGCCCCTGGATGAATGGCAACTTGTTATTCTCTGGTTTTCAGTTTCCTCAACGGGAAAATGAGGGGGCGGGCTTCATGCCCTGTATGGGCTTCCAGCTGGAACAGCGTGACTTAGTGTCGCTCCTGTGACGCTGCCTTGTCTCCTCCCACTCACCTTTCCTCGTGGCACCTGTGACCCCAGCCAACCGCGTGGCTCACGAGTGTGTGGGGAAGAGAGAAATATACAAATGGGGGCGGTTCCCCTCCTGCTCACAGTGGCGAATTGTTCCACCCGCACTTCCCAGCCCATGAAGCCACCTCTGTGGAGCTGGGGAATCGGAGCTATGGTGGCCGTGTCCCCAAGACCACACCCTGCAATGACGGACCTCAGGCCCTGTCCCCAAACCCCCTGGGAACCGACCCTGCGTGGACCCAGCTGCATCCGGCCAATGTTTGCAGAAATAAGTAATGACAGCTCCCTGGGATGCACAGAGGACACCCACGCCGGGAGAGAATTTCTCTTGCTGGTCGAGCTCTGTAAACACGTGAAAAGTCATTTTATTTTTGATTTGTGGGCAGGATGCCACCAAACCAGGAAGCATCATTACATAGCCCTGGAGGGATTCTTTTCCCAGCTATTTGGGGTTGGGGGGTAGGGTTTGGTGTGACTCTTTTTCCCCACTGATGCTTTTTGGATAAACACATAAATCAGCATCATCTGTATTCATTAGATAACGTGCCTTGTTCGGTACAAAATCACCCCTGTTTTGCATGATTTTCCCCCCTTGTGATTAATATAAATGACTTAAGTTAATTATGTTTCTCTTCGTGGAAAAAAATGTATTTGTCAACGCGCTGGAACATCAATAAAAGTAAACACTGTCGTTGGGAGGAGGGCGGGCTTGCAGGCGAGCAGCCGGGTGGGAAGGAGCGGCCTGGCCCGTCTGGGTGTCATTCTGATCGAGTGGGCACACTGTCTATTTACTGATGATGGAGGAGCATTTTTCTTAGTCAGACACCGCGGGTCCTGATGAGGCGGATTGATGTCATCGTTATTAACAATAACGACGCCTCGGGCGTAGGGAACACGGGCTGCTCCAGCCACCCCCACCACCACCACCACCATGCTGCATGCAGTGAGCCTCACTGTCCTTCCCAGGACACCTCGGGCTGTGTCTGACCAGCCAGCCCCCCAAAACTGGGCCCAGTGTGTGCATTTGAGAGAGGGGAATGCAGATGATTAGAGTGAGTACGAGGGGGGAGAAGTGAAAGAAAGCAACCCAGGAGGCTGTTGTGAGTCCCAGAGCAGCAGGAAGCTGAGCGATTAGACGGCCCAACCCCCTCACTGGGCCAGTGTGAGACTCCAGTCCAAGAGGGAGGGGACAAGCCCGAGGGCGCAGGGCGTGCTGGGGGCAGAGCCAAGACAGAGCCCAGGAGTCTGGACGCCAGAACCTCCCTTTTTCTCTATTTTCTGCTGCCCCCTGGTCACCAGCGATCAGGCACCCTTTTCTCTTGAGCAGGTGGGAATGGCACCGGCGGTGGGGGGGTCCTTCAGGTGGTTGGAGACTGGGGCCACAGGGTAATCTTGGGGTGACTGCCTTTTTCTACCCTACCTGGAATGCCTCTCTCCACCCTGCCTGTCTTGGTTTGGGTTTCCTGAAAGCAGACCCCGAGGCAAGACCGTGGGTGCTGCTGGTTTATGTGAGAGGTGGTCTCAAGCTCTGGAATGAGGTGGAGGAGAAGTGAGACAGGAGGCAGGAAAGTGTTCACCTCCCGGGAGAGACTGCAGAGAACACGCCTCCGCGTTATCCCAGTGCCGTCAGGAAACAGAAGTATTTGCTCACTCGCTCCTGGGAGCTTTTGCTGCCAGGCCCTGTGGACTGGACCTCCTTGCACCCCCGCTGAGCAAGCTCCCAGGGAACCATAAAACCCAGAGAACCAAGGCCCTGGGTGTGTGAGTGGGAGGAGCCCGTGGGCACGGCCACTGTCTATCACAGAGGCAGGTGAACCTGGAGGGGCCGAGAGGACATGGTGGCTCAGCCACAGCGTCAGCCACACCCAACGCCCTTGTCTAAAGGTCCCCAGCCACCTGGCTGGCGCTGCTCAGTGGTTGAGAGTCCATGGTTCGGTTCCCGGTCAGGGCACATGCCCAGGTTGTGGGTTCGATCCCCAGTAGGGGGTGTGCAAGAGGCAGCCGATCAATGATTCTTTCTCATCGTTGATGTTTCTATCTTTTCTTTCCTCTCTGAAATCAATAAAAATATTTTAAATAAAAAAATAAAATAAATGTCCCCAACCCTCCAAGACCTCCTCTCTCTGAGTAAACAAGACCATCCTGTCCTCTGATGGTCAGAAACCATTTATCTGGCTCTTACCACAGGTCACCTTTTATTTTATTTATCAACTTAGCTATCTTTTCTGTCTCCCCAAGTATACAGTAGTCCCCACCTTATTCATGGGAGATACATTCCAAACCCCCAGTGGACACCTGAAACCACAGATAATACTGAACCTTATATACTATGTTTTTTCCTAAACATACATACTTATGATAAAGTTTAATTTATAAATCAGGCACAGTAAGAGATTAACAACAATACATAAAATACGAGTTATTGGACACAGGCACTGCCATATAGCGACAGTGGATCTGATAACCAAGACAGCTACTCAGTGACACATGAGTGGGCAGTGTACACAGCATGACCTTCTGGGCAAAGGGGCGATTCACATCCTGGGTGGAACAGAACAAGGCGGCTCAAGATGTCATCATGCTACTCCCAGTGCTGCTCAATTTAAACCTTATGAATTATTTCTGGAATTTTCCATTTAATATTTTCAGACTTTGGTTGATCCCAGGTAACTGAAACCAAGGAAAGTGAAACCACGGATAAGGGGGGACCATGATAGTTTAAACTGTTTGAGGTCAAAAGTAAGCCCATACCCATTCAGTCATTCAACAAGTATATATTGAACACCTACTGGGTGCCCAGCCCTCTTTAAGGTGCCAGGAATGCAGTACCAAAGATAAACTCCAGGAGCTTGCATGTTAGGGGCAGAGACAGATGACACAGTAAATACCATGATTTCAAGTAACCATAAGTGAGCAGTCCAAGCAAACAGAGCAGGGATCACTGCAGTGGGAGATAAGAGTGCTTCTGTAGACATTGGAGCAAAAGCCTGAACAAAATGGAAGAATTAGCCGTGCAGGAATGAGTATTTAGTCAGAGAGAATCTCAGTACCAAGGCCTTAGGAGCAGGAATGAGCTTGGCCTGTTTAAGAATACCAAGAAGGCTGCTCTGACACTCATCAGAGGGAAGGAGAATGTGGTAGGAGATGAGGCAAGGGAGAGCTGGATTTTATCTTTAAAGAGTGCTTGCACAAAAAAAGTACTCGAAGCAAACTGCTGGATGGGATAGATGGGCTTGTAGATGGATGGGTGGGTGGACGGATGGGCAGATGTATGGATGGATGATGGGTGGGTGGGTGGATGGATGGATGAATGGATGGGTGGATGTGGTAGGAATACTCATACACCATGGGTGAAAAAAAAGAAGAAAATAAAGCAATTTCTATGGGAAGAATAGTGTTGGTGCCAATTGTGCATTCAAATCCAGATTTTGCAGAAATAATACATTGTGGATCAAAGGTACCTGCTGAATAAGCTACTAGACCAAGGAGGCAATTTAAGGGGAAATACTCCTCTTTGGGCCTCGGTCAATGAGAGTCCTAGAAGGTTGACTGTCCTAATATTTTTATATTCCCTGCTGGGGCCTGGCCTTCCCCCCATGGTGAGTATCCAGGGACATTAAGTGGTATTATTGGAGTATTAATTAAACTTTGGTGGCTGGAAGCTAAAGAATTATTCCTTCCATTATATATTACCATGTTTACTCATCAGGGCTCCATTTTTAATCTCAGTCTTTTAATTAAAGCATGTCACCACAGTCCATTAGTGAGGAATATGGAAGAGGAGACGTGCGTGTGGATGTGGGTGTAATTTAATCCAACAGATTTTTATTGAGCACATACTACGTACTTGGCAACTTGCTAGGTACCAAGAGAGAAGAACGTGTTAGTGAAGGGCCTCAAGGAATTTACGCTGTCAAAGAAAGCTAATTCACATACACTCCTGAGGAACAATAACACACTAATTATCACTTGCCAACTAATCAAAATATTTCAGTTACAACTTTTCCCTCCAGGTTTTATCGGGGAAGACCAGGGTAACCATAAGAAAATTTGGGGCACTTTCAAAATCCAAATATACAGCGTGTGCTGTGGCCTAGATCCCAGTGCCCTGGGTATGTTTGGGGCAGCCGCCTGAACCTTCTAAGCAGCGATCTTCTCATGGATGAAAGGAAGTTTGTTTCTACCCAGGAGCCCAGGGGAACATGTCCTCATCTGTGATCCTCCAGGACCCGCTCATGGGAATGGGTTTCCAGGATGATGGCTCTAAGTCACTCGAAGACTTTCATTCATCAGAGAAAGATTCCATTATGGTCATGGCAGTGTGTTTCCTGCATCTTCCAAGGGGACGGACCCGATCTGCTTGCCAGCACAAGTAGTTTCGTTGTGAAGCACTGTGTGTGCCCTGAGATGAAGAGGAGCAAACCAAATTCTACCAGATTTAGAGGAAGGCAGGCCACATTCTTTAGATGAGCGAGTGAGAGACGTTTGATCTGGCCCCCCAAAGGCTGAGTAATTTTTGAGTGAGAAAAGGGAGAAGGGAAGCCTTTTGAAGAGAAGTCCTCCTCCCTTCCTCCCAGCTTGGGATGCTACCGCACCGAGATGTGAGGTAGGAGCCCTATTGGGGCCATGAGGCAGCATAGTCACAAGCCGAACGGCAGAGCAGAAGAATGGAATAGACCACAATCCTAGATAAACTGGACAGGAATAATGCAGGTGCTGGCCTTCCTCCAGACTCTTGTTCAGTTACAGCTTCGTGTTTATTCCACTCTGTTATCTGCAGCTGAAAGCATTCCCGCTCTCTCCTGCCCCCTCTAGCATTTACTGTCATGGTACTCTCTGCTAGGTACTCTCTGCTAGGTACTCTCTGTTAGGCACATGTGATCTCATCTCCTCTGTTCTTTCTTCCCTGGACTGTTGTCCCTTCATCTCTGTGTCCCAAACTCTCCCACCCGAGCCTTTTTCTCCCAGCCTTCTAGAACTTTTCCTTCCCCACATAGTAGGTGCTTAGATCATGAGTGATGAGGGAAGGAATGAAGGGAAGGCCACCTAAAAACTTTGCCTAATGCCAATAAGAACCATTACCCCTCAAGGATTGCTTTGCAATTACATTTTTTCATTAAAGCCAAAGAACTCTGGTAATGACCTTAAAAAAAGCAAACATTTGAAACGGGCACAGGAGACTCCCAAAAATGAAAACACTTTGCACTGAGGGGGAAATTTTATTTAACCAAAACAGCACCTGCAGGAGAGATGAACATTTTCAAATTAAGGGCACTTGGCGCTTTCATAGCATAACACATAGCACACGCCATTTAGACATCAGAAGGTTCAAGGTGAGCTTTTAAAAATGTGTTTGTTTTAAACAAATGAGATGTGCGTACACACCACACACACACACACACACACACACACACACACACACACACGGGGAGCACTCGCACAGTCGTCTGCCTCTGGTGCTGCTCTTTGGCCGCCATCCTCCCTGTTCCTGCCAGAAAGCCTGTGGATGCGGTTGCTGGGGCAACACGGAGATCTTGGGTGCCTTCTGCATTGTTAGCCTGGTGCCACTTCTCTTCCTGCTGATTAACCCCAACTAGCAGGACACGCCCCTCTCTGTTTTTCCTCAATTTGCTGGATTCCAGCTGCTTCTTCACTTTCTAGCTTACACTACTCACAGCCTGCCTCTAGCTATTGTCCAGGTGTGGGGACTCACCCTCCACCCAACTGCACTCCAGGCTCCCCACTGTGGACGGACCAGGTCTCACATGTCTTCTGTCTGAGCCTCTGTCTGAAGCTCTCCGTCCCTTGGGTGAGCTCATCCAGTCGCCTGGGTTAAATCCCACCCGCAAGATGACAGTGCTCACGTTCCTGTCACCACCTGTGGACTCTCCCAGACACGTCAAGCTTCATTCACATCATCAAGTCTTCACTTAGGCATCACTTCCCAGAATTTCATATATTTTTAAATATCATATTTTATATGAATAAAGGAAAGAACAGGCCCTCCCTGACGTCTCTTTTCTAAGCACCCAGATTTTCCTTCGCAGACCTTGTCACCCGTCACCTTTCCTGCATGGATATTCCGCTAAGGGGCTGGCCTGTCTTGCTGGAGTTTAAGTCACACTGGGCGGAGATCAGCCCCCTTTGCTCATCACTGTCTGCTGAGTGCTGGGCACGGTGCCTAGTGTGTAGTTGGCCCTCAGTAAATATTTGTTAAGGGAAGACGTGGGTTCCTCCCACCCCACCCTGGTGCAGGGTCGGTCTCTGCATACCTTCGGCACACAGTGTACGGCCTGGGGTGGTAAAAGCAGGAACCCTTTCTTCATGTCAGCTTCTGAGTTACGCCCTTTTCCCCATTGCAGCAGCCTTGGGAGGTAGGCATTATCCCTGCTCCCCTTGTACAGATGAGGAAAACACGACCCAGGGAAGTCACTTGTCACAGATCACGCACATCCTGCCGCCCCGCATCCACAAACACCAAGGTTGTGAATCCTGAGAGACTGTGAGCAAAGGCCCTGGCTTGGAGTCAGAAGACCTGGTCCGAGTCTCCGCTTTGGCCCTTCGCCAGCCTCTGGAGTTCCCCAGGCTTCAGGGCCCTCACCCATGTCCTCTATCTCCACCAGGGGTGAGCCGCTGCATGCTGAAACCCCTCCAACCGCTTCAAGAGCAGCTCTACCAAGGCGGGGTGGACTGCTCAGGGTGCTCTGGGCTGCCTCACCTGAACTTGAACTCAGTCCCTACCTCTGGCAGAACCAAAAACGGAAGGCTGCAGGCTGGATGGCGAGGCAGAGTCCCTACAATGCTGGCCACAGTTTTGTTGGGAATCCACTGGCGTCAATGGACTGGGGCTGAGAGACGCCATGCTCTCCAATGTGCCATTTCCCCACCTGAGCCTGGGAATCGGGGGCCACTTGTCATGGGGCCTCTTCCTCTGTTCTTCTAACAGTGAAGACATGTTACTCTATCGATGTCTGTGTTAGAACTGGGAAAACCACGCCTGACCCACCAGGATAGCACAGTAGGAGACAGTGTGAGTGAGTGTAATTTTGATGGAGGTAGAGAGTAATTGTAGAGGCTTAATATGTAAGTGTGTCTGTTTCAGAACAATACAGCCCAAACAAGTTTCAGCAAAAACACACACACACACACACGCACACACACACACACGCGCACACACACACACACACACACACGCGCGTGCACACCCCACCCAACTCCACTCTGTTGTGTTACCTCTCTGGCCCTTGTGAGAGTGTGGGTTTCAGACGCCTGCTTGGGTTGAAGGAGGCGTTTTCTGGCCGAAGGTATGCAGTGAGTCTACAATACTCAGCCCTTGCCTCCTTCCTCTCACTTGACCTTTGTGTCTCCAAGATCCTGGCCAGTGACTACTAGTGGCTGGATCCCCAAGACCCTGAAGAGCCTACTGACCGGCCAGTGAACCAGACCTGCAGTGTGCAGTACCTTCCAGGTTCTGAACTACAGGAAAATCCCAAGGGAAGCCCAGTGATGACAACTAGTAATAAATAGTCCTGCCAGATTCCTGAGAGGCACTGATCAGCTTGCAGAGCATTCTCATTCATTCAGCGTTTATTCAATAAACATGTGTGGAGGCTCCCTTATAGACCAGGCACTGTATTCGGCACTGTGGTCAAGACCTCTGCTCTTAGGAAGTTTCCTGTCTGGCAAAGAAATATTTTGTTTTATTTTAAATATATTTTTATTGATTTCAGAGAGCAAGGGAGAGGGAGAGAGAATCATTGATCGGCTACCTCCTGCACACTCCATATTGGGGATCGAGCCTGCAACCTGGGCATGTGCCCTTGACTGGAATCGAACACGGGACCCTTCAGTTCACAGGCCAATGCTCTATCCACTGAGTCAAACCAGGTAGGGCACAAGGAAATATTTTAGGGACAACATTGCTATAGCTCTTTACATGCCCAGTTGCTGTTCTAGGTGCTTTCCATAGAGTAACTCGTTTAATCTTCACAGTAATTCTATGGGATATGTACTGCTATTTTTCCTATTTCACAGATGAGGAAACTGAGACTAAGAGGTTAAGAATCTGGCTCAAGGTTGGTGGTGGATCCAGCTGTCTGACTCACAGCAGCATGTTGCTGGAGGTAGGCTTTTGTGACCATAGACTGGGAAGCGGAGATCCTCGCAAGTAGAGATTCTCAAGGCCAAGTTCACACGGCCAGATGTCCCCACCCCCATGGCCCTGAGCTCTTCTCTCTCTCCACTCCAAAGCCCAGAGACACTAGTCATAGGAGAAGAAATCCCCACACTGGCTACCCTGCTCTGAGAACACCAGGGCTGTGCTGGCAGGATTTGTAGGTCCCAAGGCAATTTTCATGTCCTGTTGAAAGTTTTCCTCATTAAAGCAATGGAAATCAATGCAGTAAATACACTTATAATGAACTGGCCTGCTCGCGCTCCCCGCCTCTTCCTAAGGAAGAGCAATCAGGAGAGACACATATTGGTTTCAGCTCCATCACATCTTTCGCCCTTGCGTGGTGCCCCCTCTGGGAATCTCCCTAGCTCCTGTCAATAGCATTTGAGATGCTTTGGGGGTGTTTTATTGGATGCTCTTTGTCACTGTGTCTGTGAGAAGTCAATGAAGCTAAGATTTAAGAGCCAGAAGGAGTTTAACTTCTTTCCCACATCGGCCACAGCGGCCGCCTGCCCTCTAGGGGACCATTCACAGACCTCCGGGCAGAAGGGACCTAGAAAAGGATGTTAGGTGACCACCACATTTCAAAAATATGGAAACTGAGGCACAGAAAGGCAAGGACCACACAGCACAGGATCAGCACGTTCAGCGTCTGTGCATCCAACTGTCTTAGATACCCCAGAATCCCTTCCGCAAAAGGTGTTGATGCCTGGGAAGCAGCGATGCCTGGCACAGGCTGCCTGAGTTTGAATGCCTGGCCCACCGTGTCCTATCTGTGTAAGACCCTGAGAAGGTCACCTGACCTCGCAGGGGCTCAGTGTTCTGTGTAAAAGGGGAGTGACCAAGAAGGTATCTGCTCCATGGAGTTGTTGAAAGCTTTAATAACACAAGAAAAACTGTAAGAACTGAGCTGCTGGGGTTCTTGTCCCAGCATCAAGAAGAGTTCAGGAATCTGGAAAAGGCTGTGCGTAGATGACATAGGAATCCAGAGGACCTTCAGCTAAAGGAACTGAAGACTCCCTCCTTGTCTAGGACCCTTTGCTTTTATTAACACAATTTGTCCTAAGGCAAGGTAGAGATAATACACTTCAAAGGGTAAGGTTTCAAAGGGTACAGAAGCATTGTCCGTTTGGGAGAATTAGCCTATGACTGTTCAGGTGTTTGGCCAGTAGGAGGCAATAAAGTGTAGATTAAGATGCCCTTTAACTGTCTGGCAGCCACAATCTATTTAATGCATCCTATTCAGGTTTGGGGAAATGCCTTTAGCCATTACCAGATGCAGGTGACTACATGTGTGACTCAACCCTGTTGAGTCCCCAAGTCTCATCAACCTTTTGATAAAACTCTTGAAATTATGACATGCTGGAATTGGTTCCCGGCACTGGGCAAATAGTGAATGCTCAGTAAATGCTGGTGATGGGCATTATTATGAAAGATAGTATCCCTGGGGCTAAGAGCTGCTCCTAGAGAAACTTAGCTTCCCTGGCATAGAACTTTGAAGCAGGACATGAGCTTGTGTTGACTAAAGACCAGCCCAAGACAGAAATGGCCTTCCTTTGCTTCAGAGCTACCACTCATGTTCCCTGGATAAATGGTAAGATCGAAAGTTCCTTAAAGCAGGCAACAGCCTTAGACCTCTTTGTGTTGCCTAACCCAGTGCTGAGCACACATGGTGTGCCCGGATCTGCGTTTCTCGGCCAGACCCTCCTGCTGATGCCCTGTGCCTGCCAGCTCATGAAAGCCAGCCCTCCTGCCCGGCGAGGTTCTTGGGAATTGCTCTCACTGAATGTCACTGGTTTTTTGCTCTTGACACTGGCCTACTGAGCTGCTGAATGAATTATCTCCAGAGCTACCACCTCTGGGTTTCTTGTTATAAGAAACAATTAAGTTTCTACATTTCTTAAGTCAATTTTAGTCAGGAGTTTTATTGAAGACAAAGTCATTCCATGCTTTATCAGGTAAATATCAGTATTCCTCCCCACAAACTCCATCAAGGTGTAATGGATTACACCGTGTAGAAAGGCTGAAAAACAAAATCTCTAACATGATCAAATAGGAGTCTATACATAAAATTCAAGAATCCCAGAATGTGGGAAGAAATGTAAATGTCACCCATGTCTGACATATGGAAGAGAATGGTAAGTCCAGAAATAAACCCTCATATTCACAGTTACTCTGCTCTGCAGAACCCAGAGATAGCTGTGTAACACTACTCGCCCAGCCCACTGGGCAACAAGCCCATAAGACCTGGTACATGGGATGGAATATATTTGCCATCCCTGGCCTAGGACAATGGTACCAAAAGGAAATTTTAAAAACCATTTGAAGCCACATTCATAGGCAGAGAGAAAACCACTGGCACACTGGAATGAGGGACTCCACACCTGCAGACGATGCTAGAGGGCCTCCCAGACTTGGTCATCCTGCCAGGATATCTTCTTACTGCTGGTTGTAGCTCATCTCATCTTTGAGCAACTGAGTCTATTAGAAAGATTATATTGATTTCAAAGCTGACTCACCAGAGCTTCCCAGAGGGCTACTGGGGGGCGGGGAAGACATGTCATTCATATTTTAATATGAATTGTTTTTCCTCCATCAGTTGGCTGCCATCTGGGTGTTTTCCTTGGCGACTGTGTCAGACTGGGGTAGGCAGTGTGAATGCATGGAGTGCCTGGGGGCATCAAGCGCTAGGGGGAATTTAACTCATATAAAGCCTTAAATATCAACAACAAATGTGAAAGTACAAGAGCACACAAATAAGATCAGAAGAAACACAAATGGACAATAAGCAAAGGGGAACATTCTGTCTCATAAGCAAAGAAATGTTAAGCAAAGCCATGGGATTTTGTTTTTCACCCCCCTGATATTAACAATGAGTTTAAGACAGAATATTCGATGCTGCAAGGGAGTGGTAAGACAGACACAAATGCAGGCTCCTTGGTGGAGGAAACCCTGGAACTTCAGGGCAGTGCAGCTGGACAAATGCGCTCTTGTGTCCAGTCATTTCACCCCAGTCCTTAGATCAGCGATGCAGGCAGGTGTTTATGGAATAAAGAAGGTCAACAAAGTGCTTATGCACAAGCCACAAACGGAAGTAACTTCCAGGTCCTGCGAGAGGGGAATGGATGGCTCCATAGATTATAATGTATCCACGTGCTAGAATGGGTTTTGAAATAGATAAATGGCATGGGAAAGTGCTCACAATATAATGTTGCTCTTAAAAGTCTGGCTGAACATCAAGAGGTACTTAGTTTGTAATTACATAAAGTCTTCACCAACCCATAGAAATATTACTGGGAAGAAGTAGCCTGAGTGCTGACAGAGCAGCTGCCGGTCAGGGGAGTAGCCAGTGACGTTTAGTTCTTCTTCAGTCTTTCCTACATTTTTCAAATTTCCTCAAATAATCATGTGTTGTCTTTTTTCTTTCATTGGAGGGGGGAAAAAAGAAGCAGTGTTATTTTTTTTAAGAAAAGGAAAAAGAAATAAAGGAAGCAATTGAAGATCTAACATCACCCTGGCCCCTTCTATTACCACCTGTGTCCTCAGCAGCCTCGTTCGTAAAATCAGGACAATTGTACCTAAACTGTTTTCACAAAATTGCTGTGAAGATAAAATCAGAAAATGTATGTGACATGTTTTGTAAATTGTAAAGCACTATACAAATGTTAGCTGTTGTTAACATTATAATTCAAAATTAACTTCAACAATCAGAGAAAAGAGAAAATAGATCCGTAACAAGATATCTCGGGCTTTGACATGGGAATGGGAAAATACAAGCATGAGCTAAGAATAGAAAGAAGGGGGGCAGGCCACCAGAATCCTCAGGAAGCCCAGGGAGAACGTTTAACAAGAAGCCAGAAACACCAGCAAGCCACAGAAGATGTTCTTTGTTTTTAAAAAATCTGAAAACTGAAGAATATACAAATCAGCAGGATGGGGGAGGCCAAACTAAAATCAGAATGAGGCAAATATGTTGGAAAAGCATCTTGCAGGATCTGACTTGACTCCAAAGGTAGAGAAGAAGCACCCCAAGGGAGAAAGCTGGTGATGGGAGAGGACACTTAATTATCACAGGGCAGGAATGGACTCGGAAATGACAAGGGCCCGGCAGAACAACTCGAATTCTCTGCCTTGCAAAGGAAGATGCCCGTGGCCTGCCGTGGCTGGCCATCCCCTCCTGTTTAAACTCTCTCCTACTCTAGTTTCCCAGACCTCACTTAGTCAGCCTGCCTGACTGCCTGCAGCTCCTCCCCTGAGCTCCCCTCTCCTCCTGATATCCACGCAGCACCTGCTCCAAACGTCCTTTGTTTCTCCCAGCTCTTTGTTCTCCCTGTTCTCAGCCAACACCTACACATTCTCATCTCCATGGGTTTTTCCCTCAACCGAGTCTTAGAAGCCCTGCTGCCACTTCACACTCAGCTGGCCTAAAGCCAAATGCATCTTCTTAAAAACCAACCCAACCCACAAAAACTGGTTAAATGGATCCTCACCTTCCAGTCCTGATCACGGTTCTGCTGGAAACATTGGCTTCCTCTGGTGCTTCTTCTTCTCTTTCCAAACCAAACTCGCTCTGGTCCCCAGCAGCCCAGCTCCCCTCCCTCTGCCCCTGCCAGGAGGAGCACGTCTTCCTTCCCAACATCTCCAGTCACCTCTTCATCCTCATCAAGTCCTATTGACATAACCTTTCATGTTTTTCTTATTTCGGGCCCTTCCCCTGGCCCATCCAGCCCAGATCTTACAGGTGTCTACAGAGCCTTCTACATCTCCTCCCTGCATCTCCTCTCTTCATCCCTCCTAAATGCCGCAAGCAAAGGGAGCTTCCCACAAACGCACCTTTCCTTCTTGAATTCTCCTATGACTACCTGTGCCCATTGGATAAAAAACAAATGCTTTGCCTGGCATTCAAAGCTCTTGAGCCCTAGCTAAGGGCTAAACAAATGGCTTGGTCAAGTCCCTTGAGGGGTTGGGCCAAAATGGTGGCCAAGATTAGATTTCAAGCATGAAGGCTAGGGTACCAGTTGTCAAGAACTGAGTATGGTCAGGGTTGTTAATGGTCAAAAAGAGGTCAAGTCTGGGAGGGAATGTAATTACCAACATTGGTGCACGAAGGACAACATCCAAAAGAAGATCAGGGCAACAGAATCATTCTGGATGGGAAGGATTGCAGAGACGAGACGCAGGAGGGCAGGCTCCAGAAACAAGAACCTGGCAGGAAGTGGGATTTGGAGTCAAAGTGGCTCTTCAGGTCAGAAGTGTGCTTGCTCAGGGCCCATGAGGCTGATGTTGGGCAATATGATGCAATTAAAGCCAGTTTTTCTGGGCATTCGCTCCCCACACAGGGCTTACTCTCCCTGCATGTAAGACAAGCTGCAGCTCTGACCGAGGCAAGACTGCAGCTTCTGAAAAATTAACCAAAATTAGTTCTTTGGGCATACTTCTCCTCTGCAAGCCCACCACTGCGTGCTCACTGCCCTTCAAGACAGCGATGTATCCCCATGTCTAACCTTGCCGTCATTTCCCCAGCCCTGAAAGTCCTTGACCCAGCAATGTCTAATTCCCATCTACCTTCTTGGCACAACCTAAGTCCCATGTCTACCCCCCATTCATGAGAAATTGTCTTCCTTCTGAATTCCATCTAAGAAAGAAACCAGGGGAATAAAGGATTCATTGGATCTGAATCTGTGCTACTTGGCATTGAAACTGCCTTAGTTTGTCAGAGGCATTTGCATGCCTATGGCTTCCCCTCCGAGGCAGATGCTGTCAGCTGGCTAACCAAACACCCATTCCCAACCTTACCTACATCCACCAAAGAGGCTGGGAAGCCTAACCACTCATGTTCCCAGCCTCTTGCTAGGATGGCCATGTGATACTGTTGTAGCCAATGAGCTAAAATCTTGCACAGTGGACTTGGAGGAGTAGAGGGAAGGGAGAGCAGAGGAGAGTGTTCCTATAAACTTTATTCAATAAAAAAGGGAGAAATAGTTGGTGTTCTACCCTTTCTTATTGTTCCTGCCTCAAATATGAGCATGATATTTGGAGCTGTAGCAGCCATTTTGTGACCATGAGGCAATAAGTCCAAGGATGAGAAGCCAGTTGCTAAGAAATGGCTCTATGAGATCTGGTCTCCAAGGACATTGTTCAGAAGCTAAAATCAACATCAGTATTCACCTACCTTCAGACTACTTTAAAAAAAAACACAACCTCATTTGTTTAACACGCTTTCAGTTAATTTTTCTGTTACTTAAAGCTGAAAGCATTCCTAAATTCGTCATCTTTATTGCCAGACTGTGAACTATTTGACATCAAGGACCGTATCTTTCACTTTTTACTTTCTCCAGCATCTAGTATAGGGCCTAGCGATAACCAACCTTCATAACCATCCGCTAGCAAATGGGAAAGGATGGGAGGGAGTTCTCTAGCCCTCACAGTGTCTACTGAAGCAGACAAGACATGGGTATTAGATGAAATAGTAGTAAACAAATGAGATGTCCTAGACATAATTAAAAAATTAGTTATAAATAAATCCTGCTGACCAGATGCTATCCACCCAAGAGCTCAGAAGGGTGTAATTGCAGAAATGTTTAGCCAAGATGTGTAACCTGTTATTATAAAAGGCCTTAAGTTCCAGAGGCTAGATGATGGTCAAAATCCCTCCCACCTACAGAGTCGCCTGCAGAGGAGCCTGGGAACCAGAGAACATGGGTCTGACTTCTGTTCCAAACAGGTTGATAGAATCTATAAGAGAGATCACAGGACACCTGAAGAACATGAATTTGGTGCAAAGTTGGCCTCGCACTTCCTAAAGGAGACCCAGAAAGAGCAAATTCTCTTTAAAAGGGAGAAAAATAGCAAGGCATGATGGGAAGGAGAAGAAAGAAGCCGATGCACAGGACATATTTAGAATTTCAAAAAGTCTGTGGTGTGGTTTTAAAGGGCTGTCTCATAAACACTCACCTGTTCTGGGATTGGTGAGGCCATGGCCTCCAATCTGGAAATGGAGAGTAGGATTAAGTGAGCACATGGCTTGATAGAGACTTGCTAATGGTGGGCTTCCCCAGGAATCACACTGAGATCAGCAGGAAGTGAACAGTTAGGGACTATCTGGAAGAGGGAGAACTCACAGCAACAATTCTTCATCTGCACAACCCCAGAACAAACCTCAGAATGCGGAGATAGGGCTGCCAGGTAAAATACAGGACTGCCAGTTATAGTTGGATTCCAGAGAGACCACGAGTAATTGTGTTGTATAAGTATATCCCAAATATAAATATGTTCCATGCAATACTTATACTACAAAATTATTTATTGGTTCTCTGAAATGCAACTGTTATTGGGTGTTCTGGTTTTGGGATTGTTTGTTTGCTTTTTTGTTGGTTGGTTTTTGTGATTTTTTGTTTTGTTTTGTTTCGTGTTTTGCTAAATCTGGCAACTTTAGCAGGGAGAACTCAAGGGAGTTGTCCATAGAGTGGCAGCACAGATGGATGTTGGCCAAGACACTAGAGGACGAGTCATCTCAGCCAAATCTATGACACTATAGGCCCTGGGTCCTCAGAACCTTGGGATGGGCTGAGGGAGAAGAGTAAGAAAGATAGCCGAGGGCAGTGATGGTGAACCTTTTGAGCTCGGCGTGTCAGCATTTTGAAAAACCCTAACTTAACTCTGGTGCCGTGTCACATATAGAAATTTTTTGATATTTGCAACCATAGTAAAACAAAGACTTATATTTTTGATATTTATTTTATATATTTAAATGCCATTTAACAAAGAAAAATCAACCAAAAAAATGAGTTCTCATGTCACCTCTGACACGCGTGTCATAGGTTCGCCATCACTGGCCTAGGGGTTAAGAGAACAGACTCTGCGACCAGACTGTGTAGGTTCAAATCCTTGCTCTCGCATTGACCAGTCGGGTAACAGAGCATTTGCTTAACCACTCTGTTCCCATTTTCTCATCTGTAAACCAGCACTCTAAGGTGCCTAAGACAGTGACTGGCATCTGTGAATGTCAGCTTTGTGCAAAGGTGAGCCAGAACGGGCCTGCACATTGGTTCGAACCTCCATCTAGTGCAGCGGTTCTCAACCTGTGGGTCTCGACCCCTTTGGCGGTCGAACGACCCTTTCACAGGGGTCGCCTAAGACCATCCTGCATATCAGATATTTACATTACGATTCATCACAGTAGCAACATTATAGTTATGAAGTAGCAACGAAAATAATTTTATGGTTGGGTCACAACATGAGGAACTGTATTTAAAGGGCCAGAAGGTTGAGAACCACTGATCTAGTGGCTTCCCAAAGGCCAGGCTGGCCAGACCACTAGGTTTGCCATTTCTGTCAGTCAGTGCCTTGTTGGAGAGCACAGCTGAGGATTGACTGGATGGAGGATGCAGGAATGTGGGTCCTCCCGTGAGTCATACTTTCTGGTCCCCAACAGCCCAGCTCCCCTCCCTCTGCCTCTGCCAGGAGCAGCAGGTCTTCCTTCTCAACATCTCCAGTCACCTCTGCATCCCAAAGCCCAGCAGCCCACAGGGCAGTGTTAAATCCAGAGCTCCGGAGCCAGCAGCTTCTGTGATGTACTCTGCTGGGGCCACACAGTCAGCACTGGGTATGGACCACGGCCTGGCCTCCTCTTTCCTGGCTCCGTGGCTCCTGGCTTGCTGCTGACCACAGGGCAGACGTTTGTCCCTCCCAATACCACCTCCCCTCCAGGTCTGTCTTGGCTTGACCTTAGACAACAACTAAGTCCTTGACCTGCTCTCCTGTCCTTGTCCTTGGCTCCCCAGCTCATCCTCTCCTGCCAACTAGACTGACCTTGTCCTCCCCTGAGTGGGGGAGCAAGAGGAAGAAGCAACTATCCACTGTTCTGGGGCCAAAAGGGCATTTACCTGTTAGCACAGCTGCTGGATAGACCCCACCGTCCTTTCTCTGCTTCCCAGGATCTTCCCTTCTGCTCTCCAGAGCTAGTGTGGGTGTGGTGACCTGTCGGTAACACGGTTAACACTTTAAGATAGACACAATTTAGGAATGCTGTCCTGGTTGGCTACCAGGTCGGTAGGGGCTGAGGCCCGGGTGACTTTGGGAACACCACGAGTCCTCAGGCAGCAGAGTGAGGAGCTAAGTGGGGGATTGCGGAAGGAGCATCTTGGGGGAAAGTCCAATTTTAAAAGCTTGAACATGAGAAATGGAACCCTCCCACACGCTGGTGGGAATGTAAAATGGTAAAGCTGCCGGGGAAAACAATCTGGTGGTTCCTCATTAGCATATGACTCAGCAGTTCCACTCCCAGGTATACATCCAGAGGAATTAAAAACAAGTTTTCAAAACAAAAACTTGCCCATGAATGTTTATAGCAGGTCTCTCTCTCTCTCTCTCTCTATATATATATATATATATATATATGTGTGTGTGTGTGTGTATATATGTATTTATATATATACACATATATATACATATATATATATATATGGAAACCAATCAAGTGTCATCAACTGATGAATGGATAACAAAATGTAGTCTAGCCACACAGTGGAGCAGCACAGAGCCATGAAAGAGATGAAGCGCTGACATGCGACATCATGGATGAACCTTGAACACATGATGCTAAATGAAAGAAACCAGACACGTAGGCCACATATTGTATCACTCCATTTATATGAAATGTCCAGAACAGGCAAATCCATAGACACAGAAAGCAGACTAATGGTTGCCAGGGGCTGGGGGAGGGGAGACTGGTGAGTAAGAACTAAGAAGTATGAGGTTTCCTTTGGGGTAATGAAAATGTTCTCAAAATGATGGTGGTATTGATGCACAACTCCATGGATACACTAAAAGATATTGAATCGAACACTTTACACGGCAAATTGTCTGGTATGTGAGTTATATCTCAATAAAGCTGTTTTTAAAAAAGAGTTGGCAGATGGTCTGAAATGGACTTCAATTCTATGAGATCAGCCTAATAGAATCAAAAAGTAATTCACCAAGGAAGATGAGAATTCTCTAAGCCCCCCGCCCGGTGGCTGTGGAAGGCTTAAAGGCCGATTACAAACCCTTTCCTGCATCCACTGCTGGATTATTTTCCCCTCCCCACCCCTGTGCACCTCAGCACCTCACACATCTATTTCTCCTTTAATAGAATCAGATGGTAATTGTTGGCAGGCCTGGCTGCCCCCTACTGGACCCTGAGGTCTCGGAGGGCTGAGACCATTCTCTCTTGGCCTTTGGATCTCCAGCTCCTGGTACCTGGTTGGTGCTCAGAAAAGAAGTGTTGAATTGATATGCGTTGTATAAATCCCCATCTCCTCTATCTGAAGATCTCACTCTCACACAAGAAACTGGTAACGCAAATTGCCTTGAGGGAAAGAACCAGGGAATGGAGAGAGGGACATGAGACACTTTTTGCAAACCCTTTAGTGCCTTTTAAATTTTATGCATGCCAACACATCGCCTATTCCAAAAAGAAATTAACTTAATTTTTTAATTGTTTGAAAATGAGACACCCATTAGCACAGACACAGAATTCATGCATTTGATAAAACAGAGAAGAGAATATGGCAGAGGCCTCAGAAGAGCAGGCTCGGCAGCAAACCCCTTAGTGAAGATTCAGAAGAGGTTGAGCCCAAAGCCCTCGGGAGAGAAGGGTGTGAGTTTACTACTCCTTCCCGTACCTCCAAGGAGCCAATTGCATCTCTTCCCTCCCTCTGGGTAACGACACCAGGTGTCCTGGGCAGTGCCAGCATCGGGGATCAGTCCACCGTCAGTCCCCACATCAGCTTCATCAGGATCACACAGCATTCAACCCCCACTCTCCGCTCAGGAGGCCGCCAAGGCTGCCGTGGTCATAAACCAGGAGAGGAGATCTCATCGCTGAGCAGCTGATCAACAAACTGGTCCAGAGCATGAAGCCCAGTCCCTATCACCCAAGGAGGGGCTGGAAGGCTGGGACACAGCAAACTTCGTCTTCCGGGCCCTCCTCACTTCTCCTGGTAGGTTTTGTCCTCTCTCAGGCACTCTCCCACCCAGGGTGCCTGGACTGTCATGCTGCACTCCTTTGGTCCTGTGCAGGGACCCCTGTGTCAGTGAGAAAACAGAAAACAATGAAACCCAAACGTCCCAGAAGGACACCAGCCCTCACAGTGAGCCAGCATCTGGCCAGGATATGCTTTGAAATGGTCTGTTGATGTCCCAGCCTCACTCTCTTCCCATCAAGTGGCATAGAGGCAGGTCTGATCCCCCATCATCCATCACCAGCCCCCAGCTCAGAGCTGGCCCATGGCAGGCACCAGTACTCATTACTTAGCCAATGCCGAGTGGGTGAGTACTTACCAGTGCGGGCACTGCCCCGATGTACTTGCTCCTGACATCAGCCTTAGGAAGCACGTGCATTATTCCCAATTTACACCCGAGTCACACGGAGCTTAAAGTAACTTGCCTGGGAGCACACAGTTATGAAATGATGGACACAGGACTCAAACTCAGTTGGCTCCAGAATCCCTCAGCTTAACCAAAATACTCTCCCATGGTCCATTCAAGCGACACTGAGTGTGTGTGTGTGTGTGTGTGTGTGTGTGTGTGTGTGTGTGAAGGTGAAGATGGGTGGGGGTAGAAGGAAAAGAAAAAGAGGAAAAATACATTGGGGCCTTGACTTAGGAGTGTCCCAACTAACGAGTTTTTTGAGCTACCAGCTGTCTCTCCGGCGATTTTTTGCATTGAGTTGATAGAGTAATTTGAGTTAACGAGCTCCTTAACGAGCTCGGTCTCGGAACGAATTAAACTCGTAAGTCAAGGCCCCACTGTAGAAGGGAGAGAGGTAGGGTCAGAGGACACTAGGTCCCAGGCCCTTGCTCTCCACTTTGAGAGGCAGCAGCAATATTTGGTCAGTCCCTGAGAGGTCGGGGACTCGTCCAGGCTGTCCAAACTCTCAAGAGACTCATGAATAAGCTAGAACAGGGGTGGGCAAACTTTTTGACTCGAGGGCCACAATGGGTTCTTAAACTGGACCGGAGGGCCGGAACAAAAGCATGGATGGAGTGTTTGTGTGAACTAATATAAATTCAAAGTAAACATCATTACATAAAAGGGTGCGGTCTTTTTTTTTTTTTTTAGTTTTATTCATTTCAAACGGGCCGGATCCGGCCCACGGGCCGTAGTTTGCCCACAGCTGAGCTAGAATATCAGTGTGTTGGTTCCAGAGAAAACTATAACTTCCCAAAAGACCAGGACCCCATGTCCACTGGTGGGAAGACAGCGTAGGTAGGAAATGAGTTGTTCTCATCAGAAGTTACCCAGTGAGCAAGGACTCCGTGCCACAGAGGCGCAGGATGCTCTTAATGGCTCGTGTCAGAGAGTTATGATCGCTGATGCTCCGGGTCCTCTGGGCCGCCTGTCAAGCAGAGTGGATGTTTCTGCCAGCCAGACGGGCCCTCTTGCTCTTGACAGCACAGGAAAAACACTGACAAATCACTGCCCTTTGGGGTCCCCTTCCTCTAGACAATGCACGGACCACCCCCATAGCTAACACGTTTGTTTCCCAGACCAGGCACATTGTGATCTGTTAGATTTCACAGTTGATTAGGTCTCACAGTCACAGAAGCTTGACCCCATGATGCATGGATTCTTACTACTCTTTCTCTCAGAGGACAGCCAAGTTCTGAAAAAGAGGAGTCGGCGGAGGAGAAACACACCATCTGACCATGGGCTGATTTTACCTTATTCTCAGGCCTGTCGCTGCTTCCGGCCTCCAAGCTCGCTATGGGTCCCCATCCCAGGCAAGGGTCCAACTTGTGCCTTCCCAGTGTGAACATGTTGGGCTCTGGTTGTAAATGGGATGTGATGAGGTAGAAACCATGTCTGGGGTGAGTAGGCAAATGCACACTCCAGTGCAAGTAGTGAACTGTAATTTTTTAAAAATTATGTCTTCACTTAAGCGAGTCTGATTTAACCCTGGCTGCTCATGAAGGCTGTGTAACATAGATTTCCTCTGGTATAAGACAAGACTCCCTCACCAATAGCAGAATTTTCCAACACCACTGCTAGAGTTAATATTTAAACCTACTGAGTACCTTTCATGTTCTGGATGCTGTGTCAAACTGTCGCATGTATGTATTAGTTATCTGTTGCTGTGTAACAAATTACCCCAAGACTTAGCAACTTAAAACAACACACATTCATTGTCTCATAGTTTTTGTTGGTGCAGGTACAACTTAGCTGGGTCCTCTGGCTCTCACAAGACTACAGCCTCATCTCAAGACTCAATTGGAAGGGCCCACTTCCAAGCTCACTCACATGGTTGTTGTCAAGATTTACTTCCTCTTCAGCTGTGGGACTCAGTTTCTCCTGGAGCTCTCGTGAGCTTTGGGCCCGAGATCTCTACAGTTTATTACCATGTTCACTTTTCCACAGAGCATCTTATAACATGGTCTCTTGCTTCATGAGAGTGAGCAAGTGAGAGGGCAAGAGAGAGTTCTAGTGAGAGAGAGAGCTAGCAAGATGGAAGTCACAGCCTTTTGTAATCTAATCATGGGAGTGACACACCATCACTTTGCCATAGTATTCTATTTGTTAGAATCAAATCACTAGGTCCCACACACACTCAAAGCAGGGGATACCCAGGGACTGAATACCAGGAGGCAGGCATTACTGGGAGCCATATCGGAAGCACACAATCTCTTCAAGACATGGTCATGGTACCGGATCTACTCAAAGCAATCCTCTGAGATAAATGCTATTGTTATTCTCTGCATCTCACTGGTATGGAAACTGAAGCTCAGAGAGATTAAGGAAAGTGTCCAAGGTCACACAGGTCATTGATGGTGGAATCAGAACTCAAACACAAATCAGTTTTAACAATCATTCACTAGAGTCTCACATGGTTGGGGAAGAATCTGTAATCAGGTGATTTTCCCATAGTGGTCCCAGATTCTTCCAAAAAAAAAAAAGACCACTTATTCTGTCATTAGGGAAGGTTGGTTTTCTCTAATGAGCATGAGACTAATTTGAAGAACCCACAGATTGGTGGCCACAGCATCAAGACCAAGAACTAAACCTTTCCCGGTCTAGACTTTAACTTCAGACTAGCTACAGAGATGGCCCATCTCCTCTACCCTGGCTCTGCCAGGGGAAGTCGGTGCCTCACTTTTGGTCACTGCCTGGTTCCCCTAGACTGTCATTATATTTTGCAAATATATGTAAATTATTCCCCTTAGCAACCTGCCCAGTGATATGACTTATAACTTCCTGACTTATTAAACACTACTATGTGTCAAGCATTGAATGACACAGAGATCACTGTGTTATCCTCAAGAAATTCACAGAATTTCTTTTTTTTTCTTTTTTGAGAGAGAGGAAGGGAGAAGGATAGAGAGATAGAAACATCAATAAAAAACATCATTCATCAGCTGCCTCCTGCACACCCCCTGCTGGGGACTGAGCCCACGACTCGGGCATGTAACCTGACTGGGAATTGAACTGGTGATCTTTTGGTTCCTGGGTTGATACTCAACCCCTGAGCCACACCAGCTGGGCTCACAGAATTTCTAGAATCTAGCACTGCACTGCCCAATATAGTAGCTACGGGCCACTCATGGCTACTGAGTATATGAAATGTGGCTAATCTGAAAAGAGATGTGCTGTTACTATAAAATAAGAGTGGATTTCAAAGATTCATATGAAAAAGATAAATAGCTCATTAATAATGTTTATATTGGTTAAATGTTAAAAAAATAATATTTGGGGTATATTGAGTTAAATAAAATGTACTATTGAAAATCATCCTTTTTACCTTTTAATATGGCTGTAAGAAACTTTTAAATTGCATATGTAGCTCACTTTTGTGGCTTGAGTTATATATCTACTGGACATTGCTGGTCTAGAGGTAGAGCGTCATCGATTAAGGGCTCACCCTATGCCCTGTGCTCTGCGTACTGGACACAAGCCATTTTTTTAAAAACCTCATAATAAACTTGCATGGGGGGTATCACTTACCCTTGTACAGCTAAGGTGGTGACATGTGCCCGAAGTCGCACAGTAAGTGGGTGAGCAAAGTTCATCAGAGAGATGACTATGCATCTATGCCAGGGGTGGGGAGCGAAACCATTTGGTCTGGCCCTGCCAAGCCATTAGGGGTGAGTTAATTAAATGCTTGACCAAATATAGCAGGCTAATTTCTAAGTTGATAATTTTGTATGGCCCACGAATAGTGTTATAAATATTTAAATGACCCTTGGCAGAAAAAAAGCTTCCCCACCCCGATCTATGCCATAAAGTGATGGGTGCTATAGTGGAGGAATAGCCAGGAGCAGCCAGGAGAAAGCAGCCGCTCTGCCTGGAAGGCGAAGGAAGCCCTCCAGATGGAGACGAGGCTTAGGCTGAGTGAGCCGGGAATGAAGACATCCAAGTGGGGAGCAGCAGAAAGGGCTTTCCGGGCAGAGGACGAGCAGGTGTGAATTCGCAGAAGCATGCAACTGCCTTGTGCCTTCAGGGACTGGCAGGGGGTGAGACGGTTTGCATTCAGGGAGCAAGTGGAGGAGATAAGTCGGGCAAGGTAAGCAGGCAGAGGCGTGCACGCCATGCACCGGAGTTTGGACTTCATCCTGTGGGTCAGCAGTCTCAGCTCTGGCCACACATTGAGATATCTGATAGATCATTTAAAAAATACCAGTGCCCAGGCGCCAGCCCAGAGCAATTCAATCAGAAAGTTGGAGGAGGTAGTGGTGGGTGGCTGAGAACCTTGCCCTAGTATTGAGAATTTGTGGAAGAGCTTTAAGAATAAAGTCAAATAACCACAGTTCTATCTTAGGAAGATCATTCTGAAGGTTGTGTAGACATGGATTACTGGAGGTGAATGAGACTGGAGGCAGGGAATCCAGGGTTTCGGTAAAAGTTAGGAGTGCTAAGGCCTGAGGTCATGTAGCTGAACACAAGGACTGGAGAGGTGCTTGGGTGAGGGGCCCCCAGAGAGAGACCACTGCCATGATTCTGGCCACCTTCAACCATCACCGCTTAATTGTGCATCTCCAACCCCAGTCACATTCAACAGCTTGCTAGACCTCTCCCTGTAGGTGTCTTCCAGCCATCTCAGAGCCTACTCCTCCAAGTGTTCTATTCTCTTGGCTCCTAGAAACCCCACAACCCTGTGAGTCCATCATCAAATCCTCTCTCTCCCTCTCTTTCCACATCCAATCAGTCACCAAGGATGGTGGCTGCTCCCCTCAAAGGCCTCAGAGCTTCTTCTCCCTGTCACTCCCCAGCCCTTCTCCTCCTTGGGTTCTTTCATTTACTGCTGAAACCATGATGATATTCCCTGAGGCAACCACTATTGGCTGGCTACCTAAAGCCATTCGCCCTTATTCCTGATCAGACATTATTTATCTCTCTGGCCATATCTGTATGAATCACCTTAGGATTTATATATATAAACTCTCCCAAGTTGATTCTGCTCTGTGTTCAGATTTGAGAACCATCTCTCGAAACCACAGGTTCTGAAAGTGTGGCCCCTGAACCAGCTGCATCAGCATATCTGGGAACTTGATAAGAACAAAAATGCTTGTGCTTTATCCTAGATCTACTGAATCAGGACCTTGGGGGTGGGGCCCAGAGATCTGTGTTGTAATAAGCCATCCGAGGTTTAACAAGCACACTCCAATTTGAGAACCACTGGTCTAAATGAATCATGGTCCTCGAATTCCCCTTTGCTAGTGATTGCTTTTCAGTGGGCCGGTGAAACATGAAGAAAGTCTCCCAGGAGAACTTCGAGGGGAAAAATTCCTGCCTGATAGAAAGAGGGAGTCGCACAGGAGAACACAATTCCCCAGACATAGGCACTTTCGGTGGGGAAAGAGACTCTGTTGTCGGGTGAAGCTGTGATGCTTGGAGCTATAGCAGCCATCATGGGACCATGAGGAGAAAAAAAAAAATAAGAGAATCATAGAGAAGCTAATTCAGAACCTGATGTTGGTGAGCTGCCAAATTAGCCAATCCTCGAGTTTTCTAATCTCATATTTGCTATGAAGTCACTGAGTGACATTCTTGCTTAAGCCACTTTAAAGTTGCATATTATCTTACTTGCAGCCAAAAGCATCCTAACTTCTATAGCCTCCTAACCATTCTTCACAGCTCCAGGCTCTCTCCTTCAAATCCATCCAACTGGCAACAATGGTAAAAAGCCTTATGTTTTACCCCACTCTACAAGCTAACAGCTTAGCTTAAATGCTGATGAAAGGCATACAACCTCCTGGGTCAGAGGCAAAAACTGCATTATTCATGGCTCCGCAAGCTGCATGTTTGCATGGGTTCCTCTTGCTTTCAAGTCCCACGGGGACAACATTATGGGCCCATGTGGCACCTGCATGCACAGTGGACTGCATTACAGAAAAAGGACCCAAACCCAAGGAACCAAAACCCAGCAAGCAACGAACAGGCCAGTTACCTCCTCCTGGGGCGGGACTGTGGAAGTAGCCCCAGTAGCCACACTGCAGTCACCTTGACCTGCTTCATTACCTGTATGCCCAGCTATGGGACTGCTCGGTATCAGGAGACAAATAAGCCTTGAAATGTCTGGAGCCCATGGTGGCCTGCCTCCATAACACCCACACGCAGCTTCCAGCTAGAGCTCCCCAGTTGGCGGAGGCTAATTCCAGCATGTCGTAAATGCAAGAAGTTTCATCAAAAGGTTGATGGAACCTTGAGGCTTCAGCAAGGCATGAAGTATTATTGCCTACTGGAGTGGCCGAAAGCATTTCCCCAAAGCTGGATTTACATAAATGATTGATTGCTTCCAGACAGCTGAGGGCATTTTAATCTACATGTTATTGCCTCCTGCTGGCCAAACACCTGAACAGCTGAAGGTAGTTCCCCCCCAACCTGACAATGCCTAGTGTATACCAAACCTTACCTTTGATATGTATATCTGCTTTGCTTTAGGGCAATTTGTGTTAATAAAGAGCGAGGGGTCCAGAGATTCAGAGAACTTAAGTACTACAGCTAAGCTTCCTCTGGCTCCCCCATGGGTTACAAATTTATATTATATTTCTAGTCTCTTTATTAATTTACATGCAGCGTCTTCTCCAGATTCCTGAATCCTTCCAGATGCTGGGAAAATCCCCGGCATTACCCAGTGTCCATGGCTGTGGCCACCTAAGTCCTCTCCTCAGCTACCAGTAGTGTCTGAGCTGGTTCAGGGCCCTTAACCACTCCCTCCCCATTTATGGCTGAGGTCTCCCACGCCCTCCCAGAAGTTCCATGAGGCGCACCAGGTGCTTTCTCTCTCACCTCCGTGTGGAACCCTCTCATTCTGGTCTGGCATCACAGCTTTCCAGACTTTCCTCTCCTATCCGGACCCCGCCTCAATCATGCATCTTTTTGAATCGGTGCTTGTGGGGCGGTTGGGGGGGGGGCTTAATTCAGTCTTGATTCCCCTTTCAGTCTGCAGGCCTGGGCTCTGCATCCTTCAGGTCTGTCCTTGTCTACGTGGTTCTCTCACATCCAGCACCTTGGACTTCCACAGGTACAGAGGAGAGCTGGGATGATGGCTTCCTGTTGCCTCTTAATCCCATTCCACCCTCACTCTGGAGTTAAGGTCCTACACAACCTGCCCCCAAATCACTTCTCTATGCCAGCAATTTTCATCCCGTGTGCCACAACAGTTTTTAAAACATGCAATACCTGACTATTTAGTCGGGGGCACTGACCTCTTTTCCCTTAGATCAGTGGTCGGCAAACTCATTAGTCAACAGAGCCAAATATCAACAGTACAAAAATTGAAATTTCTTTTGAGAGCCAAATTTTTTAAACTTAAACTATATAGGTAGGTACATTGTTATTAACTTCATTAGGGTACTCCTAAGCTGGGCTTTGCTAAAAACGTCCTCAATCTGATTGAGGTACGTTCGCTGAGGTCGACCCCTTCCAACTCTCCCATCCACACTCGTCTTGTATACTTGTTTCGTCTATCTCCTTTCGTTCATCCTCTCTATATGTCCAAACCATCTCAACATACATTTCTCAATCCTCGACACTATCTTCTTTCACTTCACAACGTTCCCTAAAATTAACTTAATAAACTTTACTTAAAATTTTAAGTCTTAGTTAAACTATAGGTACGTTGAATGAAACTTGATATCATACTTAATAATGATATTATTTATTGATAAAAATACCTGTAGGATTTGCAGCTGGTTGGAAAAATACAGGTAACTTTATGCTTCGAGTAGGTACTTTTGTCACCGGCGCGCGATTTGTGGACACAACTAGCACTAACCACTGCACAATGAGACTGCTGACTGACTGGCTCACTCAGCTGGTGCACGAATCGCGCGCGACTCCTCACCCCTCCCCCACTTCGCGCTGTGTATCCCGACGCCCACCTGCGCTGCGTCTCCCGTCGCCCGACGGACCGACCGACACCCCCCACTTCTTCTAATGCCACTTCTTCAAAATAGACTCGCCCAGGCCAAAACCGACTTCTGCGCATGGGTCACGAAGTTTCAATCACACTGTATGTGTGCGCCCACATGTGGTATTTTGTGGAAGAGCCACACTCAAGGGGCCAAAGAGCCGCATGTGGCTCGAAAGCTGCGGTTTGCCGACCACTGCCTTAGATTGTCTTGAACAATAAATATATAGGTCATATAATAGAGTTGCATCTTATTGGTCAATTGCATAGTAAGTTTGCATCTGATTGGTTAATTCTTGGTCCCAGAAATTTTTATATACAAGTATATGCACCCGATTTATTTTAAAGTCACTTTGGAGCAAAAAGGGCACGTAATTACTATTTTTTTTTAATCAATCAAAATTATAGCTTTTTGGTTAGACTGGCAAAAAACATTTTTGGGGTATGTCACAGAATTTTAGTAATTAGTTTATGTGTGCCACGAGATGAAAAAGGTTGAAAATTGCTGCCCTGTGCTATCCCTACACAGTCTACACACTCCTCATCTTTCCTGAACGATGCGGTTTCTGCCCCTTTGACTTTTGCTCCTATTTCTCACTGGGCCTGGGATGGACTCCTCCAGCCCTCTCTTCCCCTCGAAGATCCTGCCCCTCCCTCAAGCCCATCTGAAATGGGGTGGGTTTGGCCGCTTCTGTAGGCCTCGCTCCCAGCTGAACAGACTCTCTGCCTCCTTTCAACCCTCAGGGGCTGTGAACTTCTCTGCGGTTCTCATCTGCCAGGCTTCTGTTACAGTCCTCCCAGGCTGGTCTCGTCCCCACTAGTAGAATAAACGCTCACAGAAGCAGGGACTACATGCTACTACTCCCTTTCGTCTCCCTTTTAGCCCCGAGCTCTGTTACTAGCTCTGGAACTAGCAGGGTGGTTCCCCCCTAAATGTGTTTGAACATCACGGCAGCTTTTCCCTGACTAAGGCAAACGAGCCCGTCCTGCTGTGAACTGCATCCGCGCCGAGCTGTTCCATTTGTCGCCACCTCAGATACCAGAAGAGGGAGGAGGCCTTCCTGTCACTGGAACTGATGTCATTTGTTGAGTCAGCCAAGGGGCAAACAGGCAACATACAACTCCATGGGGAACATGTTGTGATTGGGCGTGTGCAAACCTACAGGCCCTTGCAGAGCCTCCAAAACTGGGTGCTGAGAATGGATTTCAGCTTCGCCTCGATGGTTCAGCCCATGGGGTAGCCAGGTGGGGCCTGGGTTGGTCTGGAGCCTGCACCCCAGTGGTCTGTACAAATATCACTTTCTGTGTATTCATGAAAAGAAAAGGGCTGAAATGCCTTGCTTTTTTTTGCGGGGAGCGGTCATATTCCTAGACCTCTATGGTCTAGGGCAGTGGTCGGCAAACTGCGGCTCGGCAAACTGTGGCTCGCGAGCCACCTGCGGCTCTTTGGCCCCTTGAGTGTGGCTCTTCCACAAAATACCAACTTCTGCGCATGGGCCACGAAGTTTCAATCGCATTGTACGTGCGCACCCGCACGTGGTATTTTGTGGAAGAGCCACACTCAAAGGGCCAAAGAGCCACATGTGGCTCGAGAGCCGCAGTTTGCTGACCATGGGTCTAGTGTCTTGGGAGTTTAATCCTAAAAAGCTTACACTGTCATAGAGATAATGCCAAATAAAAGGATTTGTCAGTGAAATGAGGGGTTGAGATGGGAATGAGCTGGTTGAAATTTGTAATGAAAGATGGTGATAGGTTGTAGCTAGAATGGGATAGATTCATAGAAGGAGACTGGTGGCAGGCCTCGCATGAACATGGCCAGAACAGGAGGCAATGGGTTAGAGAGGGAATGGGTGGGACTACCGATGGGGCTGGGAAGTCAGGCACCTTCCGAAAAGCCCAGCTGGCTCCCTCCATGTGCCCTTTCCTCCATCCTCTCAGCATCCTGACTGATGGCCGAGCACAGATGGGACTTGTTCCCGTCCATGTCCAAACAGCAAGACCCGCCCTGTTGACTCTATTTAAGGCCACGTTTGTGACTGATCCAGTTTAGGAAATCCCGTTTTTCATGAATACCCAATACTTCATGATCTACCCTCTCTTTTGCTTTATTCCCTGGCACTAAATGTGACTTCAAAACCAACCCCCCACTTTTTAAACCTCCTATGACCCATGTCCATTTGCCCTCTCTGGCTCAGTCTTCCTGGGGCTGTAAAGAGCCATATGGCTCTCTTTGTCAGTTCTTTTTCTGTTCCTGCCACCACGGGAGGGGGCCTTCTACCCTTCCGTCTCCCTCTCTCAGCTGCTCGGTGTCTTTTCCAATTTAAGCTGAAATCACACTTCTCTCTTGCCTCTGCTTTCCCACCTCCCATGGCCTCCCTTGTCATTTATTATTTAATTCAACCACCCTATTTCATATGCACAGAACCATTTCTGAATATGGCACTTACCTCTTCTCAACCCGCCTCCCAGTGCATTGTCATTCCTCTCCAGTCCTGGGCCAGTGCCCTCAGAGGGCCAATCAGAGGGCATAGGTCTGGCCCACAAACCCTCAAGCCCAATTAGCTTCTCAGGTTAGACACAGTGGGAAATTTCCAGCCGACGACGACAGACATCCTCCGGTTTGTGTAAGAGATGTCCTCCCGAAGGCAGATGTTTGGATGAGATTCCATTCCTCATTCCAAATGTGATAGGTGAGTGGCCAGCACACAGGATGATTGGCTCAGTGACCCACGTTCTATTCTTCAGTTAGTGTCCATCATTAACTTAGTCCTGGGCCTTTAACCTCTCTAGACCTCAGTTTCTCGCCTACAAAATAAGGAAGCGAGGCCATGGTTTTTCAAATCCCTTTCAGTGTGAAAGTTCTAAAAATCATATTTCCCCAATGATCCACATAATTCAATTGTAGATCTATTTCCATAATTAAAATTCACCTCACTCCTAATCGGTGGGTAATGAGGAGTAATGGCTATGCCGCTGCTCCTCATTAAAAGGGACTTTAGATTAACCTGGCGAACCCCTCGAGGTGTAGTTGAAGAGGCCGTAGCCCAGAGAGGAGAGGCGGCTAACCCAAGGTCACACAGCAAGTGAGGGGCAGAGTCAGCCTAGAGCTCACGACTCCGGGCTCCTTGTGCGGTGCCTTAAGCATGACTGCAAACACAGGGTGTCCCCCCAAAAATGTATACACACATTAACAGCTGATAGCTCAATTTTGAAAATAAAATGTATTTTCATAAACACTGCCTTTATAATTATTCAAAGTCTGTGTATACATTTTGGGGGACACCCTAAATATTGACCCAATGAGAGCTGGGCCTGTGCCCCTATTCAGGGAGGGCCTCTGACTGCTTCTTCCAATGGAGCCCAGCCAATAAGGTGATTCCATTTAACATCGTTTTGTTATAATGTTGATGAGATGCCATAGGAGCTTAGCTGTTGTTTATATCAATGAGCCCAGGGTAAAAATTGGTTTCCTTATATGTTGTTTTGCTTAAAGTCGCAGAACCTATCGATGATGTTAAGTGAGGGCCAACTGAACGTGGAAGGTATGCTATGTGAGAACAGGCTGTGCAGCTGCTGCCCGCCCCAGAGGAAGGGCTTGCTCTGAGAGTCCTGAGCCTCCACCGGAGAGGAGACCATCCTGAGACCTCCCTGCTGGAGAGGCCACGGGTACACAAGTGGGTCGACAGTCTCAGCACAGCCTGCGCTTAGCCAGCCCAACCCAACTGCCAGACAGCAGTGAGGACCCACATTCAGAGTCCTGACTCGCCCCCTCCACCCCCGGCACAAGGAACAAAGAAGAGCCGTCTCCTGGGCCCTTTTCCAATTCCTGACCCACCGAAATCTGAGAGCACAAGACAAGGGTGGCTGGTTTATATGCTACATCTTGGGGTCGTTTTTAATGTAGCCATAGATGAACCCAATGAATCAGTAAACTCTCACACTGGCTGGTAACTGAGCTCAGGGCTCCCTGCCCCTGCATGACTGATGCCGGGAGTTTGTGACTCACAGCACAGGTGCCGAAGGTCAGGTCGGAGAGGTAGCCCCTGCCCCCACACCCAGGCCCCAACCCTGCCTTCAATGCAGTCATTTGCACACATCCACCCCCACTCCCCGGACCAGCTCTCCTCTCTCCTCCCACAGTCCTTTGTGTATATCGTGCATGTCTGACTCACGCTGGATAGTAGTGACTTATTCATGTCTGTCTTCAGTGCCCATTCTGTGCATTTCCCAGGCCTGTGCCTAGCACAGAATGGGCATGAAATCAATGTGTATGGGATGACACTGGCCTGCACCACAGGATCAGCGGCTCACCCCTACCCTGCTCAGGCCACCTAGTCCTCCTCTATGGTTACCTCCTCTCCAGGCAGGCTCCATCTGCCTCACATCAGCCCCAGAGCCCACAAGGGGCGATGTCTTGAGCTATAATCTGGGGACAAAGAAAGCCAGAGAGAATTCAGCCAGGTGGGACTCAACCCGGCAAGAATCGAGCCATTCCAGAGAGCGAGTGTTTTGTTAGTCGCTGCCTTTATGAATGTGCAGGTCCTGAAAGCCTGGTTAATTTTCTTGTTTGAACATTGTTTGAAATTGTTGGCTCTGGGAGAGACACTGTCCTTCAGTAGGTTCTCTTAGAAACTTTGCAACTCTAAGGTCTGATTCAGAGGCGAGCTGGAAAAGTCCCTGGTTGCTAAGAGACCAGAGAGCAAATTACCAGCTCACAAAAGACATACCTAAGACCAGTTAAAAAAAAAAAAAAAAAAAAAGGTAGGAAATGGGCTTTCTCAAAATCAAAATAGGGTAAATAAAACTGGCGAGGAAAATAATTGGAAAGACAATTCTAAGCACGCTTCACGCTGAAAGGCAACGAGGCACTCTAGCCAGCTCCACTCTCTCTTTGTGTTTTTGTCGCTTGACGGAAACAGCAGGAGAGCCCCTTTCCAGGCCTGAATTTCTGTGTCCATGAGTCAGAGGGAAAAAAAAACTGTCCCAGATGATAAGGAGACAAGAAAAACATGAAATAAAGCTGCCTCTTTCATGCACCAGGGAGAGAATGGGCTGCCTGCGGCTCTGGCCCAGAAACATCCCTGCGGGCGGAACAAGAGTCTTCCCCCCAGGACAGGTTTCTCATCACCGCTGGTGAGAGGCCCAGAGCCAGGACAGTGCGCTGGCCCCCACAGGAGGGGGACGGACACTTCAGGACCCAATCTGGGCATAAATCAGCTGGGGGTGCCGAAGGGAAGGAGCAATGGGAAAAGCGCTGAACAGGCCCCAGGTATTTCTTTAAAGTGCTTTTATAGCCATCATTTTTAGTCTTTTCTTTTCTGGCCAGATAATTTAATAAAATAATAAAATTCTTTTTAATGATGAAGAGAAAGTGCATGCTATTCTGTCTCTCCATGAATCACCGCCAGGATAGAAATTCAACTCCTCGCACTGAAAGATTTTCTTAAGACCCACTGCTCAGCGGGGCAAATGGGAGGAAAACCCTGAGTGGAAATTACCAGCCTCTTGAGAGAGGAGTCTGAAAACTTTAGGTGACCACAGAGTCACAGTCATCTGGGTTTTGGAGGTCAGAGAAGAAATGAAGTGGGAGAGAAAAGGGAGTAGAGGAGGAAGGGGCTCAGGGAGATAGGCATTGGGAGAAGATTAAGCCAGCAGTAGGTGTATGTCCAGGAGTTATGGAGGGATGTGACTGAACAATTCCCACTTATCAATACTGCTGGGACAGCAGAAGAACTTCAGAATATGATGGATCCAACTGAGGTAAGATAGAGAGGAACTAGGAAAATTCCTTGCCAAGTGGAATGGGGAAATTGAGACAGATCACTGAACAAACTGAGCCATTAAAGCAGATACAGGAGGTCACCTCCCTAGAGATAACATCTAGGCCTCAGTTTTAGTTCAGCTCTGGGTCCAGAAAAGCAGCAGGTAGATGATGCCAGGACCAGCTGCAATGACCAATGACCCCCGGTGCTGGCACTAACCAATCAGTAAAGACCATGATGCTGAAAGGACACCTGGAAAAACTGATAAATATTCTATTGAAATCCTCTCCTGATACCTCCCCTAGGGTTCAGCCCACAAAAGCATAATAAAACCCCTCAAGACAAAGAACCCAGCGTGCACTCTTTGTCCCAAGAGCATGCCCAAGTCTTTCGTTTTCCCCTCTTCTTCCCTCACAGGCACACATCTCCTGAACTCCAGGAGACTTGCCACCAGGGAAGCCATGGGCAGTGGCAGCTCGTCCTCGGCTAAACTTCTGAACCTGTTTCCAAGACCCCCTTTTCTCTGACTTCTCAGTGAGCCAAAGCAGCCCAGCCCAGGCTCATCTCCCTGCCTAGTCTCTCTCTTGTTGATTCTTCTATCCTAAACCCCTCCTTGTTTCACTGTCCCCAGTTGTAATAAACATACTCTCAAACACCTGGACTCGCATGTGAAATCTTCCCTGCACGAAGACGAGAATCCACACACTACCAGCAGCCCTATGTACACCCGCTCAGGCCAGGACCCCTGTGGGGTAACACTATGAATTGCTTTGGCCTATGAAATGAGCAGAAGTCACATATGTCACTTTGGGGTGGAGCAAGTTCTTAGAGCTAACACATGGCTTTCTGGCTTTTCTTTTCCCGCTATCATGATGATCATTAATGTTCTAGATCAGCAGTTCTCAACCTGTGGGTCGCCACCCCTTTGGTGGTCGAACGACCCTTTCACAGTGGTCGCCTAAGACCATTCTGCATATCAGATATTTACATTACGATTCATAACAGTAGCAACATTACAGTTACGAAGTAGCAACGCAAATAATTTTATGGTTGGGTCACAACATGAGGAACTGTATTTAAAGGGCCAGAAGGTTGAGAACCACTGTTCTAGATAATGCCTTCTCCAACAGCCATTGTCTCCAGAAGAGAGAATGTGGAACAGAGCTGCAGCTGGACGCAGTGGACATGTAGCACAGATAAGAAACGAAGCTCTGTTGTAAGCCATAGAGATGTGTGGTTGTTTGTGCTGTTGTTGCAGCAAAACCTAGCCTGTCTGACTAATGCACCTCCCAGGGGACTAAAATATGGCCAGCGTTGTCCTTACGCAAACCTTCTCACCACCTGGCCACAGTCTCACCATTAGGGGAAAGTCATGTTCTGGGTGCCACTTAGAATCAAACGTGATGCCTGCCCGGCTGACTCTTTTCTGGGAAGTCAAGGCTGGAGGCTCTGAGGCCCTGCTGATTAGGGGGGTTCAGTACCCTAGAACCAGCCCAGGCAGGGTCTGGGGCTGAGCCAGCAGAATGTGAACTTGATCTCTCAAAAATGCCAGATCAGAACTGGCTCACCATTTCTAATTTAGCCCAAACAAAACAACAAAATCAAATCTTCTTGTTCCTACCTTTAGAACTTTAGAAGGTTGCTAATTTAAAAGAAGGAGGAGGAGGAGAAGGAAAAGGGAAAGGAGAAGAGGAATGAGGAGGCCGAGGGGGTCAGGGAGGGGAGGTCTGACTCCCAGCGCCATGAGAAGTCACATAAGCCTTTACTGAAGAAACTTGGATTCTTCCACCAAAGCCTCTGCACCCTCCATAGCCCACAGCATTCCGCTCTTCAGCACTGCGCTTCCCGCCAAAGCCCTTTCCTTCCCCCAAACTCCAGCTTGTCTGGTATCCTCACTGCCTATTTTCCCAACTCCTTCCTCATCATTCTCTTTCATGTGTTATGAGATTCACCTTCTCTCTCTTCTCCTCACCCATCATCCCAGTTAGCAGGGGAGGTCGAGGGAGCTGGGCCAACATACAACCCCCTGGAGGGTGCAGGAGAAGAAAAGACTCTAAATTCTTCCAGCAGTTTGTTCCTAAAAAAAAAACTTGTATGCCCAGCAACATGGGGAAACTCAGGTAGGAAGTGATCAGACGGGGAAACTGGAAAGGCAGGGTCGGGAGCAGTCACTGAGCCTGGGAGCAGCTTGGATGCAGCTGTGGCTGCAGCTGTTTCTCCGGTTCCTGTGACCACTGCAGGGGCTGGACACGCCTTGGCAAGCAAGTTCTGGGACGAGGGCCCAGTCAAAGAGGAAGTTTGAACACTTAGTGAGATATTAAAAGGGACTTTGCCTGCAGTCTCGGAATTTCTGCTAATGCTCCAAAGTGGAGAACAATAGACAAAAGTGCCCCTCACATTCCAAAGAGGAAGTGATCAGAACATACCTGCCGGGTTTATTCCAAGGTGTCTGATCCACCCCTACTTGCAGCACCCCTAGAGAAGACAAGAATTTCAGAGAGTCCTGGAGATAGGGACATTCTAAGAGTAGGGAGTTGTCAGCCAAGTGAGAAAGGCTGGGATGTCCCCCTTCCCTCTTCTTCCCATGAAGGAAGAGAAGGCGATGCCTCCGCCAGCCCTCCATTGAGGCACACAGGTCCAGGGGAAAAGCTCGGAGTGTGGGAGGCCTTCAAGAGGGAGACTGAGTCTAATGACCAGGCGGATGCTGGCTGAGCCTCAGAAACCAGTAGGCAGCCTTGTGTTCCCACAGGACAGGAGCTTGGGGAGCACCCTGTCCTTGGCCCCCAGGTTCTGGAACAGGAAGGCTGCACCTGCTGCTTGCCCAGAGAACCATAAAGCAATGTGGGGAGCTGGCTGGAGTGGCCTGCAGTGGCAGAGGTGCAGAGAGCACATGGGGGTGACTTCCCTCTCATCATTTGGTGTGACAACCGGGCCACTGGCCTCTGCAGGGTGTGTCCTCCCTCCCGGGGTGTGAGAACACCTGCACCCAAGAGGGAAGTCCAGAAGCTACAGGCAAAGTGGGGGAGGGGTGAAGAAGAACCGACTGTCCCCTCACCAAGGGCCCAGGACAGGCAGGGGCTGAGGAATGGGTGGGGAGAAGCCTTGAGTTGGGTGTCAGATTGAAGTTTTGATTTCACCTGGGTCTTTCAGTGCCAGCAAGAGGGTTGACACAGCCCAAATAAGGCCAGTTGTGATAACTGAAGGGGCCCAAAGGGTATAGGCTCTGTTTGAGATGATATCAGCCGTGAAGGAGGGGAAGTGCAGCAGAGAGCTTGTAAGCAAGAGCTGGCGAAAAGTAAAGCCACTTCCTAATTGAGTCAAATTGGTTAAATAAATAAATAAATAAATAAATAAATAGAAAACCCACACCAGGAGGGGAAGTTTACTGAACAGAGAACTGCTCCCCAGAGCGTGTGCACCTTGAGCCACTACGGCTGAGGAGGATTGCTTCAGGACCCGGGCAGGTGACCCTCCCCGATTTCTCAGGGACAACAGGGCCCCCAGGGGAGAGAACACTAGTTCTTAGAAGGGGAGAGCAAAAAAAATCTTAGATATTTGAAAGCTTTGTGATCCTAAAAAGTTCAATCCTACGCAGTAAAATATTACTTAGTATTTAATTTATGGAGGAGAGAGAAAAATAAAATGAAGTGAAATCATTTCTTAGGGGAGCAACAATGAGGAAACGTTTAGAAACAGTGAGTTGGAGAAATGTCCCACCCCAGTCCAGAGCTGGTGCTTGGACAACATCTTTCTGGCTCCAGGTAGAGCTGCTTCCACTGCCTTTGCTTTGATACCCTGATGGGAGGGGGAGGGTGTCATCCCCTGCCTCGCAGGACCCCGAGGACCACTTTTTTCCAGGCCTCACTGCGAAGAAAGCAGTGCTGCCACTGGATGAACGGTGTGTCTGTCTTTCAGGTCCACCAGAAAACCTCAGATTAGGTCAAGTTTCCCTTCTTGCTTCAGCCACAGGGGAACTCTGGACCCCTCCTTTAACATCCACAGAACTGGGTGGTGTGCATATCTGGGGCTTCTTAACTTGCTTTTAGTATTTTCCCACTTTTAATTCTGCCACAATTGTCTCTGCTATGTGTTACCTCTTTCCCATTGCACATCTATAATAATAAAAACGTATTATGCTAATTAGACTGGACAGCCGAACGACCTTCCTAACATCCTTCCAGATGACCTTCTGGACGAAGCCGGGGCTGGCTGTGAGGGCCAAGCCCCTTGCACAAATTTTGTGCATCAGGCCTCTAGTATTTTTATAAGGCCCTAAAACCCTTTGTGAAATAAATGAGGTATAAATATACAAAGAGGAGTACTCTTCCCTCTCCCTCAGAAGACTTCTCCACCCAGTTATCAAGTCTACCTCATTCAGTTGTTTTTTCTTAACTCAGCCAATTCCATTGAGTCTTATTTTCATCCTGGTTTTCCAGGATAGCAAGATCATCTTGGAAACTGAGTCTGTGGCCTGCTGCATTTTCCAGGTCTCAGCTTGGTGCTAGCCATGTGTCAAGGGGCATACCTTCCATGTCCTCATCCAGGTCACTGTGACCATGTGGAATGGACACAGCTGACCTGGATCCCTGTGGCACGCCACTAGAGACTCCTTTCCGGCTGGTATCGACACATCAGCCACCTTTTCCCTTTGATGTGGTTGAACAGTGTTTAGCCCATCACAGTTCTACTGTCTGTCCACGGGACGCCAAGAGACCTGGTCAAAGGCCTCTCTGAACTCCAAGGAGCCTCTGCCCACAACATTCCTCAGACCTGTCACTCCTGATGCCTCCCCCAAAAGGAACTGGATTCGCTCTGGATGCCAGGCACTCCTCTACTGCAACCCTGCTGCCGCCACCTCTGTGCTAGGAATTTGACATTGTCCCCCAAAAGCAAGCAGCCTGCGCTACCAGGAGCACCAGTACAATGGCTACCACACACAGAACTTTGTACCTGCTTCTAAGCGGAGGCTCATGAAGGTCCTCCCGACTGGTACTGCCTGAGTCAACGTACCTGACCCCAGCTACAGAGGATGCTAAAAATCCCAGTCTCTCACTTCTGCCCTGGGACCGCAGTTTCCACAGGCCAGCAGGCATTAACACAGTGTTCAAAAGGCACCAGACGACATGGCACATGAAGCTGAAGGTGGAGCAGGCCTGTGGCATGGAGCCCAGGCCCCATCTTGCACATCGCAGGCCCTGCTCCAAGCACTCAAGACAGGGAACCTGATTGGCCGACCTTGGATCCGATCCTCCCTCAGGCTCACTAGCTTGGCCAGGGCTGTGGGGTCAGGCAGTGTGTGAACTCCGTCAGTGCCCCACCTGCATCTCCGTCTGCTCGGAGCCCTTGACCGGCGCCTGGTGTGCGTCCACCTGAGTCAGCCAGCACCTGAGTCTTTGTCAGAGGACTATGCTCAGGCTGCCTCCCCGCTGCGAATTCACATCCTCCTTGGACACTAAGGACAGAATGAGAAGTGTGCACACTGCAGTCCCCTCCCCGATCAGGACAACTCTCGAAAGTGAGAGCTACACTATTTATAGAGGCCCCTGTGGGACTCAGCCAGTTTCCATGGACTTTGCGTTATACTTCCTTCTCTCCCCCATCCCACGTGCCCACACCCCCATGGAGAAAGTATGGAAAACCTTCCCTGACACTTTACACAAAAACTTGTCTCGAGGTCTGCTTCTGGGGAACAAACGTGGCTGCCGAGGTCCACGGTGCTGAATCAGGTATCGCTAAGAGGGGCAATGGGAAAACCCCAGCATGCCCGTCTTTCCAGACCGCCCTGGGCCTGAGGGTGCGGGGACCAAGCCTCCAGATCTCTGCCCTGGCCCTGTCCAGTCCAGGACCTGCGCTGGGACTCAAAACCGACTTTCCCGAAGGCTCACCTTCCCATACTTCCGCTGGTGAGGACATCCCAGCCCTGCTTTGCAACCTCCAGGGTTCACTCTTCCCCTTTTGAATGTCAAGAGCACATCTGCCCACCTTTTGTCTCTGAGCACAAACCCCCTCCTCTATAATTTATCAAAGATTAATGACGGTGGCCCTGAAGCCACGTGTTGAGTTCCACAGGGCCGTGGGACCTAATTCATCAGGCTCAGAGCCCCGGGTTCACTACAGCTGCTGCAGCTGGCTTTCCTGCCTCCACACCTGTCCTTGACCTCCATCCCCTCTTCCCAGTGTTCTCCCCGCCCTTTCCACACAGGAGACCACATCTTCCTCACTGCAGGAGGAGGAGGAAAACCAAACATTAGACAGCCCTGCCCGCCCGTTGTCTTCAGGCTCAAACATCAGATCATTTTCTCAAAGCAATGCCTGCCCTTCATCTTGGCATGCTTGACAGGGATAAGTAGGGTTCCTCAGAGAATTCACAAGTCTTCACTCATTCAGGGCATTAGTCTTCCAGCCTTGGTTCTTACAAACAGGAACACACAGCTGGATTCAGCCCTCGTCCTGTGTTACGTAGGGGACCGTGAGGGCCCTCTTACACAAATCTAACCTCCATAGCCACTTCTGAATCCCAGCCTAACTGTTTTTGGGACCCAGCCTGCTGCTTCTCTCCCCAATAGTTGTCCGTCCTTCTTTATCCCTTGTCGCCTCCCTTCTGAAGAGCCTGGCTAACAATTTTTAGTCGTAACCCTCAGCCCATGCCCCAATCCTCCTTGCCTTTACTCCTGAGGGTGGGGCTCATGAAATGGCCCCTTCCATCACTTTGAGGGGAGGTCACCTGATGCCCTTCAGGAAGCACTCACTCCCTGCGAGCTTAGCCCCCAGGTGATTGTCTTTAGGGTCATCTGACTTTTTGAGACTCCAGCCTGAACGGCCTCCTGGGTCCCTATCTTCTGCCTCAGATGTGCCTACCTTTCCTGCTACTATTTTTCCTTTCAGTTTTGCACTGTTCTCTTTTAATCTAGACCATTAGAGAGATTCACATAGTTTCTTTAGCTAAAGTCCCCTTTTCCTCTTCAGCTGGACCAATGCCAGGAGGAGTGATGAGAACCTAATGAAAATAGTTATCTGCAGGAAGTGCATAGAAATGTAATGAAAGTGCTAAACATGAGGCTCCTTCACATATATCCCTTGTTATATTTTTTAATTTATCAACCATGTAAATGTTTTACATGTTTCAGAAATAAAATTAAAACAACAAACTATATAAAATCATATAGAAAAAAACATAATTAAAATAATTTTAGACGTCGTGCCCTCTGACTATATACCCTGAATGGGATACATTCTAAAGAGAAAAGGAACTACAACAAGCCTCAACTCTGACTTACGGGTTTGGTGCTTGTAGTATCTGTGATGTAGTAATTCTAAAAGCACTTTGTGTAGATTGTCGGATAGAGAAAATTAGTAAATATATTGACATCGTTGAGAACCAACTTCTCACTGGGGGAGAAAAAAACATCAATACGGAGAGGAAGAACCCGTGGTGTTGGATTTAATTTGGAAGTCTCAAAGCGATTTCAAGATTTGTTGTGTTTTTTAAAAGAACATTTCCTGGTGCTGTCCACTGAAAAGGCCCAGAAACAACAATACCCCAACAATAACGAGCACACTGAGTCCCCAGGTCCTGGTTTTTTAAAACCATTCTCCATTCAAAGAAACCAGGCAGGGCTCCTTGGAGAAATGGCAGATTCAATTCCACAGCAAAAGTACAAAGTGAGCCTAGAACATCAATTTATACTAAAAATCAAAAAAAAAATGCTTAGATTCTAATGAAGACGTGTCAAAGGAACATGGGAGCCAACTTGAAGGGGCTCCCACTGGAAAAATTTGGGACAATCTGAGCTTTAATATGTGTGATGAATTATGACATATTGAATTTTTTAAAGTTCATGGTGATATTCAGAAGGATGGAGACTCTTTTTTTACAGAAAAAAAGTGTTACTGAAGTAGAAGAAATGGTAGAGCCCTAACAGGTTTGGCTCAGTGGATAGAGCATCGGCCTGCGGACTGAAGGGTCCCAGGTTTGATTCTGGTCAAGGGCATGTACCTTGGTTGCTGGCACATCCCCAGGAGGGGGGTGTGCAGGAGGCAGCTAGTTGATGTTTCTCTCTCATTGATGTTTCAAACTCTCTATCTCTCTCCCTTCCTCTCTGTAAAAAAATCAATAAAATATATTTTTAAAAAAAGAAGAAATGGTAGAATTTGGAAAATTACCATTGACCATATTACAATCTAATGATCTACTCAGCTAAGGATCATCAGTGTACTTACTCTCTTAACACTGAGTTAGAAGTTGGTAAGATATTCATACAGTCAACATGTAATCCCCTGAGTTTACTCATTCATTAAAAGGGTACAGTGAAGAAATATAGTGGACACCACTTAACCGAGTGATGGGCTTGGCATGACTAATAGCAGGACCAATGAGATGGAATGGCTCCCAATGGGCTGCCTGGGAAGTGCACCCACCCGTGCAGTGTTCTGACCAGAGTTTAACCTGAGCTCAGTCGAGGAAGCAACCAGAGTGGTCCAGACTGTGGGACACCCCACAACAGAAATGGCATGGATTCTCCCAAATGTCAATGTCAAGAAAAGCCAAAAAATTGGAGGGGACTATTCTAGATTCAAGGATGAAAAAGAGGCATTCAATATAGGGTCCTTGATTGGAGGAGGGTTGGGAGGGGGGTTATAATTATAGGGGCAATTTGAATATGGATGGTATATTAAATAATATAATGACAATATTCCATTTGTTGGGTATAATACTGTGTTGTGGTTATGTGGAGGGGTATCTTTAGGAGAGGCATGCTGAAGTATTTCCGGGGAAGTATTATGATATCTATAAATGAACTCAAATAATTTGATTAAAATATATATGGAAAGAGAAAGAGATTGACATGTGTGACAAATATACACAAAAGGTACTAGGTGCTCATCACACTCTTCTTTCAAGTTATCTATAGATTTGAATTTTTTCTAAATTAGAAGTTGAAGTAGAGGTGTCTGGCCCATATCTCAACCATTAAATTAAAATCTCTAGTTCTCTAATAGTGTTGACTCTGCAGCTAGCATTGAGAACCTCAACCTACATTATTCACGATGGCATCCTTTACCCACACCATCTGCTCTCAGCCTCCCAGGGCTCCAGAAATAGGTCCTTAAAGGTCATGGGGGCCTCTCGTCTCCAGTGGCCTCTGCAGCTCTAACTCAGAAGTTTGACGAGAGGAGGAGAAAGAGCCCTTCTAGAAGCTTCTATTTTGTACAGGAAGCCTGACCACGTTTAGACCCTTCAGGCTCCCACTAGTGGAAGGCCTCTCTCGTCGAGGAGCCCCCTCCTCACTCCCTCCTGCTGCCCCTAGGGCTGCCTTGCAGAACCCGAAGCCAGAGGCTGTGTCTTCCTCCCGCTGTGCTCACGCAGCCTCTGCCAGGGTCTTGCCTGGCACACCTTCAGGAACATGTGCCAGGCGGGCTCACTCACACTGCATCCCCCCATCCCCATGCAGGGGAGAGGTGAAAGAGTACATGATCTAAAAGGAAGGGCTTTACTTTGTCCAGAAAAGTCAGAGGCAGAAGGTCAAAGAAGAAAAGAGAGAAAAGTGGGAGGGGAGAGAGACTTGTCCAGGGAGCAGTCCCCTCGCTCCCACTGGGTCCTTTCTAGGTGCAGGCCCCGCAGTAGAGCTCTACTCGTGGTATCACATGAAATCCACCCAAGGACCCAGCCTCATGAGGTAGATGCTACTGTCACCCTCACAAAAGGCCACAAAAGATGAGGCCCAGAAAGATTAATTAACTTGCCCAGCATCACACAGCTTGGACCCTAGCAATCTGGGACCAGAGCCCACTGTTTTAACCACTGTGCTGTACCTCACTGCCTGTGCAGGGGGCTTTAAGGAAAGGGAAGAGAAGCAAGAGCTAATCTTTATCAAGCACCTACTAAGACATTATCTTGTTGAATTCCTTCTGCAGCCCCATGAAGTAGCTCTTATCTTCTTTTGAGGAAGCTCAGCAAATGGGCTGTGAGATAAAGTGATTCAATTCTTTGTTGTGAGGCTAAAAGGCCTCACTGTTTGCATTGTCCTCAGTGTGAACGGACCCAGAGTCTGTTATAGGATCAGACAACCCCTGAAATTCTGCAATGCAGGACCCGAGCGACTTATTGCCCAGGATTACACTGCCAGTAAGTGACAGTCCCCGGATTTGAAACCAGGACCTCTGGGACCTCATCCCCTTTCCACTGCACTTGTCCTGGAAAAGCCCCATGGCCCCCCACCAAGTGTTGTTTGCGTTCAGACATCTCTCTGCAAGGATCAGAGCCCACTGTGTGCAGGAAATGTGTGTGCCCCAGAGAGGGTCTTCTACACAGACCTCAGCTAATAGAAGGGTAAGAACATGGCCTTCCTGGGAGTGAGGAGGTGTGGGAGGGATTGAGAAAGGAGAGGCAGAAAAGTCTGAGACACACCTCCCCCACCTCAGCACTCGGTGGCTAGTGGTACGAATAGCTGGGGTAACCCCAGGTCCCGTTGACCTAGGGTTTTCAGTGGCAGTCCTACATCCTGGGAAACCCTCATGCCCGGCAAATGGAGGTGATCAATGTCTTAGCTTGGGCTTCCATAACAACATTCAGGAACTTACTTCTCACAGTTGGAGGCTGGGAAGTCCAAGATTAAGATGCTGACGAACGTGGTTTCTGGTGAGAACTCTTCCTGGCTTACAGGTGGCTGCCTTCTTTCTGTGTGCTCACACTGCTTTTCCTTGCTGCATTCACACAGGGTGCGTGGTGGGCAGGGAAGGTGGGGACATAAGGGGGGAGGGGTGCACTCTGGTGTCTCTTCTTATAAGGACAATAATCCTTTCATGAGCTCACCTAACCCTAATTACCTCTTAAAGACCCCAGCTTCAGACAGTCACATTGAGGGTAAGACTTCATAACCTGAGTTTCAAAGGGGTGGGAGGGACACAATTTAGTCCATAGCAGTTGCACACCCTGCTTGCAGCCAGGCCCCTCTGCTCACTCCCCAGCCTTCAAAATGCCCAGGGGAAAGGCTATCTATTCTACTAGACACTCCCTTTCCCCAGCTATAGCACATACGGAAGAAGAACCTCTCACTGGAGTTTCCAGTCTTTGCTGGCTTCCAGGCCTGAACAAAGGAGCTCCAAGTGGCCAGTGCCTGGCTGTATTTTCCAAGGCAGGATCTACAAAGACTGGGCTGGGCAGAGAGGGTGGCCCTCAGAACTCCCATAGCTATGGATGGTGCTCATCAGTACACAAGTGTATACAGCAAGAGCAGAGCGGATTTTTCAACACCTTTGACAATCCAATATGGAGTTCCTGTCATCCATGGCAGCTATGTCAAGTGCTATGTCAAGACTGAAGCAATAGTGGGTACCAGTAGATGGTAGCAATCTTTACTGCTCTCCTGACTTCCCATAGCTTCATCTCCTTTCTCTTGCTCTCCCCCTTTCATTCTTTCATCCATTCAGTAAGTATTTATTGAATCACTACTATGTTCTAGGCATATGAGATGATGGATGTTAGCTGAACCTATTGTGGTTCTGCCTCCATGAAGCTTATACTGTAGTCTGAGAAAAAAAACAACAGGCAAATAAATATATAATAGCCACAAAATAGTGTCAGAAGGTGACCGAGATGGGAAGCAGCTGCATGGATGAGTCTGAAGTTCAGCCCAGAGAGAGAGGCGGGCAGGGATCAGAAAGAAACATGAACTTGAGAGTCCTCAGAGTCAAGGGAGCCTTTAGAGCCATGGGACTAGATGAGATCATTGAGGGAGGAAACAAGGAGAAACCAGGCAAAGGGACTAAGAAGGGGCTGCCTCTGGTGGGAAGGAGGGCCAGGGAGAGGGTGTCCCAGGCTGGACAAGGCCCAAGAAGAAAGGGGAAGAAAGGATTGGTTATGAGTGCAGACAGCTCCCAGTGTTATGGTTGTTTACCTCCGAGAAGTATCCCAAATGCAATGAGAAGCCCCAAATGGCATGTTCATGGTTCTTTTGTCTCTGGGTCTCCCCAAAACATAATTGGTTCTCAGTCAAAAATCTATTGAATTGAAATCAGTTAAAATATCCTTCTGGATCTAGGAAGGCCATCAGGTACATGAAAAGGTGCTCAACATCAGTCATCATTAGGGAAATACTCATTAAAGCCACAAAGCCACTCCTGTTAGAATGGCCATCATCAAAAAGACAAGAGGTAGCAAATGCTGGAGAGGATGTGGAGGGAAGGGAACCCTTGTGCACTGTTGGCGGGAGCGTAAATTGGAACAGACGCTGTGGAAAACAGTATGGAGGCTCCTCAAAAAATTGAAAATATAACTCCCATATGATCCAGCAATTCCACTTCTGGGACTATATCCAAAGGAAACAAAAACACCAACTCTAAAAGAGATCTGCACCCTCATATTCACTGCAGCACTGTTTATAACAGCCAAGCCATGGAAACAACCTGAGTGACCATAGATGGATACACATACACAGATCTTGAAGGCATGCTAAGTGAAGTAAGGCAGACACAGACTGAGACAATTTGCTGTATATCTCTTAGATGTGGAATCTGAAAAATAAAAAAGCAAAACTTATAGAAAAAGAGATTAAAACTTGTGGTTACCAGAGGAAGTGGATAGGGCAGGAGAATTGGAGGAAGGTGGTCTAAAGGTACAGACTTCCAATTATGATTTAAGTAAGTACAAGGGGTGTGATGTACAACATGATGATTAGAGCTAACACTGCGGTATGATATATAGGAAAGTGTTAAGAGAGTAAATCCTGAGAGTTCTCATGACAAGGAGAATTTTTTCTTTTCTTCTTTTCTTTTTCTTTTATCTGTATGAGATGATGGATGTTAGCTGAACCTATTGTGGTGATCATTTCACAATAGATATAACTCAAATGATCATGCTGTGTGCCTTAAACTTATACAGTGATGCATGTCAATTATTTCTCAGTAAAACTGGGGGAATGTCCTTTTTTATGGCGAGGGCCAGGGCTGGATATTTCTCTGCTCCTCAAGCCCTGGCTGCAGCTCCAGAGGCTCCAGGGGTGGTAACCACCATCCTCTGAGAGCCCTTCTCTCTCGGGAATGTCAGCGCATGTGTCCAGTGAGGCTATGGGGGCCTCGCACAACGAGAGGGTCATGTGGGCATTCCAGGGCCCCTAGTTAACCAAAGGGAAGGAAAGAAGAACTGAATGTTCATGAGTAGGGGAAGGATTTGGCTGAAATGGAAGAAAAAAAATCAAAGTCATTGAACAAAATAATAGCAACAATAACAACCATTTATTGAGCTTTGGTCTGTGCCAGGCACTGGGCCAAATGCAGTGCATGTGCTGACATTGTCTTAGCTCAGCTCAGCTCAGCTCCATTCGTTCAAGTCATCCTATGAGGTTACCCACTTTACAATGAGTAATCCCTCTGCCAAAGGTCACATAGTAAGTTCCAAGGCTCGCCTTTCGCAACCACCATGCAGTGCTTTTATATTTTCATTGAAAGGAGGAGAGAATGCGTGTAGGAATATTGGAGGGTAAAGACAAAGCTACCCCTGGCATCACCATTTCCTTCCATGTCTGCAGCTCCATTGCCACCAAGCTGACCTGGGCTTTCTCCTCTGCCCGATCTTTAGGCTAATGGGTTGAGGGTTGGGGCCAGCAACTAGAGAGCTCTCTTTCAGAGACTAGGGGCCCGTGCACAAAATATGTGCACTTGGGGGAAAGGGGAGTCCCTCAGCCTGGCCTGTGCCCTCTCACAGTCCGGGAGCCCTGTGATCAATTGCCCCCACAGAGGGAGGCCCCGTCCACCCACCACAGCCCACTGATCGGTGGCCTGGGCCTCTCTCTTTGAGGCGATGGTGGAGCCCCCAGATTAATCGTCCTGCCAGCCAGTAGCCTCGGCCTCCCCCTGCGGGGCAATCATGAAGTGATGGCCAGGCCCCCGACCAATTGAATCGCACCCACCTTGGCTGGCCTGGCACCAGCGGGTGTCATAGCGTGGTTGTCCAGTCATTCCACTGTTCAGCCGTTCTGTCAATTTGCATATTACCCTTTTATTATTAGAGATTGCTGCTTCAGAGGCTTCCAAACTAACTCCTGACCCTGTCACTATCCCCTCAGCCAGCCTCCTAACGATAGCAGCTGCTTACACAGTGTGATTTAAGTCTACAAGACCTGAGGCCCTGAACCTAACTGTCCCCTATACCTGGGCTCCTGAGCATTAAAGAGAAAAACCAACATGATATAGAAAAATGTTAGTTACATGCAAACAAGAGGTTAGAATAAGATGGAACTTGGAGACACTGTAGAAAATAGGTCTACCTTTCATCTACCTTTCCTCTAGCACCAATATTCCGCCTTTGTGTGGAAATTACCTAAAAATCGGTACAGTAGTCTGGTCAGAACAGACACACACACACACACACATGCACGCACGCACACACATGCACACGCACACACAAGCATGCACATACACACCATGCACATACATCATCTCAAAAACATCTGCCCCACTAGCTAACCTTGGCAACTGAAATCCCACCAGGTTAAGATCCAGTGAAGACCTACGTAGTTGTTATTGTTATTGCTTATCAATATAAACACTGAGAAGCTGGGATTTAAAGGCTGGGAACTAATACAAAGGGGAGATCACTTGTGCTGGTGGAGGGATACTCTGCATCTTACCAGAGAAAAGGCAGCCGGATAGCTAAGGAGCCAGGAAGGTGGAGGGTTTTGTAAAAAGTGGAAGCCAAGCATGGAAGAGAAAGGAGTCAGAGAGGTCACTCTGCTGTCCTAGGAGCTGGGCTTGGGGTGTGGTTGAGCATAGATAGAATCAGACAACCAGCTCAGACCCCAGCGGGGCCGTTCTCACATTGTGTGATCTGGAGAAACTTAACTCCATCCCCTCATCTCCATGTCAGTGCCCTTGGAACGGGGATAATGACAGTACTCGCCTTGCAGGGCTCTGTGGAGGCTTCAGCCAGGTGATCCACGTGAGGTGCTGCGCACGGTTCCCAGCACTGAAGAACGCGTACTATACGTTTAATATAATTAACATTTTGCTAAAGCCTGTGGCCTGCCTCCAGCCTTTAGAGCTTTTCAAGCATCTTAGGGTTCACTGATGCTCTGGATGGGAATCACTTATAAACAGATACATTTGTGTCTTCTCTTTGAGGAAAACACCTCCCCTTTTCCAGCAGAAAAATAGCCAGGGAGCTGAGCAAAAGGGTCATGTCTCCGCAGCACATCCCACTGTCCTTGAGCTTGGCACCTGTCCTGAGACGGCATGATGCAGAGGAGGGGCCCTGGGGAAATGTATGTTGATCTAACCGCTACATACAGCAAAGTGCCTCAAACGCTCAGATTTTCAAATGCACATTCCCCTTTGACCCAAAACTTTATCTTCTGTGATTTTTAAAATAAATATGCTACAAATGTGCAGAATGATGTAAGCTCAGGGTTATTCGCTGCAGTATTATTTGTTATGGAGTAGATTGGGAACAATCTAAATATCCATTATTTTGTTCAAGAAATTATGGTCCATCTGGACAATGGAACATTATGCACTGGCCTTGGTTTTCGGTGTATAAAGGATGAGAATGATACCTGTGTCTCAGGGTCATTGTGAGCATTCTCGGAGATGTGTCAGAAAAAAGGAAATACCCATGTGGAAGTGACTACAACAAAGACAGCTTTTCATAAATGTGATGAATCTGAATTTATTTATTTTTTTGCTCTTTTGTTTAGTTATAATTTTATTAAATGTTTTTGGGTAACATTGGTTAATATCACATAAATTTCAGCTGTACAACTTTATATACAAGCTCTGCATGTTGTATTGTGTTTTCCTCACCTGAAGTCACCTTGTATTTGACTCTCTTTACCTTCATTGCCCTCCATGTCCCCCTTCCCCTCTGGTAACCCTCATTCTGTTGCCTGTAAGGTGCATTTGAATTTATTTTTTCCTACATGCCTAGGAGAACATTGCAGGGTGAGGTTAGGAACTGATAGTAGATGGACTAAAAGAGAAGAAAAGGCACCATTGTATAGATGACACTGTCCCTGGGAGCTGCCCTGGGCCTTCATATTGTTAATCAAGCAGACATCAACGGAGGGGTGGCATGTCGAAGTGCAGAGTGCAGCGGTTCTGGGGAGAAAAGAGAACAGGTCCTGGCTGGCCATGCAACCATGCGGAGCCTCCGTTCCTGCATCCACAAATAGAATCATTATGATGCCCACCTTGCAAGGTATTATATAAATTAGAGCTTTAAGAAATCAGACAAGGACATGGGAGGGGCTCGGCCAATGGAAGCTGTCATTATTTGTCTGGGATTATTTGAGGGGGTTAGCATGCATGGGTACCCAAAAGTGACTTAACTCAAATAGAGACTCTTTGCCTGCGAAGAGCTCTGAGTCTAATGAGAGATGTTGATATGAATACAGTAATCTCTCTCCAACCAAGTTCTCCTTAAATAAAATCCTGATTTGCACATGTGTATTTCTGTGTATTATGGTTTCATAGGTGCACCTTGAGTTGCTCCCGTTGGGGTAAGGAGTGGGGAAAGGTGATGAGGCAGATGCAAAACAGAGGTGCGGTTTTGCAAAGATCCTTGGAAAAATAAGGAAATGTGGGGAAGAGCCCATGGAGCCTCTGAGGCGCTTCCTTTTCATGGCATCTGTGAGGAGCAGCAGGATGGGACATGTGTCATCCAGGCTGATGGCAGGACCACTGACCGGGGTCACCAGGGAGGGGAGGCAAGTGTCTCAGGGAGGGGAGCTGAGAGGCATAGCCCCGGGTGCTGAATACATCATATGCAGGTTCCCCCACTTTTTCTGTCTTTCTTATGAACCTTAATTATCTCCAATGCTGAGTCAACAACCCTGAGTCAGAAAGTCAAAAGGCACTGACCCCAGGCTCCTGATAAAGCAGAGCACAGGGCATGTACTCTGCCGGGAACCATCTCACCTAATCTCCCGCCAGTCCAGGGAACAGGTGCTGCTTTTATCCTCCCCATTCTCCAGATGGGGAAACAGGCTCAGAAAGAGGCGGTTACCATTCTGTCCAAGGTCACACAGCCATCCGGAGGGGAACCAGGATTCAAACCCAGATCTGGCTGAGGATGAAGCCCATGCTCTTCCTCGCTGCATGGTCGGTGTTTCACGCACTTGCTGCTATGAAGCGAAAGGCATGGAGATGTGGGGGTGGCATAGGAATCCGGGCATGTGATAAAATGTCAGAATTATGCACAAAGACATAGCAAACATGAGAACTTACAAAAACGAGTGAAACCCCAGTGAGGTCTGCGGGCTAGTAGAGTGTACTTTTTGAAGGTTCATTCTCTGGTTTGGTGATGCACGGTAGTTAGTCAGGTGCCTCCACTAGGGGGTGGGCAAAATCAGGGTGCTCTGGACTTGTTTTGTTTGTTTGTTTTTTCTTTTCTTTTTTTAATATATTTTATTGATTTTTTTACAGAGAGGAAGGGAGAAGGATAGAGAGTTAGAAACATCAATGAGAGAGAAACATCCATCAGCTGCCTCCTGTACACTCCCTACTGGGGATGTGCCTACAACCAAGGTACATGCCCTTGACCAGAATCGAACCCCAGACCCTTCAGTCCACAGGCCAACACTCTATCCACTGAGCCAAACTGGTTAGGGCTTTTTTTTTCTTGATTCCAGAAAGGAAGGAAGAGGGGGAGGGAAATAGAAACATCAATGATGAGAGAGAATCATTGATCATTTGCTTCCTGCACACCCCCTACTAGGGATGGAGCCTGCAACCCAGGCATGTGCCCTGATCGGGAATCGAAGAGTGACCTTCTGGTTCTTAGGTCGATGCTCAACCACTGAGCCACACCAGCCATGCTGCTCTGGACTCTTTGTGAAACTTCTTATGAGTCTACAATTCCTTCAAAGTGAAAAACTAAAAAAATAAAACAAACATAGAAACGCCCTGTTGAAAATACAGGCCAGGGTGGGCGTGGGGAGGTTCTAAATAGTTCCTAGCAAGTAAATAACAGCACAGAACATTGATCATACAGTAGGAGCCCTCATTCCAAACATCTATAATAATAAAAGCATAATATGCTAATTAGACCGGGCAGCCGAACAACCTTCCGGACAAAGCTGGGCCTGCGAGGGCCGAGGCAAGCCACCACAGCTGCAAGGGCTGAGGCAAGCCACCTCCACTGCGAGGGTCAAGTCCCTTGCACAAATGTCATGCATCGGGCCTCTAGTAAGAAGTATACGAGTTCATAGCTGCCCCCTGGCTTTGTAAACTCTTACTTTAGGGTAATTTTATTTTAGGGTAACCCAAGTCTTCCAGCTGTACTTGTCTACAGAGGGGCTCATAATAACAGGCATCTGCCATGTTTGCCCCTATTCACTATTGGAGAGCTCCTACCTCACCCCAAATCTCACCCCTTTATTGCTGGGGACGTCTGGAGGCTTCTAGCACAAGCCCACCTGTTGTCCACTATGCTCTGCTGCTCGCTGCTGTCCCATCTGTGCATGCCCTCTGTTCTCAGGCACTACAGGGTGTTGCCTCTACCAGGCATGGAGGTCACTAGGGCGTGGATTCAAAAAGCTCCTTCCTGGTCTCAGCAAGCCCAGCCAAGTCCACTGGGCTCCCCTGGCCTGGAGCCTCTCAATGTTCCATGCAGTAGGAGGGCAGATGCCCACTCTGGGCCATGCTTGGTCACCTGGGCACAGGAGCATCAGGGCAGGGCAGGGCAGCCCATGTCCAACTCTTGCGAAAACTGCTCCTGAATTCTCCACTCAGAGACTCTGAGATGAATGCAAAGTTCTCATACACAAAGAGAGTCATAGTGAGAGCTAACATTTACTGAGCATTTGCTATGGGCCAGGCCCCGTGCCAAGCAGTTCATGTGGGTAAATTCATCTAATTCTGACAGATAGGCTGCTTTCACAAAGAGACCCAATAATAACCCAGTGGCTTAAAGGAGTTAGAAGTTCATTTGTCCCTCACATAACATCTGAGGGAGTCTGCCTGGTCGGCAGACAGCTCTGCTTCAGGCAGAGTCAGCGACCAGGCTCTCTCCAGCTGGTTTCTCTGCCATCTCCGGAGATGTGGTCCTCGTCCTCATGGCGGATGCTCAGTCACTGCCCTGTCTGTTTTCAGCCAGTGGAAAGCAGAAAGGGAACACGGAGGAGGCGTGCTGATTGCCCTGAGGCACTGGGCCTGGCAGTCTCCTACATCACCCCACTCTCTTGGTAAGAACTTCATCACATGGCCTCACCTAACTGCAGAGACTCTGGGAAATGTGTGCCCAATACAATGCTTTTACAACTAAGAAGAGGGAAAGGTATTCTGGTGGACACTGTCAGCCTCCCTGCCCCCCTCCCGCCCCCCGTCTCACCTGAAGATGATCGTCCTAGGTAATAGCTACCTCATCTAACAATGTTAGCCATTGATGTAGAGCTGGATCCCCATCAGATAAGATGTATGTGTTTTGCATGGCTTATTAACAGGCATCTAATGGAGATGCAGGACTTAGCTCTAAGAGGGGTGAGGATTTGGGCAGCCTTTTCAAGGGGCATCATTGTCCAGGGTTCAGAACAGAGAGGCTTGGATTTCGGACGAGGGCCTTTATTTGAGGGGGAAAAAAAATCACTAAACCTCCCTGTCAGCCCCCAATTCTCTGTAGAGGAGAATCCAGGAAAATAATGGCTGTGGCATGGCCTATTAAACTGAGAAGTGTTGTCACATGTGAAGGGATTATTTTTGGTCTGAGGGGACCGGCACAGCCTATGACGAATCTGTTCCTTGGAAAGGCCGCGGGTGGCCCTGTCCAAGGCCTGGGCTTCAGATGAGCAGGTTTTCACAGGTAACCTGCCTGGAGGAGCTTGGCAGGAGCCTGCGTGTGGGCTGCTCAGCCAGCTGGGCAGCTAATCATTTATCCACACGGATGACTTGATTTTTGATTGAGTTAACAAGTACTTATTGAACACAGTTTCCTGAAGGCCTGCAGTAAATTGGATGCTACACAGGAACCCTATAAATTTTTACAACCCCACATTCTTCAAATATTAGGAGAGTATAAAAGACAACTGAGGAGGAAGGAGAGGAAGGAGGAGCGATGAGGAGGTGGGTGAGACGAGAAGGAGGGGAGTTGGTTGTCTTTCTTATTTCTAAGCATCAAAAGGTATGTTCACCGATGAGAACAAACCAACCCATTGTTGAAAATTACCAAAATATATAATCTGGCCCAGTCTGAGCTAATATTCATGACACGCCCTCACATTTGCTGAATGCATATTAAGTGCCAGACACTACATTAAGTGTCTTATATATGCTGTCTCATTTAACCCTGACAACCCTGAAGACTGACACCATTATTATGGCACTATTGTTAGCCCCATTCTACAGACACAGAAATGGAGGCAGACAGATATATTAAGCAATTCACTCAAGGTCATAGGCAGACTCAGGTTTGAAACTCCGGCCTATCTCTTTTCTGACACTATGCCCTTAACCTCTACGACTAACCAACACCCGTGAGTCATAGGCTTGTCTCATTTGTGAAGTGGGGTCCCTACATCCAGCCCTGCTTGCCCCATATGGTTGTCCTGAGGATTCACTGAGAAATGATTGCCCGGGAGTACTGCAAACTTTCAAAGCCTTTGAAAAAGGCTAACCAGCATTGCTCCAAGATTTGCTAAGAGGATCCTGCTGTAAGCAGCTGGAGAATAAAACAGTTCAATTGGCCAAGATTAAAATAAGCCTCCTCTGCTTAGAAACACCTTCAGAGGAAGAATGTTGTTGACTTGCCTGGCACAGGACAGTTCCAAGCCCCAGAGGTCACGGTCGTCTTCACCCATGACCACCTCATCAGACCAACTGGAGTCAACAACATAGCCATCATGCTGTAAAGGTTCTCAAGAAGTTTTACAAGAGCCACATGTGCCGAGGAACGGAGACCCCAACAACCAGCCCCAATCTCCCAGCCATGGGAATGGGTCCCTGTGGATGTGGATCCTCCAGCCCCAGCCAAACCTTCCAGTGAGGCAACCTCAAGAGAGACCCTGAACCAAAACTACCTTGGCTCATAAAAATTGTGAGAGCTAATAAGTGATGATTATCGTTTTAAGCCACTAAATTTGTGGGTAATTTGTTATACAGTGACAGAGAACTAATACAGAGTCTAGGCTATTTCATAGCTTAAGTATAAGGTTAAGGGGTGTTATGCTGGGATCTTGGTTCCAAGAGAAACCAATTCCAGCAATATAAGCCAAAGGGGAAGTTTCTGGGGGGGCCCTGGCAACCTGGGCAACAGAGAGAGGAATACCCAGGTAGGCACACCTCCATGGCTCTGAAGGGCCACAACCATTCCACACATCCTGTGTCAGTCAGCTCAGGCTGCAATAATAGGATACCATAGACTGGGAGGCTTAAACAGAAGCATTGAATTCTTGCAGTTCTCTGGGAAGCCCAAGATCAAGGTGCAAGCAATCTGGTGTCAGGTGAGAGCTCTCTTCCAGGTTTCATATGAGCATCTTCTTACATCCTCACATGCATAAAGCAGAGCAGAGAGCGGGGAAGTGCCAGGTCATTCTCAGCATCTAGAAGGGTTCAAGAATCTGGAGAAGCGGCTGCGTGTAAATTAATAAATAGACTAGAAATATAAATTTGGAGTACATGGGGGAGCCAGAGGAGGCTTAGTTATAGTAACCAAGTTCTTGAATCTCTGGAGCCCTAGCTCTTTATTAGCACAAATTGCCCTAAAGCAAAGCAGATATACATATCAAAGGTAAGATTTGGTATACAGTAGGCATTGTCAGTTTGGGGGAACTGCCTTCAGATGTTCCAGTAGCAGGCAATAATATATGCTAATCTTTAGGTTTGGGGAAATGCTTTCAGCTATTCCAGCAGGCAACAATATGATTCAGCCATGCTGAATATAGAAGCCCATCAACCTTTTGATGAACTTTTTGCATTTTATTATGCCCTGCTGGAATTAGCTTCCATCAGGGAAGCTAAGACCCATGATGTCTCTTCTCAGAATGGCCCTTCTCCCATATATGAGAGTTCCACCCTCATCGCCTAATTCCTCAACGGTCCCATTTCCTAATCCCATCATATTGCAGGGTCATATTTTAAATTATGAATTATAAATATCATAGCAAGTCCTCAATCTACTGTCCCAGGATTCAATGTCTGGAGTGACAATGACATGGATCATGTCCCAGCCACCTGATGATTCCTGAAAGGAAATTGGGGTGATATTGAAGAGAGGGATGGAATGTTCTACAGCCAAAATCAATACATGTCCAAGCCAGGGATCACTGTATGATGTTAGAAAGAGAAAGACTTCAAATACTATTGAACCAGACTAACTGCAGGCAGCAGGCTGAGTGTCTTACATTCATGGTTTCATTTGCCCTCACAACAGTCTGTCAAGGAGGGTGTTATTGTCCCCATCACCCAGACAGGGAGATGGAACCTCACACACATGAAGTCACTTGCCGAGGTCTTCATGAAAAGTGAAGTTCAAGTCTGTGGAACTTCAGAGTCCTTATTTTGTCCCATATTACCAGGCTTCCAAGACTGGACCTCAAGGGAATGGAGTAACATTCTGCTTTGATGAAATCAAATAAACTAAAAAGAGTTAATTGAGAGAAAGAGACAAAGGCTGAAGTAAGAGAGTCACCTGCTCTGCTCCCATGAGGAAATGCACCAGAGTCGTATCTGACCAGCTTGGCCCAGAAAGAAGGGGGTCATGGACAAACAGAACAGCACAGACATGCAAAGAAGGAGAGTTTCCAGAAATGGGGGCTTCCCAAGGGCTCAGACCATGTGCACTGAAAGTTGCCCACTTCTGCCACCTGGCCATGGGTGGACTCTGCAGCCCCAACTCAAGAAGCCCAACTTTGGGGAAGCCATGGGTAGGTATACAATGGGATAAACAAGATGTGAAGGTTTTCCTGATAGATCTCCAAGATGACTGATACCACTGGGTCCCCTTCTCTGCCACACATGCTTCTCATGTTTTTCTGGGATTCCCAGGGACTGGGCAGCCAGCTCCTCCTCAGATCAGATGTTAGGTCCTTCCCCATCCCATCCCTACTCTACCCCTCTAAAGAAGTTTTCTAAAATCCCATCTTCACCCACTTCAGCATTTCCTAGATATTATTCTTAATTTTCTCACTGCATCTTTTCTAGTTGGTTTGAAAAACAAATCTATTCCCACCTGAAGGCTGCTAGCTAATATAAAGCATATTCCTGTCCTTGGGCTAATGTCTTTCTGACACTAACCAGCTAGTATTGATGCTAGCTTTTTGTTGGCCAGGAGCCATAACATCCCCACCAACAAGAAACTAGCATAGGCAAGAAGACAGCATGAGAAAGATGATTTAAAGATAAGAAAATAAATGAGGGGACACCATGATTCTTAGCACATAATAGGTATCCAAATAGATGCTGCATAGATGAATAAACACACTTATGTAAGGCTTTATAAAGGATGAGTAAGGAAAGCAGGTCTCATAAAAGAGTATTCCCAGGTTTTATATTTCAAAGACCAATCATTGGTTTTGGTTTCTAATTTGGGAAGAAGAAAGTCAACACGGGATTACTAACTTTTTATTTCATCCCATAAAAACATTTGAATAAAACTGTCATCTCTAGCATTATATGTTCATAAGATAATAGACCCTTCGACACCAACAAAGAAGGAAGAGTATAATCACAAAATAAAGGACAGTCTTTCCAAAGAAAGAATCCATTGGATAGGGATCTTCATTGTATATTATAGAACATGCCTCTAGCTAGTTTAAGCACAAAACACTGTATTACAGAATCTTGATAGCTCATGAATAATTTGAGGGGCTGAAGGAACAGACTCTAAGCAAAACTTTCCCAAACCACACCACAGAACCAGGGCACCAAGGAAGCTGCCAGCTATGGAAGGTGCTGCCACAGCTGCTGGCTCCTGGACTTCAGCTCCTCAAAGCAAGCACCAGTCTCACGCCCTGTTCAACTCCCCACACTATGTAATGACAAATCAAGGTCTTCCATGAGTCCAGATCAGCAGAACCTAAATAAATCTAGATCCCCAGGAGCCTGGGAGATGTGGGTTTTCAGCCTCTGCAGTAAAGGAAGGCATGCGGGGCTGGAGAAGGCAGAGAGCAAATCAGTTCACCGCTGTTGGTGATCTTTTGCTGCACTGATCCTGCTGGATTGTACAGGGATCAGAGGGATGTCCTGAGGGATGTGTGCTGTCATGCTTTATTGAGATGATTCTGAAGGTCATGGAATAACACTAACACCTGCTGATGTCATGGCTCTTTTTGTGAAGAGACTGCTGCCTGGGGCCGCAGCATTAACTACACCCTGGCTGTAGTGGAAATCTGTCATAGTCATGGCTATCCATCAACTTTTGAATATTTTTCCATATTTGGGAATATTTGCATGTAATGAATCCTACCTCCCCAATATTAAAATCAGAATTCAAATTTCCAGACTCCTTTGCAGCTAGGATTTGGCATGCAATCAGGGCACTGATAATCTCATGCCCATACTTGAGATCGACTCAGAAATGCATAGAGTGAAGAAGCAGGCAGTACAGTGCTTGGAGTTCCCATGTTTGCTGACATGGATGGCAGCAGAGACCTTAGCTTTCAGAGGTGGCGGTGAGGTCTGGTTCCCAACCTGGAAGTGGCAGCCATAGTAACACCAGTTTCTTCCCCTTGGGCTAGTTGTCCAGCACAGTTGAGGGCATCATTGCTGGAAACTTTACCTCAACTTTATTTCTCAGCCTTCCAAATTAACATTCATCCTTCAGAGTAAAGTCTCCCGACTGCCTCAGCCAGTAAGAGTGAATTGTGTTGTCAGCAACCAAGAACCCACCTGATGTGCTGGGTGAACCAGGAACACCTGACCCAATCCTTAGACTCTCCATCCCACTGCAGTGAGCCATTCCTGCAGCAGAGGGTAGCCTGGACCTCATCCATGTCCTCCTTGAGTCAGGTGTGGAAAGGGATGGAGGAAAAGTGCCCTTCTCTCTGATTGTCACCATCCCAGGAGCTCCTACAGTACAGGGGTGCTTTTCTTCATTGAACTCTTATCACCAACACTTTGTGCAGGGTGGGTAGTCAGCAAATATTGGATGGATGGATGAATGAATGGTCAAGCACACTATAAATTATGCCCAGCAGGATCCATAATCTACACCTGCGCTGTCCATTACAGTACCCACTAGCCATAGAGCTACTGAGCACTTGAAATGTTGCTAGTACAATTGAAGAACAGCACGTTTATTTTATTTTATTTCAACTGGTTGAAATTTTAAAATGTATACCTAATTTTATTTTTGAAACACTTTTAGCTTAACTTTTGTATGTAAATGTACTTTTTCTGCTGTAAGTTTTATGAAAGCTAAGTACAGATCAAATATTTCCAATATAAGTTTAGCACATTTTCAATTCAAATTGAGATGTGCTGCAATTGTAAAATACTCACAAATTCCAAATACTTTATGAAAAAAAATAATGTAAAATATGCCACTAATTTTATATTGATTACATGTAGGAATTATAATAGTCTGGATATATTAGATTAAATAAAATATATTATTAAAACTGACTTCACAAAAAATAAACATGAATGATTTGTAAAAAACAAAACTGACTTTACCTGTTTCTCTTTACACTTTTTGATGTGACACTAGAAAATATAGAATTAAATATGTGGCTTTTATTCTATTTCTGTTTGACAACACGGATCTGGACACTGGATGCATGTCACTCAGCAGGCAGACAGGGTGCTGAGGACACGTTTCCACTGAGCACAGGAGCCTCCTGGGGTGGGGAACCTTTTTTCTGCCCAGGGCCATTTGGATATTTATAACATCACTCACAGGCCATATAATATTATCAACTTACAAGTTAGCCTGCTATATTGGGTCAAACATTTAATTAACTCACTCCTAATGCCTTGGCAGGGTCAGACCAAATGAATTCATGGGCCTTACGTGGGCCGGATATTCTCTACCCCTGAGTCTATCCCTACAGATTGAGGCCTGAGCTCTCCTGCTCATTCCCCTCCCTGCTCTAAACCTAACTGGAAGACGTTTAGGCATGAGCTTCCACATCATGCATAAAAGCAGAAGTCACAAATTTAGTGTTTTTAGGGAGTAGGCAGATGACTTACCAGGAAAGGGCTGGCTGGCGGTAAGGTCACAGGCAGTGACCAATGTTCTATTTAAAGCCAATATACAGCCCTCACCCGTTTGGCTCAGTGGATAGAGCACTGACCTGCAGACCTAAGGGACCCGGGGTTCAATTCCTGTCAGGGGCATGTACCTCAGTTGCAGACTCCTCCCTGGCCTGGGCTCTGGTCAGTGCGTGTGCAGGAGGCAACTAATCGTTGTGTTTCTCTCACATCTATATTTCTCTCTGTCTTTCCCTCTCTCTTCCACTGTCTCTAAAAATTAATGGGAAATATCTTCAGGTGAAGATTATAAATAAATAAATAAATAAATAAATAAATAAATACAATACAATACAATACAATACAATACAATACACAAAGAAAATCCCCCAGGGTATGTCCCCTGGGTCATCATCAATGGAATCAAAAGAAGACACTTGGAGAGCCTGGGACATAGTTTCTCCATTCTAAGGGTAAATAGATTGAGGCCAGAGAGATGAGAGCTTTTCTAACTAGGGCTCCAGCCAGGGCTGAGCGCTGTCTCCATACACTCCCAGAACATCTCAGCTTTAGGTGTCAGCAAATACATGCCAATTGGGTTTGAATTGGGAAAGGCAGGACCCACGCTACAGAGATCAGGCAGCCTGCCGCCTACCCCAAGATGTCCAAGCCTCCCCTGAGTCCATTCTGACCATGAGGCAGGGAGGAGCCAGAAGGCACTAACCCCATCAGAAACCCTCCTGGCCTCTGTTCACATTTCCAGAAGGCTTGAAACTCTTAAAATGACTTGTTCCAGGGTAGGGAGGAACACAAAATAAAGATGCTTTTGGCTGGCGTGGAAAGCAAGGAAGAGATGATCAGGGAAAGTGGGGGAAACTGCAGGGATTCCAGAGGAGAAAGATGTTCTTATCAGGCGGTTCCTGAGCCAGGTACTAGGGAAGGAAGCCGAGGCATCGACCTGGAGTAGTGGCTCCGGAGGGGTGGGAGGCCTAATGAGGAGGGTGGGAGAGGATGGGTGGGGCTAAGGGAAGAGGGAGATGGTGGAAGGGCCCCACTTGCTTCTAATAAAAAAGAAAAGGGCCTGACCTACCATGCTGGACCCAGACAACTTTCATACTAGAAGCACCATCTACACAATGTTTCCTCCAACCTGCCCCCGTTAGTATAATTTTACCAAATAAAACCATGCATTCCCACAACCAAATGGATCAATCTGAGCAAAATACAGTTAGTAACAAAGAAAGGCAATTTTCATATTTTATTACACAACATTGTTCATCATAGAAAAATCCTTAATGTTTTTTAATTAAATACAGAAGCAAATTGTTTAGTGTTGCCAGAGAGATTGTTCGCCTGCCCTTAAAAAAATTAACACCTGTTTGCAAACAAAAGAATTGCCAGAGTCAAACCCTTTGTTCTCTTTTTGGAACCCAGCTATTAATCTCTTCTTATATAGTGCTTAACACATAGTAGGTACTGAATAAACATTTGTTTGACTGGTGGGGTATTCTTTAATCCTTGTCCTTTATCTCCTGATCCTAAACTGGATCTTGATTCATGAGGTAAAATCCCCACCCGTTCATTCCTAGCATAGCCCAGTGTCTTTCAATAGCCTTTGATATATAACACTGGTTTAGAGACACTTGCCTGAGGGGAATGACTGAGGGTTTCAGAGAAAGAAACGTACAAAGGCAGGCACAGCAATGAAGTAGAGACAAAAAGATGTTAATACACAGAGTAACAGAGAGCCAGATTCAGGGATGGATAGTGACCGCAAAATGAAGTCATTTAATGCTCACACAGTTTGAAATAAAGAGATAAAAAGGTTGGATAACGATGATAATCTTGAAGTTTCTTTTCAGTTTTGATGTTTTATAACAGATGTAATGGCAGAGGGAGAGAGATAAGGTGTGTATAAGGAGACAAAGGAAGGTGAAGGAGACAGGTAGACAGCCAGGTAGCACTGCCCACCTGTAGATCTGGCCTTGAACCTCTATGGACCCTCACCTCCCACACGTGAGGCCAGGCTGCTTAATGCCTCAGCATGCCATGCTCACTCCTGGCTCCTCCTCTTCAGTCACCCCCCAACCCCTACCTAAGCATCTCCCAACCACTCTGCATATTCAAGTCTCTCTCCAACATCCTCTCTGCGCCAGCCTATACTCAGCTCCCTCTCTCCTCAACTCCTGAAGCATACAGTTCACACCACACTCACATCCCCAACCGCAGGAGATGCAGGATGGGTAAAAGTCGGTTTACAGTTGTTCGTATGGACAATAATACAATAATTAATAAATAATGATAAAGAATAAACTCTGTTTCCTGTACTCACAACTATAGACCTACATTTGCCCACCCTTACCTGTTGTTTTAGAGTTTGCCCTCAGCTCATATGGGTACATCTTGACTCCCACACGAGAACCGTGTGCTTGTCAAAACTCCAGATTCCCCCAAATATTCCAGGATTCCGCATAATGCCCAGTCCAATGCTGGGTACCACCAAGTGCTCAGTGAATACTGTGGACTGACCAGTCCCCAAGGGGTATCAGACTGCAACCTAACAATCTGTTGGTCTATGAAATAGCTTCTCAGAGGCCTACCATGCGGGTCCATCTCCTGGGCTCCTGTGCCCCCTGCCGCCCAGGAGGGGATCTGCAGGCAGAACAAAGCCAGTCTCAAGGTGGTCCAGACCCTGGGAGGCTGGCAAGGGCAGTCCAGCCTCACAGTGGCCTGAGACATGGTCTGAGGGTTCTGATGAGGTCGGTGGCACAGCCAGGAACCTATGTTCTTCCAGGGTGTCCAGGCAAACCGCACTGCGGACCGTGTCCACCCTGCCCCGCCTCAGGGGGCACTCACAGCTTCACGTCCAGCTCCAGCTCCTGCTCCAGGTCCTGGTTCTCCCAGGTGCCCACGCGGACCTGGGCTGGGCTGCCCAGGTAGTTCTGGATGGCGGAGGCGCAGTCCAGCCGCTCCATGAGGGTCATGAGGTAGTGCAGCTCCTGCAGGCTGCCGTTCTGCTCCTCAAACAGCTCCAGGATGGCCGCAGCAGGGCTGCGCTGGCAGGACAGGAACCTGGCCACAGACGTAGGGAGGAGGGCAGAGGAGGGAGGGGCGCTCAGTGAGAGCCACACCCTCCCCCAGCTCTGCTGCTCATCGGGCTCCTACCTGCCTTCCAGGAGACTCAAGGTGGGGGGAGGGAGGGCCCAGGATTTTGAAATCTGAGCTTGCCCTGGCTCAAAGGTCACTCCTCTTGAAGCCTGTTTCCTCTTCTGACACCCAGGGCTTGGATGAGAGGACCTCTAAGGGAACTATTGTCCTCTCTGCACCCCCCTCCCCGTCCCCACTTCTCCCCTCTTCCTTCCTCTCTCCAGGCCACAGCATCCTGCCCATCACTGGGGAAACAGTGGTTCCTGCTCAGAAACCTTCCAGTGACTCTTCTGCCTATTAACTGAGCCCATATCCATGACTTTCTGGCTCATCCACCACTTGGCCTCACCCTGTTTCGTTTTGTGGTTTGTTTGGGGTTGTTGTTTTTTCTGGAACTTTCCTTCCTGCTCCCATCCTGAGCCTTCCTTCTTCAGGCTATCCATTTACCACTGTGCACACAGCCCACCCACACTCCTTGCTGCTCCCCCCAAAACAGAATGGCAGGTCCCCCTTCCCACCTCCCTGAAGCTGTGGGCAAGGAGACCATTCTGCACCCCACAGTTCAGACTTCTGATCATAACTTTCACAAGTCGTTATGATTCTTGCTTTAGCTATTCGGTGCCTCTATCTGTTTTCAACTTGCTCTGCGATGTAGGATCCATGCAGTAAGGCACAAGGAACACTTGCCTTTATTTTGTTAAGCTCTTTGTATCCCTTATTAGACTGCGAGCTCCTGGGGACTGGGACCATTCATCTTGTGTCCCAAAGCGGAGTGTAGTTTTCCAGGACATAGTAGGCCCTGGATAAATGTTTAATAACTGAGTGATTTAAAAATCCACCCTGTCTTCAGCTGGGCCCAGCTCCAGTCCCATCTCCTGGGTGAATGAAGTCTTGCCTGAGCACTGCTCTCAGAGTCTGGGTCCAGGGGCTTAGCTCAGGCTTGTTCTCCCACTGGTCTCTGGACAGGGACCGTGCCAGCATTGCCTCCATCATTGCCAACATCCATTAACACGTGCCAGGCGCTCAGTACACGCTTTACACGCATTCTCTTGCAGTCTGCCCTTCTATCCCTCGGGGCACAGTATGTCAAGCACTCAATATGTAACTTACATGTTAGTTGATTCATTTTTTAGTATTTATTGGGGACCTACTTGGAGCCAGGCATCATTCTGGGTACCGACAATACCGTGACAAATAGAAAGAGCTGCCCCTTTTATGGGCGATAGGGTGGGAGTAGCCATCCTCTCCCTTATCTGTGGTCTGAAACCCCCCTCTCCCATGGGCAGATCTTGCCCCTCTTACCGGATCTTCATGCCACAGAGCCCCAGGTGGGAGGCCAGTCTCCGCCAGTCGTTGCCTGTGATGCTGTTCGGCTCCAACAACATCTTCAGCTGCTCAAAGAGCTCAGGGGGCAGCCTGAGGCCGGGCGGGGGGAAAGGGTTTTCTCAGAGGGGAGGACCAGAGACCCGGTCTGGTTCTACTCACCCCCAGTGCCGTACTCCCCTAGAGGCACTGGGGTGAATCCCGAACATCCCCCAGGCAACAACCCAAGCAGCCCACCTCACCTATTGCATGAGGGCGGCTGGGAGACAGGGGGTGGCGCTGCCCAGGACTCCTCCTCTGATGCCTGAAACCTGAGGATTTCCATATACTTGGTCTCCAAGCCCTGCGCCAGCAAAGGGGCCAGAAACACACTTAGGGACCAAGAAGCTGGGGAACCCACCTCCATTTCTCATGTCGTCCTCCAGCCTGACACTCAGAGCCATGTTACCAGGAGATGCCGCCCTCCCCCACCCAGGGCCCCCATTCACTGCTTCCCTGACCCCAGAACCTTCAGCCTTAAGTTTTCCTGCTGAGCTCTTTGGGACCTGGGACTCGAAGACCAAGCAGGGTGCATCCTTAGACACCAGAAGTCCTGGGCAGGTTCATCCAGAAATAGAGACGCTGAACTCAGCCATACATGTCCCCTTCCCTCCACCCCTCCTTTCCTGGGTTCCTTCCCCACTCATACCCCTGAGGGGTATCTGCCTGCTCTCCACCAAGAAGCCACCATGGTTCCCCAAAGACTCTCAACCCTGATTTCTTCCCATCTTCCCTTGAGAGAGTGGGATATGTCGCTCTCTCCCACTTTGCCCAGCACTCCTCCCAGGCCCTGCCCTCCCGCTGCCCTCAGCTCCCACTCACATCCTGGAAGGTGTGCATGGTGACGATGATCTCATTGGTTAGTGCCGAGCAGTCCTCTTTCTCATTGGCTACAAAAGGGAGAGGACAGGGCAGGTGAGAGAGGAAAAGGCCCAGCATGAGAGAGCAGAAGACCTGAAGGGACTCCACAGTGAGGCTTTGGAAATCTGAAGAAGCTGGGCAAGATCCTCCATCTTTCTCTCTGCAAAGATCGGTGTGGCTCCTCACCTTGAGCAGGCCTGGAGCATGGCCGGATGCCAAGCGGCTGAGCTCCAGGGTGACCAGTGGGGAGGGGAGGGGAGGACAAGAAGTGAACCCGGCGCCTGACTACCTGCTTTCCTCCGGAAGCAGAAGGAGCGGAAGGGGCACTTCCCGTGCCAGATGTGGAGATGGGGAACCACCTGGCAACTGCTGTCATCCACGTTCTCCCAACCTGGGGAGGGAACCGAGAGCAGAGGCCTCAGAGAGCAGGGCCTTCCACAGTGTGGCGGGCGCTGTGCGGGGTGCAGTGGTGAGGGACCAGGAGCAGCAAATTCAAGTGAGTGGTTGTCCCAGAGCCTGGGCAGGGGACCTGTGAGTGGTCTTCCTTCTACCACCACACACAGCTCACAGATCCCTCTACTCTTGTAACCTCCACCCTCTCATCCCCTACCCCCCGAAGCAGGCATACATGTGTGCCCGTGCAAATGCCCTAGGTTCCAGGGGCAATTCCCAGAGCCCAGGCCACACAGGAAAGAGGCCCAAGCAGAGAAGACTGGGACCCCCCTCCACACCAGCTCCATCCAGGTGGAACAATAATAAAAGCCTCTCCCCCTCTCCCCGCCTGCGGGTGCCAGGCCTCTCCTCCCCTCCTCCCACCCTGCATCACCCTGTCCTCCCACAGAGGGACCAGGGCTGAGTGAGCCACAGACAAAGGAAGTGGGCAGAGCCTGGGGACTCCTTGAGACAGCAGCAGAAGCCCGAGGGCCCCCCTGGAGCCTGCCCACGAGTCTCTGAAAGGAATCTGAGGCTCCCACATTTCCACCCCAGGGGAGGCACAGAACCCTCGCTCGAGTGGGGCTCCCTCCTGCCCTGTCCAGGCCTCGCTCACCCTCAGAGATGTACTTGAGCTTTAGGCACTGGTCCCCTCGGGCCCCGGTGAAGTCGAAGAGTTGGCAGGGCCCACGCAGGCGCCCGCCGTGGGGTTGCTCGTTGGTCAGCGCCCACTGCAGGGCGCAGGGCGTGTTGTTGAGGAAGTAGACGCGCAGCTGCAGGTGGGTCTGCCCCGGTGCCAGCGGCGAGCAGAACACCGCCAGCTGCAGCCACTTGCGAGCTTCCTGGCCCGAGGGTGCCTCCAGCACACACGTGTAGAGGCTGCGGAATAGAGGGAGACGGTGGCAGGGACTGGTGTGGAGGCCCTCCGCGGGGGCCTCCACACGAGAGAGCAGGCCAGGGTGTGCATAGGGAGGACGTGGGCAGGCGGAGTTGGTAGGGGGACAAAAAGTGAGTCATGTGCAGTGACCATCAGAGTGTGGAGAAGAGTCCGCAAACATCTCGGTATAGGACAGTGGGACAGCAGGCTCAGGGCCACCAGGCTTTGGAAGGGCCCACAGATGGCTGGTCCCACTCTGATTAATGGGTCGCAAGGAGAAAGAGAGGAAGAAGGGCCTAAGATCCTAGAAAGACAGAGCTGCCCTAGCTGGTTGCTCAGTGGTTAGAGCATTAGCCTGCTGACTGAAGGATCCTGGGTTCGATTCCCATCAAAAGCATGTGCCTCAGTTGCAGCCTAGATCCCTGGCCCTGGTCAGAGCACATTCAGGAGGCAACCAATAGATGTATCTCTCTCACATAGATATTTCTCTCTCTCTCTGTCTCTCCCCTTCCCTTCCATTCTCTCAAAAAAATCAATAGAAAACCTTGGGTGAGGATTAACCAAAAGAAGGAAAGAAAGACAGAACTAAGGACAGACAAGAGATGGGCTGGTGTCTTAGGGCATCAGAGGGGACAAACGTGCCCTAGGCAGTTGGGGGACAGCCCTGAACAGGGGCACAGGGTATAGACAATCTTAGACAAAGGTGGGGATGGGACAGGGCCCTCCAGAAACAGGGCTGGGGTGAAGTCAGGCCTCCTAAACAGGCAGAGAGACCATGGAGGGTGTGCAGTCCTGGACAGGGTTAGAGTGACACGAGCTGTCCTACACATTAGGACAGAGGGACCGAGAAGGGACATGGGGAAATAAGGGATTTGCAGGCCACCTGGGACAGATAAAGGGGCAGATCCATGCAGAGATGAGGATGGGATGGGCAGAGAAGGGGGGCAGAAAGGAGAGGCCAAAGGCTGGTGCCCACCTGAAGTGGGAGAGCTGGATGCGACACTCGTCCAGGGAGGTGTGGGCCCCCGTCTTCCCCAGGGACTTCCAGTCTTTAGCGTCGAGCAGGTTGGTGTTGCTGCTGTAGGCGCAGGCATGGCTGGGCATCTGTGCGCAGTGCTTGAAGGTGAGGGTGCAGGGCTTCAGGAAGGAGGCCCCATGGGGTCCACACGCCACCACAGGGCTCACCAGCCCCTGGTCTTGGGACAATGGCGGGCCATCCGACAGGTCCCACACCAGGATCAGTGACACCCGCTCCTGGCGGCCCACAGCCACAGCACCTGGGGAGACGGAGAGCTGGGATGGGCTGGACAAATGGACAAGCAGGCACACCCTGCCCCAGGGGAGGCCAGGCCAGCCTGGGAGGGGAGGTGGGATGGGAGTCCAGGTGCCCACATGGAAGGCAGTACAGACGGAGGCAAGACAACTGTGAGCTGACGTGTGGTGTAATCCTGGCCCAGTCACCTGCCTTCCATGCAGGGCCGCCGCTGGCCCATACAGGGCCTGAGCGAATGTGCGAGAAGAGGTCTTTCTCCACTTTCCGTTCCCTTTACTGGAGGCCTGTTCATTAGAGCAAGCACCTTAATCCCACCTGCCGGGAAGTTGTCTTTGAGGTCAACAAAGTCATACTCAAAATGTGAACAATTTTCAGCGTGGCTCAGTGGTTGAGCATCGACCTATGCACAGTTCAATTCCTGGTCAGGACACATGTCCGGGTTGTGGGCTCGATCCCCATTGCGGGTTGTGCTGGAGGCAGCCAATCAATGATTCTCTCTCATCGTTGATGTTTCTCTCTCTCTCTCCTTCTCTCTTCCTCTCTGATAAGAATAAAAATGTATTTTTTTAAATGTAAAGAATTTTCTAAAGTAGGACGGTGTCTGACTGTTCCCTTTGATGCGGTACCCTGTGCTGCACGCAGTCTGAACAGCTCTACGCTGAGAAGTGAGCTCGCGCTGTTACCTGGCGGGATGAGCAGCGAGATACCCGTGTCCCGCAGTATCAGGCAGCCGCCGCGGTGATCCACCTCTCGAGCTGAAAACACCAGCAGCTTGTGCATCAGCTGACGGGTGACGGTCTGGCCCTTGGTGGGTGTGTGCAGTTCCTGGTAGAAGGCGGCCATCTCCGACAGGACGGCCGGTGGGTACTGGTGTGGGGACTCATCTTCGGGTAGGGGAGTGGGATCGGGCACTGGCTCCTCTTGCCTGTCCAGCTTCCGGCCGGCCCGCAGCCAGCGAGGACAGTGCCATCGCAGGCACTGGACCAGAAGGAGGGCACTTGCCACCGGGACGCCCACCAGCAGCAGGAACTGGGCAGGTTGGAAGGAATTCTCATGGGAGCTCATCTGCCTGGTCACTGGATGCTGCCAGCTCCCCTGCACCCCTGTAACAAGCAAGGCCAAGGGCAGGGGGTTAAAGAAGTCAGTGCCAGGCTAACCCTTTTCAATGTCACAGAGGCCAAGACTTGGCGTCCAAACGCCTGCGATGATAGAGCAAACTGTCTATATTCCAGCGTAGCCCGCACACCTCAGTCACGGCAGTTCCTGTAACACAGTGGTTCTCAACCTGTGGGTCGCGACCCCTTTGAGGGTCAAACGACCCTTTCACAGGGGTCGCCTAAGACCATCAGAAAACACATATAATTACATATTGTTTTTGTGATTAAGCACTATGCTTTAATTATGTTCAATTTGTAACAATGAAAATACATCCTGCATATCAGATATTTACATTATGATTCATAACAGTAGCAAAATTACAGTTATGAAGTTGCAACGAAAATAATTTTATGGTTGGGGGGTCACCACAACATGAGGAACTGTATTAAAGGGTCGCGGCATTAGGAAGGTTGAGAACCACTGCTGTAACAGAACGTCACCATCTCTCTTACTCAAGAGCCCACGGCAGCTCCTTGTGACCTAAACCTCAAACTAAACTCCCCTGAGGCAGAGAGAGCTGGTCTTCAGAGCATGTGAGTTCAAATGCACCCTGGTCACTGACTGAGTGCGCTTGTCATATTGCTTAGCGTGCCTCAGTTTCCTCACCTGTCAGAGTACCTACCTTGATCTACACGTGCTGATATAGAAAAAAAAAATCTGTATGTAGAAAAGCAATTCACCAGGAGTAGACATCCTCTGATTTCATTCATGTAAATAACAAAACTATATAGAAGTATAGATACATATTTATGGGTGTGTATACAGGAGTGGGCAAAAGTAGGTTTGCATAATGCAAGTAACGAATAAATAAATAATGCAAGAACGAACTCTTTTGCGTACTCACAGCTGTACACCGCCTTTTGCCAAGCCCGGGTATGAATTGTAGCGAAAGGTCTGGAGCAGAGCTGTGCAATAAAAACGTAATGTGAGCCAGGTATATCATTTCAAACTTTCTAGTGGCCACAGTAAGAGAGTGCAAAGAAACAGGAGAAATTAATTTTAATAATAGATTTCATCTTACCCACTATATTCAAAATAGTATCATGCTGGCAGGTAATCGATGTAAAATTATTAGGGCGACAGTTCACATCCTTCCTTCCCAGTCGGTCTGTGTTCCTTACACCCGCTGCACATCACCTCGGGACTTGCTCTGGGTCCAGTGCTCAGTCGCCAGCCGCATGTGCTGGTGACTCTTGTCTTGGGCGTGCAGGTCTGGGAGGGTTCACCCCAGCCTTTCCCTGTCCGTCACTGAAAGAGGCGAAATTGAGGGGTGGAAGGTGTGAACCAGGGCTTTCCATTTTTTTAAACTCTTTTTCCAGTCTCCTCTGAGTTTTTCACACCAGGCATGGATTTCCTATTAACTTTGCAGTTCTTTTTAAAAGCCGTTACAAGTGGGGGGAAATCACCTCTCAGAGTGATCGCCAGGCTGGCCTGAGCTCACGTGGAAAGCATTCCTAGGTGATAAAGCGCTATCCAAACATGCTTGTTTATTTATGCCCCTCCTTCTGCCTGAAAGGTCGGAAGGGAGCTCGCAGGAGTAACAAAAATTAAAAGTGAAAACAAAAAGAGAAAGAAAAACACAGGTGGGGCCTCCAGGGAGACTGCAATGAGGCGGGGCTGAAGCCTGTACTGACCCCCAGCTCACCCGGCTGCCCGGCTACACCAGCAGCAGGGCCTTGGACTGGGACCGCCTTCCAGCACCTCCTGCACAGACGCCCGCCGTTCCGGGGCCCCCCAGAAACGGTGCCTCCCCATCCTCCCTTCCCTCTTCCTCCTCGATTTCCAGCACTCTCCATTCCAGCCAGACTGAGCTCCTCACACCTCGTTCATTCTCGCCTCTGGCTTTTGCTCATGCTGTTGTCTTTCACCCCTCACCTGTGCTCCCCACCTGCCTCTTCTTCCCACCTGGACCCCTCCCCTCCAGCTCAATTACCCTCCCCACCCCATGCTCTTCGGCCCTACATTGTCTTGTGCCTCCAAAATCTCCCTCTACTGTTTTCCCCACTCAGATGAACATTTCTGAGGACCAGCTGTGTACCAGGCACTGAGAGAAGTTGTCTTGCCAAAGATGGCTTCGTATTTGGCTCTCAAGTACCTTCTAGGGGAATAGGACTCATTCACTCCACAGTTGATTCCCTAGGGTCTGGCCTCCGTTTCTCCCCACTCCCTTCACTCAAACCAGCCACGGGGAGCTGAGGCCTCACCCCAGCCTCTGCTCCGTCACTGCCCACCTTCTTCCTTCCTTCCACGGCGCCCATAGAGCCTAATCCCCCTTCCTAGCTCCTCCCAGACTGGGGCGGAAGCTCCTCTATCCTGAGGATTGAGGACTGCATGGGTCTGTCTCCCTGTGTCCTCCTTGAGACTGTAGACAGGGAGGGAGGGTGGGGCGCTGTTCCCTCTGAGGCCCCAGCTGTGCAGACAGTGCTGCAGGCCTCTCGCAGGGCACACAAGTGGAGCGGGTGAGCTGGCAATACCCAAGCCTGTGGGAATGGGCCCGGGCAGCAAGCTTCCCGTGATGTCCCACCCATGCCTTTGGGATCCTCCACATTAGAGGTACAGTGGGGCCTTGACTTACAAGTTTAATTCGTTCCAAGACCGAGCTCGTTAACTCAAATTACTCTGTCAACTCAATGCAAAAAATCGGCGGAGAGACAGCTGGTATCTCAAAAAACTCGTTACTCGGGACACGTGTAAGTCAAGGCCCCACTGTAATTGAAATTATCACTGCAATTATAAGGGCTTTGCTCTGCACACGGCGTTAAAGCACTCTACGTGGCCTCTCTCGTCTGCAGCCTTTTGAGCTACTGTTATTTTTATTTCCATTTCACAGATAAGGAAGCCAACTTCTCTCCCCACAGCGAGGACGAGGGGAGATTATTGAGCCACAGCTGGAGGCAGAGGGAGGATGAGCAAGGAGGACAGGACTTCTAGAAACACTCCCTTTCTCTTCCTGCCCCTTGTGGTTCCCAGGCCTCTTTTCCATTTCTAGCAGAGATGACGTTGGAAGAGAAAGAAATGAAAATAAAGTGCAACTAACAGAAGGAGCTAAAGGCACATCCTCGGTTCCGCACCCCCACCCCTGCCCATCGAGGTACCAGTGGCCGGGGCTGGGCCAGCCAGAGTGGAAGAAGGGCGAGGCTCTGCTGTTTTATAGCAACCACCTTCCTGGGGCCTCCAAAGACCAGAGTCCAAGTCCTTTCCACCCCACTGTGGCTCAGCAGAGCCCCTTGCCCGGCCTCCCCACCTGGAGCAGTCGGTATGTACTGACCCCCGAAGCCCCCTGGGCTGCCCACCTGGATCCCATTCACTGCCTGGCCTGGAGCGGTGAACTCCTCCCCAGCTCAGCCCCCGTCTCCCAGGCTGACAGCTGTCTCCAGGCCTCGGCCTCTCCATCCTCCTTGCCCCAGGGGGGCCCTGAACCGACAGCACAGCAACCAGCTCTATGGAGACCGGAGCTACCCAGCCCCGCGCCTGACTCCTTACTACCCTCACCTCCAGTGTCTTGCCCCAGACCCAGCTCCCCAGGACGAAGGTCCTGGAATGCTACCAGGGCCTGTCCCTAGGGAGTCACTCCTCCCGCACAAAGATCCAGGCCCCTGCTGCAAAGCTGAGGAAACTCTCAGCCTCTCTCACAGGCACTGGTTCTTACCGCACCCGCTCAGCCTTGATAGATCTCGGTGACTGAAGGACATAAAAAGTTCCAACATGGATGGGTCCAAACCTCAGTCATGGGCAGCATTCATCAGCAGAGCACACCTATCCACAGTGCGTAACATCAGCCCCGTGGTCCTCACACCCACTGGGCAGTGGCCATCTCCCACGCCCCTCCATCCTCGCCTCCTCCAGCAGAAGGTCTCAACTCTGCAGGCTTGGCTGAGTTGGCCTGAGTCTTCCCATGAGCCCTCAGGGGCCCCACCAAATGCCCACCCAACCCCAGCTGCCCCAGGGGGGTGCTCACCTTAGCAGGCAGGTGCTCCCAGAGGCTGCCAGCGTATCTGGGAACAGTAGTTCCTTCTCTGAGAAAAGAGCGGTCAGCCAGACCCTGTCACGACGCCAGCAGACAGTGTGGTGGGCGGGGAATCAGGCAGGAGTGGCCCCGTGTTTCCCGGCAGAGACCTGCCTCCCAGCCACCCCCCTTTGGAGTGGGGCGGGGGGGCCCGTCCCTGTCTGTTGGCAAAGTCCATCTGAGGTCAGAGAGTAGCCAAGGATCCCAGAAGTCAGGGGACTTGCCAGTTAGATCTGGATGGGAGGGGACAGAGAGGAGATAGCCTGGGTACAGGCGCAACCCCTGGTGCAGGAGAACGCCCTCCCTACCCTCCCTACAGTGCCCTCTGCCGGTGAGTGTCCTGCCCCAGCCAGAGGCTACTAACATGGCAGAAGGTTAGAGAAGGGACCTTAACCAGAGCCCCTCAAACTATAATGTGCACATGAACCACCTAGGGACCTTTTTTAAAAAATATGTTTATTGATTTTTTTTTGAGAGAGAGAAAGGGAGAGGGATAGAGAGATAGAAACATTGATGAGAGAGAAACATCAGCGGGCTGCCTCCTGCACGCCCCTTAGTGGGGTGGGGATCAAGCCTGCAACCTGGCCATGTGTCCTGACCAGGAATTGAACCGACAACATCTTGGTTCATGGGTCGATGCTCAACCACTGAGTCACACCAGCCAGGCCCACCTAGGGATCTTGTTAAAGTTCAGGTTCTGGTCCCATAGGTTGGGGATGGGGGTGTGAGATTCTGCATCTCTAAGGAGCTCCCAGGTGCTGCCAGTGGGATGACAGAGAGAGAGAGAGGCACAGAGTGACAGAGAGGGTTAATGAATTGCAATTTGCTGGTGGCATTGGGGTGGACCCATACCCCGCCCACACTCCGGGCTGGCAGGGACACAGGGAGAGCGGAACTTCAGGCTGTTTGCCACCCGAGTCCTTCCAGAGAAAGTCCGTCTAGGAAAGGTGGTGCTGCTGGAATGAAAGCTCCCTGTGAAGAGGGATTTTTAAAGCTGTTTGCTGCGGTGTCCTCAGCTCCTGGCACAGCCTGACCCATAGCAATTGTTCCACAGAGACTTGCTGACTGAACGAGTGGACCAGCTAAGAGAAAAGATGCGTTTTGGATCCAGACCGCCAACACTGAAGCCGGTGACCCACCTGCCAGCTAGGTCATTGTAGGCCAGGATCTCAACCTCTCTGAGCCCCTTGTCTGTCAAATGCAGACAATGTCTCTCTTGTGAGGGATGACCATTGTCATTGTTGAGCTAACAAGTCTAAAGAGCTTGACACAAAGTGGGTGCTCAGTGCGTGGTAACTGTTATCGCCATGGCCTGGCCTCCTGCAGTTGAGGGACCACTGCGAACCCCCAGCCCCCCAGTATTGTCTCCCCTAAAAAATACGTAACTGCCACTTTCATCTCAGTTAATGATTCTCTAGCTTCTGACTGCAACCCCACCCCTCTGCTGCCTTCCGGGGCAGGCAGGGCGCGGAGAGGGGGGGCGGGGGCGGCGGTCGGAGGTGAGAGTGTGGGATAAACATCTCCCGGGTTCCCCAAAGTCGAGAGGTGGGCAAAGGAGGGTGGAGAGCAGCCAACCTGGAAGGGGACCTCACGCCTAAAGCACAAGCAAGGGACAGTGAGTGATCAGAACGCTGATGGGGATGAAAGGGGAGATGTCAGTCTTTCCCGGGAAAAGCTCGGTCTGAGTCGCATGGAAGGCTGTCTCCTCGGAGTCATAAAGCTCTAGGGCAGCGGTTCTCAACCTGTGGGTCGTGACCCCTTTGGGTGTCGAACGACCCTTTCATAGGGTCGCCTAAGACCATCAGAAAACACATATATAATTACATATTGTTTTTGTGATTAATCACTATGCTTTAATTATGTTCAATTTGTAACAATGAAATTGGGGGTCACCACAACATGAGGAACTTTATTAAAGGGTCGCGGCATTAGGAAGGTTGGGAACCGCTGCTCTAGGAGCTTGTGAAAGACCTGCCAAGCTTGACGCCTAAGCCAGGAAAGGCCCTGCCGACCAGCAGGCTACAACCAGGGGCTGTGTCCATGTATCATGAATTCATTTCCAAAATGGCACTTGGGTTCCATCTCAGTTACAGGAAGGTTCTAGAGACATCTGAGGGTCCCTTCCACCCCTGTGGACACAGAGCTGCTTCACGGGATGCAGCTGGGACTGATCTGTCTCAGGAGATGGGGCTCTCACAGAGCCAAAGCTTCAGTCACCCATCAAGGGGCCCTCCAGAGGCCACAACCAGCAGACCAGGGGACCCCGGTCAGAGAGAGCCCTTCAGGGCCATGCAGACAACAACCTGGGCTCCCCAGCCAAAACCACCACCCTTATCATTAGAGAAAGGCGGGCCACTGGGAGCCCTACTCTGCCCTTTTCCCTCCCCCACCCGCCTCCGCCTTTCACACATCATCGAGTACCCAGCCTGGGAGGTGTTGCCTGAGGTAAGGGGAACACAGGCCTGAGAATGGGGCTGCACTGGGAATGGTGGAGAGAAAGCAGGAGAAAAGAGGGTGGGGGTGGGAGGGGGGGGCCTCCAACGCTGGATAGAACAATAGAAAACACAGAGATAGAGAGACAGGAAGGCAGAAAATGAACAAATAGACAGTGGGGAGCAAAGACAGATAAATCAAAGGATGCACAGGCAGGCAGGCTGGTCAGTCCTGTCCCCGGAACCTCCAGGACGTGGTCAGGGCCCTTGACAGGAGAGTATGGAGTGGGCAGTCAGTCACCCCAGAACGCTGGGAATAACCACCGGTTTTTCCCTTTCAATCCTGTCGATCATGGCGGGGGAGGGGGGGGCTGACATATCAGGTGCAAATGAGAAGAATGATAGGGTGGGGCCTTGGTTGGGGGAGGGTCTGTTCATCGTCCCATGTGGGAATGGCCTCACAGCAACAGGCAAATGAGCATGCAGCTTAATAAACGATCAGAGGGCTGTTTCCTTGCGAAGTCAGGCCACAGAAATCGGGGCGTGTGTGTTTGTGGCACTGAACCTCTGGAAGAGGATAGATGTAGGGAGACCCTCCCCCAGCCCCTGAGGGGGAGGGGAGACCTGATGCTTCAGAGAAAAGATCCCCCAGCGACACTCAGTCCCCTGAGTTGCATTCAGGCGGGAGCTCAGGCTGGGCGGGCCCTGCATGTGCCCATCTGGCCCAGGAAGATAAGTCCGGCAGATGGGCTGGCCCATTGTTGACTAGGAAAGACCCTCAGGGATCTCAGGCTCCCGCCTCCCAACCGTGGTCCTTTCGGGTCGGTTATGTCAGCTTGTTGAGTTCAGTCTAAGACACTGTCCCCGTCGAGGGCTTGGCCAAGTGCCGCCTGCTGTGGGCCAAGCTCCAGGATTCAGATCCGCATTGCAGGAGAGGAGCCTTTAACTCAGAAGCCATTATCAATACCGGACAGTATCCTCCGAGTGCCAGAGGAGAGGGGTGGGAAAAGCAAGTCCATGGAAACCAGAAGAGGGGCTGGGCAGTAAGAGCTCACAGGAGAAGGATGGGAGGTGTCCAAGCAGGGGCCATAGCCTCCATGCCTAGACCTCCTATGGGGGGCGGGGGGTGGTGCTCAGGCCAGGGAATGGTGTCAGATGGAGGAGGAAGCAGACGAGGGACACAAGGAAAGGACTAAGGGGAAGGCTCACCGTTAGCATGTTCTCTGCACCCCCTCCTGCCCCCTAGATTTTGCCTCCTGGAGGAGAATGTGGCCTCAAGGGGCCATCTTTGTGGCCCTGCCCCTCCTGGGGCCCATCCTGGTCTGGCTCCTCGCCCCTCATAGGATGTCTGGTTGGTGTGACAACCTGAGGAAGCTGCCCTGGTGCCCACCCCACAAAATCTTGTTGCTTGTGTGGACCGCCATCTACTCTGTCATGGGGTGAGCACCTGTTTCTCCTGCCCCGGACTTGGTTCCCACTGGGGTGGGAACAAGCCCCTGCACCTGAACTACTGCTGCACACTGACCTCCAAAGGGATGGAGCCCCAGCCTGCCTCTTATGTGGGTCCCTCTATGCCTGACTAGGATTCCAGCCTGTCCTCTCCAAGTCTCCCCAGCCTCACCCACCTCACCATGCCCACTGCCCCCACCGTCTCCTCCCAGCCATCAAAGGATGCCTATACATACCCACCCTCATTTCAGCCCACAAGGGGTCTCTCTTTGTAACCAGGAGCCCTTATGGCAGAGGGCTTCCTCCATTTGCCATGGAACATCCTCCCTGTGAGCGTTCCTGCCGCCATCTCTTCACAGCTATGCCTCCTACCTGGTGTGGAAGGACCTGGGAGGGGGCTTCGGACGGCACCTGGCCCTGCCTCTCGGCCTCTATGCTGTGCAGCTCGCCATCAGCTGGACCGTCCTGACTCTCTTTTTCGCAGCCCACACCCCTGGTCTGGTAAGGTGCACAGAGCTCAGCAGTGGGAGTAAGGCAGGAGCAGGTCGGTCAGGGGAAGGCAGGTCAGGTGGGCAGACTGTGAGCTCCAGTGGAGTGCACAAAGCCCAGGAACTTGGCTCAGGGGGTCCAGGGTGCTGCAGAAAGGTCGGGGCCCCGGGTCTCAGGCCAGCCTGCCTGACCACCCTGCCCCCTGCCAGGCACTGCTGCACCTGCTGCTGCTCTACGGGCTGGTGGTGACCATGGCGCTGATCTGGCACCCCATCAACAAGCTGGCCGCCCTGCTCCTGCTGCCCTACCTGGCCTGGCTCACCGTCTCCGCTTCCATCACCTACCGCCTGTGGAGGGACAGTCTTTGTCCAGAGCACCAGCCTCAGTCCGAGGGGGAGAAGAGCGAATGAGGCCCCGGGCACAGGGAAGGAGGGGAAGGCCAGGGAGGGGTGGAAGAGACTGCAGGCAGGCTGGGGGGCATGGGGGGAGTGGGAGGTGGCCAGGCATTAACGAGTCCCTGAAGGTGATTCACCCCAATGCGGCCACTGTCCTCACTCCCCTGGTGCCAGTTTTCATTAGAATTCAGAGAAATGGGAAAGAGGAAAGAAACTTATTTTACACTTAATATAAGATAATAAATCCTATATTAATAAATATTAATTTAGTAATATCAATTAATAAAACCCTGAGACTAACTTTGGGGATGTGATATGAAGGGCATGTTGAGTGAATGATGTCTAGGGCCACAGAGTGGAATAGAAGTGTGTGCCTGTATGTAAGTGTGCACAAGTGAAGGAATGTATGAACGTATGTATGAGGGTGACATGCCATCTCTACTCCACTCTCGTGCCCTCCCAAATCTGACCCCAAAATGTAGACTTTGGTTTTTAATTACCTGAAAAACAAAATCTTTTTGAAAAGTCGAATAAAAGCAAAACAGAAAAGTAAAAAAGAATAATAATTTTACATGTCAAGTTTATATATTTTATTAAATATTATATTAATTATATATTATATTACATATCTTATAATGATAATTTTACTTAATAACTTATTTTAATTAGGATATTATATTATGTTAATTATATTAATGACCATATCCTATATAACAAAAGTCTAATATGCTTAGTGTCCAACCATTCATTGGACCGTTCGACCAGTCACTATGACATGCACTGACCACCAGGGGGTAGACGCTCCAATCAGTAGGTTAGCTTGCTGCTGGGGTCTGGCCAATCGGGACTGGGCAAGATGGGCCAGACACGCCCTGGAGCCCTCCTGGGGTTTCTCCCTAGCCCCAATCATGCACCAGTGGGATCCCTCGGCCTGGCCTCCACCCTCTCACAATCCGGGACCCCTTGGGGGATGTTGGAGAGCCAGTTTCGTTTCTGGTCCAATCCCTGCAGGCCAGGCTGAGGGACTCCACCAGTGCACGAATTCGTGCACCAGGCCTCTTGTTTAATATATAATAGAGTTATAAGATATATTACATTATACACTAGAGGCCCAGTGCAAGAAATTTGTGCAAGAGGGGGGTGGTCCCTCAGCCCAGCCTGAACCCTCTCCAATCCGGGACATCCTTCTCGCAATCTGGGACTGCTGGCTCCTAACCGCTCACCTGCCTGCCTGCCTGATCACCCCTAACTGCTCTCCCATGCCAGCCTGATTGCCCTTAACTGCCTCTGCCTCAGCCTCCACCACCACCACCATGGCTTTGTCTGGAAGATGTCTGGTCTAATTAGCATATTAACCTTTTATTAGTATAGATTATATATGCCATACTAAGGCCTTTTGTGATTAATATAAGTAATATTATAGATCATTTTTTGTTTTCATATACTCATATTGTTAGTTTTTTATATCAGTTAATCCTATCTAATAAAAGAGAAACATGGTAATTAGCCATACGACCGCTACCCTTCCCATTGGCTAATCAGCGAGATATGCAAATTAATCACCAGCCAAGATGGTGGCTAATTTGCATATGTAGGCTCCAAGCCACGGACTGAGGCTTTAGGCCTGGGTAAGGGAGGAGCCAGCCAGCGATCGTTGAGCCAGTGATGGTTGATGGCGGCAATGGCGGGGGAACCGGGGTGGAGCCAGCCAGCGATCCTTGATGTCAGCGGCTGCAGGGAGCTGGGGGTGCCCCGGCCCAGGCCTAACACCTCGGCCAGAGGCTTTAGGCTTGGGCCAGGGAGGAGCCAGCCAGCAATTGTTGATGGCAGCAGAGGCAGGGAGCTGGGGGTGCCCCAACCCAGGCCTAAAACCTTGGCCTGAGGCTTTAGGCATGGGTCAGGGAGGAGCCAGCCAGTGATCCTTGATGGTGGTGGAGGCCGGAACCGGCGCAGCCAGCCAGCGATCCTTGATGGCCATGGTGGCTGGGAGCTGGGGGTGCCCTGGCCCAGGGCTAATGACTCGCCAGAGGCGTTAGGCCTGGGCAGGGGCCAAACCAGCAATTGGTGTGAACTACAGAGGAAACACCTTTTCTGACTGCTGATTGGTTAAGCTCCCTGTATGCCACTGGTAATATTCTTAGTAACTTGGGTAATATGAGTCCAAAAAGTGATCTAGGGTTTTTTTTACCACACTCCTGGAGAAAAAAAGGAAGGTCTGCTGCTGGAGGGTTAAGAAATGTCATATCCTGTCCTAGCCAGTTTGGCTCAGTGGATAATGCCTTGGCCTGCCCAACGCAGATTCTGGGTTCAATTCTGACCAAGGGCATGTACCTAGGTTGCAGGTTCCTCCCTGGCTCCAGCCCAGATCAGGGCTCATGCAGGAGGCAACCAATCAAAGTGTTCCTCTCACTTTGATGTTTCTCTCTGTCTTTCCCTTTCTCTTCCACATTCTCTAAAAATCAATGGAAACATATCCCCAGGTAAGGATAAAGAAAGAAAGAAATGTCATATCCTATGAAAGACACTTCTTGAAAATGCCTAAAGAAAGTTGTCATTTTTTCATGGTAAAGAGACTGGAGTCCGTGTTGATGAAAACACCTTGGTGGCTGCGGTGACTGGCAGTGGCTGCAATAGTGGGGTGATGGGGCTGGTGCTTTCCCCTGATCAGCCCGGTCGACTCTCACAAAGGGAGGCCAGACTGCGGCTTAGGCCCGCTCCCCAAGGGGAGCAGGGAGCAGGTAGTAGGACATCCCCTAGGGCTCCGAGTATATGATAGGAGGCAAGCTGGGCTGAGGGAACCCCCTCCCCAGTGCACAAATTTTTGTGCACCAGGCCCCTAGTAACTATTATAATAAGAAATAAATGATGTTAAAAAAAACAAAAAGAGAGAGATGTAAGGCTCCGGGGTGACGAGTGAATTCAATAGGAGCTTCTTGTCCAGCCTTCTCTCTTGCTTCTCTCTTGCTACACCTTCTCATTGGCATTTTTATTTTCATCTTTCCCGCCTCTTGTTTTCATCTCCTCTTGTTTCAAAGCCCTAATGGTAGCAGGATACGACTGCCGCTGTGGCTACCTGCCCAAATCCTAAACAAGGCCTTGGGGGGGCGGGGGCAGACACCTTGCCCAGGAGCTTTTAGGAACATTGCCCGGGCTCTCTAGAGATGGGCCTGGGCACTAGTGTTGTTGAACCTTCCTGGGGAGTGCAGGACCCTGAGAGCGTGCATCAGAGCCATCTGGGAGCTTATTGAAAACACGTATTTCTTAGACCCACCCAAGACCTAGGAATCAGAACTTTTGGGCTGGGCTTCAGGTATCTTCACATTGAACAAGCGCCCAGCACTTTGGTCAGCCGCTTGCTACAATTTGAGAGCTCCAGACATGGAGGGTCTCTCAGGGCCCTGTTCTCTTTGACAACCTGTGCTTCTGTCACCTGGGTAACTGCGTCTTCTCAGGTGCGGGCCAAGGCTCCCCAGCGGGAGAAGCCAGAGGACATCATCATCCGGGGGGTCTGGCTCTTTCTGGAGCTCACCAAGGGAGAACAGGAGAGAAAGAGTCTGCACCCTCCCACCTCCACACTTTGGACATGCTCTGCCCAGCAGGCAGGCTGGGCGCCTGCACTCCTGGAGGGCACAACACAGTGTTCCCACCCCCACCCCATCTTTGTCTCTTCAGCCCCAGGACAACACAGGGCACAACAGAGCAGGTGATCATACATCTTTGTTGATTGGCTATTTGATTGATTGATTGATTGATTAAATGAAGACATTGTCCTATTAAAAGAAAATGCTGACCCGCACCCCATCAACCTGCACCCCCCTCTGGACCAAATAGCCTCTCTTTGGGGAAGGGCTGGCACTAACAGTTTTTGAAACTTCTCAGGTGGTCCTAATGCACAGCCAGATTGAGAACAGCTGCCACAGGGCCTTGCTTCTCAAAGTGGCCAGGGACCTCCTGGGGCACTTGTTCAAGGCCTGGACTCCAGAGCCACAGACTCAGATCATCTGGGGGGATGAGGGCCATAGGATGGTTTGTAGTTCTGACCCCGGAGACCAACAGCCCAGGGCTTGGATACTGACTCTGTCATTTATTAACTGGTCACCGGTGCACCTTCACTGCCTGTGTTTTATTCTCCTCGTCTGTACCAGTAAAATGGGAACCTCCTAGAATTGTTGGGGAAATAAATGAAATAATGAGTAGAAAGATGTCTGGCACAGAGGAAGTGCTTAACCAATGTTAGCTGTTCTAGGAGGGGAACCTCAGAGGCCACCCATTAAAAAGCACACACGGTTCTGAGTCACGAGACCATTGGAGTCCTACCCTGCTTCAAGACCCAACAGAACTCCCAAACTTCCCCCGAGCCAGGAGAGAAAGGGCCTGCCCCTCAGGTCTGTGGACTGGCCTGACCAGTGCCAGACACACAAAATCCCTGGCCCCGCATCTTACACGTTCGTGTGGACTGTGTCTTCACCTCAATCACATTTTTAAAGCTGTTGTAGTTGAATTTATAACTCCCTTTATACATGTGACTGTTTTATGGGCCCAGCACGCTTCCGCTGCGCGACTCTGCTGCTGTTACATGTGACTGTTTTAAATTGATAAGGGTAATCTATAAAGATTGACTGGGGGTGGTTTGGAAGCCACACTGAGTGGGCTCCTATCCTGCCTCCGCTATCGCTGTGTGAGCTTAGACAAGAATTTGTCATTATTATTACCGTCATCATCTCATATAAGCATTACAAATATGTGCCACCCAGTTTATTCATGGCACCAACTAAGTCTAGAAGTTAAACGGACCCTCAGGAAGATGCACCATGCCTATCTCGTGACTTTGACCTCTCCAGGGTGAACTCATGCCACAAACCCAGGGGGCTGGAGGCCTCTGGTTTCAGGAACTTGGCCCTAGAAGGAAGCTTGATTTGGCAGTGTCCCAAGCCCTGGGGTGGCCTGACTGTCTGACATGGCATGAGCAAAACTAAAGGGCTTCCTGGCTGTGTGCAGGAAAAGCTGGAAAGGCAGGATCCCACCCCAAACTCTCATCCTCTGACCCCAAAGTCATCCTTAAAATCCTGTCTGCACCAGCTCCTGGGTTCCTGGGTGGGAGCCTCTATTCCCCAGTCTCCCAGCCCGCCTGGGCCTCTTGCTCTACCCACCTCCCATCCTGAACCTGGCCTGGAACACACTGCCCTCAGCCCTCCTCTCTTGTTACCTAGAGCTGTGCCTAAACGGGGTCAGCGCTGCCTTCTGTCCTTGCCAGATGTGTCCCAGGATTCCACCACCCAAATCATGTGGGTGCGTCTGTCCTTGGGCAGTGTTTTTCCACTTGCCTCTGAGTGGGCACATGGCGTCTGAAGAGGGTGGGGGAGAGCTCTTCTCCCACATGCCGCTGTCCCACCCAATGTCTGGAAGGTGGGGGAGTGGCACCAGGTAAAATAGGGGCAGTCTGTCCCCTTCTACTACAGTGGGGCCTTGACTTACGAGTGTCCCGACTAATGAGTTTTTTGAGATACGAGCAGTCTCTCGGCCGATTTTTTGCTTTGAGTTGCGAGCTAAAATTTGGGTTATGAGCCAGCTTCAGATACACCACCGCTAGTTGGCGCAGCGAACGTCACAGTGAACGCCACAACATCAGCCCAGCATCACGTGTCTCACTCGTTCATTTTAAGATTTGACATACGAGTAATTTGAGTTACGAGCTCCGTCACAGAACGAATTAAACTCGTAAGTCAAGGCCCCACTGTATATTCTGGTTCCTCCTTTCCTCCCCGGAGCCCTTCATTCTTCCTCCCTTTGCCAGTGTCTGCAGAATGGAGATGCCCAGCGACGAGGTAAGGAGGGCAGACTGGTAGGGGTATGTGCACGGACAAAGGTTGGGGAGCTGAGGGTAGGCAGAGGGCAGGAAGTGTTTTCTCTGTGCATCCCTGGCCTCTCCTGCCTGCGGGCAGGTAGAGGGGATGCTGTGGTAGAAGGTGAGGCCCCACTTTGTGTTGTCAGGCCCAGGCCAGGGCTCCCAAGTCTGTCTTCCTTTGTGCTGGTGACCAGCCATTCTACCTCCTAGGGTTCTCCTGCACCCCAAGCCCCAGGTCAGTCTTCCCAGAGTTCCCCTTTCTTGTAGCTCCAGACAGCAAGCACAGGCCCCTTTGGTTCTAAGGATTTATTGCTGACCCTCCATAGTGGCTCACAAGTTACCCTTCCAAACACAGCCTGGCTTTGGACGGGACACCTGGGATCTGGACTCCCTCCTTCGTCTTCAGGAGTCCCCAGAGGCCCCTTCCCCTTCCTGCTCTCAGTGACCCTTCACACACGTGGGCCCCTCTTCCAGCCTGCAGGCCCGGAGAAGCCCTCTGTCGCACCAGGAGCACCAGTGGCGTCTACTCGGCTTCATTTGTCCCTCCAGTATCTTTATGCCCGAGGTCCCCAGCACCCCCAGAAGTGATCTGCTCAGGGGAGCACAGAAAAGCCCTCTCCCCTCCACCTGCACCGATTCCAACACATCGCTAAGGGCAGACATTCTCCTCTCAAAGGTTGTTATGTTTCTCACTTTCTCCCAGTAGGTTCTTTGGCCCTGCGAACACCCCTTCAAAGAGGAAAGAGCATTAGTCACCATAAGGTGTATGATTCTTATCAGATTACTTTCTTCAAAGACACCGGGAAGGGAGCGGCCCCTGGAATGGAGGACCGAGGTGACCAGGACTAAAGTCCTGGGTGTCACCACTTGGCTCAGAGCAATGTGTCCTGCATGGCAAGCCAAGCATTGTGTCCTGCATTGCGGGACAATGAAAATCCTGGCCTCTCCTGTGATCCCAACCGCAGCCTCGGGGTAGACCCTTGGCCCCCTCCGCCTACCCAGCCAAAGCTCTGGACACCCCCATGTTTATGTCAACAGAGCGGTTGCTAGAGGGGCAGGCTCCCGTCCGGCAGGGGGTGTCCAGCCCGTTGTTTGTGTACCTCGTCTCAGTAGTGACCGAGGGGCTGGCACTCTCGAGCTGGGTCTCTGGGGCAACGCGCTGTTGGGGTCCCAGCTGTTCCAGCACATAAAGCACCCGCTCCATCAACCTGCTCCGGTGTCTTGTTGCACCGAGTGAGAATTTAAACCTTCCCCTGGTGAGGCTGCTATTTTCCACCCGCCGCCTCCTGGCCTCTCTACTCCCTTCCTCATGAGGGCAGCTCGGCATCCAGCCGAGACCCAAGGAGTGGCCGAGCCTGGCCCTGTTCCCTCCTCCTCGGCCACCTCCTAGCTCCTCCGAATGTTTCCTGAACCAACCATGGGAAATGAGACCTGGAGAGGCAGGCTGTGGCTTCCTCTGGGCCTAACCCAGCTCCTTCTAATCTAGCCTCTGCCGCCTGGAGCAGGGCTGGGGCCCACAGGGGCAGTCTGGGAGATTCCCCTTTTATTTTCTATTCCCACTTATCAGCTGCCTGTCTCTATGCCTATCCCCCTACACACATATACCAGCTGCTGCCAGAGCCCAGTCTCCCTGAGCACCCCTTCTCCCCCAGTCCCCTTCGTGCCCCTCCTCCCTCAGAGCCTGACCCCCCCAAGTCCCGGCATCAGTAGGGCTGAATAAAGGGGTTAAGAGCGTGTGTATGGAAGCACAGAGCTCTCACTAGCTACGTGACCTTGGGCAAGTCACTTAACCTCTCTGGTCTTAATTTTCTCACCAAAAAATGAGGATAATACTACTACCTACCCGACATCCTTGTGAGGAGTTCATTTATGGGGCCTGGGTAACCAGTCTCAGGCCCCAGTCGGGCTGTGCTCGCGTCTGCTCTCACTGTAAGTGAATTCCAGGCAGGATACCACAATGGGGAAAGCATGGGACTTGGGTTCAGATCCCAGCGTCCCACTGACTCCTGGTATGATCTTAAAGTAGAAGCCATACTTCCCAGTGTCCTCCATGCAGGAGGGTCATATTGATAGAAACTTACTCAGTGGTGCTAACGTGGGGGTGGGAATGCCTGCCCTAAAAACAGTGTAGTAGCAGCTGCAGGAGGAGGACGCAGGCTCCTGGCATCTGATCCCCCAGATTAGCTGCCGCATTCTGGGGCCGACGGGGGAACGGGTCTGGCTTGGAAAGAAGAGCTAAGGACCAGCCAGGAATTCAGGTCCCCAGGAGGTGCCATAAATAGCCAGAGCTGTCCAGGGCCTCCAGAGATGGGGGGCGGGGGGGAGCTGGAAAGGAGCAGTGGAAAAAGGAAGCTGTCAGTCATCAGTCCAAGGGAAGGTCTAGGGAGCTCACTCAAGTATCAAAGGAAAAACTGTGTATGGGTGTGGCAGAAGCGAGGGGTCACCTCTTCAGAGAGGACGAGCCTGGGACCACCTCTGCACCTCCCAACGTCACTGGGTCAGAACATTTGCGCCACACTGTTCGCCTCCACCCTGCGATGCTTGGGAGCCAGCCCTCTCCTCATTTCCCTCCCTTGGACCGTCCTGGAAAAGGAAGGTGCGAACACAGAGGCCCAAAGGTGCTAAGTGATTTGGCCAAAACCACACAGTGAATCAAGGGCTGAGATGGGGATTAAACATGGATTTTTTCCCTCCCAATCGAGGGTTACACGCAACAGCCAAAATATCAGAACCTGTCCTCAGGGAAGAAGTCAGGGGGACGGGGAACAGAAAGGACTCTTCCTCCCTTGCCCGAGCACATCACTGTAGCTGTTGATAACGGTGTGGAGATATACTCGTCAGAGCTAGCTGGGTGCAGCCCTGGAAATAGGACCTGGGCTCAGAAGACTGGACTTGCCTCGTGTAATCTTGCACAAATCCCTTCACCTTTCTGAGCCGCAGGTCCCTAACTCCCAAAACAAGGCCCATAATTCACGCCCCGTGTGAGAAGGGTGAGAGGACTAAGTGAGATCATGCACCACGAGCTGCCTGATGGTGCCCAAAGGTTACAGAGACTGGGAGCACCTGGTGAGCCTCGCTTTCCTCGTCTCTGTGTTCCTGGTGTTTACCACAGTGCCTGGCATATAGGAGCCCTCAATAAATGTGGATCGATGGAAGAATGAATCAATCTTTGCATTTCAGTGCTGTGTGTTGTGTGATGATGATGATAATAATGTGTGCTTGCTGTTTATCAGCTAGCGCCTCCTTTCCTTGTGGACACAGGCACTCCTATCACCATCCTGTGCTTTTACCCCTGGAAAATGCCTGAAAAAATTAATCTCTGGATAAGAATGCCTTTCGTAATAAACCCAATGGGTAGGGTGACCATATAGTTTTTTGTCTATATGGGGCCAATTTGGGAGCGAAAGGGGCACTGGTAGGAATTATGCCTGGACAACAGGTATAAACCATGACTATCCCAGGCAAACAAAACTACCTGGGCACCTTTGGGCACCATGCTGCTCGGCGCTCTCAGGAGAAGAGCGCCCCAAATCCTCCGAACCATCCTGACTCCTATTCTCCAGTCAGACTGTGGACAGGGTCCCCCACCTTCTTATCTCCACCAGCCAAACCTATTGGGAGCTGTGTTCAGCCCAGTTCCCCACCCTTCCATTGCCCTGAGAGTGTTCTAGAATGTTTGTACTGTTCCCGATGTGAAAAACCTGTGGCACCTGCTAAGGACCTGTGGTGAGCCCTGCAAAAACATCCATCCATCTCCCGACACTGTGCCAGCTCAGGGATTTCTCGAGGCGCCCCATCTCTCGTTAGTTCCCATAGGCTTATGACTGGTCCCTCTGCTTGTGTTCTTTCCCACTTTTGGTCTATTCTCAACCAAGCAGGCTGAGCAATTCTGTGAAAACCTAAGTCAGATTATGCGTCTCATCTGTTCAAAGACAGTGGCTCCCCAACTCACTCAGAGAAAAACAGCCCATAGGGCCCCAGCCCATTTAGCCCTTAATTATCTCTCCGGCCTCATCTCCTAGGACTCTCCACACACACAGGTGTTCTGAGGGCCCTTGCACCTGCTCTTTCTCTCCTCGAAACACTTGCCCCTTAGATATCCATATTATTATTTCCCTCACCTCCTTCCGATCTTTTCCCAATTCTCTCCTTTTCAAAGTCCTTCCCTGGCCATCCTATGAGAATGTAACACCCTCCCTTGTCACTCTGTCCCCCTTCCCTACTTTCTTCCTTAGCATTTAGCTCGCCAAATAGATCATATGTATTACTTATCATGTTTATTGTCCAACCCCCTCAATCTCTGTGAGAGCTTGGTTTTCGTTTGTTTTGTTCTTTACTATATCCCTGGTATCTGAAACAGCACCTGGCACATCATATATGCTCAATAAATATTTTTTAAGTGAATAAAGAACTGACCGAGAGGAAACATAGCATTGTGGTTAACGTTTGGCCTCTGGAGTAAAAATCCTGGGTTTTAATAAAATACATAGAAGAAGACATAGGTACTACATTTATAGACCTTGGTCTCAGGGAGGGTTTATGAATTTGACCCCAAAGGCAAGGGAAGTAATAGCAAAAACAAATGAATGGAACTATATCAAACTAAAAACCTTCTGCAAAGCAAAAGACACCATCAACAAACAAAAAGGCAACCAACTGAATGGAAAAAGATATTTGCAAACAATACTTCTGATAAGGGGCTAATATCCAAATTATATAAAGAATTCATACAACTCAATAACAACAAAAACACCAACCAATTCAAGTAAAAATAGGCAGAGAACATGATTAGACACTTTTCCCAAGAATACATACAAATGGGCAACAGATATAAGAAAAATACTCAACTCCACTAGCTATAAGGGAAATGCAAATCAAAACCACAATGAAATACCACCTTACACCTTTCAGAATGGCTATTATCAATAAGACAAGAAACAAGAAGTGTTGGAGAAAATGTGGAGAAAAGGGAACCCACATACACTGCTGGTGGGAATGTAAATTGATACAGCTACTATTGAAAATAGTATGGAGCTTCCTCAAAAAATTAAGAGTAGAGCTACCATATCACTAGCAATGCCTCTTCTGAGTACCTACCAGAAAAATTTGAAAACATCTATAATAATCAAATCAACTGAATGGCTGAACAGCGGAACGACTGTCTGGACAACCTTCTGGACGAAGCCAGGGCTGCGAGGGCCTATTCTTGCATGAATTTCATGAATCAGGCCTCTAGTTTATCCATAAAGACATATGTACCCCTATGTTCATTACATCATTATTGTCAGGGGTCAAGATATGGGAACAACCTAAATGTCCTCCAGTAGGTGACTGGATGAAGAGGATGTGGTACATAGATACAATGAAATACTGACAATCACAATAATATGGATGGATCTTGAGAGTATTGTGCTAAGTGAAATAAGTCAGATGGAAAAGGACAAGAACCATATGATTTCACACATGTGGAATATAAAACAAAGCAACACAAGAAAAAGCAAACAAACAAAAAAACACAAGAACAAAAAACCTTATAGACACAGACAACAGTATGGTGTTTACCAGAGGGGTTGTATATGAATACATATACCAGCCAGCGGGGGAGAGGAGAGAGAGTAGGTGAAGCCATCCCCACCTGCCAGCTTCCTGTCTTTGCCTACTGATAAATAGGGATACTCATGGCCAGATTTTCCATTCCTCCCCATCCTGGCGCCCTCTGTCACTCAATTAAAAAAAGATAGGAGAGGGCCTGGGGGAGGGGTAGACAGCCTCTGCTTATAAAGCCTGTCGCGTAGCAGGGTGAGCACACTCAGCAGGCCTGCCCAGTCCTCTGCCTGTCATCCCCAGCAGATTTAGCTGCTGACAGCTGCTTAGGACTTTGCTGCCAGGCCCTGGCCCAGACCGCCTCCTCTCCTCTCTCTCAGTGACTCCCCAGCCACAGCCCCACCATGGCCCAGAAAGAAGAGGCTGCCGCTGCCGCCACCACCACCGAGGAGTCTGTGCCTGCCTCCCAGAATGGCGAGGATCTGGAGAACCTGGATGACCCCGAGAAGCTGAAGGAGCTGATCCAGCTGCCCCCCTTTGAGATCGTCACGGGGTGAGAGCTGGTGTGGCCTGGGTCCTCCTCCCTAGAGGAGCAGGGGCTGGGGACAGGCAGGGGGATTTAGGACAGTCATAGCAGGAGTCAGGGTCCAACTGTGAACGTGCGCAGGTGTGCAAGGTAGGGGCTGCTGGAGACACAGCAGCAATCTCGCTTGGCTTCTTGAGGTGACACCCTGGACCCTCTAGTCAGGGGGGGTAGGAGGAGTTCCTTGGAGGCAGTGCAACCACCGCTGAAGCCTCCTGGTCTTGGGACATCACCCGCCTCTCTGTTCAGTCCCAGGGAACCTTGTAAGGACACTGGCACATTTAAATGTGGCCCCAGTCATAGGGCCTCCTCCCTCCCTTCTCTCTGCTTCCCAGTAGGCCTCTCCTCTATCTGCATGTCTCCCTCTTTGGTTCTCAACTTTCCTAATGCCGCGACCCTTTAATACAGTTCCTCATGTTATGGTGACCCCCAATTTCACTGTTACAAATTGAACATAATGAAAGCATAGTGATCAATCACAAAAACAATTATGTAATTATACATGTGTTTTCCGATGGTCTTAGGCGACCCCTGTGAAAGGGTCGTTTGACCCCCAAAGGGGTCACGACCCACAGGTTGAGAACCACTGCTTTAGAGCCTCCCTCAGGAGGGGAAGATCCTAAAATAGGATCATCCTTCCCCAGGCCTGAGTGAGAAGCAGTTTTGTCCTTGTTCAGTCTTTTCTGAGCTTCCCCAGGGCCTGTCCACCTCCACCCCCAAGGAAACAGGTCACAGTACAGATAACAGAGGCTAGGCCAGGAGCTTCTGGACAGAAGAGGGACCCCACCCCTGTAGCCACAGCCCAGCCTGGAGGAGCCAGGACCCAGAGCAAAGGGTGAGGAGGCCCCACGCAGGGGCTGCTTACAGGGTCCTTCTGTCTTGTCCACATTGTGCGTCTCTAGGATTAGCACCAAGTGGGTCTTCTTCCTCTTCCCTCTGTGTCCCTTTAAGAGAAGACCCTGCTAAGTTTCTAAGCGAAGAATAAGAGGGGGATACGTGGGGCCACATTTCCTCCTGAACCAAGGTTTCCCCCCTGGGGTCCAGCAAGGCGCACAGGCAGAGGAGTCGCACTAAGGGGCGTGGTGCCTTCAAGGGGCAGAAGGATCCCTGGGTGGCAATGTGACCTGCCACTTTAAGCTTGGCAAGTCACTTTCCAGTCCAGCCTCCGTTTTTTCATGTGTAGCATGAGCAAGCTACGCTAGCTGATTTCCAAGCTCCCTTCTAGCTCAGGAATTTTCCAATTTCTAAGCGAACCTTAGGGAAATGCATCCTAATTCCAGAGGCAAGAATTCAGGGTAGAGCATTTGCCCATACCCAACCAAAGCCGCTCTCAACCTAGGATTAAAAAAGCAATGGGCACAGATGAATATTGACATAGGGGCCGCCGAGAGCCGCAGGCCAGCAGAGTCCTCGGTTCCAGGAGCTCGCTATGGAAGGAGACCCTTTTTCTGTCCCCTAAGCACGCTGGTGCACGCTGTCCTGGTCTCGCAGACGAGCACACATGCGCCTACTCGGTGCAGGCTGTGATCTCCCCACACAGGGACAGGGTAGGCTCTGAAGAGAATCAGACTGTGTTTGTTGAGTTAAATAGGCTTTGGAGTCCCAGGGTGGCGGGTCCTAACGGGTTAAGTCCTCTCGTGTAACATCTGTCCAGCTCTTTATAAGCATGGCAAACGTTCACATGCATGAGCTCATTCAACCCCCAGCACAGTGCTAGGAGAGGGAGCTATAGCATTGTCACTCTCAGACGGGGAAACTGAGCGAGGGAGATTGAGTGACTTGTCCAGGACCTCAGAACCAGTAAGTGGCAGGTCGTCTGACTCCAGCCAAGTGACCTTTCCACTGTTCTCTTACTCATTCTGGTTCCCAGGTTTACCAAGCAGAGCTCCACCTGTCTCCATCTGCAGGGCAGCGTGGTTCAGAGGCTTTCCCTGACCTGTGGCTCAGAAAAAGGGTCACAGGTCGGGCAGCTTTCTGGGCAGCTCAGGGGGGAGGTGGAGCCCTGAGTGTTTCCTGGCCACAAGTGACAGCTGTGGAGAGCTGTCTCCTGGGCCCCAGGGGTAAACAGGCAGCTTAAAATAGCCCAGAGGTGCTGCTATGTCTATGCAGGGACAGGATGAGGGAGTGACTTTCCTCTCCTTTCTTCTCCAGATGCCCTAGAGTCAAAGGGGTCCCAAGCAGGTCCTCTCCTAGCCTGTGCCACAGGGGTGAGTCTGTCCATACTACTCCTTAGAAGTGTCACAAACTAGCAGAGAGCAGGTGGCTTTTTAGCAAAGAGTCTGAGGTGAGAAAGGAGTACTGGGTAGGAATAGAGAGAGATACCTGCTTGTCATGATTCTGGTTTGAAGAGGGCACTCAGGATAGAAGGAGACCTAAGACCATCCTATATAATAAAAGCCTAATATGCTAAGTGTCTGGTCAACTGGTAGGCCATTCAACCAATCAAAGCATAATATGCTAATGATATGCTAAGGTCTCTCAACCGCTTGCTATGACGTGCACTGACCACCAGTAGGCAGACAGTCAACTGGTCAACCAGTCAGTATGACACACACTGACCACCAGGGGGCAGACGCTTCGACTGGTAGGTTAGCTTGCTGCTGGGGTCTGGTCTATCAGGACTGAGCAAGATGGGCCAGACATGCCCTGGAGCTCTCTCACAGTCCCCTGGCTGGCCAACCTCTCATGTCCCTCCCCAGCTCTGATTGTGCACCAGTGGGGTCCCTCGGCCTGGCCTGTGCCCTTTCACAATCTGGGACCCCTCAGGGGATGTCAGAGAGCAGGTTTTGGCCCGATCCCACAGGCCAGGCCAAGGGACACCACTGGTGCATGAATTCGTGCACCGGGCCTCTAGTTACCAATAACTTGGAGGATAGTGTTAGAAGGGGATCTAAAGCTGTAGTGGTGGGCCCCCCGCCAGCTCACATTGGCTGAGAGTCAACTGTGCATCTCTCTTCCCAAATCCGAGTTCTTGAAATCGCAGTAATGCAAGTGTTTACTACAGAAGTCAGCAAAGTTAGAAATGAGGGTCTTTTCACTTTCTCTCAGTTTCCTGGGTGCTAAGCTAGCACACCACTGAAAGACAGGAGCCTCTGAAAGTGATAGGAAGAGTAGAGAAGGGCTGAGGTTGGTAGTGCTTAAGATGGGCTCTGAGGGTTAAGATTTGAGGCCAAAAAAAGGCCCCATCCATCAATGCTAAGTCTAATTTTTGAGCATCAGTAGTTGATCAAAACCTGAGGGGTTCAGCTACTCAACCTATCTTTCAGATGAGGAAACCAAGCCTTGGAGGGATGAGTAATTTGCCCAAAGCTAGTGGATGGAGTGGGGCGTGCACCCCAGGACTGTCTGACTCCAAATTGTCACGCCGTGTCTAAAAAAGCCATAAAGAGGAGTCATTTGTAGTCAACAAATATTTATTGAGTAGGAATCATTTATTTGCTGCCCGTTTCCTCCACTACTATTTAACTTCCATAAGGATAGGGATGTTGCCTTTTAACTGCTTTGTCCCTAGCACCAAGAATAATACTCAGCCCATGCCCAACCAAAGCCACCCTCCACCTAGGATTAAAAAAGCAATGGGCACAGATGAATATAGACATAGGGGCCGCCGAGAGCCTCGGGCCAGCAGAGTCCTTGGTTCCAGGAGCTCGCTATGGAAGGAGATCCTTCCTTCCATAAGTATTTGTTGGTAATAAGTATTTGTTGTTGAATAAAGGAGTGAACTAATGAGGAGCACCTATTGTGTGCCGGGCTCTCTGTAAGGCATTGGGATAGGGAATTAATTGCAGGGGAACTTCTAAAGGAGAGAAATTCAGGATGTATGAAGATCCAGCAGCAGTAGGCCCAGAGAGGATTTCACTGGTCCCCGGCTGCCTCTGGACTCAGCATGCTCTAGGGAAGCACCAGGCCACCAGGATTGGTTGTGTCCCATCTCTCCATCCAGTGATGGGTGACTGACTGTGGCTTAGCCTGGTAGCACCTGTGTGTTTGTCTTTGCCTCTAGTTATTTGTATATGATTTTGCACGAAGCTGAACCTGCTATCAAGGGGTTATTATGGAACAGAGATGAATGGCACATGCAGTGATTTCCCTTCCGGACACTGCTTTAGTTTCCAGTAGTTTACTCTGGCTGAGGGACAAGGCAGGGTTCAAAGGAAAGGGACAGGCAAGGAGTGAGGGGCCTTCACACCATTGTTAATGCCACAAGCCCCACACCCCTTACCCTGGACTCTGGAGCATGCTGGGAAGGTTTGGTCCATAAACAATAGAAGACAGGATGGCATGGCTCAGTGGTTGAGTGTAGACCTATGAACCAGGAGGTCACCATTTGATTCCTGGTCGGGGCACATGCCTGGGTTGCAGGCTCGATCCCCAGGAGGCAGCCGATCAATGATTCTCTTTCATCACTGATGTTTCTATCTCTCTCTCCCTCTCCCTTCCTCTCTGAAATCAATAAAAATATATATATATTAAAAAGAATAGAAGACAGCACTGACTCTGACCACCCTGGTCTCCTCTCCAATGAGGGCCAGTGGAAGGTCAGAGCTCAGTGTAAAGATGGCGCTGCTCAGGAAAAAGGCGTGGACTCAGGGCCTGCCTAGGTCAGAATCCTATCCAGAACTGCCAATCAGGAGCAGGCAGCCCACCACACCCCTTCTCAGGGCTAGGAAGTCGTCTGTTCCAACTCTCAGCTTCTCTCCACTCCTCCTTCAGTTGAGGCCCACTTTAGCATTCACTTTGAAAGTTGTCTGAAAATGGAAAAGGAACCTGAAACTGGCAATTCTGCCTCTTTTGAACAGGTCTAGTGAAAGAAAGCTGAAATGAGTCAACACTCAGTTACCAGTGAATGGATTTTCCATTCCCTAGATTATCTTGGAGCAAATATTTAATCTCAGACCAGCATCTACTGCCCTCCAGGTTGCTTCTTTTCACTGTATAGATTTTTGTTTAGAAAACGCAAATGTTTTTAAATGTGAACATGGGAAGATATATATATCATAGGCCCAATGCATGAAATTCATGCAAGGGGCTTGGCCCCCTCCACTGTGGCTTCGTCCAGAAGGATTTCCAGTCTAATTAGCATATTATGCTTTTATTATTATAGACATGTGTGCATATATATATATACACACACATATATATGTGTATATACATACATACATACATGTGTATATATGTATACACACCTATGTATATATACACACATTTACTCACATCCCTTCCCTTCCACCAAGCAGACCATCATCCCAATTTTTTTCTAGATATCTGGAGTCTCAGTTTCCTGCCTAGAGAATTGCAATGCCCAGTCCAATACCCTGGGTCTAAGCAGATGAAATGTGAATGGCCTTGACTGCAGAAAGTATGAGAAAGTGGTACTTAAAGAGGCTGGGGGTAAGAATAATGCTGTTGGTTTCTGTGCCTGAAGAAGCAACTGAGCCCAGGTATAAAAAATTCTACCATCTGCATCTCTCTCCTGACCACCACTCCAACACACACACACACACACACACACACACACACACACCACTTTAGCAGTAACTTATCTGCTGGGGTTCAGAGTATAAGTAAATGTGGTCCACCGGCATATCATACTACTTAGAAAAAAATGTTTGTGATAATGTAAGAAGTGTCACTGTTTCCCCTTCTACCAGTGGGCATAACGTGTTGGCTTAGTTTGTGATTCTGTAATGTCACCCAAGATGAACATGTTGTCTTAGCTCCCTGGGGAAGTTTCAGAGCTCTACCAACTCTGTTGCCCTGGTTTCCCTCAGGGGCCCAGCTCTTTCAGTCCGTGGGAATTCCCAAAGAACATCACTTGATCTTTATGCTCCTTCCAGAAGACCAAACTGGAGAAGCCAAGCAAACCCAGTCTCTGAGGAAGCCCAAAGGAAAGGCTGGGAGCCAAGGCCTTCCCTGACTATCCTTTCCCCCTTGAAAGCACTTCCCTCTCTGAGGCATCTATTTTGTCTTTCTATTGTCTCTGCTGAGGGGCAGGGCAGACCATGAGGCTGCTGGCCAGAGGGGTTAGAAAATGATATTTATAGAAGTGAACTTTCCTCCTCTCCCTTGGGTTTCACGTTTCTCTTGGTCCTCTCCCCTTGCCCAGGGAAGGACGAGGGAAAAACACCAGAGCTTAAGAGGGGCTGAGAAAGCAGCAGTCTCAGACCATCAGGCCAACTGGCAATTGCACGCTGGGCCAAATTCATACTCTAGGCTGGACTATACTTGGCCAAGTTGGTGCAATACTTCTGGGGGTTCCAGAAGGAAACCCGAGGGACCACTGACAGCCATTGCTGAAGCCCTCAAGCCAATCACGAAGTCATGAAAACAGCAGGTCCTCCAATAACCACGTCTTTTTCAACATTTCATTATAACATTGATGAGATGCCATCGGAACTTAAATCTTGTTTATATCATTTAGCCTATGGTAAAATTGGGTTCTTATATGTTGTTTTGGTTAAAGTCGCAGAATTTATTGACAACATGAAGTGAGGACTTCTGAGAATCTATCATACAGGTGGCTCTGGATTAGACTCGGGGTGGGGTGGCGTGGTCTGGCAAAAGGCCTTGAAGAGCAAAAAAGGACTTGGGCGAGAAAGGTAAGCTCCGTGCTTCTTGGAAGGGAAAAGCCACTCGGGAAGAGAAGGGGTCATTTAGCAACCGCGAAGTTCAGGAGTGGTCTGGTGGGTGAGTTTATTAGGGAGAGCTAATCCCAGCAGGGGCTGAAAGAGGAGAGGGGCAGCATCGGGTCATCCATTCTCCCAGAATACTAAGTCAATAACAAACACATCCAACCAGGGACAGAGGGGCTTAGAGAGCTAAGTATAGCACCCAAAGGAACTCCTGGGGCTGGGTCCTCAAACACATCCATCTCTGAAGTGGAAACTTAACTTGCCAGCAAGGGACACGGAAACTTGGGGAGAATAAAGTTGGTGATGGGAGGAAGGGCACACTGCAGGGCAACAGCTCAAGTTTACTCAGCTCTTTGGCACCTGCTGCTTACCCCTAACAAGCCAAGGCCCTGGGATGCCAGGGATTCCCCTGCAGCCCAGGGAGTTAGCTGACCTCTTTGGGGAAACAGAAGGCAGGGAGAGAAGCAGCAGAGAAGTTAATGGTTGCCTCGGGATATCTTCTGGGGCAGCCAGAGACATTGCATTTTTGTTTTTATTTTTATTTTGAGAATTTTTATGAGTTTATTTGAGCCAAACTGATGACATCTGCTTGGGGGCAAGATCCCAAATGCTCCCCAGAGATGACATTTTTTAAAAAGAAAACATTCAACCTGTCCAGCTGGTGCTAGTCATCCCCTGCTCTCCCTCTGGCACTTTCACGCTCTCCTATTCTAGCTCCTTGGCCTTCAAACCTGCACAAATCTTCCTATTTTAGAAAAACACTCCCCTCCACATAAAGATAGAAACAACCTTCAACTCTGATGTCCTGTCTAGTAGTCTGTCTGCACTTTTCTCCCCTTCTTCTTACTACTAAACTTTTCAAAGACTGGCCGCAGTGGTTCAGTGTTTGAGCGTCAACCTATGAACCAGGAGGTCACATGCCTGGGTTGTGGGCTTGATCCCCAGTTTCTCTCTCTCTCCCTCTCCCTTCCTCTCTGAAATCAATAAAAATCTATTTTAAAAAAACCAAAAAAACACAGCCTTTTTCTGCTGCTTTCCTTTCCTTGTCGTCCATCTCCCCTTGAAGCCACTGAACATATTCACCACCAAGTCTGGTTTCCTCAGACTCCAAGTGGGCTGTCTCTATTTCAGGCTTTCTCCAGCTTCACTCTGTCTGCTTGAAGCCACAACAGCCCTCTTCTGTGGGCATGACTTTTACTGTCTTTCTCTCTTTTCTTTTCTGTGCACCATTCCGGAAGTACTGCAACAGATAAGCAGAATAGACGGAGCAAGCTCCTATTCCACCTCCCTGCTCCAAAAATTCATTTAATATATCATCCTTGGGTAGAGGCCATATCCGATATTAAAATGGTAACAACAGATACTATACTCGATCTTAGCCAAAGAGAAGCAATTTATTGTGTCTTTTGTTACTCAAGAACCTGTAACAATTCTCTATTGCCTCCTGAATCAAGGCTAAACTTTCAAGAGCCTTGATATGTCCTTCACTCTACCTACTCCTTTTTAGCAGTTTTCTATTGTTTGCAGCTGTCTTATTTATATCTCTCCTGTCCAGCTAGAATCTAGCTGCTAGTTTATAAGTATCTGGAGGGTAGAGGCCAAATCTTAGAAGCTAAATCATATCAAGATACCCTTAGGTAGTGTGGCCTCCAAGATAAAAATTCTAGGACAACCTTTCTTTCACCTGAGGGAAAAGACAGGCTTGAGAAACAGTCACTAGGAGAGCGTGGTGGCACTGCAAACTGTAGGCCATTCTGAGGGAAGATGCAACATACATGAATGACAAGGAGGAGGAACGAAGCATGAAATGTTCTGCGAAATCTTTGTCTTGCTGTCATGAGAAATTGTATACGGTTGCTACTTTGTAAAATTACTATTTGAACACTGCTTTTCAAACCTGGCCACAAATTAGGATCATCTGGAGAGCTTTTTAATATGCTGATGCCTGGTCCCTCCTACCCCCAGATGTTCTGATTTAACTGGCTTTGTGTGGGGCCCAGGCATTACTGGCAGAGCCTTCCAGGTGCTTCTAATGTAGAGCCAGCTTAAAGAGACATTGACTTAGAAATGTAGGTGTGTGTTGTGCACAGCAAGTGTTGGTGGTTGTTTGGAGACCCTTCCTGATGGGGTGACCAGAATGCACCTCCAGAGAAACCCTGTGAGATGCTTTCATGCCTTTTTGTCCCTCATGCTGAGGAGGTCTGGCCCTAGGAAGAACTCATCATTCTCTCTTCTTCCCTGCCCCTTTGTCTTCTCGACCCCACAGGGAGCGGCTGCCTGTTAACTACTTCAAGTTCCAGTTCCGGAATGTGGAGTACAGCTCGGGGCGGAACAAGACCTTCCTCTGCTATGTGATTGAAGTGCAGGACAAGGGAGGCCAAGTGCAGGCATCCCGGGGCTACCTCGAGGACGAGCATGCAACTGCCCACGCGGAGGAAGCCTTCTTCAACACCGTCGTGCCAACCTTCGACCCGGCCCTGCGCTACAACGTCACCTGGTACGTGTCCTCCAGCCCCTGCGTAGCTTGCGCCGACCGCATCATCAAAACCCTTAGCAAGACCAAGAACCTGCGCCTGCTCATCCTGGTGGGGCGCCTCTTCATGTGGGAGGAGCCCGAGATGCAGGCTGCACTGAAGAAGCTGAAGGAGGCTGGCTGCAGGCTGCGCATCATGAAGCCCCAGGACTTCGAGTACATCTGGCAGAATTTTGTGGAGCAGGAAGAGGGCGAATCCAAGGCCTTTGAGCCCTGGGAGGACATTCAGGAGAACTTCCTGTACTACGAGGAAAAGTTGGCCGACATCCTGAAGTAGGCGACTGCGCTCAGCCTCACGTGAGTCATGGCACCATTACTCCAGTAACAGGGCTGAAGGCTGGAGGTCCCAGGTGGAACCAGTGGGGTTAGATTTTCCTTGGGAAAGATTTGATTTTTCTGCTTTGGGTTGACTGTAAAAACATTTTAGGACAGCGGTTCTCAACCTGTGGGTCGCGACCCCTTTGGGGGTCGAATGACCCTTTCACAGGGGTCGCCTAAGACCATTGGAAAACACATATATAATTACATATTATTTTTGTGATTAATCACTATGCTTTAATTATGTTCAATTTGTAACAACAAAAATACATCCTGCATATCAGACATTTACATTACGATTCACAACAGTAGCAAAATTACAGTTATGAAGTAGCAACGAAAATAATTTTATGGTTGGGGGGTCACCACAACATGAGGAACTGTATTAAAGGGTTGCGGCATTAGGAAGGTTGAGAACCACTGTTTTAGAAGATCCTCTCTCCTTTTATTTCCTCTAAATTCCTCTCCCTAAATCCTGTTCCCTCCTACTCTTTTATATCAGACTAACTTTCCCTATAACATGGAATCATAGGGTTGACAGGAATCTGAAAGCTTTCATGAGAAAGTCTGTATTAAGGTTTAGATGGCACAAGAGCCTACTACTGGAAAACAGCCTAGAATATATTTCAGTCCCCTAAATATGCCCCCATGGGCGTGTATCCAGAATTAGTAATGTAGATGCCTTGCTCCCACCTCCATTTGCAATCCTACCATTCCATTTTTTCCTCTAAAGCAGGTGTTTCATTCTATTGGGGGTAATTTTTTTTTTCATTTTTGAGACTTTTGAAATTCCCCAATTTTTGGCCAGAGCAACTTTCGTGTTTTCAAACAAATGATTCTGCTTTGAGGGAGACCAATACTTGCTGTGTGAATGTATAATGCAAGAACATTTTCCCAGTGTTGAAAAGACAGCAGAACTCAGAAAAAAATGCTGATTGCAGGGATGGGGATAATATAGCAACACACTCTTCCATGCAGGAATGTTTAAAGGGTTAAAAAATGTTTGTAAATTAGGCAGCCGCTCAGAAGTAGCCTCCTACAGATATCAAGATGTAATAGGAGAACTGGAGGTAAAAATTAGCTATTTAAGTAAATAATTAGGACACAATTAAGGCCGATTTGGCCTCTTGCTGAGGGTAAATTAGACTCTTACAGAAACAGGCCAATTACCCTCAGGAAAGAGGGTAAAGAATTCTTTACTATCTTTGTTTTAATTTGGTCTTTTCTAGTTTGCTCCCACAGCAATGCTATGTATGGCTAAGTCCCTTTACTAGGCGTGAGTTACTGATCAAAGTCCTCCAGTAACAGGGAATGGGTCTTCACCACCCTCTTTAAGAAACCTTAATTTTGGAATAACATATTACTAAAACACAAAAGAAGCATGCTTCCATGAAGTTATTCATTTTTGGTGTCTCTCTTAATATACTTAAGACTCACTTCATAAACACGTTTTGAAAATATCAATTTCTGGAGGTTGATGTTGGCAGGAGTGTGCTATTAGACATGCACTCAGGGTGCCTGGTCATCCTCCAGATCAGTGGTCGCCAACCGGTGGTCCGTGAGGTCCCAAAGGTTGGCAACCGCTGCTCCAGATGAGCATTCGCCAATCCATAAAGACACAATTTTCAGCCATTTCTTAAAAAAAAAACAGGACCCATTCATTCAATTCAGTGAGACTATGATCAGGTAATGTCACGTGGTACTCTACGCATATAAAATAAGACACCACTTTACATAGTAATACAATCAGATTTTTAAGGGTGACCTTTGAAGATACAAAATTAGCTTTTAAATTCCTTGAAGATTTTATTAGGGTAATTATAAACCCTACATAGATTCTACAGAAAGACTAGTAGCTTAACTTTTAACCCTAGTATACTTCTTAAACATCTTTCAGAGTCATGGGCCACTTCTTCCAGCTGCCTAACTAGCAAGTCCTCAGGGATTTGTGTATGTTGTTGTTGTTTTTCCCTCATTAAGTCAAATGAGATGTCTAAATCTGCTATAAAAATTAAGCATTTCAGGGAAGATTAAATAGAGCTTTTAATTTTAGATAATTGAGGGTTGTACCTTATGCTAATCTAAACAGAAGTAAATTGATAAATCAGCTTGATGGAAAAAGTCCATTTCTAAGTCAAATTCTTCTTAAAATATTATTGGACATTTTCCACATTATAAGCCTCATTCCATTAGTGGACATAGCTATATTATCTGGACCCATTATTGACAAGCTTCCCAGTACTCTATTTGAGTTGCTCATGTTCCTGAAGGAAAAGGTTAAAATGTACTAAATTTAAAAAAAAAAAGGGTTGTTACCTAAAAGACCTAACAAACAACTATGCTTTAGTAAAATAATCCCAAGAAATAGGCATTTGCTAAAGAAAAATTTCCTCATATTTCTTATTCCATCTTTTTAAAAAATGACAGACTAGGATTTAGCCATGTATTCAACTCATAAGAACAAAGTTAAAGCAGATCTCTTCTGGGGTTTTTCTGTGTGAACCATACCAAACATGAATGGAATAGATCCAACCCTGGGTAAACCAGAAGTCACAGGACACAATGGAGAAATTCTGGGACTTGGGGAAGGCACACAGAAACAGTAGTTAAAACAGAAAATTCTTCATTGTTTGGGGCCAGCACGGCTCTCAGTAACATGTTTTCTGTTTTCTCAAGGTCTGCCTGCTGCCAAGAGATGGCGGTGACATGTATGGGCATCTGGGACACGCCTGACTTCCTAATACCACGTGGAGCTGGACAACATTTAACACCAACCAATCCCACTGCACAAGGCCCTCTAAGGACTCAAAATATACTTCTCATGCTATAAATCATTTTATCGGTGCCTCTCTCTCTAAGGCTGCTCTTGGGAAAGAAAAGAGTTGCAAGGAGAAATAGCAAACATATATGGGCACCAGGTATCATGGGTCTGAGGGTCCTAATTATTCCCCCAAATGGGCTGCTTAAGGCAAGAAGCCTCGGACCCAAGATCTGTGCAGATTTTTAAATATGTCCAGAAATGCATTTATGTTAAGTTGGTCTTTTTTTTTTTTAAGAAAAATAAGCAGCAATAATAAAAGTGGCGTGATTTTTCTGTGACCACGTTTTTGAAGAAACTTGGACATTTAGATGTTAACTATGGACAGCACTGAAGTCCCAGGAATAGGGATTTCCCAGGCTACATTTTAAGTGGGAGGGAAGCTTAAATCAGAACCTGGCTAGGCAACACAGGATACTAACTCTCCCATGTAGACTTCTCATCCTGGTCTTGACCTTCATAAAATATTTCCTTCCAAGATTCCTCAGTAAAGGGTGAAACAAAAGGCATGGGAAATACTTCTAAAATATCCATGTCCCAACAGCCAACTAATAAGCAATTAGCCTCTTGATTAATTAGAGGTGAGTAGGATTTTCATGTTGACACACAATATGAGGAGTCAACATGTGGTACTTGATGGTGATGGCAGGATGATGTCAAAGTCTCATTTCTTAAAAGATCTGAGTCCTGTGTAGAAGTAAAATTTCACATGTGAATCGCTGGGTGGCTGCCAAACTCTAATTAGGTTTCCAGGAATAATGTGCTCATTCTGATTATCAGGCAATGCCTTTCTCCAGGCTTTGAGTGTGATAAGTCATCGGAATTTGACCCCAACACTATCTACAAATAACAAAACATTTTATCACATCCCTGCTGAGTCCAGGAATTTCACTTACTGCCAGTTCTCCACAAAACTAAGCTTTGTTAAAAGAATTGTGAAAGTTCTTACTCCATGAGAAAAAATTGCCCTATATAGAAGCAGCAATGTTTTCACCCAAGTGTTAAGATTTATGTGCATAGTTTGCAAAATAATTTAATTCTGATTTTTCTCTTATTACCCATTCTCATTTTCAGTTTTGTGTATTGAGACATTCCTTCCCTTCTTTCCCCCTTAGTTTTACCACTAGTAATGAACAGAAGCAAAGCTTCTTCAAGAAAAGCCTTAGTCTAAAAGTTTGATCATGAACTTGCTCCTGCCCTACCCCACCCCAACTACATGGAGAAGTTGTGTGTTCCACACAGAGGTACAAAAGATGTGGAATACTTTTTTAAACTGCTGCCTCATATCAGGCTGCAATGTGATAAGAACACAAGTCTAAAGTACAAAGGTTATATTTAACCAGTGCTCTCCTGCTGTTTCAACAAGCACATTCTAAAATCCACTTCTTGTCCACTTGAGAAAGCAAGTCCCATGAAGGCCCAGAATTCACTGAAGGGAGAAAATCAATAGTAGGTCTAGCTGTTTTAACTCATAACACCACAGTACAGGGGACGGGGGTGGGGGATGGGGCGGGGGGAGGGCGAGGAGAGATGAAAACTCCACTTGTTTTCCCAATACCCCTGATACAGAACCACTGGCTAAACTCATGAACTTTCTTCTCCCACCACAAAAACAAGAGTAGATAAAGTGCTGCTTTCTTAGCTTAAGAAGAGGATTAATATTTACTGCTCTCCCTCCCAGCTGGTTATACCTTAGTGTCCTCTGGAGCTTAAAAACAAAGAAACCTGGCCATCTTCCCTAACCCCCCTACTACCAAAGTAGAAGTTTTTTTGGAAGTGAGTCTTTTTTTGAAGAAGATTCATATGGATTGTGTTGAGAAGTCATTACTCCTCAGTGAGCACTTTGCCAAGCATTTACCATACATTATTTCATGTTTCATGACTGAATTCAGAAAGGTTCAATCACAAACTATGTAGTAAACAGAAGAGTTCACCATGAGTGGTTTCTAAAATCCCGCCCTACCAGTGAGCTGACCCATAGATGCCATCCATTCCTATTTTCCACTTTGCTGCCTTCCCACTAGACCCGTCTGATTTTTCCAAATTAAATTATAGGTGAATCCTCCGTTATCCAAGTCTAGAACAACACAAACATGTGTACAGAACTTCACTGTAGCCCAAGAAGATATTTATTTTCCCACTTTCCCCCCCACAAATTCCTTGTTAACAATGTAAAAATCCATTTTTGTAATTTAAACAAAAGAAACACACCTCAAAATTCTTTCCTAGGATGAATTTGAGGACATACGGATAATAGAAAGTCAATGCACAAATGACAAAAAATGCAAAATTAACTGAGTTAATTCTTCCTGAAATTTCTCTTAAACAGCAGAGAAGTAGAATCAATGCTGCCACCTAGTGGCAAGCCAAACAAATTAGGTAGCATCCTGGGGCAAAAAAAAGGATCATAGGGCCCAACACCTGGTTCCCTGCCTAATATTATCAGGCTATTACCTACCTTCCTGAAAAGAAAAGAAAAAAATCACAGCAACATTTCCCAAGCAATCCCTCCTTCAGAGTCCCAATCCAATCATGGGAATTCAGAAACCCAAGCATGGCCTGTGACACAGACAATTTCACATGAAACTTTCCTCTGATCATTTTTGAAGTCAGTTTGCCCAGTCCTGTGGCCCAGTAGGAATGACACAGGAAAACATGGTCACATCCAAAATGCTCATCTGTTCAGAGTGTGTACACAGTAATTCTGATGTCTGTTGCCTCAAACACCTCCTCAATTATTGTGGATACATTTTCCCATTGCAGACGATCAAGACCACACCCAATCCTGAAAAAGATAAAACATCTCCATTGGTTGCCATGAAGGTGTCTAGGAAATCAATCCCGCTCTCTTCCTTTAGGCTGCATTCCCCCAGAGCATGAGAACCAATGATCTGATCTCGCACTATAGGCAGCCATGGTGGAAGCTTGGAATTCCTGTTGTGAATCACCCAAGGCTGTTCCTGACAGCACCATCCCACAGCTGTCACTTCTCTTTTACCTACTTGTTACCACTTCCCCATTGTCCAAGCAACACTGAGCAAGGTATAACTGCTGTGACACGGGACACACACTATCCTTCTGTCTGCTGATGAAAACTAACTGTGGGAGGATGGGGAAAGACTGGCATTTTAAAAATACTTATGATCATGGAAAGTTAAGCAAGATAAAAGAAAAAGAGGACAAAGGACAGGATCTCTGCAAAGAAAGAAGATGGAATGCTGAGAAATGTCAAGCTGACTGCAATTCAGTTCTTTGCAACACCCTGGTGAAAAACCTTTATTGACCCACAAACTCTATTACCTAGCACTTTTCTTCTAAGATGTTGCTTTATTGATCCTCAACATCTCTGGGGGTGGGAAGAAAGGCTTTAAAATGCTAATCTCATGTAATGTGATGATTAAGTCCCTGAAAAAATATTGTGATTTAAAAAAGTTTATGATACATAATCCTTAAGTATATTAAAGACCAGTGTAAGACAAGGGACCCTGTAGTCACTTAAGTAACTTAGAGCTTGAAATAAACCCACATGCATGGTCAGCACTGACTCAAAACTAGACTGACAGAAAGAGAGGTGAGCCCAAGCCTATTTCCTGAAAAGGATACAAAGGACCTACTGAAAAACCCCAATGTCATTCCTTAAGTTCCCAATAGGGAGGGTCTAAGACAGTGATGGCAAACCTTTTGAGCTCGGCATGTCAGCATTTTGAAAAACCCTAACTTAACTCTGGTGCCGTATCACATATAGAAATTTTTTGATATTTGCAACCACAGTAAAACAAAGACTTATATTTTTGATATTTATTTTATATATTTAAATGCCATTTAACAAAGAAAAATCAACCAAAAAAATGAGTTCGCGTGTCACCTCTGACACACGTGTCATAGGTTCGCCATCACTGGTCTAAGACATTACCTCAGGGATATATCCTCTGGCTACTGCCCAAGGTGACCATCAACAAGCAGGCAGTTTAAAAGGCAGAGATCCTTTACAGCTTTTTTGGGGCAGGTTTAACAGGTTTGGGACACCTGCAGTGGCCCAGAGGGAAATCACAATTGCTCTGTCTTGGTTCTTAAGCTTACATTGCTTTCAGGAATCAAAGCTAAGATTCAGGCGGAGGACACAGAAATTTAACAAATGTGATTGAACAATGGTTCCTCCCTACATAGGTTCCTTCCTATGTAGGTTCCTGCCTACATAGGTTGAGGCAGGTGTGGGTTTTAATTATCCTGAGTCACTCAACCCAAGCTAAGAAATGGATATGCTTTGGCCTAAGGTCTGACAACTGGTTCACTGGTGATATTTTTAAAGTTTTGAAATTTGCCCACCTTTAAGTCTGTATTTTGGATTAAGCTTGTAAGTCATTTGTCTAAACCCCACCAATCAGGTCTTCACTTAGGGCCCTGGATTTCCTTGCCTGGGCATGGAGAGGTCTGTGACTCCATTCTTCAGACAGTGGGACTTCATGGCCTCTAAACTCTTCTGTAAGTTTTCATAAGTTGGCTTGTGTGAAGCCCTTTTCTTTGTAATCTGAGTACAAAGAAAGAATTCAAACTTCTATTAGTCCAAAATGATAGCCAAAGAAAAGCCATCACATTTCCCAACATCCTGATAATTAAAACAAAAAGTGTATTTTTATAGAACAGTCTAAAACAGGGATGACAAATGTCATACTGTCCCTTCCAGTTATGGGAAGCCTTCAGGAAAATCAACTAAATAGGGCCTGAAAAATCCAGACACTGCCAGGTAATAATCATTCCTTCTCTCAAGCCCAGGAGGTTAACAGGCTGTGCCTATTGTGTATTGTTTTTAAGCAAAGTAGGTGAAAGTCTTTGTGCCACTTCCAAGAGATAAGCTGCCTATCTGTAACAAGAACCCATACCACCCAAAAGCATCCTAAGTTTATTTACTTAGAAACTATGCTTGCTTGCCTTTTGTTTCTCTATAAAAGAACAGAGACAAGCTGGTAGTGCTCCAAATAATACTGAAGCCCCAGCAGCCTTACAGACAGCATTCAAAGACATGACACCCTTAGTGCGCTGTCCACACCGAGCTCTTAGTGGGCTGGATGGAAGTCACCCAGCACCATCACCAAAAAGCCACTCTTTCTGGGGCTGAGGACCATGTGGCCAGGGGAAGACTCCCCACTGAGGCAGCAGGCAGGCAAGCGGCTGAGTGCATTTGATGGAGGATGAAAAACTGCTTTGGGCAATCTGTCTCAAGACATGATAGTTTCTCCATCTCACTATGAGGAGGAAGGAATTCAAGTACGAGAGGCATCCCTAACTTTTCCAGGTCTTAGAGCACAGGCCTTGGGAAGACGTCACATTATCCTTCCCACGGAGCTGGATGCTTCTCTTCTAACCCGGAGCTCCACACAGCCTCCCCACGGGACCTGAGCTGGCATGGGATCAGCAGCTTTGTGACATCTTTGGTTGTCTAGAATGGACTATCATGATCAACACAAATTCAGTGCAGCCTATCTGTTCACCAATCCTTAGAACATATTGAGAATAGGCCCCATCTTACCAAGTAATATATGTATCGCCCATCTCTCTTCAGAACAGCCACTTCTCCAGATTTCTTTTCTAAGAAAAAATCATTTAATAGTAGAAAGAAAATTGAAAATCAAAACACTGATCTCCATTCTTAGATTTTAAAAAAATCTTTAGATTGGTTTACCTAAACCTATTGTCGCCTATGAACACTTTGCTCAGCAGCCTTCCTAAATACTGTATTCCTTAGCATCCAGCTTTCCTTAATCATGTTTTCTCAACCCTATTTTCCTCATACCCCATATCTCCTGTCCTGCTCCTATTTTCAAGTACACCCTTACTGTTCGCTTAAAAACTTTGTCTACTGCCTAGAACTGTTTTAGAATATACAGCATTCTTCCTTTGCCAAATGCATGTTCATTTTTACATACAAAGAGCTAATGTTTAAGCATTATGGGGAACATAAGTGTACAAAAAAGTTTCTAATTATAAGCTTTCCATCAAGAAAAAGTGTCATGTTCATATACAACTACAATACAAAGCAGCAAGAAATAGCTTTTTTGAAGGCTAGGATCGGAACCACTGGTGGAGGTGATTGAATAAGCCTGGACTGTGGTCTGAGCGACTGCTTCAGAAGCTCCATGTGACTCTACTACACAACTCTGGTTTTAAATCACTGGCGGGAAGTGACAGGAGAGGTATGTAAGCAAGAGGATTCTAAACTCCTAAATGCAGTACGGGTAAACAGAGGCTCTTGAATGCCACACTAGTAACTGTGGATTTTGCTAAGCACTTCAGAATAATTAAGGTTTCCAGAGAAGTGGAGTATTATCAATAGAGCTTTATGGTAGAGGAAGGAAAGAAGAGAAACTTTTACAAGAACTTTGGGCGTAATAAGGACCCAAACTAGAGGCTATTTTTGTGGAGGAAAAACTTAGTCTGATGAGTAAAATGAAAGTACTCAGTGGTCAGGAACCTCCTGTTTACATGTATATCTTGTTTAATGAGTATAACGAGGTCAAAAGATGCTCCAGCCAGGGAATAAGAGTTCAACTGTTTTTCAAAACTCACGTTGATTTAACAGTTCCTGCACCCCTCCAAATTTCTTCTTGAAGAGGACAGCTATCCCAGCGCCCATCCGACAATCCTCACTGATACAGTGGGCTAGAGAGTCTGTTTTGGGGCATGCAAAAAGGTCTCCTTTCACATAGGTGATCTAAAATGTGCAAGGGGGGACAATGTTTTATTAGCTACAGAAAAATACTAGTTTTCCTTTACATTACCCACCACCCCTCCCCACCTTCTTGATCAAAAGCCAACTCCTTAGAATTTAAGCAGTTAACCACGCAAATTAAAGCCTATGTCAAAGGAAAGTGATGGCCGGTCTCTGTCTAGGTTGCATTAGCCTTTCTAACATAAATCAGCTGGGGCGGGGGGAGACAATTCAATTATTGGTTTCATGAAAAAGTGTTTATGTTTGTGACCTCAATTATTCCGAATTTCAGTTCACTGTAAGTGAATGGTTATTACGCACTCTGCTTCCTTCTGCATCCTCATTGGGGCTGCTGGCCATGACGCCGAGTTGCTATCTCCAGGATTTAAATGCTTCTCCAGCTATGAGGAGGGAAAAGTCAAGAAAAAGGCTCAGGCAGCCTGAGTATATTACATTCAGATCGCCCTGACCACCCACTTCTTCCCCTTCTCCCCCCTAAACTCCTATCCCTGCATGTGACCTCCCTGCACGTGACCTCGTCCGGCCCGTGGGAAATCACACAAGGCGCCTGGGGCCAGGAGGGGGCAATGCCTTCGGTGGACGGCAGGCGGGCCCGCTCGCATTTCGCGCCTTCCCGGGGCGCCCGCTCCGCCCTCCAAGAAAAGGCGGCCCCAGGACACGCCTCCGCCTCCCCGGCGCCTGGCGGGCCTAGGGCAGCCCCGAAACTCGGTGGGTTTGGCCTCGAAGATAGGAGGGACTTCGCGCCGCAACTCGGGAGCGTACGCGCAGGGGAGGGTACTGCCCGCGCAGGAAGGAGAGGGAAGGCGGCCTCCCAGGCTCACTCCCCTCGGCTGGGGGAGGAGGGCGGAGCCTAGAGGAGCCTCCCACCCTCGTCTCCTACCCCACGGCGGGTCAGCGAGGGTGCACAGCCTGTCCCGGGGTCCCGTGGGGAGGAGCAAGGAGGCTCGCTCTCAGCCTCAACGTACCGGGGTTACCCTTCACCTGAAGTCGGCCGTTAGAAGGTCCCGCCCCGCGGGGAAGGGCTCCAGACCCGGCCCTGGTAGGTGGGGAACGGCCGACGACACCAGACGTGGAACCAATCCCGCCACGGCCCTGGACAGTACGCACCTAAGATGGCCGCCCACCACCCGGGAGCGACGCGGGAACGGGCCCCTCTAGCAAGCTAGCCCGACCAGCACTCTTTGGTGATGGCCGCCGAACTTCCGGCGGTGCATACCGTGCAGTCTCCCGCCGCCACCCGAGCATGCGTAACGAGACCGCCACCGCGAACGGGAAGGAATGGCGCTTGCGCATTAGCCCGGGGTGTGCCTCCCGTGGCCGCAAAGAAAGGGGTGGGAAGTTGGCCAACGAGCTAGTTAGCGCCTGCGTAGTAATATGTTCAGGGCAGTGTCCTAGTCGAAAGGCCTGGCGCGTCTAGAAGACGCCGGCGTATTTTTTCCGTCGGGCGGGGTAGCTATTCCGGAAAGTGGGCGTGGCTGCGGGGACGCCTGCGCAGTGCTCCTTCAACGAGGGGTGGGGCGTGCCCCGAGCAGGGTGTTAGGGGGCGTGGTTTCAGAAGCGCCTGCGCGAAGGCGGTTGGAGGGAGGCCCGATTCCCCTTTGTTCAGATTCGCCATTTTGCGAGGCAGCGGCAGTGGCGGCGGCAGCGGTGGCTGGAGCCTCTGATTGGGTTTCGGAGTCCGGTAGTGGAGCCAATCAGCGCGGGCAGCGAACCGGGGGAGCGAGGCACGGTGAGTATCAGGAGCCAATATCCAGCGGCCCAGAGCCGGCCCCAGCGCCCGGATTGGCGGGTCTCGCTGACCACTCAGGAAAGGCCCAGGCTCCCGTCGAGCCCGGGGAGTCGAGCTGAGCCTAGCCGAGCGGGGCGGCTGGCGGCCCCGGCCCAGACCCTGCGAGCGCCGCGGGGCACTCCCGGCCGAGGCCTTCAGAGGGCAGCCCCGAGCGGGGATGGGGCCCCGGGGGGCAGGCACCTCGGGGTCCTGTGCCTTGCAGGGTGCCAGTGCCAGCTGGGGATGCGTCCGGGCGCCCCCGACCCTGAGGCTGAGGTTCTCGGGGCTCCGGCTCGGGAGTGGCGGGCTGGCCTGTCATGAATGTTCCTACACTCGGGTGCGCACGGCTCGGCGGTTTCCTCCGGGTCGTTCCGGCCTCACACTGAAGCCAGTCCTTACACTCACCGCGCTCCGGCCCCCGGGACGGGAACCTGCCCCCGCGGGGCTCGCGTCCCCCGGGCCTCCGGGAGCCGTGTCTGTCCGCTGCCCTCCGGGCTCGGCAGGGGGGCCTGGGGAAGACTCGCGTCGCGGCCACGGGGCCCCGACGTGCGGCGGGAAGAGGGGGCCGGGCGGGGCCGCCCCCGCCGTTTCCCGGGGTCGGGGAGTCGGCTAGTGCGCCCACCCTCCCAGCTCTGCCGGGCCCCTCCTTCCTTCCATCGGGCTCGGCTCGGGGGCCCGGGCCGGCGCCGTTGCCACCCCCTTTTGGCTCGTCATTTCCTCTCCCCGCCGCGCTCGCCAGGGCCGCACCGCACACCTCAGTCCTGGAGCCCGACCAGGCGGGCTCCCCTTTCCTGCCCGGCGCCGAGGCCGGCCCGCTCGTGCCGGGAACCTCACTCCTGGGAGATGGCTCGCCCTTCGCATTTCTTTCCCCGGAGGCCGCACAACTTGCATTTCACACTTAGTTCTGCCCGTGAACTCGTCCTCCCTTGACAGTGTGCGTTCCTTTTCCTTTCACCTTTCTGTGTCACTTTGAACGTGTCTTAGTTCAATCCACAGCTACTCTTGGTTTATTTTTTCTAATATACTTTCCAATTCCATATTAACGTGTTTTTTTCAGGAGGTATTGTTGGGTTTTAGGGTAAGAAGACATCTCTGTTGACAACCAAGTATGGGACAGGTAGTAGTGTGTACCAGGCATCGGCATGTTTGATGGGGAAGGAGTGGGCAGATGTGAATAAGAATCTCCCCTGCCTAGTGGAGATTGACAGGTGAACAGCTAATCAAGACCTAAGGGCAGTGATGTAATGGGGCCAGGTTCCGTTTTGTGCAGGCAGCTGCTCACAGCCTCCTGGAAGCTTTCTGTAGCCGCCCTTTGCTGGGCCTCGGGATGATGGGGTTCCTTCTGACAGGAGAGAGGAGCAGGGGCACCGAGGTGCTGTCAGAGGGGCGTGGGGACAGAGTAGGCAGTGGTGAGAGTCTAAGGTTGGGAAAACAAGGTTCTGACTTGCGGGGTTCTGTCCCAAAACGGCTTCTTTGGGGGGAGAAAGGGAGATTTCCCTAGGACTTGATAAAAGTTTTTACTTACGTGAAGCACCTAGTGCAGTCCCTAGCACGCAGAGTAGGCCTTCAGTAGATGGTGCCCGTTTTTCTAATCACATTTACTAAGGTCATACAACCGGTAGGTTTCAGAAAACAACTAATCCAGTGTTGTTTCATTCTTATCCACATTAATGGATGTGCAGTGTGTCTTAGATATTTTTTAAAACATACCACTTTTTAAAAATATGTATTTATTGACTTCAGGGAATTGACTTCAGAGAATCATCAATGATGAGAATCATCATTGCCTGCCTCCTGCACACCCCCTACTGGGGATGGAGCCCAAAACCCAGCATGTGCCCTCACCGCCGGGCTATCTGATCACTTTAAAGCCACCAAACTCTTGGCTAGACTTTCTAAAACAGCAGTTGCCAACCTTTTGGACCTCACAGATCGTTGTATAATCTGGTTACTTTTTTGCTGAACACCTGGAGCTCCCACCTGTCTACAGAAGCACTTGGAATTTTGAGAGACAGTATCTTTCACTTGGCGTACGGGGCCTTTCAGTCTGCTGTTGATATGCTGAAATTTGTGTCCTTGTTACTATGTTGGTTCTTCATTTGGAGTACTCCACGCCTTCCCACATCATCACATATAAATCTTGCTTGCACTTACCACCAGGTCAGATGCCACGTTTTCCTAAAGTCTTCCTTGATTTGTCTCTCCCCAGTAGAAGAAATCTCTCCTCCAGATTGCCTTATTACTTTGTTTCTCTTAGATTCCAGTACAGATTTTTACTCCTTTACTAAACTTAAAGACTCTTTGAAGTTAGAATCTTTGTTAGAGTTTCTTTTTCTAAAACCTTTAAGACAGTGTCTGGGACATGATACATCATTAGTGGAGAAAAGGAGCAAATTCGAAGCTCTAATCCAGAAACCTCTTGAACAGAACATTAAGGAAGCGGGACAGCTGTTAGTTCTAGTCTTTTATCAAAGAACCAGGACCCAATTGTTGAGTTGTAAAATCAACTTAGTGGGCTAATGCTGGTGATTTTTATAATAAAATAGAAAATATCAAAGTCTATATTTTATATTAAAAAAGATAAGTATTCATCACCTGACCAGCGTGGCTCAGTGGTTGAGCGCTGACCTATGAACCAGGAGGTCACGATTCAATTCCTGGTCAGGGCTCTTGCCTGGATTGCTGGCTCAGATTCCCAGTGGGGGGCGTGCAGGAGGCAGCCAATCATTGATTCTCTCTTATCATTGATGTTTCTATCTTTCCCTTGGGGGGGGGGGGGTATATATGTAAAAGATAAGTATTCATGAAACTTTTGTTTCAGTTACTTTTTAAATGTTTGATAGAAAATGTGTTTCTTACTGTGAATTGTGGTCAAAGAAGTTTGAAAGCTTCTATTCTAGACTTTTCCTGCTAGTGATTGTCAAATAGGATAATTTTGAGGGCTTTTACATGCTTAGAGTTGACTCTAGAAGTTTAAGCTTTAAAAATATGTGTGGGTCCACATAAAATGTATTCCTAGTAATTAGCTACATTTCAGGTTCTGTGCCTTGAAGTGGAAAGAAGAGAATTTTCATGCTAGCCAGAATAAACACACACTCTCTGAGGAAAAACATTCAAAACTTTGAGTTAGAAACAAGAGCTAGACAGACTAAATCTGGCTGACTTAATTTTGTCAGAATCTTGGGCAGAGTAGCACTTGAGGAAAGACAATGTCAGGTTTATTACAGTTCTGTTATTGGTGAGAGGACTAGATCTTGGTTCTTCTTGAGGGAAAGATTTGGATCAAGAGACAAAGTGCAACAAAGCCAGCAAAAACACACTTAGGACAGTGAGTCAAGGAAGGGCATAGAAGTAACAGGAGCCTAGCTGCGCTGCTTTGGCTCATTGAGAAATCAGAGAAAAGGGGGCCTCAGAGACAGGTTTGGGGGCTTAGCCTGGGACAAGCTGCTGCTGCTCATTACTCCCCTGGTTGCATGTCTCACTGGGTCTCTTACAAGGAAGAAGAGGGTCAGGGAATGGTGGGGGTGTGGTGCCCTGGGGGCGAGCAGGCACTGGATCCTTTGTGTTGAGGGTATTTCTCTCTTGCAGGTGGGAATCTCAGGGGAGGGTCTCAATAGAATCCTCATCCGTTTTCCAGGTGTGCTCTTTCATGGTCCTGGTCTCCACTGATTGATCAGCCCCAGGGCAAGAGGTCATTAGTCAGTGCAGCTGGTCCTGAGGCTGCCATGGCATGCTTGTCTGGTTTTGCTGCTTTTCTGGGCCTGGAGCTGAAATACAACAGAGGCCTAGATGCTATCTTTAGGGAGGAAAAGGTCAGGAGTCTAAACCACATAACTAGAGGTATGAAAAGTCGGGGAAGGAAAGGTTACCCTGGGGGTGAGATTCTTTGTTTTCCCAATTTTGCCCCTTGCTAGGCATCCAGGGCTTTCTGCCCTCAGGAGTTTCTGTACTAGCCCTTTGTCCTTGCTCTGCTCATGTCTGTCTAACTGCCTATAACAGTTCTGCTAACTGAGGCTCACAGCAGCAGGACATAGGGCTTCACTGAAGCCAGTTGTGTTACTGAATTCACCATTAGCAATCTCAATATCATGTTCCAGGATGAATCACTTTCACATTAATATGAGAAAGGATTGCTATTAGATTTGAAACTGCTCTTTTTTTTACCCTTCAGAGTAGAGTAGATTTAAATGTTTTTAATTTGGAGCAATTGTGTTATGGAATAAATTAATTAAGAAAATCTGCATGACCTGTTTATTAGTAATTCATATGCTATTTGAGTAAGATGCAAATTTCTGGAAATTAGTGGTCAAGAAAAGAATCTCATACAATAAGGGGATTTGGGTTAGGGGAGGTGTGGAAACGTAAAGGACATTTCTTCATGATACTGTGGACGAAAAGGAGTCACATGCTAACCTGACCAGCTCAGTGAAAGTCTGCATGGTGGCCTTGCAAACCCAGAGAACTTAAGTAACCACAAAGAATGGTCTGAAATTAAAACTTTTTTAACTAAGAGCGGTTTATGGTGAGTAGTCATGTCCTAGGCCCGTATCTTCCCTGAAAAAGGTCAATCTTTACCTTAACCGAGCCTGTCTATTGTCTTATTGCATCTACGATAACACATCTTTGGATGTCAAAGTAATTCGCCCTTTTCCGGACCCCTCAAAGCACAGGCACCCTCTGCAGAGGCCACACGTCCCCTCAGTGTCACTGAGCTAATTGTTGACTGCTAACTATCCCGCACCCACCTATGCAAAAGATGCATGTGTCTGTCATTTTCCTCTTTATCCCTGTCCCAGAGGTTTCCCCCCTTGGCTTTCTCCCGCCTCCCTAATCTAGCACCAATTGATTTCATGTAACACACATAAGTCTCCTCTTTTGATTATAATGTAAAATAAGGTGCAAAACTACCATTCTCCGGATCATTATCTTGAGATTCTGCTTCCCTGCAATTGTTGACAGTTTGGGCTCAAATAAACTCACAAAAATTCCTCACAGGTTTGAGTGTTTCTTTTCTTTTTTTAAAAAAAAAAATATTTAATTTTTTTACAGAGAGGAAGGGAGAGGGATAGAGAGTTAGAAACATCGATCAGCTGCCTCTTGCACATCCCCCACTGGGGATGTGCCCGCAACCAAGGTACATGCCCTTGACCGGAATCTAACCCAGGACCCCACAGTCTGCAGACCAACACTCTATTCATTGAGCCAAACCGGTTAGGACAAATGTTTCTGACATTAAATCAACTTTATTAATTAACTTTGAGATAAACAGTTTAGATACAAAGGGTAATTATTTTAAATTTACGTTTGGATGAATTTGGACAAATTTATACACCTATGTAACTACCACCACAGTGAGGATATCAAACATTTTCATCATACCCTGGCTGATATGCTCAGTGGTTAAGAGTGTCAGCCCTTGGACCAAAGGGTTGTGGGTTCGGTTCCTGGTCAAGGGCACATATCTGGGTTGCAGTTTCAATCCCTAGGTCCTGGTCATGGTGCATGCAGCAAGTAACCAATTGAACAACAACACATTTTCATCACTCCAAAAAGGTCCAAGCGCTCTATCCCAATCAACCTCCCACTTTCCCCTTCCTCTCTTATTCTCACCACCTCCTTCTTCAGTCCCAGGGAACCACTGATCTACTTTCTATCTCTCGATTACTGTTGTCCTTTCAGGGTTTAAATAAATGAAATCACATCTACGCTTTTGTATCATGACTTAATTCTTTAGTCCTATTGTGTGCACTGCAGTTAGAAACAAGATAGAGTTTAGGGAAATTGTTTACTTCCCTGGCAGAGCCACTTAGCCTGGTTGAAAACCTGATTTTTCTATACTGTTCCCAGTGTCTCTTTGGAGCTGACTCAGTCAACCAATTCAGAAGAGACTGATGTAGAGATCAGAGTGCCATTTTGTCAGTGGGTAATGAGAAAATAGCTATCAAGTTTACTTGTGTTGCTGATTATATATACTCCTTATTGGCTAATCTATATATATGTAAATCCAAATTAAAACTACATATTTGCTTGGTGAGTATTTCATTAGAGCAATGGTAGTGAGTTGGAGAACTGTATGACCTGGTACGTGATGCTGTGATGACACAGTCATCCTATCCTTTATGGCTCTTCTATACTATATACCATTTTGGTTATGAGTGATAAGCTTAATTTTTGTTAAGATTTTTTTCTTTCAACATTTTAGTATAAAAATGTTCAAACTCACAGTAAAGTTAAAAGAACTTTACAATAAACACCTGTGTACTCACTACCTAGAGTCTACCATTAAAATTGTACCATACTTGTCTTATTCATCTTTCCACCCATTCATCCATCAGTCTTATTTTTTGATGCATTTCAAAGTGAATTTTTGCCATTAATACACTTCTTCCTAAATACTTAGGTATGCACTTGAATATATTTCTATTTCTTTCACAAAATATTGAGACACCTTGCAAGTGATCTCATCCATTATGTGTGGATTAATAGAGAGTGGTGCCTTGCTTTGCTGTTAAAATGTGCAGTTTAGTTCTCTCACATATAATCTTATTCACTTTTTAGGCTTTATGAAGGCCTAGAGAAAAATAGAGAAAAAAGATTTATCTGCATTTTGTTTATATACCTGTGCCTCCCCCGTATTTCCAAGGAAAATTTCCCTTAAATTTTTTAATCAAGTCTTTATTCATGGTTATCAAATATCACTTCAATTTACCTAATTGTGTCCTTATTTCAACTGTTAAAGTATATGAGAATGGTAAATTTGGACATGGACTAGCTATTTGATGATATTACAGACTTATTTATTTTTTAATGTTTGAATGACATAGTAGAGACAATATCATTGTTATAAAATGATAAAGAGAAAAGAGTCTCTTTAGAGACAGATGCTAAAGTGTTTATGGATTTGGGGAATAATACGGTGTCTGGGATTTGCTTCAAAATAATCCAGGGGATGGTGGAAAGTGGTTGAGATATATGTGGAACAAGATTGACTATGAGTTGAGAATTGTTGAAGTTAGATTATGGCTATGGGGGTTTATTATAATGTTCTCACTACTTTTGTATATATTTGAAAATTCCCATAATAAGTTAAAATGATACAATAAAGGGTGGCATGTTATTAGGCATTCAAATTCAAGACTAGAAAAAACTTAAGGTCTTTTTAGAGAAAACCATAGCCATTTAAAATTTTTCCTTATATTTAATCTGTAAAGAATTATTTTTGGCGTTAGTATAATTAATTTTTATTTCTTGCTCTGGATTAAAATGAAAACTCCTAAATCGTTGCTAGGGCTTTCTTACTTGGCGCAACTTAATGGAGATTTTGATAAGAAAAATAAATGTTTGGCTTCAGGTCTGGGTAATTTACTTACTTACTAAATAATAAACCCTGAAGTTTTAAATATGTAGGGAACTAGAGTAACATGTTTGGCTTGCAACACGTGTTATAAATTAAAGAACTGTTTCTTCTCTAAAGTACATTTTTTTGCAGACTTAAAAATCAGTGTTAAATAAGCCTGTGACAAAGTGATATTATAACTCATGAGTATTTCTAAGGTACAGGTATTGCTTTTTTATTATTGAAAGGTAAGATTGCCAGTGAAATGACAAAAAGCATTTTTAAAACATGAAATAGAATTATGATATTGTTGTCATGATTGTACCATGTAACCCTAGTTAAAAATGACACTGCATAAACATTTTCTATTTTCTCATGCTGATTTCTTACAAATACAGTGATAAGTCTCAAAGTTAATCATCTGGCATAGTGTAATGACAATCTCTACTCTTGTTTTTCCCCCAACATTTTTAATAGGAGTGCATCTCACAGTCTTCTATAATCTCCGGAGTGAAGTTCCCTGTGTACAGGATTCTAACTTGGAGGGACCATGGAGCAGTATACAGCGAACAGCAATAGTTCAACGGAGCAGATTGTTGTACAGGCTGGATCGATTCAGCAGCAGGTATGGAAGTAAAACTGCTTTAAATGTCACAGCAATGGAGCTGATAACAGCACTACTCAATTGGAGAATTATTTCAGAGATCCCAGATCTTATAAAGAACGGGTCTAATGACTTGTGCTAACGAAGTGCTTTTGAAGATTAAACTTGTGATTTCTCTGCTGTTTTCCGTGTTTAGAACTCTGTATCCAGCCTGTGACCACTGAGAATTTGCTCTTCATGGGAGCCTGGTTTAATGTTTTTATTGATTTTAGAGATAGGAATGGTGAGGGTTAGAGACATAGAAACATCAATGAGAGAGACACATCCATTGGTTGCCTCCCACAGGTCCCCCACCGAGGACAGAGTCCGGGAATCAAACTGGTTACTTCCTGGTTCATGGGTTGAAGCTCAAACACTGAGTCACACTGGCCTGGCTTGGCTTAAATTGCCCCTTTTTATCTTATTAAAAGTCAAAACACCTAGTCTGTTTTCAGATGGAAATTTGGAGTTTTTGTTTTCTCTGGATTCAATTTGGTTGTTTTTCTACTTGATTAAGCTAGTGTGTGATCTACTAAGGTATTGGCCACAATACACAAATCAAGATAGTCAGCATCTAAGAAGTCTGCTGCTGTTTGACTTGATCCACTACAGTGTTTATTCTGAAAAGTTCTAGTTTACCATGAGGATAATAGACAGCCATTCTTCTGGATAAACACATATTAGAAAGCAATCCCCTAATTAAATGGGTTACTTTCGTGAATTTATACACAGCTTACATTTTCTGATGCTTTATAGGTGGCTTTATTTTAGTGAAACTTCTCTTGTTTTTCTCCATAGGAGAAATTACCATGTATCAATTTAACCTTAGGCCAAGATTAGGAGTATTTTGTTTCTAAAATGGATCTTAGATAATATAGAAAAGTAGTTTGTAGGGAGGGCAAAGGAAAATTTGATGGTGAGTTCTATCTAATGATCAAGGGAAAGAGCTACTCTTTGTTAATAGAGAAGTTATTTAAACTCCTTTACTCATCTTTCCTTCCATTTAGCTGCTGTGGCTCTGGCAGTTAACTTCACCTGCCTTTTTTGTAAAGGGGATTCCATGAAGGGCCCTTCGTTCACACCCACACCCTGGTGGGTGAATTTTTGTTCTGTCAGAACTTGCCATCACAGAACATAAAAATTAGGTTGAAATTGCTTCTAAGGTAGTCCAATTGAGTAGAAGTAATCCTAGTTTGGGGACATGGGAACAGTAACCTCATGAAAATGATTTTGATTCACAGTGATTGCTTTTTTCTTCCTTTCTGATGATTGCATTTAAGCCCCAGAAATTTTTCATTGTAGCTTCAAGGTTGTTAAGACCTTTGTTCTTGTGAACTCGTTTGAGGAAATTAAAAAAAGAACACATTAAAATAACATTGTAGGCAAAAGAATCAGTTACCTATTTCTGGAGAGAAGGACTGCATTAACATTTTGTTTTAACGATAACAACTGTTCTGACATTTTTGAGTCATGGGAGTCTGTTTTGAGTTCCACTCTGGGGACAAAGGGCTAATATCTTCAGTCCTGCTACCTTCAACCAAACAGCTTCAGGATAGGGAGTCTGTACAGTTTGAAAGTTCTGTGTAGGGTGGGGTTGTTGAAAGACATCTCTCCCTCCCCTATAAGAGGTAAGGTGATCTCATGCCTTGAACCATACATTTTATTCCTGACACGTTTCAAGCTCTTCCTGTTCCTGTTCTCAGCAGCAGGGTGGTGTCACTGCTGTCCAGTTGCAGACTGAGGCCCAGGTGGCATCCGCCTCAGGCCAGCAAGTCCAGACCCTCCAGGTAGTGGTGCCCTCTCTGATTCTCTGTAAGCACTGCATGAACTTCTCCTTTCCTCATGTCTGGTGCTGTTTGTGGTAGGATCTCAAGGAGGAATGGCAAAGTCAGTTGCATGTTTTTGATGCTAACTTGTCTTTGAGACTTATACCATGCCGGTTTTCTAATGTTTCATGCCAAGTCATATAGTGACTCCAGTGTGAATTTTCTGAAAACAGCATTTGGCTAGTACGTTTCTTTGGGAATGCCTTGGAAAGAATTGTCATAAGGGATAGGAAGAAATTCTTACAAGTGACATCAAAAACTATTTAGAGTTCAAACTCTGTGTCAGATTGCAAGATAAAATTTCATGAACTTTACTATAATAGTAGAGGAGAAAATATGTGCACATTAGCTAGGATAGATTGTTTTTATTAAAAGGGTAAATCAGGTGCAAAATAATCATTGTACTTGGCAAATTTTATCTAATCACTAAATCCTGTTAATCTCTTAACTGCTGCCTCTACTATTTTCTGGGAAAATAGTGACCTGTTTGTTTTTTTTTTTTATCGGATCTGCAAAGATTATCCCATACCTCTAGATTGGACATACCTGGGATAGATATACTTTCTATAGGTCTTACGTGTTATAGCCACGATAAGAATTCTTACTTAGCCAATGCAGTTCCCTAACATGTTGGCTAAGTTAAATATCCAAACTTGGCGTGATATTTTGGCCAGCTTCAATATAAGATCAGGAGCAGGAGCATTAGTCTTTTCTGTGTCTGTAGGTTGCTTTGACTAAAATGACTGTATTTTTGAGAAACTGGTAAGACTTCGGTGCCCTATCTTTTTTCGTCCACTAAATGGAAATAGTTCAAAATAGGACCTAGAATGTAGAATCGCTAAACATCCTGCAGTTAACTACCCCTTATTGTAATCATTTTACTTTACCGATTCAGCCCCACCCCCACATCTGTCACACACAGTGTTTGATGATGCCAATTCTGAACATAAATTAACCTGAAAGAACATGAACTTGTAGGTTCTCCCAAACTATAAATCTCAGAGTTCAGCAGCTTGTATTTATGTTTTCATGCTTACTTCATCTTACTGATGTATGAAATAATATTGTCATTAACCACTTGTGGAATGGGAATGTAACATGCTCTTAACTGTATGGCTTTTTGTCTGATGCATGTATCCTTGCAATCATTCGTATGTTGTAAATGCAAGTGGGCTTCTTGGAGTCTCAAATGGTTTATTATGTGCACTCACAGCATGTCAACAAGGGGAGAAGTTAAGATGACAGAGATCTAGAAAATTAATAGTTACGCCTTAAAACTTGTATTCCCTACATATGTAGATTTTATTTAAAAGAAGTGGAGACAGTTTATGGAAATGATAGAAACTATTCCTTAAAGGTCTCATTATTTTGGAAAACTTTAAATAGTTCTTTTAGTTATTCATGCAATAAATATTCTGAAAAAAATCTTTTCCTGCTAGAACATATGCAGACATGGGTGTAACAGGGGATTTGATTTGGGGTGGGGAAGTAAGGGAAGGAGAAAGCAGGGGAATCAGATTGTAAACTTCTTAATATTAAACTGGAATTTCTCAATGAGCAGTTTCACAAAAACTAGGATTTCGAATATTTCTAAAGATTCTGGAACTCTTGGGAGGGGGTGTTTAATATCGAATTTACTCCTCTAGGTCTGATTGATAATTTCATTTGAACATTTTTTCACTGGCATTAAGAATGCCTATTTTAGTCATACAAATATTCTTTTATAATATAAGTAATTCCTCAAAGATAGAATCTGAAAATGAGTTTTTGACTTTTAGCTATTCTGTTGAACATTCACTCCATTTCACTTTTTAAGTGGCTTATTTTTTGGTTTCTAGAAAGCATTCTATTAGCTAGGTATTTTTTATTGGGACTCAAAATGGTACAACAGAGCATTTATAATGGCCTGCCTTCTAGAGTTTTCTGTTTATTCATGGGAGCTTCAAAGTTGGAATTTTTTTTATATGCTTGAGTGCTTTGTATAATTTCCATATTTGTCATTGCTTCTGTTAAAATTAAAATAACTGCAGGTATTGCAGGGCCCAGTGCGAGGAATTCCATCGCATATACTACAAACTAATCAGAAAATATTTCTAGGCAATTTTTAGTCGTGGGATCTTTTCAACGACAACCAGACTAGAATTCCCAGAATATAAGGTGAAGAGGGTAAAATATGTACATTTTATTTATGCTTGAGAAAGGGTGTTCTACATAAAATTACAGAGTGGCTTGCTACCCAGCCTCCTGTATTGCTGGGTAGTTTGATTTACTCCCTCCAGGTTATTTAGAATTTGCATTTAAACATCATCACCGCCATTAGCTACCCTTCTCATTGCCTCCTCTTCAGCCCTCACTAGAGATCATTCCCGGATATTAGTCTAAAAAGGCAAACAGTCTTGACATTTTGTTTAAATGCTTCTTATGGAGTTAGCCTATATTTGGTGATAAATGCCTTATATCTATTGAGACTTCCCAAAGCCTGGATATACTCCATTATATCTGACTTTAAAGTATTCAACTTGGCCTTTAGTCAAAAATACCAAAGATACTTGAAGAAGATAGGACTTGAGACTTATTATCGTGGGGTCTCTCCTGCCTTTCCCCCCCTCTAGCAAGGCAGCAAAATAGTTCCAGTAATTGTCTTTTAGTAAAAACCATTTTGTGTCTTACGTTATTTCATTGTACTTACTTTATTTCATTCTAGGTCCAGGGGCAACCATTAATGGTGCAGGTCAGTGGAGGCCAGTTAATCACATCAACTGGCCAACCCATCATGGTCCAGGCTGTCCCTGGTGGACAAGGTCAAACCATCATGCAAGTACCTGTATCTGGGTCCCAGGGTTTGCAGCAGGTGAGTGGTGCAAAAGTGAACACTTTATGAAAAAGTGTTTAGACAGAATGTCAGAGTAGAGGTTTTTATAGAATAGTTATTACAAGCTATTTGACAGTTGATATTGTTGCATTTAATTGCTTCCTACCCTCTATTTGCATTTAGTCAATAGTCCATCTTTGTAGTACCAGCGATAAAGCAGAACTAGACAGAAATTGTACATCTCTGGTAAGGACTAATTAGGCATGATTTTTGAATCAATGTAAAGAACATGAAGAGATGGGAATCTAGTTTTATAAAAGTAATTCATTGAGTGAGCTTTGTTGGCATTTTATGTCAGTAAGGGAGGAAATTTATAATCTGCTTTGGGGGTTCTTGTTTTTGCTCAGAAATGCTATCCTTTTCATTTCTTTCCATGTAATTAATAATTTGAATCATCTAGCAAGTAATGAAAAAAAGATATTTCGGTCCATACACATCACACACACCTTACACTGTATTTGGAGCAAAACTTAATAGCCTTTTTTTTTTAATTGAAAATAAATTGATAATATTTCTCATAGGAACTTAGGAAAAGAACAAAATGAGCAAAAAGTAGGTTAAAATTAGTGAAGAATAAAACTAACAAAAATGTAGAAAGGGTAAATAAAAGCTGATTCTTAAAGAGATCAATAAAATAGATAAATCCACTGGAAAGACCGATTCCAAAACAGAAAAAAAGGTAAAAAGGACAAAAATGTAGAAGAGATTAACAGAAGTAGGTAGGATGTTGTTACATGCAACTCTGGATATTATATGCTAATATTAAAAGTAGAGGGATTTTTATCAATTTGGCAAAAATTAAAAAGAATTATTATATCCAGTTCTACAATGGGTGTGGAGGAAAGGATACACTCATTACTTAGGTAATTTCAAATTCTGAAGTCATTTTGGAAGGCATCTTACTCTTAAATACGTAAACCTATCCCACTTTTGAGAATCCTATAGGATGAAAAGCATTGATATATAGGGAGAAATGTACAAATACATTTATTGCAGCATTGTGCTACCAAAAGAGCTGTATTGTAACCTGAATGCCTATTTATAAGAATAAGGAAGTGGTTGAATAAGTCATACAATATTCATATGTGGAATATTATGTTGTTAAAAAGGATAAACTGTTGACATAGGATGGTGGTTAATACTGACGTACTTCTGGTGAAAAATAATTTGCAGGGAAACATACACTATGTGATATTATCTTTGTAATTAGTAGCCAAACCCCTGTGTAATATAAGTGTTTGTTAGCATGGAAATGGGAATGAGGAAGAACTATTAATTTTTTACTATATAGATTTTGTTTTAATAGTTAAAGTGATCTCATTGGTGTCTTAGTTTCTCTGCAGGAATTTAACACAAGTTGAAAAAAGCCCTGATCACACTGCTTGATAAATCAGACTTCTAATTTCTCCACATTACTTTGTTTTTTTGTTTTGTTTTGTTTTGTTTTTTCAAATCTTCACCTGAGATTATTTTGTCCATTGATTTTTAGAGAGAGTGGAAGGGAGGGAGGAAGGGAATATGAGAGAGAGGGACAGAGAGAGAGAGACATTGATGTGAGAGAGAGACATCAATCGGCCAACCTCCGCCCTGCCTACTTTATTTTATTTTATTTTTGCTTTATAGGTAAGATTACTATAAATTTATTTGAGCATGATAGTTTTATTTTCAGTTGAATTCTTAGGGTAGTTTCTTTGGAGTAGGGAAATTGCTTGGCGAAGGAATAGGAACATTTTTAAAACTATTGGCATATTTTTGCCACAATAGAGTTGTAGTTAGGATTAAAATAGTTTCCACATTTCTTCATGAATAAATGTATGAGGCTTTAAATATATTTTCAGTATGTGTACTTTAACTCTTTTTCACACTATTTAATTTCTGTCCTTCTGTTGCCTCCTCATCATACCCTTGCCACAACTCCTTTCCTCTCCTGAATGGAGACCGTGTGATACAGTGTTAGGAGCCGTGTGCTGGGCATGCAGTGACCTGACTTTTCATTCCCAGGTCTGCCATAAAGCAAGCTTTCATATGTCAGTTTTCTCATCAGAAAGTGCAGTTTATATCAGGTGATTTCTAGGGTTCATTCCAGTTCTAAATTCTATGCTTTTATGATATTTATTTATTTACCTACCTTTAAGAGTCTCTGACAGGGTTATTTCATTCTTCTCCCTCCAAGCAGGACTGTATGTAACTAATCAAACCAGAGGTCCTCAAACTTTTTAAACAGGGGGCCAGTTCACTGTCCCTCAGACCGTTGGAGGGCCGGACTATAGTTTAAAAAAAAAACTATGAACAAATTCCTATGCACACTGCACATATCTTATTTTGAAGTAAAAAAACAAAACGGGAACAAATACAATATTTGTATTTGCATGTGGCCCGCGGGCCGTAGTTTGAGGACCCCTGAATCAAACCATCCTAGAAAAATTCTTTTCTGTTAACATATATAAAGCTCTAGGTAAGATCCCATAGCCTTTCTTAGAATGCATAAAATTTCAATTCTTTTTTAGAAGAGTACTTCTTACTCTTTATTATATTGGATCCTCTATTTTAGAATTCCAGTGAGATCCTATGCCCTCTTCTTAGAAAAGGTGTAGATGTCCAGATAAATGGAACATTTTGCATACAATTTTAGGTTAGGATCCCCGGCTTAATATAGACAATGGAACTGGAATAGAGAGTCAAGAATAGTGGAAGTTGTTATATAACAAAAATAGTACAAAATAGCTGTGAATAAATTGTTTAAAAATGAAATAGATATATAACGTGATGGACCTAAAGGGTATTATGTTACGTGAAGTAAGTCAGACAGAGAAGGACAAATACATAATTTCAGTTATATGTGGAATCTAACAAACAGAAACAGACTCATAGATACAGAGAACAAGAGATGATTGTTACAGGTGAGGGTGGCAGGGGAAGGATAAAAAAAGTGAAGGGGATTGAGAGGTACACACTTCTAGTTATAAAATAAGTCTTGGGGATGTAATGTATGACATAGAAAATATAATCAATAATATTGTAATAACTTTATGGTGACAGATGGTTATTAGACTGACTTATAGTGACACTGTATGTGCACTATGTTGTACACATGAAGCTAATATAATGTATATCAACTAAACTTTAATTAAAAAATGATACAGAAAATCTCTACCTCATACTATATACAAAAATACTTGTTAAAGATCTAAATGTAAAAAAGCATACTGGGAAACCTTAGATTCTCTTTACAGGAGAATTTTCTTTTTGCAATGGGGTGGAGAAGGATTTCTTAAAGACATTTTAAAAAATTTGATTAGACTAGAGTAGCCCCCCCCCCCCCCCCCCCCCCTTATTCGTGGGGAATATGTTCCAAGACCCCTACTAGACACCAAAAACCACGGATAGTACCAAACCCAAATGTTAACAAGAATGGATGAATAAACTGTAGTATAATTATGTAGTGTGATACTTCATGCCAAATAAAACGAATGAACTAGTTCTATTTTAACTGGCTATATCTTGAAAACAATGTTAACTAAAAAAGCAAATTGTAAAAAGATACAATATGGTGTCATTTATGTAAAATTTATAAACTTATAAAACAGCACCATATATTTTTATGAATATACATGTATAAAATATGCTCTGTAAGGAGTATCAACCAGTTTTAATATAGTGATTACCTTTTAGTTGGGAAGGTTAAATGAAGCAAATATGGCAGAATACTAACTTGTTAAATCTGAATATTGACTGCAGGTGTGTCTGATAAGTTAGTCTCAATTTTTCTGTATGTTTAAGGACTTTTTATACATTTTTATACAATCCCAGCTTAGAGTTGGAAAAGTTGGAAATAACTTATATCCACCCCCAACATTTTCTTATAGAAAACTTCAAACATAGACAAAAAAGAGAAAACTTTGATAAATCACCACACCCATCTTCAACATTTATCAGCATATAATCAGTCTTCCTAGTTTCATCTGTATTTACCTACTCTCTCAAGAATTATTTTGAATATATAAAATGTCATTTCATCTGTAAAAAATGCTTTAAAAATAATGTGACCGTGCCAGCACTATCATCTTTAAAAAACTGACATTGTTACTATAATACCCAGTATCAAGGCAGTAGTCAGAATTCCCCATTGTTTCATAAGTGGAAAACAAATTATCTCTCACAAATAATAGCCAAGCAGTCCCTAACTGGTTTGACTCAGTGGGTAGAGCGTTGGCTCAAGGACTGAAGGGTCCAGGATTCGATTCTGGTCAAGGGCATATACCTCGGTTGCAGGCTTGATCCCTTGGCCTTGGTTGGGGCATGTGTGGGAGGCAACCAATCGATGATATTTCTCTGTCTCTTCCCCTTCCTTCCACTCTCTAAAAGTCAGTGGAAAAATATCCTTCGGGTGAGGATTAACAGACAAACAAAAAAAGCAGAAGAGGACTTCTGTTTTATTGTTTTTTCCTCTTCACAGCATTTTCCGCTTTCTAGAGGAATATGGATAACTAATACTCTAGGACCAAAAGATACCAATATCTGCACGGTACTAACCTTTCTTTGTATTGTCTTCCACAGATACAGTTGGTCCCACCTGGACAGATCCAGATCCAGGGTGGGCAGGCTGTGCAGGTGCAGGGCCAGCAGGGCCAAACCCAGCAGATCATCATCCAGCAGCCCCAGACAGCTGTTACTGCTGGCCAGACCCAGGTAATTCCACTAGTTCTGAACACAGCACAGCTGATTTAGAAGGGTCAGACAGCTGAACCATATATTTCACGTGTAGTAGAAATGAGTTAGAAAACTATCATTTTTTTTAAAAAAAGACTAGCTCTGGCCAGGTAACTCGATTGGTTAGAGCACCGTCCTGTACACCAAAAGGTTGCAGGTTTGATTTCTGATCAGAGCACATGCCTGGGGGTCGATCCCCAGCCAGGATGCATACAGGAGGCAACCAACCAATTGATGTTTCTTTCACATCAGTGTTTCTCTCTCTCTTCCTCTCTAAAATCAATCAAGACACATCCTGGGATGAGGATTTTTAAAAAGAGAAAAAGACTACATGGCCCTTTGTGGTATTTTAGAATCTCTTATATTGTGTTATAATTTCTTTCCTACAGACGCAGCAGCAAATTGCTGTCCAGGGGCAGCAAGTGGCACAGACTGCTGAAGGGCAAACCATCGTTTATCAGCCAGTTAATGCAGACGGTACCATTCTCCAGCAAGGTAAGTATGCCCATTCATTTCCGTCTACTTTTGGGGAACTCATCTTCATCCCTTGAGCAAATGATGCTTCAGAAATTTTGTGGTGATCTCTACATGACATGTTTTTGAACAAAAAATAAGATTTTTTGTAAGTCTTCATTGATTGTTATTAGGTCCTTATCACTAATACATGACCAACATCAATTCCATTTGTAGGAATCCCTAAGTGGTTGTTAAAACATTGAGCCTAATGAGGATGTAAAGTACAGCATAGGGAAAATAGTCAGTGATATCCTAATAACTGTACGGTGTCAGATGGGATCGAGGTTTATGGGGATGTCTAATTACTCGGTGTACACCTGAAACTAATATAATAATGTATGTCAACTGTAGTTGAAAAATAATTTTTAAAAAAGGACTGCTCATAAGGATTATATAAGCTTTAATCTTACACTTAACACTTTCTAAATAGAAGATTGGAAATAGGAGTTGTTGCTTAGGTATATTTTTATCAGGGCCACTTCTTTGTTAATTTATTCCAAAACCACTTATTATGTGCCGGTTATGTATGTAGAACTTTGCTAAGAAAGAAGAGCTTCTCAAAGAAACGCTAGTCTAACAAGGGAGACATACATGTGAACAAATAAACATAGTGCAGAATCCTATGGAGGAATGTTCTAGGAATAAATAATGCATACAGAAGGTAGAGAAGAAATAGGGCTTGAGAGGAGAATGTATTTCAGAGAGGAGGAGATGGCTCAATCTGAACTTAAGAGCTTTTGGAAGCATTTGTCTGATAGTTAAATCCAAAAAGGACATCTCAGTTAGATTCCATGACTAAAGGTTTGACTTGTGATTAAGACTTAGCAGTATGGAAGATCCAGTGGATGTAGGAACAGTGTGCTTTTGTTATGACTCAGGAGAGGGCCTGAACTGGAATGAGCACTGGCAGGAACTCAGGAAATGGTAAACACATTCTCCTCGGTGCTGATGTTGATAGTTTGGGGACTTGGAATGCTTGGTTTAAGCTTTAGACCTGCGACTGGCTGATTCCTTGTCAGTTTAGGATGAACAATTTATAAGTTTATAAAATTTCCATCCTGAAGCAGATTGTTGATATGTACAAAAACTGGGTATAGCTATACTCTGACCCATAGAAGAGGAAGACTGCAAACTGTCTCGCCACCTATTGAAAACTATTATAGTAATGCCCAGGAAAGTATCTATTTCAAGGATAGATTTATTCAGAGCTATAACCGAGAAAGTTAATAGAGTTTCAAAGATTGTGATTACATGGGTTTTATATAGTAAACCAGGCAGAGAGTGGTTGAGTGCTTTTCCCCCCCTTATTCAGTTTAGTATGCTTTTCCAGGGGGAATGAGTGTGTGCCAGATAGAAGAGGAACTAACTGTGTTCCCTTCTTTCTGTGTACCTGTTTGTTGTTTTATGTTTTATTTTCTTAAAGTTACAGTCCCTGTTTCAGGCATGATCACCATCCCAGCAGCCAGTTTGGCAGGAGCACAGATTGTTCAGACAGGAGCCAACACCAATACAACCAGCAGTGGACAAGGGACTGTCACTGTGACACTACCAGTGGCAGGCAATGTGGTCAATTCAGGAGGGATGGTCATGGTAAGAATATTGATTCTTCAGCTCACTGTTCTCATCTGTAATTTCTTTTTCTACATATCTCTCTGTCTTTGCAAAATTCTTGAACTTGCAATTTGATGTCTCTCGTAAAGCTTGTTAATAATGTTGACCTCTTGGCATTGAGATTGATCCTTAAGGCACTTACAGAGATCTACTTTTATAATAAACACTAGAGGCCCGGTGCACAGGGGTGGAGGGGTCCCTCAGCCCTGCCTGCACCCTCTCCAATCTGTGACCAGTCAGACATTCCTCTCACAATCCGGGACTGCTGACTCCTAACCGCTCACCTACCTGCCGGCCTGATCACCCCCTAATTGCTCCCCTGCTGGCCTGATCGCCCCCTAACTGCCCTCCCCTGCTGGCCTAATATGATAGTCCTTAACCGCCTCTGCCTTAACCCCCGCCACTGTGGCTTTGTCCAGAAGGACGTCCGGAAGATGTTTGGTCTAATTAGCATATTAGCCTTTTATTAGTATAGATTACAATGAACCATAATTCATTGTGAGGACCTATTAGTGCCAGGTACTATTCTTGGTGCTGGAGATATAGTAGTGATTAAACAGATTAAATGTATGATTTTATGTGATCTTATTCAGAATTCAAATAATGAAGGGAGAGTTAGGCTGCTGATCTTTGGCAATTGAACAATACATTGTGTCTAGTGGATGAAACAAGAAATAAGCTAAAAATTAGGTTATAATAAGAGAAACCAAAAAAATGTGTGATATAAATACAGTGAAAAGATAGGGAAGGAAGGTTGGGTGGTATGTGAAAGCTAAATCCTCATATGTCAAAATATGATGTCAGTACATAGTACTTAAAATGGATAAATTAAGAATTGAGTAGCAGAAGACTGCACAGAGAGAAAGAAAGCTACCAGAAGAAACAATACAGACATTCAAAGTTAACGTTGGGAAGGGATTGTAGCAAAGGGGACTTGTTTCATCATACATTTAGTACAGTGTTTCATTTTGTTTGTTTAGAAAAATTAGGATTAAATTATATAGTAAGTTAACTAAATTAGTTGTATAACTATAGGCATTCAGTAGCACTTGGTAAATTTGTACCTATTTTCCATTGAACTGTTCTACAGTATTGTCATACTAGAGGCCCAGTGCACAAAATTACTGCGCGGGTAGGGTCCCTAGGCCCAGCGATCAGGGCTGATTGGGGCCTTTTGGCTGCCAGTCAGGGCTCCCTTCCCCAGCTGCTGGCTGCCACCTGGGGCCTCCCTTCGTTCCATGCCACCACCTGGTGGTCAGTGCACGTCATAGCGAGCGATAGAACTCCCAGTCTCCCAGTCAAACTCCTTTAGAGACACTTTGCATATTAGCCTTTCATATATATAGATAGATAGATGATTACTGTCTGGATGGCAGCAGACATTCCTAGAGAATGGAGCCATGCGTGGACAAGAATTTGGACCACGTTATGTTATTTCTAAGTGTGGCTCCTGGGCCCCCAATTGATAGATTTGTAATGTTGGTTTAAAATGCATTTAGTGTAAGTGTTCTCCAGGAAATGCATTTAACTGAATGCCCTGTAAAAGCTACTCTTGAGTAGCATTCAGAAGAAAATAGATTAACACAGATTAAGAAACTTTCCTATGTCTATACTTTATGTCACTATTTAATAAACTGGTTTTCTCTCAACACAGATGGTGCCTGGTGCTGGGTCTGTGCCTGCTATCCAAAGAATCCCTCTACCTGGGGCAGAGATGCTCGAAGAAGAGCCGCTCTATGTGAATGCCAAACAGTATCACCGCATACTTAAGAGGAGGCAAGCCCGAGCCAAACTAGAGGCAGAAGGGAAAATTCCAAAGGAAAGAAGGGTATGTATAACATAGGGAAGGATGTAGGAAGAGAATACCAGGCTTCTACTTTAGGAATAAGTAAAACCTTTTATATGGTTTGTTTTGGGTTCCTTCCAAACAACTGAAGGTAGGTAGATAGCTGGTTTGTTTTTGTTTTTTAATATATTTTTATTGATTTCAGAGAGGAAAGAAGAGGGAAGGAGAGAGAGAAACATCAATGATGAGAGAGAATCATTGATTGGCTGCCTCCTGCATGCCCCACACTGGGGATCAAGACTGCAATTCAGGCATGTGCCCTGACCGGGAATGGAACCATGACCTGGTTCATAGGTCTGATGCTCAACCACCGAGCCACACTGACTGGGCTGATAGCTGGTATTTTTTTTTTATAAAAGTTATCATTTGCTATATGTAGGTGCAACTACAGAAACAAAAAAATAACACTGGCTTAAATTTTTTTTTTTTTTTTTAATTTTTCTTACATAAAAGAAGCCCAGAGATAAATTGTCCTGGGCTGGTAGCACATTTCCACAGTTCTCAAGACTTATTCTCCTCCTGTCTTATTCTAATTTCTCAGTTTGCTATTTGTAGTCCAAGATGGCTGCTTGGGCTCCAGCCTAGGAGCAAATGGAACAAAAGAGACAGCTCTCTTTTAAGGAAACTTTTAGGAAGTTTTATATTTCATTAGCAAAAACTTATTTTTTTTATTTTTATTTTTTTACTTCATAGAGGAAGGGAGGTGGAGAGAGATAGAAACATCAATGATGAGAGAGAATCATTGATCAGCTGCCTCCTGCACACCCCACACTGGGGATTGAGCCTGCAAAATGGGCATGTGCCCTGACCAGGAATTGAACTGTGACCTCCTGGTTCATATAGGTCGACGCTGAGCCACACCGGCCAGGCTCCTTAGCAAAAATTTAATTACATGGCCAGTTACCTGCAAATAAGGCAAGGAAGTGCAGTGTTTTTACTAAGCAGCCATTTGCCCAACAAAAATTTGGTCTGTTATTAAAGCAAAAGAGAGGATATATATATATTAAGAGATAGTTAGTTATCTATGGGATACCTTTGGGGAGGGGAGTCTTTTTTATTATATTCGTTTAGCATTTACTTCTTATGGTAGTTATATATGGTTAGCTATCTAGTTGTTTTCCCCAAAGCTTTCTCCATAATTCAAAGTCCTAAGTGCCTCTGGTGGCTTTGATTTCTGGTTTTAGAAATATCTGCATGAGTCTCGGCACCGTCATGCCATGGCACGGAAGCGTGGTGAAGGTGGGCGATTTTTCTCTCCAAAAGAAAAGGATAGTCCTCATATGCAGGTAAGAAGACTTCTTACTTTGTATTTTCTCAGGTGGAATCTTTTGCATTGTCTAAGCTTTTTCCTCCAACTGAATATTTACAGCAACCTAAAGCTCTAGGAGGTAAGCATTTTACAGTTGAATCAAAGGTTTAGACAGGTTAAATAGTTTGCCTAAGGTGTAATATATATATAGTTAAGTGTCTGTCCGACCAGTAGGTATGACGCGCACTGACCATTAGGGGGCAGATGCCCAAAACAGGAGCTGCCATGGCATGCACTGGCTATTTAAAAATAAACAGCACCATGGATCTGGTACTTACAAACCAACACTCAGCTTCCCCCAAGTGTAACACAGGCCCTAGCACCACCCTGGAGCAACAGCCCACCAAATCGCAGCCAACGCTGCGAAGATCCCATAGTGCAAAATGCGGCCCACAGCCCAGCCTGGAAACGGTCATTGTGGGTGCCGGGTAATGACGTCACATAGCAACGCCCAGCTTCCTCTCCCTAGTGACTAGCCTCCTTAGAGTTTCTTCACCCCAGGAACATAACTTGCTTTATAGCCAGGTGCAAACATTTTACAGTTCAACCAAATGTTTGTGAAGTGTTTTCCCATGCTTCATCTCATTTGATCTTCAGAAGTCCTGGAGTAGGTAGATAGGAGACTTGATAGAACCCTTTTTTCTTTTCATTAGCAAGACACAAATAGCGATATTAAAATATTTCTTCTAATTAATTTCCTTTCAATGTGCACAAATCCGTGCACCGTGACACTAGTACTTAATAAAGTGGTACAACTGAATTTCAAACCCAAGCAGTACAATTCCATAACTACTATATTGTACTGGTTCTTACATCTAATTCTACTGATTTTATTGTATTGACATTTCTGAGTCAATATATCTAAAGTAGAACTCTTGATTTTTTTTTTTAATGCCTCAACCACTCATCTCAACATGTCCATCCACCCAGTTACTAGAATTATCCAACTCTTGATTTTAGCTCTAAAATATAATCTGAGCCAGTTTACTTTTTTCCCTCCCAAATGTAAGCCTAGTCTAATCCCCTCTCTTTTGGTTCAGTTAATATAACAGCTGCCAACTGGTCTCCCTTGTTCCATTCTTGTGCTGCTCTGGTCCATTAGCCACATTTTAGTGTGATATTTTTAAATGTATATCACATCACATCACCATCTTGCTTAAATTCCTTCTACCCTGCCCTTTCTCATTTACACTTAAGACTGAAATCTAAAGTGCTTACCTTGGCCAACAAGGTCCTGAATGATCAAGCTCCTCCTGCCTACCTCTGGCTTCATTTCCTCCTACTTCTTGGTTTTTATGCTCTTGCTATAGCATTGTTCTGTCTTCTGATTAGGACCTTTGTCTTCAATATAGCCAATTTGTAAAGCTTTTCACTCAAGGAACTCTCCTAATTCTGAGTGCTAACAATATGACCTCAGTCAGTTTACTTAGCCTCTTTTAGCCTCAGTTTTCTTCACCTGTAAAATGGGGTGCTATTGATACTTCACAAGAATGTTGTGAGAATGTCATGCGGTAAGTCACATTAGCCTGGTGCATGGTGAGAGCTCAGTAAATGCTATTAGTATTCTCACCCATTGATCAAGACCAAGCTCCAGGCCTACCACCTTCAGAAATCATTCAGCTTATCCTTGGATCATGCTAATTGAGACTTCACTGCCTTGGTGTGAAAGAACTGAAGGTGGTTACTATGAGTATTGCAGAAAGCTTCCACAGACAAATCCTTGTCTTAACACTGCATGTTGTAAGTGAGAGGCAGCAGGCAGAGTTTAGAGGAAAGAATATTAAATGGGTACCAGAGACCTGGGAGTTAGTTCTTGCTGGGTTCCTGAGTAACTTATTGATTCTAGTTCAAGCAAATCATTATACCCATCTGGGAATCAGGTTTATCTGTAACTTCTAGGTACACTGTGACCTTTTAACAAAGTGCGTCAAAGTAAATAAATCCCAATGTCACTTAGCTCTGCTAAGTGCTCAGCATTTAAATATAATGATCAGAAAATAATGACCAAAAAGTATATATTTATATATACACACACACACACACACACACACACACACAGCATGTCTGACTGGCATGGCTCAGTGGTTGAGCCTCGACCTATGAACCAGGAGGTCACGGTTTGATTCCCAGTCAGGGCACATGCCCGGGCTGTGGGTTCGATCCCCATTGTGGGGCATGCAGGAGTCAGGCAATCTACTTCATCATTGATGTTCCTATCTCTCTCCTTCTCTCTCTGAAATCAGTCCTATATAATAAAATGGTAATATGCAAATAGACTGAACTGCAGAACAACTGAACAACCAATCAAAACGTAATATGCGCCCTAACCAGTTTGGCTCAGTGGGTTGAGCATCGGCCTGCGGACTGAAGGGTCCCAGGTTCGATTCCAGTCAAGGGCATGTACCTTGGTTGAGGGCACATCACCAGTAGGGGCTGTGCAGGAGGCAGCTGATGGATGTTTCTCTCTCATAGATGTTTCTAACTCTCTACCCCTCTCCCTTCCTCTCTGTAAAAAGAAATCAATAAAATAGATTTTTTTTTTTTAAAAAAAAAAGTAATATGCTAAGGATCCCCAACTGCTCGCTATAATGTGCACTGACCACCAGGGGGCAAACAGTCAACTGGTTGACCAGTTGCTATGACATACACTGACCATCAGGGGGCAGATGTTCCAACTGGTAGGTTAGTTTGCTGTTGATCAGGACTGAGCAAGATGGTCCAGACACACCCTGGAGCCCTCCCGCGGTCCCTCCCCGGCCTGATGGTGCACCCGTGGGTTCCCTCAGTCTGGCCTATGCCCTCTCACAATCCCGCACCCCTTCAGGGATGTCGGAGAGCCGGTTTCAGCCCAATCCCACGGGCTACTCCCCTTGGGAGGGCGCCAGACGCAGGGCTCATGGCTGGTGAGCGCTGCTATGGCAGCGCAAGCCTGTCCCGGGACTGATTGGGCGCAAGCACACAGCAGGCACAGTGGGGCCAGGATGAGCGGAAGTGGCAGGTAGGAGTTGCAGGCAGCGTTGGACTGTGGGTTTCAGCCCGATCCCTGCAGGCCACCCAGAGGGACCGCACCTATGCACAAATTCGTGCACCAGGCCTCTAGTAAAAATATATTTTAGTATAGATATAGTATGACATGGCTTTTCTTGGTCTTTCTCTTAGCCACCTCTAAGGACCCTTAAACAGTAAAGGTAGAGCACAACATAGGTGTGCTATCAACTCTGGAGTGTTCAGTAATGGATTGGCAGGCCAGATCAGATTTTTAATCCTTTTAAGAATAAGGTTTATTGTCTCATTTCCAAATGGAGCTGCATTTTAATCCATTTATGCAGACTTGCAAGCAGACCTTTGGTTTTCTTGGCAAAGTTGTATCTATGTCCTTGGTGATAAAGTAGTGAGAGCCACAGTTCCTGTTGCTTTTGCAAAGTACTTTAATCATTATTATGCTTTCTTTGTCTCTAGGATCCAAACCAAGCAGATGAAGAAGCAATGACACAGATCATCCGAGTATCCTAACCCCAGGCCATGTGATGGAGATGATCAAGGTCATGTTCCTCACCACTGTTCCAGGAAATTGATCACTTCTTCCGATGGGACACTGATGATCACATTCTGCCCTTTTCTACAGGACAGAAACCCACTTAGTTTTTCAAAGTGGCTTGGTATTATAATTGCAGCGGTGTCTGGCAAATTGAAGTTGCAAGGCTTTGTCTCACCCTTTCAGTCAGGACCTATTTTAGACTGTTGATGACATTGACGTTTCATGGACTAGGATGATGCGAAGGACTCATGCCAGCCCAACAGTACCACACACAGCACTTAGATGTTGACTGGTGAAGCCAGCCAGCCGTCTGAGCAGGGGAGAACAACCTTCTCAAGCTAAACTACAATCCGGGAAGCCGAAGCCCACTCCTTCCCATGGACTCTAAACACCATCTCAGGCTAAGTGAATGAACACTGTATTCAGAGATGACTTCCAGGCATGGAAGTTCAATCTCATGGAAATAATAAATTCTCTGAGATACATTCATCTAATCTGTGGTAATAATAAGAATCTCTGTCTGCGCAGATGATAGGTTGGTATTTTTGGACTTCAAGCCAAGAAAAAGCTAATTCTGGGGATAGAATGATAAAAGAATCAAGCACTAAAAATAATTGCTGAATCTTTTTTCATTTTGGCCAGTTGTGGTCTGCTTGTCCATCTGTTGACAGGTCATCTGGACCATAGTTCTTACTATGGCTACTTGTAAGACAATTTAGAAGGTATTGGACCTTGAAACTTCCTTTCCTAAGTAGAGAACAAAACAATACAACTATGTTGAAGTGCTGAGGACATTTGTAGTAACTCCTAAACAGAGAGGCAAACTAGAGATTTTCAATCATAGGCTTGGTGACAGCATTTGGAAAATAGAAGGGTTTGTGTGTGTTTCAGTCTAGAAGAAGAGAGAGAGGTAATATACCCATGTGTTGTCATATAGCATGATTCTTCAGTTGATGGATGCCTGGGATGGATCATTAAGATGAAGAGACTAATTTACATTTACACTATAATCTTTTAACAACCGAAAGAGAGAAGTCTCAGATTTGGTCTTTGACACTTTCTGGAAAGCACTGTTCAATCAAGCTGTCCTAGACGTTCTCCAGGTTACTTCCTAGAACTTAACGTGGATGTTGGCTTCACTCCTGCAAGTGCTTTGTGCTGGACCCAGAAAATGGACATTTTCATGTTTCCCATGGCAGCTGACTCATTGGTGCCAGCTTCCATTTGCTTCCCCCTTTCTCCATATGCCTTTGCAGGAAAGTTTTCACTTTGCATCTACATTTTGGGGACAAATTACAGACTGGAACTAGAGATGCCTGTAGTGTAAGGAATTGGGCCACAGTTCCCAGAATGGGTTGTGTCTCATTTCTTTTCTAGATGTTGAACCCTGGTAGAAGTAAGGTGATACTTCAGAAGAGTTTCTGCCTACTCTGGAAACAAAGAAGGAAAACTTAATTCTTTTTGACTTAATAACCAAGAGTAAAGATTGGCTCTTTTTATATTTTACTCTAATTGTATTAAGAGATAAAAAGTATTTCACTCTCTAAAGAAAACATCATAAGCATTGTAATGGTCTAAATAGAGGTACAGAGCTATGCAAAGAAAACAGGAAATGAAATATATTTCTAATTCCTGAAACAGAATCATCTCCTGGCTTCCAGATGTCAGGAATGGAGACTTATTCTTTGGTAGACTCACTAGAAACTTCTGGCTCATTACATGAGTTTTAGATATTAATTTATCCAGTAATCCCCAAATTTGTCAAATGACAGATTACTAAAAGCAATGAGAAATTTATAGCCCTTGGTTTGTTTAGGAATCTTTAAGATGCAGAGTTCAGAAAGAGATTCCTCAGACCTAATTTCTAGTACTTAAGCCAATAGTTCTAAAATGCTATTTATTTGTGTCTGTAAGTTTGTACATAGTAATTCCAATCTCATTGTTGCGGAATTTTTTCATGCATTTGAGTTTTCCTTGAAATTTAATGCTTCAGTTGTCATTATTGTCATTGCATTTCAGCTAATTCATGGCCCTTTTATTGTGGTCATTTTTAGCATATCATAATAACCCACAAAGTGGGGGTGAGGTGGATTAAGGTTTGGATTTTTTTCTTTATTTGTTGCTAGAAGTTCTTCTATTCATTTTTCATTTTGACTGTAGTGATGACTTTTAGATATAGAGTGAATGGATGAGTGAATAATTGGCTTAATAGTTACTTCACTTCATGAATGCTTTTTTTTTTGCAGGATAATTGTATATATTTTAATTGTATTGGTACATTGAACATGTCAGTGTCTATATCACTGGACCAACAACATTTTTGGCTATTGAGTGCCTGATAATAATGTCTTGATTTTCCTTTGGGACTCAATTATATATATTTTCCCCTCAGCAGTAGGGGGAGTATAGGTGATCTGATCATTGATGTCATTGCAATTGTTATTTTTAAAAATAAATTTATGAGAAAGTGATTTGAATTTTGAGAAGTCTACATCCCCTGGGTTCTAGGTTGTTTATAATGTTGAAATTGATCTCTGTAGACAAGACATATGTAGTGTCCAGGCCTCTTACCTAGCTCCTTCCTTTAATCTCTTTTCCTTCCCCTTTGGCCTTCCCACTCTGCTGACAGGTATTTTCTGTCATCTGTGGGCTGATCATATACTTGGTCTTACTGGAAGTGTTATCAAAATGCAAAGAAGAATACCCTGAGTAAAATTAACCCACCAAAATGTCATTGATTTATTAGGTGTTGTAGAACTATAGTGAAAATGAAAATGTTTAGATTTTTATTTCTGCAGGAAAGACAAAAATACTTTTCTGATTGTTAAAAATCCACGTGTACTCATAGTTGTACTGCTTTGTGTTCTCTTGGAATCTGAGCAACAGATTGGAAACTTAAGTATGTCATTATCATACCGAAGTCAGGAATTAAGAGAATAACAGCCACTGGGAGCCCTCCCATGGGAGACCGGATTGACCAATCCTGGCAGACCACAGAAATAGAAGACTCTCTCCCCTAACAATTTACTCTTTGTATTGGGCCAAGAGTAAAATAACCTTAGTGTAACTGTTTAGTTTAAAAACCATCCTGAGTTTGCTTTAGCCAGATGCCTAAGGAACTTGTCCTTAGAAATTCAGAGATGACCCGTTTCTACCCGTGATATGACGCAAAGACCACTACTATATTTACCCCAGATCTTCTTTGTGGAAGTTCACTGCCATATTTCATGAAAACCCGAGGGCATTGCGGCTCTGAAAGCCCTGCTCTTAGCAGCCCCGCCTTCCGCCCCGGAACCCAGAGCAGAGGCAGCGACGGCCGAAGGCAGGTGGGGCGGTGCCGCAAGAAAGCCCACACTGATTGGTTGGTGGGAGGGCCCCGCCAGGACCGCCACGCTAATTGGCTGCTACTCGGGGGGCCCTGTTTCCGGTAGGTCGGCGGGCAACCCCGCCGCCGTCATGGCGACCGGCGACCGGGAGAGGGCGCCGCTTCTGTGGCCGGTGGAGGCCCGGTTGGCGGCGCTACTTCCCGACCTGCTGGTCTTCCGGAAGCCCCGGGCACCAGAACCCGAGCTGGCCACGGCCCAGGGCGTCCTCCTTGGCGTCCACGTGACGGGTGAGGGTAGGGCAGGCGCGTCGCTCCCCGGCCCGCCCCGGCGGCGGCCGTTGGGCCTCCGCTCCCAGAGCCCCGGGAGCTCAGGCGCCTTTCTCTGTCGGTCGCCCGCGGGACCAGCGCCGTTTCCGTGCAGGAGGACGCCGCTAGGGATGCTTTGGCTTAGCCCTTGGGTTCTCTTCAGAAAGCATGACATTGAGACTCAACACTGAGAGTCTGTTCATTTAACGGGTGTCTAGGGAGCGTGTGTGTCATGAAGATGAGAGATTCAAGGAGCTCAAACTACGAGCTCTCCACAAAGCATGAACCTGTTCCCGTGTGCTGCCTGCCTCTCACATGGGGAGAAATCCTGGGGGTCCCTCGGCCGGGGCGCCTCAGGGAAGGCTGGGCGAGGGGACACTGGCTTCACCGTCTGCAGCTCCTGGAGCAGTGAACCCCTACTTTCCCACCCCCTGAAAGGACGGTGGGGTTGCTAAAGCCCAAGACATCTGCTCCCATCTTAACCGGTTTGGCTCAGTGGATAGAGCATCGGTCTGTGGACTGAAGGGTCCCAGGTTCGATTCCGGTCAGGGACATGTACCTTGGTTGCGGGCACATCCCCAGTAGGAGGTGTGCAGGAGGCAGCTGATCGATGTTTCTAACTATCCCTCTCCCTCTCTGTAAAAAATCAATAAAACATATTTTTAAAAAAAAGACATCTGCTCCCTTTACCCGGGTCTGACACGTGGAGGCAATAAAAGTTGAGGATTGTCAGCTAACGTAATCATCTCTGCTTTGTTGGCTAGGGTTCACAGCATTGATGGACAGGTTCAGCCTGACCTGCAAGTCGGAAGATGACCTGGACAAACTGGCCCACATTTTCAGTTATTACATTAGTGACATCATCGAGCGTGAGTGGCCATTGCAGGGGGGCAAGGAGGCCTGGCCTGGGCTCCCGCGGGTTGGCGATAGCAGGGGTCCTGGGGTACCTTAGAAGGGACACTGAAGGACCATTCTTTCAGTGTTACTCACATTTGTTCCGACAAACTAGATCTTTGTATCTGCCATTCTGTCCAGTCTCACATCCCGTTGACTCAATGTTCAGAAACAGAAGAACAGCTAGTTTTAACTTTGCATGTTTGTGTTTTATTTCAAAATAAAGCATTCCTCAGGTTGTCTCTTCTAACAATAATGTAACGTGCCTCATGGTTATATATCAAATATAATTTAGAAAACACCTTCCCATGCCAGCATTGCATTTTGGTCCTGTGAGGTAGGAATGAGTGTTTATTTTCTGCCATGTATTAAGCTCGTGTTAGGCCTACCCAACAGAAATTACTCTGGCCCTATACCCTTTAGTGCCTATATAATATTCCCATTCTTGATGGACGGTGCCCCATGCAATTATGTCCATCATTCTGAGAGTCACTGAAATACTAACTTTGCGCTGTCTCCTTTAGAAATGATTATTTGACCGACCCCTAACCCCTGAGGAGCAAGTGTTAAAGGTCTTACAATTCTTCTCACCAAGTGTAGATGAAAGGAGGAGATAGAAGTTATGAATTAGGAATTGTAACATCAGGAACTTCTGGGTACTAGAAATACAGGTACATAAGACATAGTACCTGTCCTTGTGGGATAGACAAATAATGAACAATTATAGACTATACATTGTACAAAGGAAATAAATAGGGTGTGATGGTTTAAAAAGAAGAATTATAGGGTGAGCGTTTCTATATTAGGGTAATCAGAGGGGGTGTTTAGGCTGAGAGGTAAATGATGAGAGGAACACCTTGTGAAGAGCCAAGTGTACAGCATTTCAGATGGAAGAAAGCCAAGTACAAAGTTTCTGAGATGGGAGAAAACTTGGCATATTCTGGGAAGTGAGAAGGCCAGTGTGGCTAGAGCCGGGGTGGGGAACATCTGGCCTGTGGGCCACATAAGGCCCAGGAAATCATTTGATCTGGCCCAGCCAAGGCATTAGGAGTGAATTAATTAAAGCAGGCTGATTTTTACGTTAATAATTTTGTATGGCCCACAAATGATGTTATAAATATCCAAATGGCCCTTGGCAGAAAAAAGGTTCCCCTCCCTGGGCTAGAGCATAGCTAGTGGATGAAAAGTGGCTTGAGGTGAGGTTGGAGATCATGAAGCTGTATAGGCCATAGTAAGGAGTTTGGATTATACATGTCAGTACAAAGGGAAACTAGAAATCTTCCCACAAGGGAGTATGATCTGATTTACATTTTTTAAAAGCTCAAGTTAGCTGCCTCGGGGAGATTGGATTATAGGGAGCTAAAGAAGGGTAGGTAATAAGAATGGAAGCTGGAAGAGATCATTGGGACAGCTGTGAAAGATGATGGAGATTTCTACTAGGGTAGTGGTTCTCAACCTTGGCAGCATGTTAGATAACCACTTGGGGAGCTTTTCAAAGTCCTGATGTCTACATCAGTTAAATCATACTACCTTGATGTAGGCCCAGGAGTTGGAATTTTAAAAGTTTTACAGGCAATTCCATTGCGCAGTCAAGGTTGAAAATATTGATCTCAAGATATGGCAGTGGAGTCGTATGGCAATGGATTGATTTTATATATAGGGTGTCCCCCAAAAACATATACACATACTTTGAATAATTATATAAAGACAGTGTCTATTAAAACAAATTTGATTTTTAAAATTAAGCTACCAGCTGTTAAAGTGTGTATACATTTGGTGGGGGCGGGGACACCCTGTATATTTTGCAGGTTCAACAGACAGGATTAGCTGATGTATTTCTTCTTTTCTTTTTTTTTTAAATATATTTTTATTGATTTCAGAGAGGAAAGGAGAGAGCTAGAGATGTAGAAACATCAGTGGTGAGAGAGAATCATTATTTGGCTGCCTCCTGCGTGCCTCACACTGAGGACTGAGCCCACAGCCCCGGCATGTGCCCAGACTGTGAATTGAACTGTGACCTGGTTCATAGGCCAATGCTCAACCACTGAGCCACACCAGCCGGGCTGATTATTTTTTCAGTGGGAAGTAGTGAGGAAAGGGACTCTCAAGTTTTCAGCTTTCATAACTGAATTGATGGTGGCATCACCTACCAAAATGAGAAAGTGTGAGCTTTGAGAAAGAAAATCAGGATTCTTTTTTAATATATTGAGCTTGAAATGTCAATAAATCATTCAAATAGAGAAATCAAAGTGTGAGTTGATGGGGAGAATATAAATAAAGAGAAAGATCCTAAGACTGAGGCTTGAAAAACTCCAGGCGAGGATTATGATTAGGGAGAAATAACCTACAAAAGAGTCTATAAGACAGACAATGAGGTGTAGAATATTGTGGTATTTACGTAACCAAAGGGGAAGTAGTGTTTCTAGAAGAAGAGGTGGTGGCTAGCTGAGTTGAAAATGAAAGGTGCCTAATACAGTGAGATCAGAAAATACTGAATTTAGCAAGATGAATGCTGTTGATGATTTTGATAATGTTAGTGAAGTGACAGAGATGTAAGTCAGATTGGAGTAAGCTGAGAAGAGAATGGTAGAGAAAAAAATTGAATGAATAGGATATGAGGAGAAAATTGTATATAGTCAACTCTTGAGAATATTTTTACTGGGAATGTAGCACAAAAATGGCCCTAATAGCTAGAGAAGAAGCTAAAGTCAAAAATAAGTAGGTTAGTTTTGTTTTGTTGTGTTTTATTTAAAAAAAAAAAATTTCTAGGAATGATCCAATAGAAGATAAGGGAGGGAGTGAAGTTCTTGAGAGGGTAAGCCAGGCGAGGATCCAGAGGACAAATAAAGGGGTAGCTTTGAAGGAACAGAAGTATTTCTGCCATTTTAGAGAAAGTGATATAAGTAAAGGTGGATTTGAGGAGAAGCTAGAAGAGAGGGAGAAGGAACCTGAGCCTTGAAATACACACAGAGACCTGAAAAGATATAAGGAAAAACTCAGTAGGTCATTCTTTGATCACATATGATTCTTCTATGATCTGGTATAGTTCTGATTTTGACTTATTTTCCTCTCTCCCTTACTCAATTTCAGATGTACTCTGTTTTGGAGGAGATATCCTAAATATCACAGGTATATTTCAGTTTTTCTGAATATTTTGTGGACTACATGAGGAAGACTATATTTAGGTGGAGTATGGCATATTTGTTTATTCAACATTGTTTGGTTATTTAATATGTGCTGGGCCTGGAGAAACGAAGATGAGAAAGACACAATCTCTGGGGTCTCCCAGTCTAATGGGAAAGCCTTGCCCATATTAAGCTCACATTGCTTTACATTTTGCTTAGATTGAATGACAGAAAAACAAGTGCCTGTAGAGTATTTGTGAGTAAACTAATGACAAACTTAGTCATTAGTAGCAGAAACTAAATGTAAGATAGGGAGGAGTAAAAAGTCTCCTATCTGGAGAACTCTTAGGGTCATTAACAGCTTTATGCCACACTGTTGAACCATCTTTTTATTTAAACTTAAACCAACCATAAAATTATATTTGAATATGAACCTACATTTTATGAAGTACCCCTCACCTTTTAGTATACTGGTGGAAGGAAGATTTGCAAAACTATTATTAAACTACCCTTAAACTATCCTTAAACCTTAGTAACATTTCAGCTTCTACCTAGTCATCTTCATTTATATGCTCAAGTCATTTTGAGGATCTAAAGCAATATTTTAAGCAAGCATCATATATAGAGCCAAGAAACCTTGCCTGACACCTTGCATGATACCTTCTGCATTATTGGGGTCTTTGTCCTGGTCAAGTGAGTCTAGATATTTGACGTCTGTCAGCCTATCTTTTGTCTCTGCAGGGAATGTCCTCCTGGCACTCTGGACAGTGGAACAGAATCAACTGAGTGACATCATTACCCTCGTGGCAAAATGCAGTCTGGAGATACAGGAGAAATTTGGGGTCTACCATACCAGAGAAGGCCAGGACCTGCAGCTAAAGATAGGTAGTAGCTACTAAAAGATATCCAATTAGAAAACAACAACTACAGAAACACACACACACACACACACACACACACACACACACACTATAAAAATTTCAAAAGATAAATTGGGTAAAAATATTTGCAACTTATATCATGTAGACAAAGGATGAATTTTTTAACATAGAAAGAACACAGAGAAATAAAAAACACATAGAAATAAACTAATGTTCTAAGAGAAAAATTGACATGAATAAATAGTACATAAACAAAGAAATACATAAGATGGTCAATTTCATAATAACAAAAATGCCAGTTGAGATCATTTCTCATCTAAAAAATTCAGATGCTAAACATACTATTGAGGCTGTGAAGAGTAAGCCTTCTTCTGTGGTACTGGTTGGAATCAACAATGATACAACTTACATGGAAGATGATTCAGTAATCTATCAAGGTTATAAATGCATTTATTTTTTAAAATATATATTTTTATTGATTTTAGAGAAAGAGGAAGGGAGAGAATGAGAGAGAAACATTGATCAGCTGCCTCCTACATGCCCCCTACTGGGGATTGAGCCCACAACCCTGGCATGTTCCCTGACTGGGAATGGAACCAGCAACCTCTTGGTGCGTGGGACAACACTCAACCAACTGAGCCACACCAGCCGGGCAAATGTATTTATTCTTTATCCCAGCAATCCTACTTCTGAACATTTATTCTATAGGAATACCTGAGGGTACATGAAATGTCATATGTACAAGATTATTGATTGCAATATGGTTTATAATAAAAGGTTGAAAACAATTCATCTGTAGGAGACTGACTAAGCATTAAATATGTCTACTCAATGAGATTCTCTGCAACTTAAAAAATATGTTCTGATAAAGCAGTATCTCCAAAATATATATGAGAACAAGTAGTATTTTATTGTATGGATTTACTACAATTTGTTTCTCCATTCAGTTTTTTTAAAGTTTTGGCTAAGAGAACAATTCAGAGCCAAGACTCAAATTATAAGAGTAAGTTTTATTTAGAAAGTCACAGAGGTAGAAGAAGTGAGCTGTAGAAGAAATGGGCTCAGGAAACAAGTTCTAGCAAAAAGGCCCTTGGAGATTAGTGGGGAGAGAGAGATGCTCCTTGAAAAATGAAAGACAAAGAAGAGGTTCAGGCATGCTCCAGCAGGGAAGAGAGCCCTGGGGACAGAAGGGGGTGGGGAAAGGTACGGGTGTGCTTCATAGAGCCATTATCTACTCACTTTTGATGGATAATTGAGTGCTCAATTTTTGGCTATTACAAATAAAGCTGTTATGAACATCTGTGTACAAGTCTTTGTGTGGACATATGTATTCATTTCTCTTGGGTAAATACCTAGAAGTAGAGGACCTGGGTCATATGGTAGATGTATGTTTATCTTTTTAAGAAATTGCTAATCTTGTCTTGACTGGGTAGCTGAGTTGGTTAGAGCATCTTCCAGACATGCCAAGGTTACAGGTTCAATCCCAGGTCAGGGCACAAGAATCAAACAATGAATGAATAAATAAGTGAAACCACAAATTGATCTCTATCTTTCTCTTTAAAATCAATCAATCAATAAAAGGGAAATTGCTAATCTTTTTTCCAAAGTGATTGTACCATTTTACTTTCCCTTTAGCAATGAATGAAGGTTCTAATTTCTTCACGCCCTTGTCATTGTCTGTTTGAAGAACTTTAACATTTCTCATAGTATGAATTTGCTGGAGATGTGTTTCCAGTGTGTGTATGTCTGGAAAAATCTTTATTTAAATCTTTTTAAAAATATATATTTTATTGATTTTTTTACAGAGAGAAAGGGAGAGGGATAGAGAGTCAGAAACATCGATGAGAGAGAAACATCAATCAGCTGCCTCCTGCATGCTCCCTACTGGGGATGTGCCCACAACCAAGATACATGTCCTTGACCAGAATCGAACCCAGGACCCTCAGTCCACAGGCCAACACTATCCACTGAGCCACACCGGTCAGGGCTAAATCTTTTTTTTGAAAGATATTTTCTTTTTTTTTTATTCTTTTTAAAAAAAATATTATAATAAGTATTACAAACGGTATTACATATGTGTCCTTCCCCCCCCCCCCACCCTTGACAATCCCCTGCCCTCCCTTACCCCCCAGTGTCTTATGTCCATTAGTTATGCTTATATGCATGCATACAAGTCCTTCGGTTGATCTCTTACTCCCCTCCCTTCTGCCCCCCAACCCTCTCTGGCCTTCCCACTGCAGTTTGACAATCAGTTTGAGGCAGCTCTGCCTCTGTATCTATTATTGTTCAAAAGTTTGTAATGGTCTTTATTATCCATGAATGAGTTTTTTCTGTTTCCCTCTTCTTCTGTCCAATACAACAAGCTATACACTGCTTGAAATTGTCCTATGACTCACTGGTGCTGTGTTCACTGTTTTGGTTTTTTTTTTTTTTCCATGTCTTTCATTTTGGATAGTTTCTATTACTGTTTATTCAGATTTGCAATTTTTTTTGCAATTACCTTTATTCCTGCCTTATGTATTTTTTATCTTAAGCCTTGTAGTTTTTATCCTTGGAAGTTTGATTTAGGTCCTTATTTATCTTTCATGTCTCTATTTATTCAGCCTATTCTCTAGGTTCTTGAATATATGGAATATAGTTATAACTCTTTTTATATTCTTGTCTACTAATTTTATCTTTTGTGTTATTCTGGGTTATGTTTGATTGATTGATTTTTTTCTCACTGTGGGTCATATTATCCAAAAAGTTGCATGTCTGGTAACTTTTAGTGTGTGCCAGGCATTGTGAATTTTACCTTGCTGAGTGCTAGATTTATAAAATCTTGCCATAATATTCTTGAACTTCATTCTGAGATGTGGGTAGCTTGATCCTTTAGGGTTTCACTTTTAAACTTTGTTGGATGGGACCAGAGTTGTGTTTAGTCTAGGGCTAGTTTTGCCCCATTCCTGAGGCAAGCCCCTTCAATGTCCTGAGAATTACTAAGTTTGACACTCTGGCCAGTGGGGACAGGAACTATTCCCAGCCCTGTGTGATATCGGGGATTGTTCCTTCTAATCTTTTCAGGTGATTCTTTCCCAAGCCTCAGGTGGTTTCTTCATATTGATGCACTTACTAGTACTCAGCTAAAAGCTCGAGGGACGCTGTACAGATTGCTGGAGTTTCTCATCAGTAGGCACAGTGCCCTATTGCCTCTAGCCACCTTGCCCTACTCAGACTCCTAGCTTTGTCTCCAACTCAGGGAGTCTTCTGGGCTGCACCTGGGTTTCTACTCCCCGAGATGTGTCCTGGAAACTTGACAGTAGTTGGGGTATCAGAAGGTTCACCTTGTTTTCCCATTTCTCAGGCATCATTGTTTTCCATTACCTGATATCCCAGTATCTTGAAAATTATGTTGTGTATTTTTTCCAATTTATTAGTTCTGAACATTATGGTAAATTCACTACATGTTGTCCATATTGTCCAAAAGCATATGTCTCTGCCATTTTTCCCTTGTTTTTAGTTGGATTAGGTGACTTAACCCATGTCTGTTAAAATATTATCTATTCATCAGCCCGGGTTACATGCGAGGAGGGATGGTGTGGTCACTGTGACAGCAGTGTCTGAGCGTAACCATTAGGTCTCTGCCAGCAGGCCCTAGTTGTCCATTAGAAGAGCAATTTAGAGACAAGACTCTCAGAAGCCTAGGATCTTTTGTTTCTTCCCCCATACACCTCTGACTTGTTTGAGTGTCTGTCTCTAGCTGTGTTTGAGACAGAAAGAAATCTGAGGCAAGGTGTTAGTTTTCAAGTTGAGCTCATCTAATATTTCTGCAACTATGGGCAATAACAAGATTGGCATGATGCAGAGAGCAGTGTGAGGATTCCAGACCCCTCCCTTTGTATATTCAGTTGATTTTGGCTATTTACCACTTGTCTCCTTTTTTCTGGATAGGTCTATCTGCAGGTCGGATTTCCCAGGTTATTGTTGGAGATGAACAACGACAGTACCTCTTGGTGATTGGGCGGGATGTAGATGATGTCCAGTTAGCTCAACGTTTGGCTCAGGCTAATGAGATTGTCTTGTCCTGGAACTGCTGGACACTCTGTGAGCAGTACATGTTTGAAGTGGAAATCATGAAGGAGGATGAAGCTGTGAAGGTAGGAGGCTGGCACCATCCATTCCCATTCTGCAAAGGCCTTTCTACTGCACATGGCAGGCAGTGCTCTGGTGGTGGTCACATATTGCCTAACCAAAACAGCAACCATTGGAACTCTATTTTGGAGGGAGGTGGGGGATATTTCCCCAGAAAGATAGATGAGGCGGAACAGTAAGGCTAAAAGGATAAATAATAAACAAAGGAGATGGCATCCTCGGCCCCTATGTTAAGGAACCAACGGTAATTCAGTTGATGGGTGGGCACAGAATTGAGCAGTTTTCTTTCTATAGTTAAGAGATATGCGGATCACTGACCCATTTGATTTTGATGAGCATTTTGACAAGTGCCTCAATTATCTGCCACATTACCGGACAAGTGCTAGTAAGTGACTTTGTTCTTTCTACGCAAGCCCAAAATGTTAAAGATTAATTTTCAACAAGGCTGGAGACATTTCATTTGTTTTCCTTTTCTCAGATACTCTAAGAACTGCCCTGGAGTTGGAACCAGACTCTGCACTTGAGCAAACTCTGCGGAAGCACATAATGAAAAACCTCTTGAAGAAGGTTATTTTCTAGGTCTTGAGTCATCGTGTAGACTGTGCATGTGTTTGTGTGAACAAGTGTGCATTTATATGTGATGTCCTTTTTGCACTGACCCAGTTTGTCTGTCTCCTGCACCAATTATTGTGATGACCTGTCCTATAATTTTAATTAGATTTCTCAATCCTAGAAAGTAAAAGCCATATTTGTTTTTCAGTTTGTCCCTCAAGAAACTAATATACTGTATAGCAGGGTATAGAGTAAGTATGTACTTAGTTAATTAATATGTGTTGACTAAGTGTGTATATATAAACATATGTAATGGCTAATGGAATTGGAAATATCAAACTAACTCTTAGAAAATATAAAAGCTTAACAAGCTTCAGCAGTGAATTAGATTTAAAGTCAAACCGTTTTCATTCCAAGTGTACTGGTTTGTATATCTTATATATCTCTCAAACCTGAATTTTCTTTTAAGATTTGGTCTGATACCCTTAACTTATTTTGTCCTACTCACCACAGAAAGTAGAATTAAAATTCCTAAACATGATACTGGCAGTTGGCAATACAGGCAGGGTAACTCACTGTCTTTGTAGATTGACGAAGGCCAGCCTATGGAGTATATATCTGAATTTCGTACCGTGACTATGGTTTTGGTCAGCCTAGAATTTCACAAGACAGGATGGATGTTGCGTTTGTGTCATCTTATCCAGGAGGCTGCATTGTACATCTCCACAGTCATAGAGAAAGGGGGTGGCCAGCTGAGCCAGATCTTTATGTTTGAGAAAGTAAGTACAAGGGGACCTGAGCCATAAGCATTAAAGGTGAGTGAAAATAATAGTCTTGTATGACCAGTTTGCCTCTCACATAACACAGGCATAAGTCATATACCCTGCTACTTATTTTGCAACGTGCTATTTTACATGAAAACTTCAACTAGTATTAGTCAAGGAATGGAATGTTCTGGTTAATTGTCAGAGAAATCAAGGGTTACTCTCTATATCCTTTTTGGTTTAATTCTTGTTGAAAATCCTTGTGAAAGCATAAAGAATGTTCTTCTGACTCTACTAGTAGAGTAAATGTAAAAAGATCTTTCTTAGATAATTAAGGAGCTTGAAAAAGAGTAGTTTCAATACTTGACATTAAAGGTGAAGAAAATGGAAGCACATAGATTTAGCTCAAAGTATGCACTAGAGATTGAATTTTTGAAGTGCTTGCCATTAAATTTCCTTAAGTTTTTAATTTTAATTCTTTGGATAGTTAAATTAAGATTTTATTTCTTCTTCTTAAATCTCTATGTTGGTGTGGCCTAGAGCATTCATTTCATGAATCTTATAGAATCCTATATTCCTAACAGAAGACCAGAAAGGATCTGGCTTCATTCAGGGGAGTTGGTTCATTTGCAGCAAGCCATATTCCTTTCCCAGATAAACTCTCTTTTCTTTCTTGTTCTGTCCCAGGGCTGCATGTTCCTCTGTGTGTTTGGCCTTCCTGGGGATAAGAAGCCAGATGAGTGTGCACATGCCCTGGAAAGCTCAGTCAGCATCTTCAACTTCTGCTGGGAGAATCTTACTGAGACCAAGTGAGGAGGAAGGTGGGGCAGAGAGGAGCTCCTCAGGCCCCAGGGGCTCTTCGGCATGGTAGGAGGCTGTGACAAGTAGCAGGGTTTGAGGACATCCAGAATCTTCCTAACGGGGAGGGAACATGCTAAGGGAAGTCAGAAAACAAAATCTATTAAGAAATCCCTAGTTATAGAACAGTGTCCTAGATACCCAGAGCAAATGAAGATAAATTTCTGTCCAATGGGGTGGGAGAAGGGGAGGAACAGAATGCACATAGCAAGACTGAAGAACACTGCAAATGTGTACATTAATATAATACAAATAGTATATATGTATGTGGAAGGAATGCAGAACAAAGGTTGTCTATCTACCTATTAGGAGGGGAAGTAACCACAGCTGGTTAATGCTCTTCTTCTGGCTTTCACTCTTGGTCTTTCCCAGACCCATTAAGTTTTCTGGAATTCACACTGATATGATCACCCTCCTCTACATTCACCTCGCCTTCCCGCCTTCTATAAACCCCTAGTCCTAGTTAATAGAAAATTCCATTTTCCCACTAGTTGCACTATGACAGGGTTGGTTGGAATTTTTCAAATGACATCTTTTTCCCCACTAGAAAACTATGGGGAAAGTGTATACATGAATCAATTTGAAAAATAGTTATATCTAATGTTAGCATTGAGTCAAAGATTATTTGCTTGCCATACTTAATCAAGATGAATAAAATTATGTCACATGTTTATACAATGCTTTAAATTTTATAGAATACTGTAATATACGATACCAGTGTGAAAATTTTCTCTGTCTTTATACATGAGGAAAGTAAGACCACAGAAGATAAATTATTAGCATATAGCAGATCTGATAATGAAACCTAGATCTTCTGTCCTCAAATTCTGTCATTTTCATTACCCCACAACTGCCTCTTATAAAATATAAATACTCTCCAAAAAAGTAAGCATATATTACAAATATGATATAATTGTAGAGGCAATTATAGAATGTTAGTACTAAAATTTACATTATCTAATCCAACTCCTTATTTTACAGATAAAAGATGCTACAGTTGCTTCTTATATACTCCGACTCTTAGCCCAGGATAGATATGTGCTGGCACTTCTTTTAGGCATGGTGGGGTCTACAGATGCTTCTACAGCCTGCTTTCAAATCTTATCTCCACTATGGGTGTGCTGGGCCTTCTCATCCAGTGCTGGTCTGTTCTGCTCTTGAATTTTGCATTGACCTATATATTTATATATTGAAGAAAGAACATATTCTTCATCAATGAAGAACATTTTTATTTTTAATTTTTTTAACATACTTTTATTGATTTCAGAGAGAAAGGAAAAGGGAGAGAGATATAGAAACATCAATGATGAGAGAGAATCATTGATCTGCTGCCTCCTGCACACCCCCTACTGGGAATCCAGCCTGCAACCTGAGCATGTGCCCTGACCAGGAATTGAACCGTGACCTCCTGTTTCATAGGTTGATGCTCAACCATTGAGCCACACCTGCAGGGCAAAAGCATTTTTAAAAGAAGGAAGGAACATGGACTTCCAGGAAGAACAAAGGGGCTCATAAAGTATAATAGAAAGAAATAAGAAGTAACCAAGGGAGAAAAGTGTTATTTGTTTAATTATCATTGTCTTGTTAATAGCTGAGTTTCTTGCATGCATAACTATATTCATTCAAAAGTGCTAGGTTTGATGGACATAAAGAGAAACGGGGCACTACCACCGCAGCTAAGTAAACCACTCTCTTTAATGCAATGAAATTTAACTGCAGGAATAAAGTGCTGTAGGAGCTGCAACAAAGTGCTATGGAAAGAAATAGTTAATTCTCACCAGAGATTCCAAAGAAGTCATAACTATAGAAATAAGTTTGAGCCAGATTGAAAATAAAAGGAGTTTAGTATATGGAGAAAGTGGGGAAAGGCATTTTAAACAAAAGAAACATAATGAAACATTATAAGATTTTTAGTCTTATTCTTGTTATGGCAGCAGAACCAACTGCCTGGTTCTTGTTTTGGGTGTCTCTTTTATTCGCCCTGGGCAGTTGGCCCAGTGAATGAATGGTAAGAGTCTTCACTCCTGTCATTCTGGTAATTCTGCAAGAGAATTTTAATGTCTAGGAGACAATAATGTTAGGATTATTGTTACAATTCATGTTCTATGAACCACTGAAAATTGTTTATTTGTAGATTTAACTTAAAACTATGCTCACTGCACCCTCTTTCTCCATCCACATATCTTGTTATTTCTCACAGGAAATTTTTACGTCAGTTAAGTAAATCTACTTATTCTCTGTTCATTGCCACCTTTGAACCTTTGCTCACTAGAACAGTATATGACCTCTCTTAAAATAATTCATATTTCCAGTACTTTTTCATCCATGGACTAGGTAGGACCACTTCTCCCTTCACCTTTCCCTACTCTTGAACTATTACACTCTAGCCTTCTTGAACTATTTAGTTTTGCAGAAGCACACCAGATTCTTCAAAGACTATGCTTTTCCCACTAGACAGAATGCTGATGCCCCATTTTGGCAGTACTTTAACTTTCAAGATCCAATCATATGTCTTCTCCTTTATGAAATACTTTTTTTTAACTCTCCAGTTAATGCTTCCCTTCTGTTGGCGCTGTTAATTTGCTGTATTGATCTCTAATATGTAGTATTTGTCTTGTTAACCTATAATTATGTCTTTTCTCCTTCCTCGATCCCTATCACTCTACTCCTCAGATTGAACTTTTCCAGGGAAGGGTATTCTTGTACAGGTCCATGTTGTATAAAAACCCAGCCCAGCCGAACCGGTTTGGCTCAGTGGATAGAGCGTCGGCCTGCGGACTCAAGGGTCCCAGGTTCGATTCCGGTCAAGGGCATGTACCTTGGTTGCGGGCACATCCCCACTGGGGGGCGTGCAGGAGGCAGCTGATGGATCTCTCTCATCCATGTTTCTAACTCTCTATCCCTCTCCCTTCTTCTCTGTAAAAAAATCAATAAAATATATATTTAAAAAAATAAAAAAATAAATAAAAATAAATAAAAACCCAGCCCAATTCTGGGTACTGTACATACTCCTCAATGCCTATTAAATGGATGAATGTATACATGTGTGAATGAATGAAAAAATATTACTTATTTTTAAAATGTATATCCTAAAGTCTGATTTGCTTCAGGAAGCCTTCCATCAGCAGCCAGATGTTTTGGTTATTCCTTTACTCTGACATGCTAGCATTATTTGATCCATTAATCCAGTTCCGACATCGGTTGATCTATTTAACTTTCAGGTTTTATCTGAGGCCGTGTGGTGTAGTGGAAATACACTGGTCTAGGAGTCAGAAGGCCTGGGTTCTCATTCTAATTCTTCTGTTGACTTTGCTGTGTAACTCTGGGAAAGTGAATTAACTTTTAGTTGTTGTTGGTGGTGGTGGTGGTCAAAAGGGGTCCAAATATTTGCCCTTTATATTTCACATGTTTGTTGTTCATTATCCCTTAAAGGATCAGATGAGGTAGTCAATTTGAAAGAACTTCAAAAAGCATATATAAAGTATCTGACAGATATAAAGTATTTTAGCCATTTTACTAATAATTACTCCCCAAGTAAAACTCCTGGAGTAGGGGGGCCATTCTGTTCCTCTTGGTTATTTCCCTAATATTCATTATTTTGTACCCATCATGTGATGTAGACTGACAGCAGCCTCTGGCCTTTTTCATCCTGAGCTCTAGCACTAGCCTTCTGGATCTGAGTAATGGCCAATCTAGTGCTTGACTTGAAGGCTTCTGACTGTGTTGTTGCTTTTCTGATCCCCAGGCTTGTTTCCATCAGTATCACCAATGGACCAGTATTCTGTGGCATGATTGGGGCAGTAGCAAGACATGAATATACAGGTAGAATAGGACACTGGACTGTTAGTTCTCTGACTTAGGGGGTAAAGCTGGAGGAGGTGATCCAAGAATTCTGCATCCTTTTTTTTTTCTGTCCCCTTGACACAGTTATTGGCCCGAAAGTGAGCCTTGTGGCCAGAATGATAACTGCTTATCCAGGTTTGGTGTCTTGTGATGAGGTAACATATCTAAGATCCATGCTACCTGCTTACAACTTCAAGAAACTCCCTGAGAAAATGATGAGAAACATCTCCAATCCTGGGAAGACGTATGAATATCTTGGCCATAGAAGATGTATGTGAGTGTCATTGTGTAATAGTTCATTCCCATCTCTTTTACAGAATCAGGGCATAGGAGTAATCAGTGTTTGATTGTATTGACATTAGAAAGAAAGATGCTTCTAGGACCGGCCTGCTGAAATAAGAGACATAAGAAAAGGGCTTTGTTCCTGAGATCCTCAGCTTTTATGTTTAGCTCTTCGCTAGTTCCTCAGTGAACTTGTTATCCAACAGGAAGAGAATAGCAATAGGTCATTAATCTAGGTGTTATTTTTTTCTTTCTGTACTTCATACTTCCCTGAACCTAGAACAATCAATAATTCTTCTTTCTCCCTTCTGCCAAATTTTTTAAATTTTTTAAAGACTCTTTTTTACATAATTCTGTATCTCTTGAGTTATCTGAAAATACTTATGAGGACAATTTTTCCTCTATTAATTGGAGGTATATTATCTATCTATTTTTAATAGACACATTTCCCTTTGTTTTCCTAGCATGTTTGGGAAGAGACATTTGATCAGAGTGAGAAATAAAGATCACCCTTTGTTAGGTGAGTTTTCTATCTTAAATTGTATATTTTTCAGCTATAGATGGTGATTATGATTTTAAAATTTCAAGATTAAATGCTTCTAAGTTGTATCAAAAATAGAAAGCAGCCTTCTTAGTATATTTATGTTCGTTTTGAAGAGGACTTGCCATTTCTTTTCCACATTGAATGTTTACATTTCAGGGGGAGTCCTATCACTTGGCCTGAGAAGTACCAACATTTAGTAAGAATTTGTGTAAGTCAGAGTTCAGTTATTGAGATCTGACCAGCTTGTTGTGGCTCACCTTTAGAGGGAAATTCTTCATCCTTAGACAGTAAAGATAGCACCAAGACGGTTGCCACTTACACTGTAAATTCTCTCTCTTTATATTTCTTTTATCTGTATATATTAGATAGTTCATTATCTTTACATAGCAATGGCGGACTTTGATTAAAAATTGTTATTATAGAAATTTTTACAAAAAGCTAAGACATATCCATGTGGTACCTAATTGTCCAGAATGTCATTACTTAGGCTCTAGAGCAAACCACCATGCCCAGCACACATTTGTAGAGGCCAAAGTTAACTTTCTGGGAAGATATGTGAAGCTTCACCAAAGAATGGGATTCTGCCAAGAATTCTTGGGGAGAAATGGCATTCTGAGACTTAATTTTTCAAATTAATTCAAATAAATGAGTCTACTAAGAAGCACAGGAGTATTAGGTGCTCCCTTGTCTCTCTACAGACCGGGAGAAAGAACTAGAAGCCTTCCAAATGGCACAGCAGGGATGTTTGCACCAGAAGAAGGGACAAGCAGTTCTGTATGAAGGTGGAAAGGGCTATGGAAAAAGTCAGCTGTTGGCTGAAATAAACTTGCTGGCCCAGAAAGAAGAGCACAGGTAAAGACACCTGCTTTCTGACTGGACATGTGCTGCTTTTGGGGCTCCTTTCCTTTATTGGTGAGACTCTTGTATCATTAGATTCCACATCCTTGGGCTGGTAGAGTGAGTAACCTCTCCATGGGTCAACGGCCTTCCCGTGACCATAGTAACATTCCCCAGGGTGTTGTCATTGAAGCTGAAGGAAGCAGATTCCAAGCAACACTTCTATGCCATCCAGACCCTCATGGCCATCTTCTTTGAAATTGATACATGCCCAGCCTTTTACCGGCAAGAGTGCCTACATAAACAGCTTTGTGGGAAAGTGGAGGAACCACTTCACTGCCTTTTTAATGACCTCTTCTTTGTAAAGGTAAGGAAGGCAGTGGCTTTCTGAATTGGATTACTGATGTTATATATATACTACGAGGCTCAGTGCGTGAATTCATGCACCATTGGGGTCTCTTGGCCTCGCCTGCAGGATTGGGCCAAAACTGGCTCTCCAAGGGGTCCGAGAGGACACAGGCCAGGCTGAGGGACCTCACTGGTGCATGATTGAGGCCAGGGAGGGGTGCGGGAGGTTGGCCAGCCAGGGAGGGACCGCAGGAGGGTTCCAGGGTGTGTCTGGCCCATCTGGCTCAGTCCTGATCAGCTGGACCCCAGCAGCAAGCTAACCTACCGATTGGAGCGTCTGCCCTCTGGTAGTCAGTGCACGTCATAGTGATTGGTCAACCCATCCACTGTCTGTCCCCTGGTGGTCAGTGCACGTCATAATGAGTGGTTGAGCAGCCTTAGCATATCATTAGCATATTACTCTTTGATTAATTGAATGGACGACCGGACACTTAGCATATTAGGCTTTTATTATATTGGATATGGGCTAAGAACACATAATTAGCAATGGTGGAAGTGAAGTTTGAAACCCTTTTGACAGCAAAACCCCAGCTTTCTCCTTTTTGAGGAGAGTGAATTCTAGGATTGACTCTGACACTTGCTAGTTGTATGTCCTGGCACAAATCACTTAGCCTCGCTGAGCTTCAGTTTTTTCACCTGTGAAAATGAGTTCCGTACTTATAGGGTTTTTGCATGGATTTTAAAGGAGATGGTATATAAGAGGTTGCGTTGTAAGTGTGAAAGTGCTAAATCCATCAAGATGATCCTGACCAGTTGAGCATCCCTTGCAGTTGTATCCATGTCCTCTCTAGTCAGTTTGCAAGTGTTGCTCTTTAAGCCTACCTTTCCTTTCGTTGGCCATGGAAGATGTCACTTGAACCAGCATCTCAATCTCAAAGGCTTCCAGTGGTCCAGGGTGCACGTGGTACCCAATAGAGTGTAGGCTAAGAATTCCCTGGTCCACATTCTATTTTTCATCCTTCATCACTTTTTCTAATCTACCCAGCTTGCGAGGCATATATTTAATGGAAAACAGAGAAAACTAAAATCTGTTCAATCCCTTAACATAGCCCTGTCTTAAGACAGGCCTTGCCTAGGGCTCTAGCTCTGGCCGTGCCAAAGTGGTTAAGGAGTAGCCCCACTTTGGTTCTCAGGTCCATGGTAACTAATGTGCCTTGGCCTTGCAAGGTAACAATGTTAGGTGATGTCTATTGCAGTTGTTTCTGACAAGTCTTATGCACACATTAACCTGGTATGCTTGGAATAACGGGTACTGGAGCAGTCCAAAGTGACATTGCTAGTCCGACCTGTCATTTTATTCCTTAGTCATGACCCTTTAAGAGCTTTCCAGAGTCTAGTATGGAAAGGATCTATCTCTCTCTCCCTACCAATGTACCCTCTGAACTATATATTGATGTTTGTAACACTATGCTCAATACTGTATAAATTCATTCTCACTCAAAATAGAATAATTTTCGATTCCCTTTTGAGAATCTATATTTTTATTAGATTGTCACTTTGAATGCTAATATATGAGTGATTTTTCTGCTCAGTTTCCCTTATCCTTCGAAGTTTCACACATGGATGACCTGGCCAGACAAAAGAAGATTAAAGAGTGTTTTTTTCAAGTGCTACAGGAGGTGGGTACTTTTGCTACATACCATTAACTCTTAATATGTGGAGATGGCTTATGCTCATTTTATTTTTTTAATGAATTTTTAAAATCTTTTTATTGATTTTTTTACAGAGAGGAAGGGAGAGGGATAGAGAGAAACATCGATGAGAGAGAAACATCGATCAGCTGCCTCCTGCATACCCCCCACCAGGGATGTGCCCACAACCAAGGTACATGCCCTTGGGAATTGAACTGGGACCCTTCAGTCTGCAGGCTGATGCTCTATCCACTGAGTCAAACCAGTTAGGGTGGCTTATGTTCATATTAATCTAGCCACCTCACACCTTGACTTAGGCATTTCTTAGCCTTCTTGAAAGATATCTTCATTGTATCTATTTTTAACCTTGAATCCATCATATAGCACAGCATACAATACAGGTCTTCGCTTCTTTCTGATCCTGTTTCTTAATGAAATTTTAACAACTTGATTTAAAACAGTGGGTTGTACATGCAGGTGCAAAGCTATTAAAAATACAGATACTTAGACCTCCTACCCCAAATTACAGAATCTATAAGAGCAATAACTGTGATACAGCCATTCTGGAAAGCAATCTAGAAGTAACAAGTCAAATTTTAAGAACATGCATTCTCTAGACCCAGCAATTCCACTCCTGGATTTATATTCCAGGGAGTCTATTTATTGTAGTGTTTGTTTGTAGAGGCTAAGGAGACATTGGCATGAACTCAGAGATGAACACCGTGGACTATATTGCAGAAGTTAGAAGTAAGGGAAGAGATGAAAACATAGTGACACAGAATGATCTTAAAAACAGTCCTTAACAAAGAGAAACAATGAATCTGTACTATAGTGCCATTTATATAAAAACAATATTCTTGACAAAACAAGTATGCACTGTATTTACAAGGACAACATACAAATGAAAGGTTAAATGATTAAAACATTAAAATAGTTACATGTGGCAGTGGGGAATGTGGATAAAACCAAATACATTTTTTAAGTCTACATGAGTGGGGCTTGGAAATTGGTAGTTTTAGCAAGTACTCCCAGGAAATTCTGATTTGCAGCCTGGTTTGGAAATGACTAGTTTAAAGAATTATGAATTCCCTTTGCACAAGGAAATATTTAAAAGCTTTAAGTTTCATTTGGAGAATATTTTTGTTTACTTTTTTGTTAGAGTATTTTCTTGTCCAAAGAAACTCAGTACATTTCTTTAGAAGTTAGATATACAGGCTACATTTTGTATTTGTAAAGTAAAATACTACCTGGACTTAGGTTACATTTTACTCTGAAAACCCCAGGCTCTATTGACACTTTATTTAAATTATTGATGAGAAATTCATGGTAGATTTGCAAGTCAGGGGACTTCATTTCTAATCAGATGTTGTCATTGTCTCTTTGCTGTTATTTCCAGGCAGTGAGGGAAACACCACTGATTTTCCTCATTGACGAGGCCCAGCATATGGATGCAGCTTCCTGGGAGTTTTTGGGAACTTTACTCTCCAGTGTGCCCATCATCATGGTGATGACATTGATGCCTACCTCCACCCTGTGTGGTGGGGCCCAGCACGTCCTGCAGAGCCCTCAGGCTATGCTGAAGCCCATTTCGAAGTTAGCAGCAAACTCACTATTGAAAATGGCATGTTGGGATCTAGGGGCGGTGAGCATCCCCCAAGAGCTGCAGATGTGAGTGGCTGGGACTAGCTGGGCACTTCATGAAGGGAGGAATGGCATTAGTAACCATGATGAGATGTAAGGGTAGACAGTCCTATAAACCAGTAAGGGCTACTTCCCTGGGCTATCCTCCAGGGTTTCACAGAACAGATAGGACTTGGATGGCTTGCTTAATGCGTCAGTTATATATGGTCAGGCCAGTTTCTGCCAGGCCATTTAGCAAGGGAACATTAGTTCCTTTTAACATCAATAGAAGCAAAATAGTTAAAAAAGAAAAGTTACTGCCAATATAACTTTCAAAGCCAATCAGAATTTTGTTTACATTTCTGGGTTGCTGCTTCCCTCTGTTATTGTATATCGAGTGCTGACTTCAACAAAAGAAGAAATATTCCTATTACGAAATACCCTTATGCGTGGCTCTCTTCAAGTGGGCATCTTTAGTTAGCAATCCCGTACTTCCCTCTCTACAGCTACCTTCTTCGCAGGTGCTTGGGAAACCCCCTCTACTGTAAGATTCTATGTCGGGACCTTCTCTCTAAGGACATATTACTCTTTCATGACCTACAAAAGGGAGAGGAGGATAACAGCAAGTGGGAGACCCTCTCAGGTAAGCTGAGCTTGCCAGGGTTCTAACCTGGTCCAACTGCATCTCCCAGCCCTTATAAGGTACATGCCTATTCTCTGCTGACATTATAGGTAAGATTAGGCCTCCCTAGCTAAGTGGGAAATAATATGAAACTATGGTGAAAATACTAATTACCTGCCTCAGATAACTTGAGTCAATCAATCTACTATAATTCCTTTTTTTAGCAGCGCAGGAGATAGGAATAGGAAAAATGGGGCCTATCAGCATGACAGTCCACTAGAGAGAATTTCTAAACATGAGAATTGCACATTACGTAGAGAGGTATGACTAGAGTTGGATGGGGGAAATGGGAGAAGGGAGGATGGTAGGAGAGGCGGAAAAGAAGAATGTGTAAATCGAGAAAGACATCCTCGAACTGTGGTATAATAGAAGTAAGGGCTATTGGCAGGTAAACAGGAAGAGTGAGAATGTCAGGTACCACATGGTGCAGAAAATGTTAGTTTCTAAGAGAAAATTAGAGAACAGGCAGGATGGGTGGGGTAAACCACTTAAAACATGATATGCTCCATTCATCTTCATCCTTTCAGTTTCTTGACTAAATTCTTGCCTTTTTGTGCCTTTAAAACTGCAGTCACTGAGCATGGTGCTTTCCTCAGTCATAGTGTTCTTTCCCTGCAGCCAGTGCCACGAAATCCACAATGTATAGTATCTCTCCTGCCAGCTCTGAAGAAGACCAGAAATTTTATGTCTGCACAGTCAAGGATGAGGTGAACTTGGACACAGTGCTTCTCCCACCATTGTTAAAAGGCATGTTCCTCAAATAACTCAAGTGAACCAATAACAGATGTCATTGCAATTAGTAACTTTGTGGATGACTGAGTATAGGTCTCTTATTATCATGCTAGTTTCATTTTTAAAAAAAATATTTTTATTGATTTCATAAAGGAAGGGAGAGGGAGAGATAGAAACATCAATGATGAGAGAGAATCATTGATTGGCTGCCTCCTGCATGCCCCCCACTGGGGGTCGAGCCCATGACCTCCTGGTTCATAGGTTGAAGCTCAACCACTGAGCCATGCCAGCCAGGCACTAGTTTTATTTTCTTCTAAAAAAAAAAAAAAAGGAAACCTGCCTTCCAGAAAGAAGTTCTGACATTACCCCCTGAAGAACCCCTTAAGTAATTGTAATGCTCCTTGAATAATGGTTTACTTAAGTGAGCCCATTGTTTTCCTTGGGACTGACTGATGACAGAAACGTTTTTTTAGTTGTTTAATAAAAGCATGTCTTGAGTTTCTCTTTGTGCATATTCCTGTGCTGGAGGGAACAATAAGCAAGGGAGAAAATGTTGCTGAAATTTAAGAAACTCTGGTGCTAGTGAAGAGAGAGTGTTACGCACATAGCAGGAGTTTAATAAAAAGAGTGCCGAGTAAGTTCATAATGACTTACAAGATAAAGCATTAGGTAGGCATGATTAGACAGGGATGTTTTTCTTTTTAGAGATGAGTTTTTCTTTTAATATTCAAGTGTTTGATGGCCATTGTGCTATAAGAAGCCCTCTGGAGGGATATGATAATGAATAAACATACTTTCAAGTCAAAGGTGGTCTTGCTGAGAATATGAGACATACATATGAAATAACATGGTAGTTAAGAGCCAGGACTCTGGAGTCAAAAAAATCTGGGTGCTGTTGGTTCCTTCACTGACTGGCTGTGGAACCTTAGATAAATTAATTGACTTATGTAAATCTTAGTCTTCTCATCACTCAAATGAGGGTAATGATAGCTCCTATCTACCTCATGGGGTTAGTTAAGGATCAAATGAAATAAATCATGGTACATTATAAATATTCATTGTATGCCCACTTTTATAAGCTACTCTGGAGGTTTTAAATCCATGTAGACAGTTCATACTGCTATAGCCATGATAGGCCACACTTGGCAATGGCTTTACTAACATAGAAGGACCAAGTCAGGAAGTACAGCATGCTAGCAGAACAGTAGTGAGTGGTTTTCTTCAGAGGGAGTCTTCACAGCAGTTTCTACCACTACTCTCCGGAGCCCCAAGGAATAGCTTAGGTGTGATGGAAGGAGGTCATGATGGATGGGTGCATGTAAGCCCCATGCCCCAGCTAAAAACTGGTATCTCTTGTAACAGCCCCGTACGCATAACTTCCAGGCCCTACAGGGACATAACCTATTAAACGATTTACTACCCCCAAGGAAGCCCAAAGCTGTGGTTTACCCCTGGTGTTTATAGCTTCTTCAGTTTTCTTAATCCAAATCCAGCTTCCAATCCGGGGTCATTTTTAGTGTAAGCAATGTTACCTGGTAATTCAGGTGCCATTTGTCAGGATCCTGGGAAAGTGCTAGGAAGTGCATCCAAGGTCAGCACTGTCCACAGAGAAGGGAAAAGGATTTGTTAGCTCATAAGCTAAAATTAATAGCTCAGTCTGCAAAGCCTTGGTCTAAATCAGGAGTAGGGAACCTTTTTTCTGCCATGGGCCATTTGTATATTGATAACATCATTTGTAGGTCATACAGAATTTCCAACTTAAAAACTAGCCTGCTATATTTGGTCAAACATTTAATTAACTCACCCCTAATGCAGGGCCAGACCAAATGATTTTGCAGGCCTTATATAGCCCTCGGCCAGACATTTCCCTGATCTAAATGAAAGGCTAAAGCTATATTGTGAAAGGCCACATAAATTATAAAAGTATTTAAAAAGAAGCCCTGGCCAGTTTGGCTCAGTGGATAGAGTATAGGCCTGCAGACTGAAGTGTCCCAGGTTTGATTCCGGTCAAGGGCACATACCCGGGTTGCAGGTTTGATCCCCAATAGGGGCTGTGCAGGAGGCAGCTGATCAATGATTCTCTTGTCATTGATATTTCTATCTCTCTCTCCCTCTCCCTTTCTCTCTGAAATCAATAAAAAATATATTTTTTAAAAAGTATTTAAAAAGGAGATTGATATGATTATATTTGTACTTTAAGTGTATAACTCTGCCAATAGCTAATATGTTATTAGGATAAGAATGAGGAGAAGTTGGAAATGTTCAAAAAAGAGTAATATAATGGTCCAGGTGAAAATGACTTTTTATACTAAAATTGTTTAGGAGGAAACATGCAAAAACATTTAGAAGGAGGGTAAGTGGGTGACCAGTTGGTTGTGAAGGAAAGAAAAAGGTTTAGAATTATTCCAAGATTTTTGGCTTGGTGACTTACTGGTTCAATACAACTGCTTTAATATATGGGTCATAATATGGAGAGATTTACTCTAATGCTTAGAGTTAATTAGCATCTTTATAATTATTGCAGTTCTGGGACCAGGAAACCTGGCCTCCATGTTTAGTCCAAAGTAAGAAGAAAAAGTCTAAGTACTTATTAAACATGAAAATGGGAAGAATTGTTAGTTTAGCTGAATGATTCAGGGCATACCTTTGGGTTTACCAACAAAGGGTTTTCGTGACCATGGTTGAAGAGTTTAAGTGATGTGGTAAAAATCTGATTATAGCTGGTTGAATAATGAATGAAGCCTGAGAACGAATGAGGACATGGAAATAAGGTTCTCTGAAGAGGTTTGGCTGAGGAAGAAGGGGTAGGCAAAAAGTGAGCCTTTATGCCGAAACCGGTTTGGCTCAGCGGAAAAAGTGAGCCTTTATATTTTGTTAAATGAACAGATTATCAACAAAATGCATTATATGTTGTAGAAAGCTGGTTCGTTGCTGATTTTTTTCCTCTAGAAATAGCTGTAAACCAACTGGATCAACTGAGCCCAGAAGAACAGTTGCTGGTTAAGTGTGCTGCAGTCATTGGTCACTCCTTCCACATCGATCTGCTGCAGCACCTGCTGCCTGGCTGGGGTAAACATAAGCTACTGCAGGTGCTGAGGGCTCTTGTGGATATGCACGTGCTTCGCTGGTGCAGCCAGAGCCAGGAGCTTCCTGCTGAGCCACGATCAGTGCCCTTTTCTGTTGAGATTATTGAAAAAAACAAAGAGGAAATGAAAAATTCAGGTGAGGAAAAGCTGGTCCCTTGTTCTGAACAGAGAGCCTTGGTGGGAATCGGGAGGGGGTGGTTGGGGTGGGGATGGAATCTGTGTTGAGAAAGAGCATCAATATCATTTATCAAGGACCTCAGTCTCTTAAAGCTTATAACTAAGAAATGGGGGAAATAATTATTTTAATCATGAAGGAACCATGGTTATAGTGAATGAATAGCTTGTATTTTTTCAGAATTGTCTTAATTTCAAGAATTCTAACTTCTTGTTAGCACCATATGTCAAGTATTTGTGTTTTAATTTTTGGTTCAGAAAATATTGCCATAATCCTTTATTGGCTTCTAGGTTGAGAAAATAAGAAAGAAGGATAAACTATTTCTAATTTTAGAAATTCACAAAGATAAATATATGTGATACTGAAACTGGTATTCTCAAATTCTCCACATGAAAGAATAAAATTGTGACATAGAAGACTCAAATTACATATAATCCAAAAATAATTTTTTTTGACTTTGAAATATGTTTGGGCCTTGTATTTGAACAGAGCATTTCGGATGATTTGATGTTTATAATAATTTGTAATACAAAAGCTCATTTTAGGAGGAACAACTAAGAAATCTATCCAAGTTACTTCAGTACCCCTGATTATTTCTTCGCCATGGTACTTTGTACTAGATATGGTCACTATCACTCTCAGATTGGTGTAAAATCCTTTATACAAAGTAGGCAAATGGGAATTGTAAATGAAATTTCTTTAAAACTAGCAGCATGTGCTTAGGAGTTTGCTACGTGGTAGCATGCAAGGACTTTAAGGGAGGCTCTCGCTTAGATTTTTCTGTATTTCAGATGCTGGCTCTCCTCTCAGGCAAAAAGAGGAACTATTCCTACCTCCTCCTGAGGTGCTAGAATTTGATGTGCCTCTATTACGGGAAGCTGCTTGGGAGCTGTGGCCCAAGGCACAACAGAGAGCCCTGCATCTTGAATGTGCCTGCTTTCTCCGACACTTGGCCTGCCGCTGTGGCAGTTGCAGGGGCGGGGACTTTGTCCCCTTCCACCGTTTTGCCATCTGTTCTGTCAAGAGCTCCAGAGGGTCATCCCGATTCTGCAGTTACAAGGATACTGGCTCGGTGTTAACACAAGTGATCACAGACAGATTACAGCTGCCTTCTCCCCAAGGTAAACCCAGGCAGGCAGAAAGAGGATATATGGACAGCACCTCTCTTTATTCATAAGCTCAGATCTCTTCATCCAAAAGGTAAAATCACATTAAGGTAGAAAAATAGGTAGAAAGAGCCATTTATCCCTGAAGTGCCAGAGATAAGAAAAGTGTAATCTCTGAATTAAAAGGAACTTTAGAGGTCATACTTGTTTGGGTTGGCAATCTGGGGTAATCTTTGGTAAGTTCCTTAACCTCAGTTAATTGAGAAAAATAGCAATATTATTTTATAGGGCTGTTGTGCCAGGCACATGGTTAGTACACATACATCTTAATTATTGTTTTTTATTGTTATAATTATTCCACTCAGCACACATATATGGAGTCAATGTGTATCAGATGCGGTTAAGAATACAAAATGAATGAGCCTTGGTCCCTAAAATGATCAGTTTTGGGGGTGATACAGACATATAGAGAATTCCAACATGGAAAAGGAGATGAAAATGGCATGCATAGGGGCTGGGTACCTAGAGAAGGGGCTGTTAGCTGGCCCAAGGAATGAGTAGAAGACTCTTCCTTCAAGGAGATACTGCCAGAAGTTAGACTTGGAGTATAAGTAGGAGTTAGCTACTTCAGGAAGGTTGGATTAGTGGACAGAAGTTCCCCAAAGCCTATAACCCTTCTACCACATCTCAGATAAGAGTTCATGCATCTTTGTTTTAACATTTTCGGTTCGTTTACCTTACAGGACATCCTGTTTCATTGCCAGCAGCTATTAGAGTGAAATCTACCTTCTTGCAACTTCACCCATTTGTCAGAGTTGTGTCTTCTTCTATAGTTGAAGACAGCTATCAAGATCCAACCATTCTTCTCTTTTTCTACTTTGATAGAAGAGAAGTTGGTATTGGTTTTGGCAGGGGAGAGGGATATGAGAGAGATGGTGACGTATTGGAGGTAAAGGACTAGAATGAAGGATGTGATCTATGATCCTAATACCTCTTCTAGCTGTAACATCTGGTGACTCTGTGAAGGTAGACCAGTAACTTGGAGAAATTGGTCATGACTGATGAACTCTATGAGCATTTGTGCTTTTGCACTTTCTGAGGGGAAGAGGACAGTAACAGTGAGTGTCCTAGTCCACTATTGTGATGACATTATACTATCATTCACATTTCCTATGTGGCCTTTGTTTTGAAGAGGTCAGTTTCAGCTTTAGATTAGACAGCCTGATCAATCTATATGAGAAAGGCTCCAGACCTTCCTTCCCAGCACAGCCGAACCCAGAAGAGGCCTCTGTGCATGGCCATACAGCACAGGTTCTGCACAGATCGAGAGGGTGCTGCTCACACAGGCTGTGAGGTGAAGGCGCCCTGGGAATTGTGTATTGCAGTAGTGCTGCCAAACTCCAGTTTCTTAGTTACCTTATCCTTACCTGACATTATTTGACATCAGAGAGCTGGTACTTTTACTTAACACAAGTCCTCTTTACAGCAGTTCTCTTAGACTCCTTCCTTTTCAATCCCACCACTCATGCTTCCGAGTCCTAACCCTAATATGTAACACTAGAGGCCTGGTGCATGAATTTGTGCACCAGTAGGGTCCCTCACCCTTGCCTGAGGGATCAGGCCAAAACCAGCTCTCCAACATCCCCCAAAGGGTGCTGGATTATGAGAGGGTGCAGGCCAGTCTGAGGGACCCCACCGGTGCATGATCAGGGCCAGGGAGGGACGCGGAAGATTGGCCAGCCAGGGAGGGATCACAGGAGGGCTCTAGGGTATGTCCAACCTGTCTTACTCAGTCCCGATAGGCCGGACCCCAGCAGCAAGCTAACCTACTGGTTGGAGCGTCTGCCCCCTGGTGGTCAATGCACATCATAGTGAGTGGTTGAGCAGCCTTAGCATATCATTAGCATATTATGCTTTGATTGGTTGAACGGCTGACCAGTCGACCAGACACTTAGCATATTAGGCTTTTATTATATAAGATGTCAACATCATTACCAGTGTATTCCCAGTCTTTGTTTTGTTTTGTTTTTTATCTTGGAGAAGGCGGCTGTAGAGGAAGAGTCAAATCTGGAGGATAAAGGCTGTTGAATGCCAACTAAGTAAAGTTGAAAACTTCTGCTGGCCACTGAGACTCTAGTGGACTGTGGCATCATGTGTCCTCATGATTTTCTCACTAGGTCTTAGGTTTTGTGGTTCACTCTTCTGTGTTCATAAACCCAATCACGACATTTTCAGAGATTCCTACTATTAGAAGTAGCCATCAAACCAAGTGGATACATTATATATTTATTTATTAACCAATAGTGAGTACCTCCTGGGATTTAAGAACTGGCTTGGAAGGTTTGAGAACTAAAGGAGTTACTATTTGAATGACAAATTGTGGCTTTTAAGGAATTTGCAATCTATTATCCTAATTTTGTGTGCAGGCAAATATTAAACCTAAGCTTATTATCATAATGGGGAGGGTGTGGAAATTATGTCGTGAACTAAGCTGCAGAGGAAAGATAGGAATTTAAAATGTCCTCAGTTAATTCAAACATAGATACTAAAGACAATCATCTTTTTCTCCCTATAGATAGTTTTCAGTTCCAGACAGAACTGTCCAGAAGTCAGGAGGCCTTCACAAGTGCACCCTGCAGGTAGATGGAGATGCTGAGAATGGGCTGGAGGGGCAGAAAGTGAGACGCAGCTGACCACGAGACTGGGCTCACCTCACCTGCAGACCAGGAAGGCATCTGACACCCAAAATCTCTATTCAAGTTAATAGAGATTTCAAAATGCAATTTTTGATTCTTTGTAGAGAAATTATTTCTTAGTGGTTAAGAAAAACTTCCAATAGCTCTCAAATGCATTGTACACAGAGCAGGGGTTTTTATGTTCAGCTATAAATTTGCCTTCTCAATTATTTTTGACCCCAGCTGATATTAAAATGAACTTACACTTCCCAACCATGTACCTCTGGTTTTCAAATGCCTGTCCCACTAATATTAAATGTCCCTACCTTGAGTTCACCAGCCACGCTGTAGTCTTCTCTCTCTTTTCCAACTTGATATTCTACTTTTCAAACATAAATCTATCCATATTTGACATGAATCACCTCCACACACACCTGTGTGTCTGGCTCACACAATTCTCCTTTTTTAAAATACTAAGTGGCCTCCATCTCCTTCCACTTATCAGAATGTTCACCAGCCTTCAAAGCCCTCCTCAGTGCCCACTTTTTTTGATCATTCCGTCTCAGAAAGACCTGATCTCTTTTGAACTCATGGTACCTGTGGAAAGTGCCCTGGACTAGTAGTCAGAGAGGTGGGCTACTAGGAGTTTTGAGGCCCTATATAAATCACTTAAGCTCTCTCAATCTCAGTCTCTTCATCTGCAAAACGGTAGTAACTTTTGGCTGCTGGAATGACAGGGTTGTTGCAGGATAAGATGGTGGTGGTATCTACACTAATAAAAGAGAAACATGGTAATTAGTGTACGACCGCTACCCTTCCCATTGGCTAATCAGCATATCCTTATGCAAATTAACTGTCAGCCAAGATGGCGGCCGGCAGCCAGGCAGCTGGAAGCGAACATGAGGCTTGCTTGCTCCAGTGACTGCAGACTCCAACGTTCCCCGCCTGACTTGCCGGCCTCTGCGCTGCAACTCTAAGAAACTATGTACTATGTTGCAAATAAGAAGCTAAACAAAACCCCAGAAACCAGCTTTCAGTGGGCTGGGATCTCAGAGCTGGAGTTATACATTGTGTCGATTATAGAATGCAAACAAACCAGATAGCTTCTTTCAGCAGCGGAAGCCTCAGAGCTAGAGCCAGAGCTAAAGCTGGCCCAGAATAAAAAAAAAGAAAAAGAAAAAAAGTAGCGGTTGGGAGCTTCAGTCAACTGCCAAACTGAAAGCAGCCCTCAGCTCCTCACCCAGACTGGCTAGGCACCCAGTGGGGATCCCCACCCTGAAGGGTGTGTGACCAGCTGCAAACAGCCATCATCACCTCATCCAGGCTGGCCAGGCACCCCAGTGGGGACCCCCACCCTGATCCAGGACACCCTTCAGGGCAAACCAGCTGGCCCCCAGGCCTCTATCCTATATAGTAAAAGGGTAATATGCCTCCCAGCACCGGGATCAGCGGAGCCACGAGGCCCCCTGGCACCGGATCAGCGTGACAGGGGGCAGCGCCCAAACCCCCTGATCGCCCTGCGGCTCTGTATGTGACAGGGTGCGGCGCCCCAACCCCCCACCCCCCACGGGCCCTGCTCTGTGTGTGACAGGATAGAGCCATAACCTCCCCATCGGCCCTGCCCTGAGTGTGAGAGTGGCAGCGCCCCAACCCCCTGATCGGCCCTGCTCTGTGGGTGATAGAGGGCGACACCCCAACCCCCCGCCCCCTACACGGGCCCTGCTCTGTGTGTGATGGGGTAGAGCCATAACCTCCCCATTGGCCCTGCCCTGAGTGTGACAGTGGTGGCGCCCCAACCCCCTGATCGGCCCTGCTCTGTGGGTGATAGAGGGCGACACCCCAACCCCCTGATCCGCCCTGCTGTGTGTGTGACAGGGGGTGGCGGCACAACCTCCCTATCAACCCTGCCTTGAATGTGACAGGGGGCGGTGCCCCAACCCCCCAATCAGCCCTACCCTGAGCGTGACTAGGGGTGGCATTGCAACCTCCCTATCTGCCCTGCTCTGTGCATGACGGGGGCGGCGCCCCAACTCCCCAATCAGCCCTGCTCTGAGCCCGACCAGGGGCTGCACCTAGGGATTGGGCCTGCCCTCTGCCACCCAGGAGCAGGCCTAAGCCAGCAGGTCGTTATCTCCTGAGGGGTCCCAGACAGCGAGAGGGCACAGGTCGGGCTGAGGGACCCACCCCCCCCACCCCCCACCCCGAGTGCACAAATTTTTGTGCACCGGGCCTCTAGTACAGGGGTGGGCAAACTTTTTGACTCGAGGGCCACAATGGGTTCTTAAACTGGACCGGAGGGCCGGAACAAAAGCATGGATGGAGTGTTTGTGTGAACTAATATAAATTCAAAGTAAACATCATTACATAAAAGGGTACGGTCTTTTTTTTTTTTTAGTTTTATTCATTTCAAACGGGCCGGATCTGGCCCTCGGGCTGTAGTTTGCCCACGGCTGCTCTAGTATAAGATAATGTTCAAATGTACTGTGACAAAGTTCAAATACATTAAGAGATAAATGTATTATTACTTATTGCTTTGTATCACTTTGGTGATTTTATTTATTTAACACATTGTTAGTTTACTCTTCAGGTGTGGTCGTTTCTCCATTTAGTTTGTGAGGTATTAGATTGACTTTAGGTTTTTAAAAAATCTGTAATAGAACTTTGCCGTTATAGATTAGGCCTCTGACTTTTAAGAGTGATGGAGGGGAAGGATAGACATAGAATTAATGAGTTCTAAAGGAAAGCTTCCTGGGAAAGTGGCTTGGAGACCCGGTAATGCCTGACAAAAGTGGCTGCACCTGGCCACTCTCATTTCTTCATCTCTCCACAAAGGTCAGAGGAAGAGTTCCTGGATCGAGTGAGCAGGAAGCTGGCTCAGGCCAGCCCCGAAAACGACCTGCTGACCACGAAGCCCTGTCGCTGTGAGGAAATCCTGAAGTTAGTGCTCTCACCCCTCATCCAGCACTGCCTGGTCATTGGAGAAAACACCTGTGCGTTTTATTACCTGCTGGAGGCTGCTGCTGCCTCCTTGGACCTGTCAGATAACTACATGGTGAGCAAGCTCTGCTTTCTGAGATGAGCCCTTTTACTTGGGGATTTGATTGGGTTTCTTAACTATCAAGTTACCTGGAGAGAGAGTGGGAGCGAGAAAAGACCTGGAAAGGGTTTAGGAGAAAACATGAGTGGGAATGTGGTAATGAGAGAACACCAAGCTGCCGGCCCTGCCCCCCTCTTCCCCCCACCCCCAGCCATGTGCAGTCCAGCTCCCCATTTCTAACTCGAAATCCAACCTGATTGACGTGCATATCTTGACCCGCATCATATCCTTACTCCAGTCTTCCCCTCTAGCATCATCTGAATCCTAATCCAGTTCCTCCATCCCTTATCTGGTTTGAAGGCCTTCTTTTATTTGAGGAAGGCAAGCAGTCTTCGGGGCCAGCCCTCTGCATTCTCATTTTTGAAAAGGCACAAGGTGAAGATCTGTCAGTTTGAGGAGGCCACTTTCTGCCGTCTTCGGTCAGAGGTGAGAGCGGAGGTGACCTTGAAGTTTGGGTTATTTCTCCTTGACAGTTATCCTATCATTTCTTTTAAAATCCCTTTGATTTTTTTGGGTGTGTGTTTGTGTATGTGCAGTTATAAATGTGATAATATGATAAAAGGTGCACAAATTCAAAACATGAAAATATATAATATGTAAAAAGTGAAACAACCTTCATAATCCTATGCCACCCCCAGCATAGTTAACCGTTTGAGTCCCAAGCAGCGCGAGCTGCTTGGTATTTCTCGACATAAAATAAAACAAGCGCTATCACGCTGTTTGGATCTTTTCGTACTCATTTAGAGAAAGCGCGGTTGCCCTGTTTGGGATTCTTCGACAGTGTTTTTTCAATACCCCCTGGGACTCAAACGAATCGTATGTTTTCTCGACATAAAATCTCAGCAGCGCAATCGCGCTGCTTGGGACTCAAACGGTTAATAATCTGGCTATATGCACAGTCATATCGTTATTATTTTGTTATTTTAAAAATAGAATCATATTCCTCATTCTCTTCTGTAGCTGACTTTTATTCTTAATAATGAAGATTGAACATATTTGTATATTGGTGTACATCAATCACAGTTGTAGCTGCCAAGTATTTCACTGTATGATATATCAAAGTTTACTTATCCATTTCATTCTTCAGGTGCACTATGGTGAATATTCTTGGAAATAGCTCTTTCTCCTTTTGTGAGAATGTTTCTGTAAAAGAAATTTCCAGAGGTGGAAATAGTAAGGCAGAAGATATGATTTTACATTTAGTAAATATATTGCCAAATTGTTCACCAAAAATATATCAATTAGAGTTTTTCTACACTTCTTTACAGCCTTACCAACATCAGATACTATTAGTCTTTTAAAAACTTGCTAATACATAAATGAAAGTTATCTTAACTATGAAATATGGTACATTATTTTTACATGTTTATTAGTCATTGATTTTTCTGTGAATTGCCTAGTAATGGGGTGTAATGTACAGTGTGATGATTATAGTTAATAAAACTGTGATGTATAATTGAAAGTTGCTAAGAAAGTAGATCTCAAAAGTTCTCATCACAAGAAAAAGAAGATTTTTAACTATGTGTGGTGATGGACATTAGCTTATTGTGGCAACTATTTTGTAATATATACATATAATGAATCATGTACAACTGAAACTAATACAATGTTATATGTTGATTAGATCTCAATAAAGAAAAAATCACATTGCCCACATTAATATATTCAATAAAGCTAGAAGAAAAAAACCATATAGTTGAAAATCTCCCCAACCCTGTCACTTAGCCACTGTGTCCCTTCCCCAGTGTCCCTCCCCCAGTGTTATGTATCTTTATATGTGAGGTGATATTTCAGGTGCTTTCCGCAGCATCTGAATCCTTGCCCAAATGACAATCCCACCTCAGTCTAGCAGCATCACTTTCTAAACCAGAACCTTCTTCTACTTCTCACTGACAATGTGGGGGGTACTTTCTCCTTAACCCTATTTTCTCCTTTATTTGCTCTTGGCCCTACTAGTGCTTGATAGAGTAGCCAGGCTCTGCTCCAACTCAATGCACTCACTCTAGCACCTCATTAGCCCTAAGTGCACATCCCAAAATAGAAGAGCCAATGTGTTATATCAACGACCTTGTCCAGGTTGCTCTTCCCACATTTGCATTACTGTTTCTTATTTTCCCATGTCTAGGTCTGTTTCAACATGGGACAGATCACCTTGGCCAAAAAACTGGCTAGGCAAGCTCTCCGACTGCTGAAAAAGAATTTCCCTTGGACCTGGTTTGGTGTCCTTTTCCAAACATTCCTGGAAAAATATTGGCATCCCCGTTCCCTGAGCCAACCTGCAGACAACCCTAGTGAGAAGTGAGAAGCTGGCCAAGTTGTGCTGGTCCCCTTTAGGGCCACAGAGAAACTAAAGTAGGACCCAGCCTAGAGTTTTGCCATATTGACCTCAGACTCCTTTTTTTAAGCATATCACAGACAGTTCTAGTTCTGCCTTACTTCTCTAGCCAATTAGATGTAACAGAAGGAGGACTTTGGTTTTGGGAGTGTGGTGTTACCCTGTCTCTTCCAAATAAAGATAGGTGTGTGTGTGTACATACATGGATATACAGATATGTAACTAGGTAGCAATTTAATATTTGTCTGATATAAAAATTGCTACCTAGTTATTGAGCTATAGTCATTTAAAAGAAATATATTTAATCAAAATAGCAATTCAAAGAGTAAACCTTTATTTAAAAACTTCTCTGAACTTTTCCTGGTCAAGAGGGATGAGTTAAAAAGGTCTAAGAGGTTAGAAGTAGTTGGATCCCAGAAACATTTCTGAGTTTGGAAGTCTGTAGCTGGCCCACGGAGGAGTAGACTTGGATTTCTGTGGGAAGGGACAGTTGGGCACTGGTGAAGAATAAGGCATGCTAACCACCCTGTGCTTCACAACAGTAAGAAGAAGTTGGCAGTCCTGCAGCAGCAGGTGCAGTGCCTCTCCCTGCTCTGGCAGCTCTATAACCTGGAGGCCACAGCCAGCAGCCGCAGGTTTGCCTGCCTGGCCACGCTGATGCAGAAGAATTCAGCCGAGGAGTTTGCCAATGAAGCCCAGGTAAACCAGTCCTTGCTTTACCCCCAGACCTACTCAGAAACCTGAAATGCTAGGGAGACAGACGCTGCCAAGTTCCTGGGTTTTGCATGGTTTCACAATGACCCACATTTAATAGCACGCCACTGACCATGGGTTTGAGCAGGGTTTCTCAACTTGCAGTTTATAGATGCGTTTTCCAGGCATGAAGCCGCCTGGAACTCACTGAACTGAATGTAGAACTGTGTGTGTGTGTGTGTGTGTGTGTGTGTGTGTGTGTGTTCAAAAGAGCATTTGGGGAGTGGTGTAAGGTCGGGAAGGGGTCGTAGCTTTCATCAGATTCTCAAAGAAGTTCATGATCTAAAAAAAGGATTTGAATTGCTAACTTAGGGAAAAGAAGGAAGAGAAGTCTGTCTTCCTAATTTTAGCTTCTCTCTCTCTCTCTCTCTCTCTCTCTCTCTCTCTCTCTCTCTCTCTCTCTCTCCATTTGTTCAAAAAAATATTTGATGAACACCTATTAGGTCCTGGCACTGATCTTGGTTCCAGGGAAATAGATAATAGAAAAGTGAAATATATGGTACGTTAGGTGATAATAAATGTCATGGAGAAAAAAATAAGTGGAAGCAGGGGGACCTGGGGTTCTAGGAGTGGTGGGTGCTGTTTTAAATAAGGTAGTCATGGAAAGCCTCACTGAGTAGGTAACATTTGGGCGCATATCTGAAGAAGGGAGAAAGTAAGCCACATGGCTATCTGGGAGAAGAGTGTAAGGCAGAGGGCACCGTGAATGCATAGGGCATGCCCTCTGTGTTTGAGGAACAGTGAGGAGGTCAGTGTGACTAGAGGGGAAGGAGGGAATGAGAGAGAGGAAGGAGATGAGTCAGAGGGAGAGGTGGGTGGCAGATCCTGCAGGCCCTATAGGCCACTGTAGTGGTTTCAGCCTTTATTGTAAAGAAGATGGGAAGCCTTTGGTGGGTTCTTAGAAGAGGGAGGACAGGATCTACTTATATTTTAATAAGATTATTCCGGCTGCCATATTGAAAATAAACTGAAAGGGGCAAGAGAGGAAGCTGGGAGACCAGTTAGGAGGCCATTACAATAACACAGACAAGAGATGGTCGGCTTGGCTTGTGGTGGCAGAGGAAGTGGGGAGGAGTGGTCTTCTCTCAAGAGAGAGCCAACAGGATTCGCTCACAGATTAATTCCGAGATGTGAGAGAGAAGTGTCAAGGATAATCCCAGGATTTGCAGTGTGGACTTCCAGAGGGATGGAAATGCTCTTAATTGGGATGGGGAAGTCTGTAGAAGGAACAGATTTTGGGGAAGATTGGCTGCAAGGTTTTGGACAGATTTAATTTGAGATGTCCATTAGACATCCAGGTGGAGATGTGTAGGCAGCTGAATATAAACTGTGGGTTCATGAGAGAGGTCTGGGCTGGAAATAGAAATATGGAATCATCAGTGTATAAACGGTATTTAAAGCCAGGAAATTCGGTGAGATCACCAAGAGAATGAGAAAAGGTCCAAGGACTGAGTTAATAGCTCCAGTGTGAAGAGGTCAGTCATAAGGAGAAACCAGCACAAGAACCTGAGAAGTTGCCAGAGAAACGAGAGGGAAACTGAGAGAGTATGATGTCCTGAAGACCTACTGAAAACTACTTTGAGAAGAGAGTCATCAACCATGTCAGATGTGCACACAGTTATACCAGGAACCTAGCAGCAATGCTGAAGAGCTCTAAAGAGCAAAAATCGGAGACCTTAATTAGAGACAACACTGATGAGGTTTGGCCAGTGTTCTCCAAGGGAAAGTCTGGGATTGGAGAAAAAGACGAGGGGCAGGTTGAGAAAATGGTTTGTCTAAAGAACAGACAGTGAGAATAATCACATTAGAAGTGTAAGGGTGAGGAGGATATGTCTTCATAGCTGGAGTGGAGGTGAGTGTAGGGACACCAGGAGTCCTGACCGAATGAGCAGCATGGCACCAGCATGGGCACTTATGCAGAAGAGGGACGAGATGGAATGTAGTGTAAATGCACAATCAGAATGTTTTGCCCTATGCTCTGCCCCGCAGGTTGTCTCTACCTACGTGGCCCTCTCCCAGTTCTCCCAGAACGTGGGTGACACGGAGAAGTGGCTGCACTGCGAACAGATGGCCATTCAGAAAAGCAGCCTGTGCTGGTTCTCCAGAGAGGGGTTGTTGGCCACCGCGCAGCTCATGCAGACCTTGGCCTACACCAAGCTCTGTCTCGGCCACCTTGACCTCTCCATCAAGCTGGGTAACAGGACTTGGGGTTGGTGGGCCTGAGGCCTTCAGAGAGGCCAGACTCACAGCCACACCTCACAATGCTCTTACCTCCTCAGGTTTTCAAGCTCATGAGATATGCAGGCACCTCCGGAAACCAGCTCTGCAGAATCTGGTTCTCTCCGTTCTCTTTAGATCTGCATTTCTCAAGAAGAAGTATTAAGATCATTTTTTTTTCATTTCTATTTATTGCTTAAGAGGGGATGGTATGATCTCCCATAGAAGATGAGATGAGAAGAGACAGCTGTTCATTCCCACAGCTGTCTCTTCTCCTGTTACTACAGGAAGCACTGTCTTAGGTGTGGGGGTTAGCAGTGGGAAGTGCAGTCTGAGCTCCTTTTTTTTAAAATAAAATTTTTTCTTCATTCTATTTTTTTCTATGTTCATTTATCCCCCTATACCCTCTTCTACCTCCACCTACCCCCACTCCCCAATCCCTCAATCACCACACTGCTGTCTATGTCCATGAGTTTTTTCTCTCTCTCTCTCTCTTTCTTTTCTTTTAGGGGGGTAGAGAATTGCAGTAGTTCAAGACTCAGGAAACTGTCTTAGAGGCATTTTCCCACTTGTTTTGCTTAGAGAGAGCTCTGGTCCCAGGTACAGATGCTCTCTGTATAAAAATAGAGCTGTGGAGAGGAGGTGCACGGGATGTTAGGCTGTTTGGAAGGTGTAAGATCCCCTCCCGTCCTGCATTGTGCTCCCCACTCCCTAGCTGGTCCCAGTGGCTCTGTCTCTCGGCAGATTTGATCTGTGTGTCCATGTGCTGGACAGTCAGTGGGCGCTCATTTCCCAGGGTCATGATATCCTTGGCCTGGCCTGCTTCTATTCTGCTTGCTTAGATCTGCTGCTCTACGGGAAAGGTAAATCTTGTGCATGGCTCTTTTGTACTCCTGAGGGATTCAGACCTTAGATGGGGCCTGAGGTTGGGAACACAGGCAGTCATGAGCTGGCCCCTGGCATGGCCTCTGCTCCCAGCTCCTGGCTCTGCAAAGTCTAGGAACCACATTGTGATTCAGGGGTGTCTGCCTTACATATACCTCCTCCCCTGTACCACACACCTTCGAAACCTGTTCCTACATGGACAGCTTCTAGTAGCCTGGCTACCTTCTCTGTCCACAGGATTGCTGTGCCGACCCTTTGGAGAGTGTCTACGTTTCATTCAATACTATGAGCATAGCTGCGTTCTAACCTCTCAGAGCAATGTGATGCTGGGGGTCCACTCCTCTCTGGCCATGTGGTAATGTGTGTTGCCAGTCTTACTCCGGGTCTGTGGGAAAGGGTAGAAATTTAAGGACACTATGAAGTCATTATTTCACATCTCTGACCCACTTCTAAATACTGTCACCTCCCATCCCCATCTTATTAGAAGAGATCTTCTTTTCTTCTTTTTCTTCAACAGGTCTAAGGCCTATAGGTTGAGGGTTAAGTTTGGGGTTACGTGTAAGTGCTAGATAACCCATGGCAAGGCTGAATATCAATAGTCTCCTTTTAAGTTTTGCTTGCGACTTACATGCAAGAAAGTAACTTATATTCGAATTAGTAACCTTGGCCACTTCCCAGCATCACAATTCTCACTATCAAGAAGGTCTCAGAGCTTTAGAAAAGGAGGCTTCTATGAAATAGCCATGGTTAGTAAGCAGGGGACAGAGCTCAGAGCTGCGATGCTTTTCCCTCCAGGTTTGCCCAGGACTCAGAGTGGAACCTGTTTGAGTACCACTTCTCCAAGGCTCGCCAGCTGGTGGAAAGAACCAATGCCTCACTGTTTGGTTCACACGGCTTTGTCCGGTTCCTAGAGTGCCATGTGCTGATGTTACAGAAAGTGCCAGAGGGTGTCTTCATGCACATTCCCCCAGAGACTCCGAGTCAGGTCTTAAAGGTACCTGTTTCTCTACTGTCCTTCAACTAACAGTTAAGGTAGCATTTGACCCTGTGATACTCGTTCTGCCACCTGCATCTGTCCCTTACTCTTCTCTTTGTTGCCTGTCTCTTTTGTCACCTTGAATTCTTTTGTCCCTCCACCTAGAAAGTCTTTCTGCCTACCTCACGTACCCTCCCGGATATTCCTGCACGTAGGTCAGGACTGGATCCCAAAGGCAGGAGAAACCTTTGCACAGCTACTGCCCAACACCATTGAAACGTTAACCATCAGCCCTTCTCAGTGGACCCATTCTGGCTAGTCTGTAATTTGGCACATCTCCCTACAGCCCTGCTTTCTAGTTCCTCTGTTCAAACCAACTTTCTGTGCCTACTTTGCCACCAATAACTCGTCCTTGTTCCCCCAGCCTGAGTGAGCGTGCTGAGTGGGGGCTGTTGTAAGTGCTGACAGAGTGGGGTGGAGGGAGGGAAAGTGCTAATCCCTGAGCTAATGGACCCTCCTTTCCTTTCAGTACTTTAAGGAGTTCTTCTCTCGATGTGTGACCTGCCCTGTCTATCACCGGTGGGTCTCAGAGCTGAAAGCCTCTGTAATGAGATATGGAAAGAGAGAAGTCATGTCCTTGACTAACATCATCAGTCCTTTGGACACCTGCTTGGCCAGTATTTGGATAGAGGGAGAATTCCTGGAGGAAAACAAGTCCTTTGATGGAAATTTAGCAATTCAGAGTAAGCATTCCTTCCTGGAACCCTTGTCTGAGAGACACACAGAACAGTCTCCAGTTCCTACTCACGAGCAGCCAAAGGCTTCACCTCCAAAGTAAGAAGGGACACACAGGTGTAAGGAGTTAGTCCTTGCTCCAGAGGTGGTTACTGTCTTCTCACGAGTGCTGGGCCCAGCCTAGACCCATTGCTAAGTAATGTAAGAGCCTCTCCCAGGCCTTTGTTCAGCATCTGGAATCCTTAAGTGTAGGAAGTTCCTCCCCGGTCCCAGCTTACACAAGATTGTTCCCTCAAAGGTCACTAAGGGAGAACGAAGGCCTTAGAAATCACAGTGTAATGTCTTAATGTCTGTGAAGGTAAATGGTAAGATATGGACAAGAAAAAGAGGGGAAGGAATATGGTATCTTGCCTCAGGGCCCAGCAAATCGGCTCCTTTGGCAGGGTCATGAGTTAAATCTGTAATTGCTGAGAATATTCTTTGTGTTTGTGATCTTCTTTATGTTCCTGGTTCTAGGGTTTGACAGAGTGACTGATGTCAAGGAGAACAGGGATGAAGAAGAAACTCAAGAATGTAATATTAAAACAAAAAAAATCATCTGAAGGGATCATGATTCTCTTATTGTATATAACACAAAGAAATGCCTCAAGTTCTCCTTTTTAAGATACTGTATATTTTAATAAAAGCTTGTGTTTCTGGCCCTAGCTGGTTTGGCTCAGTGGATAGAGCATCAGCCTGTGGATTGAAGGATTCTGGGTTCGATTCTGGTCAAGGGCATGTGCCCGGGTTGCCCACTCGATCCCCAGTGGGGGTGGGGGCGTGCAGGAGGCAGCCAATCATTGATTCTCTCTCATCATTGATGTTTCTACCTCTCTTCCTCTCCCTTCCTCTCTGAGGTCAATAAAAAAAAAAAAAAAAAAAAAAAAATATATATATATATATATATATATAAAAGCCTGTGTTTCTGAAGCATGAAATTTAGATCTTTCTTAACTCTGGACTGTCAATTGCACAACTGTAGAGAAATAAAACTGGGATAGACCAGCAGTCTGGGAGCCCTAATGAAGAGGTTGTCATTACAAAGGAAGGCTGGCAGTGTGGGTGCTTTGGTGCTGACCACTTTGGCACAGGTGTGGAAATGGGCTGCTAAGAAACCAAGGAATGCCCTGGCTGGTTTTGCTCAGTGGTTAGAGCATCGGCCTGTGGACAGGAGGGTCCCGGGTTCGATTCTGGTCAAGGGCACTTGCCTGGGTTTCGGGCTCCGTCCCCAGTGGGGGGTGTGCGGAAGGCGGCCAATCAATGATTCTCTCTTATCATTGATATTTCTATCTCTCTCTCCCTCTCCCTTCCTCTCTCAAATAAATAAAAATAAATTATATATATAAAAGAAACCAAAGAATCTTGAGGTACACAGTGGGAATTCATTTCTCCTTTGTGGTATATGATTTGGGCATTTCCATAAGAAACTGAAACTGCCAGAGGGTATATGACTCTAGCTCTTTTCTTTATTCTCCCCTTTTGGAGCTGCTGTCTTTGGCCTTTATCTGTTCGATGGTCTTTCTTCCACAGAGTACAACCTTCCCACTGATTTTTATGCTTATAACTCAATCATTGGTGTTCATAAAGCCAGTTAACTAATGATATGATAGCTACCACTTATCCCTCACTTTGTGCTTGAAGTACATTCTTTAAATCCCATTATCAATTCTGTGAAGCAAGTATTTTTATTCCCATTTTATAGATGAAGAAGCCAAAGCTTAGAAAGGTTTTGCTCTAAGAAACAGCCACAAAATGGTGGAGCTGGGATTCCAACTCCAATTTAATTCCAGAGTTTATGCTCTTCACCACTAGGCTCACTGGCTTTCCTGGGACCTACCCTGCGCCCAGGCTTCAGTATTCTGTTCAAATGGCCACAGTCAGAACTTTAAGGATGTTTGGGAAAGAGAGGCCTGGACTTCTTTTAAATTGTCCTGTCTAGTCTGCACATACCCTCTTCCCTCCTCTTGTTACTCTTCTTCCTCCCCCTCCACTCCCCTCTTGTTTCCCTTCCACTTTTCCGCCTCTTATCCCCCCCCCCCCCCACCCCACCCCCCGCTTCCTTTCTCCTCTTCTACTCCTTTAAATTTCTGAGAGACAGTATAGAGTTGTGGTCAGGAGCAAGGACTCTGTGCCAGGCAGCCTAGGTCAAATTTTAAATCCTACATATTAGCTGTGTTACTTTCGTCATATAATTTATTTTCTTTATGCTTCACTTTCCTTGTCTGTAAATAAGGATTAAAAAGATTGTCATTGTGAAAATTAAATGCATATAAAGTGCTAGAACAGTGCTGGCACATAGTAGGCACGCAAGAGATCTTAGCTGTTATCGATTTAATTTTTATATTTAAAAATAGATAATACATTTATGTGGTACAAAATTCAAAGAACAAAAGTATGTAACGGTGAAAGTTTCCCATTCCTGTCCTCCAGCCACCAGTCTCCCTCCCCAGAGCTGAGGTGTGTTACCCTTTCTGTGTGTCCTTGCAGAAGTATTCTATGCACGTGCAAGCTACGGTATATATTTGCTGCACCCTTCTTTCCCACAACAGTACTAATAAGACATTGGTCTTTCCTTTTTTGCATTTATTTCCCTTTTGGAAATTTCTTAAAGAATTTTATTGAAAATGGGAACATCTGTAATAGTGTAAACAACAAAAATAAAGTTAAAAAATTCCAAACCCCTTCATCATCCTTTATCAAATTCCATCATAGCATATTCTTGATCAGTAACTCAAAACAACAGAAAAACAATGAAGAACAAAGAACAAAAAACAAAGGAAATCTGTAATTTTTATTCTAAACAAGTAATAAATTTAAGCCCCAGCCAGTGTGGCTCAGTTGGTTGGAGAGTCATCCGGTACCCAAAAGGTGACGGGTTCAATTCCAGGTCAGGGCACATACCTAGATTATGGGTTCTATCCCTGGTCAGGGTGCATGCGGAGGCAACCGATCTCTCTCTCTCTCTCTCTCCCTCTCTCTCTCTCTCTCTCCCCTCCCTCCTTCTCTCTAAAATCAATAAAAAATAAAAAATACATTAATTAATTAATTTAAAAAGTAACAAATTTTATACCACTCTTTTTTTATATTTTTTTTTATTGATTTTTTTACAGAGAGGAAGGGAGAGAGATAGAGAGTTAGAAACATCGATGAGAGAGAAACATCGATCAGCTGCCTCCTGCACATCTCCTACTGGGGATGTGCCCGCAACCCAGGTACGTGCCCTTGGCCGGAATCGAACCTGGGACCTTTCAGTCCGCAGGCCAACGCTCTATCCACTGAGCCAAACCGGTTTCAGCTTATACCACTCTTTACCACCTTTTATATTCTGAAATTTATTCTCCACATACACAGAATAATTTGTTTGATATCGTAATAACATTGATTAGAAACGAACAAAGGCTTAATTTCTACCTGCTACAAACTAGCAATATAATCTTACATAAGATATTGAATCACTTTAATAAAAGTGTTAGTTTAAAAGATTATAATTACTAACATGTGAATGAAGTGAACTTTCTTGATGAGTTTTTGTTGAGTTTTATCAAGCCTTTTAATCATCTATGCAGATGTAGTTATGTTTCTTTTCCTTATTCATTTGATGTGCTATATCATGGTAATGTTTTCTAACAGTAAACTATTTTTAAAGAGGGGGAAAAAGAATTTTATTGAGATAAAATTCATCCTTTCAAGGTGTGCAATTTAGTACATCACAAAGCTGTGCAACCATCACCACTAAGTCCAGAACATTTTTAGCACCCCAGGAAAGGAACTCAGTGCCCATTAGTAGTCACTCCTCAGGACCCCTTACCCAAACTCCTAGGTTTGGATTATTCATTGCTAGTGTGTAGAAATAAAACTGATTTTTATATATTGATTTTATACCCTAAAACTTTTCTGAATTCATTTACTAACTCCTAAGTTTTTTTGTGGATTCCTTAGAATTTTCTGTGTATATGATTATGTTCTGTAAATAGAGATAATTTTACTTCTTCCTTTCCAATCTGGATGTCTTTTATTTCCTTTTCTTGCCTGATTGCACTTGCTAGACCTCTAGTACAATGTTGAATACAAGTGGCAAGAGTTAACATTCTTATTGTTCTCAATCTTAGGGGGAAAGCTTTAAGTATGGTGTTAGCTGTGAGTTTTTGTAGATGCCTTTTATCAGGTTAAGAAAATTTCCTGCTAGTTTGTTGAATGTTTTTATCATAACAGGGTGTTGAATTCTGTCAAATGCTTTTTCTACATCTATTGAAATGACCATGTGGTTTTTGGTCCTTTTCATGGCGTATAATCCTTTCTATTTGTTTCTCGGTCTTCTTTTACTGGTATTTTGTTGAGGATTTTTGGGTCTACATTCATAAGGGATGTTTTCTTATAATCTCTTTGTCAAGTTTGTGCATCAAGGTAAAACTGTCTTCATAGAATGAGTTTGGAAGTATTCCTTTTCTATTTTTTGGAAGAGTTTGTAAAGGACTGGTTTTTAAAATCTAGGTTATCTAATTTGTTGGTATACAGTTGTCCATAGTATTCCTTATAGTCCTTTTTTATCTCATAAGGTCCGTAGTTCTTCCTCCACTTTCATTCCTAATTTTGTAATTTGAGTCTTCTCTTTTTTTCTTGGCCAGTGTATCTAAGGTTGTTAATTTCGTTGATCTTTTTCAATGGGTCTTAAAAACAGAGAAAGAGAGACATAGGTGTGATAGAGAAACATTGCTCAGTTGCCTCCCATATGTGCCCCAACCAGGAACAGAACCCAATAACCTAGGTATGTGCCCTGACTGGGAATTGAACCCACAACATTTTAGTGTACAGGACAATGCTCCAACCAACTGAGCTACCTGTTCAGGGCATTTAGAAATGTTTTAATTTTTTACATATTTGTTAGTTTCCAAAGTTATAACTTCATTCTATTGTGGTCAGAAGACATACTTTGTATGATTTCAATCTTTTAAATTTATTGAGACTTGTTTATGGTCAAACATATGGTCTTTCCTGGAGAATGCTGCATGTACATGCTGTTGTTAGAGTGTTCTACAGGTGCCTGTTAGGTCTAGTTGATTTATGATGTCGTTCATGTCTACTATTTCCTTGTTGATATACCACTTAACTTGTTCTTTCCATTATTGAAAATGGGACCTTGAAGTCTACTATTAATACTGTTTGTCTATTTTTCCCTTTAGTTCTGTCAGTTTTTGCTTCAAGTATTTTGAAGTTTTGTTAGAAACACATATATTTATATTATTACTAGAGGCCCAGCACATGAAATTCGTGCATAGGGTGGGGTCCCTCAGCCTGGCCTGCACTCTCTTGCAATCCAGGATCCCTCTTGCAATCCAGGATCGCTGGCCCCTAACTGCTGGCCTGCCTGCCTGCCTGATTGCCCCTAACTGCTTGCCTGCCTGCCTGATTGCCCCTAACCACTCGCCTGCCTGCCTGATTACCCTTAACCATTCACCTGCCTGCCTGATCGCCCCTAATCACTCGCCTGCCTGCCTGCTTGATCATCCTTAACCACTCGCCTGCCTGCTTGATGGCCCCTAACTGCTTGCCTGTCTGCCTGACTACCCCTAACCACCTCTGCCTCAGCCCCGCTGTTGCGGCTTCATCTGGAAGGATGTCCATATGACTTTGGGAAGGTTGTTTGGCTGTCTAGTCTAATTAGCATATTATGCTTTTATTGTTATAGATATCTTCTTTTTTTTTTGAATATTTGAGATTTATTTGTCATTGCTATATTTCCTATTTTCCTATTATCTTCTTTCTATGGTGAAGGCAAGTGCAGACATTTTTTAGTTAATTCATGTTTCATATTACTATCAATTTTAGGTATAATTATTTATCACTCAATCTCACTGTTGCTGTTTTTTTAGTTTATGAAACCCCACTGAGAGTTTTACCAAACCTACATAGGCTCATTTGTATCTAATAAGTTTTTGATTCATTGATACCATCAGAAGAGCTAAAAAATATCATTAATTTCTGCACATAAGAATTTTTCAGGCATATTAAATCACTGTTGCAATTTGTTTGATTCATCATATTAACAAACTAAGAAATAAAAACTACATGGTCTTCTCAATAGATTCAGAAAATCAATTAAGAATATAGTGGAAATTCTAAAACCTGATAAGGAGTATCCATAAAAACCTACAGCTAACATCATATTGAATGATTGTATTAGTTTGCTAGGCTGCCATACAAAATACTGCAGACTGGGTGGTTTAAACAATAGAAATTAATTTTCTCACAGTTCTGAAGGTTACAAGTCCAGGATCCAGGTGTTAGCAAATCTAGTATTAGTCTGAGGCCACTCCTTGATTATAGATGGCCCTCTCTCTGTCTCCATATGATCTTTTCTCTGTACTTGTACATATCTGTGACATAATCTCCTCTTCTTCTAAAGACTCCAGTCATAGTGGAATAGGGCCCATCCATATGACCTCATTTTACTTTTCCTGTTCCTTTAAGAACACTATCTCTAAATCCAGTTGCATTCTGAGGTACTGGCACTAAGGGTTTAGACATATGAGGTTTGGAAGCACAAAATTCATCCCAGTACAATGGTGATAAATAAAGCTTTTCCCTAAGATCAGGACCAGGCAAGGATGTCTGCTTTCACTGTTCTTTTCAACATTGTACTGGAGTTCTAGTTACTTTACTAAGGCAAGAAAAAAAGGGGGAAAGTATCCAGATAGGAAAGGAAGAAATAAAACTATCTTTTTTCAAAGACAACATGATCATCTATTTACAAAACCCAGTGATATCTTCAGAAATAACTATTAGAATTAATAAGTGAGTTTAAAAGTTTTAGAAAAAATGACCAAAATACAAAATTTAAATTGATTTCTATATGCTAATAAACAATTGAAGTGACATTTAAAAATATAATTTACAATAGGATCAAAAAGCATGAAATACTTAGGAGTAAATCTCATAAAATATGTGCAAAACTTGTATAATGAAAACAAGAAAACGTTGCTGAAAGAAATTAAAGAAGATTTAAATAAATGTAGACATACACATTTTTCATTGGTTAGAAGACTCTACATTGTTAAGATGTTAAATGTCTCTCCTCACCCCACAATTGATCTATAGATTCAACTCAAACCCAATCAAGCCCGGCTGCCATGGCTCAGTGGTTGAGTGTCGACCTATGAACCAGGAGGTCATGGCTCAATTCCCGGTCAGGGCACATGCCCATGTTATGGGCTCAATCCCCAGTGTGGCGTGTGAAGGAGGCAACCAATCAATAATTCTCTCTCATCATTGATGTTTCTATCTCTCTCTCCCTCTTCCTTCCTCTCTGAAATATATATTTTTTTCATATATATGTGTGTGTGTATGTGCTGGGGTCCAACCCCAGCGGGTCCAGGGGTCCCCAAAGGTGTGGACAGAGTCAGCGAAGAAGGAATGACATGAAGACAGCCTTCAGTTGATCAGCAGCCTAGTCAGGACCTCTAGCCAGGATCTCCAGCCAAAGTTCTGGTCGGAGCTCTGGTTAGGAACTGATGAGGAACTGATGAGGATCTGAATAGATATCTTCTTGATGGATTGACTCCATCATCATTAGAAACTGTACTTCTTTGGTCACTGGTAAAAAGTTTTGTCTTAAAATCTGTTTGATCTGATATTAATATAGTCATTCCAAGTCTCTTTAACTAGTTTGCATGATATGTTTTCCATCCTTTAACTTCCAACCAACGTGTGTTTTTTAATCTAAAATTTGTCTCCTATAGTCAGCATATAGTTGGATCATGTAGTTTTTAATTCATCTGCCAATCTCTCTTTTAATTGGAATGTTTAATCTGTTTACATTCAATGTAATTACTCATAAGGTAGGATTTATGCCTACCATCTTACGTTTTCTATTTGTCTTAATTTTTCCCCTCTATTTCACCACTGTCTTTTGTTATATTAAATGGGTACTTTTAATTTAATTTTATTTTTAATTCCTTTATCATGAGCAATGATAGAATTAATGTATTTCCCTTCCCTCTTCTCCCCCAGCCAGTTGATCCTCTTCCTTAGTATTTTCCTTTGTACTGCTAAATATGCTTTTGCCTCTGTCGGGTTCTGAAAAGTTCAAAATACATTTAGGTCAGGGTAAGTTTTACCCAGAAGAGTTCTTTTTAGACTTCTTTCTGCCCTTCCCCCTCATTCTCCCCCCACCTTTTACCCCCTCACCTCCCCACCAGGCAAGTCCTCAGTCGTCTTAGCCAGGGAAAAATGAGGGCTTAGTGATTGGTGGACTGTTGCCTCCATAAGGGACAGAAGTAAACTTAGCTTCTGTCACCAACTGAGACTCTATCAGGGACACTCAGAACATCCTGCCAGAGCTCCCTAAAAATAGCACCACTAGGCTTCCACAGCTGGAGCCCAGGGCACAGCCCTGCTCTGTCCCTTCTCCTGAGGTGCCTAGACCAGGGGTGGGCAAACTTTTTGACTCGAGGGCCACAATGGGTTCTTAAACTGGACCGGAGGGCCGGAACAAAAGCATGGATGGAGTGTTTGTGTGAACTAATATAAATTCAAAGTAAACATCATTACATAAAAGGGTACGGTCTTTTTTTTTTTTTTTTTTTTAGTTTTATTCATTTCAAACGGGCCAGATCCGGCCCGTGGGCCGTAGTTTGCCCACAGCTGGCCTAGAACAAGCTAGGGCCCCTCCAGATGGTGGCAACTCTTTATGCCTAGCTCTCCATGATTATAAGAAAACTGGATTCCTGAGCACCTCCTCCTCTCCACTTAAGTCTCTCATCTCAATATGGGCAAATGTTTTCAAATTGAACTGTTTCAGGAGAAATCCTAGCAGAATCTTAAAGGCCCTCCACCCACAGCCTAGATTAGCTTTCATTTATACTTAACCATGACCACAGCCTTACCGTCCATGCCCCCCTCCCCCATGCCTTTTCTCCACTGGGCTCTTCCCAAGCTCCTGAGTTCTGGCCAAAGGGAATAGTGCTGGATAGCCACCCCAAGAGAGAGGCAGCTCTGCTCAAGGTCTGCAAAGAGCCTTCTCTCCTGGCATTTGAAAATCCAGGAATAATACTGATGCTTATTTCCACTTCTGTCCTTATTCCTGCTTCTTTTCAGCCTCCTCTCACACCCCATCTGTCCTGAGTCTCCTTGAATCATTACCCCCCGCCCTCTTTGGATTATTACCCCCCTCCTCTCATATATTGTCACACAGATGTCATTTGTTTGCAAGGTGTACAGCAGGAGCAGAAAAGATTTCTAGCTGCAAGGAAATGAATCTGTACTTTCAGGTATCATGAGGAAGGCAGGACATACTTTTGAAAAAGCCTTCTTTGTGCCCCTTGAATTCAACTGCACTGCCATGTCCAGACCAGGGAATGAAGCCCCCGCCCCTGGCAGGACAGGCAGGAGATCACGCAGCACCAGCTGGAGTCTTTTCAGTTCACAGGCCAAGTAAATAGTCAAACTCAGGCCCTTCCTTTCCCCTCAACCACCAAGAGCGCATAGATCATCATTTAGAGTTTATTTAGCCCAGTGGTGTAATGGCAGAGGTGCCAGCGTGGGAGGCTCCCCCAAGACACCCGGGTCACACCAGTCATTACTTTGCAGGTCAGAAGTCTAGACATTAGATTGGACCCTAAAGTCCCTAGTTGCTCTGACACACTGAGGATGCAGGGCACAGGCTGGCTGGTGGACGCACAGAAAGAACCCTGATGGTCTCTGTGAGCACACAGTGTGGTGAGCAGCTCAGCTGGGCGGAGCCTGGCCCTGAGGAGGATCCTGCGCTGGCTCCCGGGAGGGCCCTTCCCCTCCAGGGAAGATGACCGTGGCATACGTCACAGGCTTGGAGCAGCTCAGGACCTTAGGAGGCAGAGGGGGCGATGAGGATGGGGCTGGGGCTGGGGGTTTCCTTGACGGGGGCTCAAGAGATAGGTTGCTATAGGTGGTGCTGTCAAAGGAAGGTGGCGAGTCGAGCCTGACGTATGGTACGTTCAACGGCACATCTACAGCCAGTCCAGAGTCATCGGTGTGGACCACTGAGGAGAGCGCCTGTGAAAAAGCAGGCAAATCAGGCAGAGCACGCCTTCCTCGGCCCCAGCCCCCTGGGGCAAAGCCCAGGACCACGCTGCCTCTTCTCTGGAATCCTGAATATGTCAGTGGGCAAGAGGACTCCTTGAAGATTTCCAAGTCCTACTTTTTCCCCCAAGTCTGGGAAGGTGGGACCATGCATCAATATTATTCCTTGGCAGGACAAAGGATTTTCAAAGGACCATTAGGAAAATGGTTTGGACCCCAACTGGGTCCCAGTCCTCCCTCCACCCCAGCAACCTGGCACCTCCCAGGGAGCGTGGCTGGCGGAGAGCCTGGGCAAATTGGCTGGGAGCGGCAGAGGCCTCCCTCTTACCATGCCTGGACCTCGGCTGCTGTGGGATTGGCCAGGGACGCCACGCCTGTTCCCTGGTAACACAGAGGACAGCAGCACAGTCCGCCTCCTGTGCCAGCTCAAAGCCTAGCCCTCATCCCCTCAGAAACCTCAGGCTCACCTTCCCCACTCCCACCACTGAACCTTTCCCCCTCGGACCCACAGCCCCATGCGGCCTGCCCTGACTCCCCGCCCACCTGCTGCCTCCACAGCTCCCGGCCAAACCTGCCTGGACACCCACCCCAACTCCAGAGCCCTTTCCCCACCTCTCCAGTCCCCTGTCCTCAGTCCCACTCCCCCACCCTTTCTAGGTCCTGTCTTCCCCCAGGCCTGCTCCCACTGAACGCCTTCCTCCCCTCCACCCCTCAGCCATGGGAACTCCAGAGTCTGGGCAGCCTTGCCAATTCCTTTGTAAGGGATGGTCTAGATTCCCGGGCTGGTCTAAAGACTGGCTGACAGGCCCAGGGCGGCCATGCTGGGATAGAAGAATGGACCACCACCTACCTTTCCTTCTGGCCACCACAGCGAGCAGCGCCACCGCCACCACCAGCAGGCTCAGCAGGAGCACAGAGCCCCAGATGAAAGGGATGCTGAAAACATGAAGGGACAGGTGAGCTGGGCCCTGACAGGCTGGGAGCTGCAGGCCAGGACTCCTGAGCAGGGGCTCGGGGTGCAGTTCTTGGTGGGCCATGGCTGGGAGAAGGAGGTGTTTGGAATGGAGTGAGGAGGACAGGCTCGGGCGGGGCAGACTAGAGACATTATCGAGGGACGATGGCTGTGGACCCCGAGGGATGAAGGGACCGCTGTTGAACTGAACGAAGAGGTCTGTCTGTCTGTCTGTCTACCTACCTGATCAGAAGTTCCCCAGGAAAGGAAAAAAACATAGGGTTCCCTTTGATTTCCTCTGGGGCTCTGAACAAGCTGTAACCTCACCTCTACCCTTGTCCCAGCCACCCAGGGTCCCGTCTGTACCTTTTCTCATGCTGGCTGGGCCCCAGAGGGCTGGCACTGCTGAGGGGGTCTGAGGAGGGAGCGTCAGTCTCACTGGCAACCTTGTAGAACTCCTCTTCCCCTTCTTCCTCCTCTTCCTCTGCCAGGTCAGGAGCTGAGCAGAAGGAATATTTAATGAGCACATACCCGCTGTGGGTAGAGCTTATGGTCCTGTGGGGGTGAGTGGTGAGCGCTGGGGGAGAGCTGAGGAGAAAGGAACACAAAGAAGGGGCTGGGGTCTTCCTTAGCGGCATGCACTCTGGGCGCCAGGGGATGGCATTCCTCATGCTTCACCTGACTGTGAATACGCCACTCTCCCCTCTGCTCCAGCGCCCACCGCTTCCCCTGCATGGCTCTACATGGGCTCCTCCGCACAGGCTGCGAGGCCTCCCAACACCCCTGCTGCCTCGTGGCCCCTGCAGGCCCCTGAGCCCCTCCGAGCTCTACCCTCAAGGCCTGAGGAACTCCAGGGTCAGCTCTAAGGTGATACATGCCAACTGACCTTGCTGGGGGACCTGCTCGGACCCTGACACTCAGTTTGGTGACAACGTCCTCAATGGAGGCAGGCAGCATTGGCTCCTCTGAGCCCGGTGATCTGCCTTGGGAGCCTGGCCAGTCCTTCTAGAGCCTCTGGGATGGGAGCCTCACCCGTTCTCAGGAGATTCACCGTGTCTACTCCCCACCCCACCCCAGGCCAAACCAGGAAATGGAGGTGCTGAGGCCCACTCTGGCCACATGTGCCTTCTAAGCCCCCATGGGTGGGCCTCCCTGGAGCTCCTTGTCTGAGCTGCCCCACATCCTCCCTGGATACCAGGCTCCACCTTTGGCTGTCGGGCCACACCTGCCACTGCAGGTCCCGCCTCCCTGCCCCTCTTCCGGTGCCTCTGTCTTGTCCCACAGAGGAGTTATCACCTTGACTTCCCAGACCTCAGTGTGTCAGGGAAGGAGGGGACGAACAGAAGTGTATTTATAACAGAAAACGGTGGTTATGGACTCCAGCAAGGAGGGATTCTCATGGCAACTCCATCACCTTCTTAATTAACAGACGGGGAAAGCAGAAGGAAAGCGCCTGTCTTCGTGTTGTTTGGGAATTGGCACAAAGTCCTGGGAAAAGGCGGCCGTGGGAACGAATACTGTCAGCAGCCGCGGGAGAACGTCAGCAGCAGCCTCTGCCCCACAGCTGCTGGCTGACGGTTTTTCCCTCCGAACAGCTTTTTCCCAACAGCCCATCTTACTGGGAAAAGTTTCTAACACTTTAAATTTTTCTTTAAATTGATGCTTAGATGTTAGATGGCTGCAGGCTTTGTGAGTTAAACCTATAAAAATAAAGTGCTTTCCCCACTGAAATTAGGGTGGAGAATATTCGCTTACATACTGCGGACACTTTCGGACTGGATGGTTGGGGTAGTGGAGGCATTGCACGTACCCCGCCTGTGGGTGAGCAGGGACTGGGTGCTCCGTGAGGACTGAGAGGATTGAGTAAGGTATTTCAGGCCATCAAACCCATTACTACAGAAATTTACACAAACCTGGATGATATAAAAGAGTAATTCAAGTTGACATGCCTGAATTCAAACTTTACTACATTTCTAAGAAAAAAATGACCTCATTCTCCCAGGAGGCCAAGGCCTTGGGTGCGGAAGAGGCCACGCCTTCCTGGGGGACCTGCCTGTGCAGGAGGGGGAGGGGCTGCACTGGCTGTTTTATCTCAGATGCTCACCCAGTTTGGTTTCCGCTCCCTGCACAGCTGTCAGAAGGATGTCCCCTCCCAAGTCCTCTCCCCCAGCGGCCACCACCCTCAAGGACCCAGGGGCTGCAGGTGGGAGTGGGAAGGGCAGGTCTGATGTTGGCGACGTGGGCTAGATAACTCACCTGCCTGGGATAGGCAACTCACCTGCCGGGAGGACCTTCAGAGCCACCCTGTGCACCGTCTGGGACCCAGTGGCCGTCTCCACCACGCAGCCGTACTCCCCGGCATCCTCCTCCCTCAGGGAGGTCATCTCCACCTGCAGCAGGCCACTCCCCATGTCCGTGAGGAAGGTGCGGCTGTGCCCTGGGGCTCTGCGGTCCACGGCTGAGGACACCAAGGGCTGGCACCCCTCCGGCAAGAACCGGCACCACACCTTCCGAGCCCTGCCGTCCTGGGGTCGGTAGTGACAGTGCACCCGGATGGAGCTGCCCACCCGCGCCTGCAGCTCCTCGGGGAGGCTGCCAGCGGAGCCCTGGCCTAGGGAAGGAAAGGACGTAGGGGTGTTAGACAGGCGTTGGGGGAACCTCCCAGCCCACCCACTGGCCTAGGGGCACAGGGATCCCTCAGGCCCTACACACGGTATTGTTGCCACAATCATGTCAATGATTTCTAGGCATGGAGCAGGGTATAGGGGGGCCCAGAATTCGGCACCTTCTGAACCTCACCTGCTAGTCCCAGGAGCAGTAGCAGCAGCAGGAGCAGGTTGGGACCCATCGCTGGGCTGGGAAATGTTGGCTGGGGCCTTGCTGGGCACTGACGCGGCACTCCCCTGGGGCAGGAAACATCTGCCTCTGTCACATGGGGCTCTCGGTGACCACAGGGTGGGAGACAGACACTGGTGGGGCCTCCATGGGTGGGGATAAGGAGCCTCCTAACCCTGGTTGGCTCAGTGCTCAGGAACAGTCCCCACCCCGAAGGCAGGGCTGGGCAGGGCAGGGCTGGGCCCAGCTAAGGAATAAGCAGGAGGATGAAGGCAGCTGGAGGGCAATAGGGAAGGAGGAAAGATGACTTTGGGGTCTTCCAAACAGAATCTGAGGCTGCAGAGCTGGGAGGGACGGAGGGAGTGTCCTGCCCATGGTCCCAGGCCTTCTGGTCCTAAGTTCTGTGTGAGTGTCCCCACCCCAGCTCTCAGGAGACTGTCCTTCTCCTGAGGTCCCACCTCAGGACAGAAGCCCCACCTGATGTGGGCAGGGCCTGTCTTGTTTGATAGGTCCGCTGGGAGACCTTTCCAAGGTGGCCCCATGGCTTCAGTTCTGGGAAGTGCATTATTTCTTTGATAATGACTCTCCCATTTTCTTTCTCCCCCTCCCCCCGTGTTTTTCTGGAACTCCTTAATTAGTTGGATATGAAACCTAATGCATTCATTTTCATACCCTTTCTCTCTTATTTTCCTTCTCTTGTGGTCCATTTCATTCTGATTTCTGGAAGATAGCCTCATCTTTTTCTTCCATCCCTTCTACTACTGGCTTTTAAAGTTTTCTTTTTTAGTGTTCTTCATTCACCAGATTTCCTGTTCTCCAAGCAGTTCTTCATTAGATCACACTTTTGTCTCAGGAATGCACTATCCACCCTGCTGGGGAGACAGTTCTTTGTAAAGATGTTCCCGTTCCTGCCTGGCCGGGGCCTCCTGAGCGAGGGCCCAACCAGGGTGTCCAGGTGGGTGAGTAGCGAATATGCCAAGAGACCATCTCATCTCCAGCGAGGTTTGCTTCCGTCCTCTCCTCCCTCCCTGGGGAAGGTGGGGTGGTTTGGTTTTGCTTAAATTTTATTTTTCAATGGCAGTTTACACTCCATATTATTCTGTACCAGGTGGGTACTTGTTTTGTTTTCAATAGAAGAGGACCCTGAGCCTCGGGAGTTAGGAACTTGCTTAAAGTTTCTTAGTAGGAGGCAAAGCTGAGGTTTGAAACCCAAGTATCTGACCCCCTTCAGCCCAGGGTGCCCCCAGAGAGTCCGATGGCGAGGAGAGGTCCGCCTGCGCCCCGCCCGGGCCCGCCCCGGGTCCACCCACCAGGCAGCCTCCCTGCCATCTCATCAGCGCGGTGCCTGGGGAGGGGCGGCCGGGAGGTGGAACCAGGCTCAGTTCGGGCTCCACCAGTCAGTTCTGTCCTGTGCTGCCTGGGGACATGAGGAGGAAGTTTCCCTGCCCGAGTCAGAGGCCAGGGAAACAGATGGGACCAGTGGAGCTGCGTCACTGGGGAGCGGGCGAGGAGGGGCCGGGCTGGGCGGGGCCGGGCAGGGTTCCAGGCTGCACCAGGGATTCAGGGCCCCAGGCGCCCAGCCCCGGTTAGCAGCAAAGCAGCCACGTGGCCGCGGGCGGGAGCTCCTACCCCAGATGTGAAGGATGCCTTTCCTCCTCGCCCCGAGGCCCTCCCGGGTGGTCTCGGCCAGGGCTCCCCATCCCTCGGGGCCTGGTGGGTGTGGGTACCGGGAGAGCTGAGGTTCACCCCCTCACCTCCCACAGCGCTGCCTCTGACACCTTTATTTTTTTTTCATCCATTTAAATTGTACATTGAATGTGTACCACTCAGTGGCTTTTAGAGCACTCGCAATTTTAGGACGTTGTCATCACCCCAGGAAGAAGACCCACATCCCTTAGCACAGTCACTCCCCGCCCCCAACAACCGCTCATCTCCTTCCTGCCTGTGGATTTGCCTTTTCAGGACACGTCCCAGCAACGGATTGTACAATGTGGTGACCGGCTCCATGCGCTGATCATAAGGTTCCTCCACACTGTGGCGTGCCAGCGCTTCGTTCCTGTTGTCAAATAACAGTCCGTGGTGTGGGTGGACGTGCTTTAGTTGGTGGATGTTTGGGTTATTTCTCCTCTTGGCACCTGGGAACCACACGGTTGTGAGCTCTCTGCACAGGTGTGTGTGTGGACGGGTGTTTTCTTCTGCTACGTTTCTCGGAGGGCGTCGCTGTGTCCGTGGTGACGCTCCGGTAACTGCTGGAGAGTGTCCTGACCACCTTTAGAACGGCACCGGCCCGGCCCTTCTGCACACCCCGGACCCCTGACCGCTAACCGACTTGTCTACTGTCGGCTCCTCTCCCTCCATTAGAACTCGGCTCCTCGGGGGCCGACATCACTGCCTGTTCTGTTTGCTCTGTGTCTCCAATGCCTGGCACAGAAAAGATCTGTTGAATAAATGACTGAGCTGGAGGGAGGGCACCTTGAACGCCAAGTGCAATTGGATGTCCAGGCTCTACTGGGACCTTTGGGTAACCCTCACCCGTGCGAGCCTCAGTTTCCCTTCTGTGCAATGAGGGGTTTTGGTCAGGAGTTCCCAGTTCTGGGGTGCTGCCCTCTGTGACTCAAGTCCTGGAGGGAAGTAGCGTGATGAAAGTGCAGCTCCGGGGAGAAGAAGGGATGAGTCAGCTGGGAGCTGGATGGACGTGGGTGGGGTGGGAAAGGAGGAGGGAGGCTGGGGCAGGGAGGCCAGCAGTGATCCTGGGGACTTGTGGACGGGAGGCAAGAGGAGGAGAGGGAGACGAGGCTAGAGAAATCCCAGAGGAGGCAGGACTGGGCAGTCAGCTCTAGGAAAGGGAGAGAGAACAGAAAGATGGCCTGTTTGGAGCCTGTGAGAATGGAGGGACAGGGTACCCTAAGGTCTTAGGTCCCAACGAGCCAGTCGCTTTTCCTCATCAAGATTTATTCTCCTAACCCTGAAGCAAAAGAGAACTCCATGATGCCCCAAACAACCAGTTAAACATGAAGTCTCAGATTTATTTGTGAGAATGTTTGCTGTCCATCACACACACACACACACACACACACACACACACACACACACAGCCCTGGGCCCGGGGAAGCAGAGGACAGGCAAAGTGGTGTTTTGCCAAAGCAGAACCAGGAATCTTGGTGGCCGAGGGGCGAGTGCACAGGCAGGGTGGTCCCCGCAGACCCCTCCAGGCGTCTTGTTCACGTGGGGTCCTCTCCTCTCAGGTGTCTCTCAGCCCTGCAACACACCGAGTCCTCCCTCACCCCTCTCAGCCACCACGCCCTCTCCCCCCACCTCACCCTCTCTGCCCCGTCTGCCCTCTCTGCCCCACCCACCCAGCCTCACTGCTCTCCAAGCTCACCTGTCATGGCCACAGTCTGGAGCTGGTCACCTGAGTCACAGTCAGGCCCACTGGCCGGGGGTGTCCCCCGTGTCTGCCCATGCCAGGCCGCAGCCCAGAGGGCGCTGGCTGCGAGCAGCTTGCCGAGAAAGATGCAGGCCAGGAGGAAAAGGATGGAGGTGGGTGGGAAGGAGATCTCTTCCGGGAGGCTCCTTGGAGAACAAGGAGAGCATGTGGGAGGCCTCGGTGTGGCCTCAGAGAAGGATGGGGAGACACCAGGAGCTTCCGGGGCTTAGAGTACCCCCACCTACCCACCCCTGGGATGGAGCTCCGTGGGGCTCAGGAAGCCTGGAGTCAGGAGACCCGAGTTCTAGGCCGGGCCTGCCTGCCGAGTGCATTGCAACACATCACCTCCCTCGCTGCACAGTGTCTGCCCTGCGTGATGGGGTATGAGATGTGTGAGCGTGTGGAGGGGCACACGTGTGCTCCATGGTTATATTAATGTGTTTAATACCAGTACATGGACATGAGCCAATCAGACTGATTCTGGTCCCATCAAAAGAGCGGATCTGGGGACCCCAGTTTTGTACTGAAGCACTAAAACTTCACTGTTCTTGGATTGTGGGGATGCAGGGGGCTGACCATTCAGGATTCTTGGAGCCACCGCTATTTACAAACTGTTGTGAAAAAATTTCAACGTTTTAGTGCCTGGCAGTCAGGCCAACACACACAGGCCGGCAGCCTGTTTAGACAGACCCATCCCCGGCCCTTCCCGCTCTGACTGCCTTGGACTCCAGTCCTGGGACCCACAGCCCACCCCCCCCCCCCCCCGCCCCCCAGCCCTCTGCTGGGCGGGGCCTGCGGGATCTTAGGGGAGACCTGTCACTGTACCTGGAGATGCTGTGCTCCACCTGGGCATCCTCAAAGCTCTGGGACTGCTCGGGGGTCCAGAGCTCACCGGGGTCCTGGCCATCGAGGGGGTCTGTGGAGACAGAGCCGGTGACCTTGGGGAGGACCTTCTGGGTGGGGTGAGGCCTGTGGAGGTCAAGTTGTTAGCCCCCTGAGCCTCCGCTCTCTCGCCTGTGAGGTGGGGCAGTTAGGAGCCCCCCTCAGTAACAGTGCTGCGGACTCAGTGGAACAGCCTTCGCAGGGCCCACCACCTCCCAGCGCTCAGTAAGTCTCGGGGTCTTTGGGAAGATCGTGTGGAATAATGGATGTATCTGCAAGTCCTGCGTGAAGTGCTAAGCCACCAGCCTTGAGTTATTGTTATTATTACTATTATTATTATCATAGTTCTGCCACCATCTAGGGGGTCGGCTGGGCCTTAGACCCAGATAAGGCTGAACTTTTGTGTCCTCACCCCCTACTCCCTCTTCCCACTTAGAAAGATGGTGAAAGTGGGGCTTGGGGTCTGGGCAGACAGTGCCCCTAAGCTCCCTCCTCAGACAAATGCTACCCTGGAACCTCGTTCCCATGAGAAAGCACATGCTGGGGGAGGAGCCGGGAAGAAGAGAGTCAGAAAAGGAATGGTAACCCCAATCTTTCCTTTAGATCTTTCCTTTAGATCTTTCCTTTAGGGCACGCTCACGTTCTCCCTCCCCCAGAGGCTTCCCTGGAGGGTATCCCCCAGGCAAAGCTTGGGTGGGGAGGACCTGGGCAAGCCTGGGTGAGGATGCCAGGCAGTTCACAGCCGGAGGCTGGGGCGGGGCTGTCACACACACACACACACACACACACACACACACACACACACCCGCACCTTTAACTGCATCTCCCGTGTGCTTCACAGGAGCCCTAGGTCAGCAGGACTCACACCATCATCTCCACTTTAAAATGGGGGGTTACAGAGGTGTGCACGCTGCCCAGGGACACGGCCGTTCCTTTCTGCACCTGCTTGTTTTTCTGCACCTGATTGGGGCTTAATCTATGCTGGTAGGTCCCCTGGGTGGTTAGGTGAGGGAATTCAGGAATCTCCCCCTACTCCTTCAGGACCCCCTACAGTGTTCACTTCCCACCGATGGGCATGGAAGGAGGACCACAGGTGGTGCCCTGTGCGAATTAGAGACGGGTCCCCTCCTACGGGTGATGCAGGGGGTGGTCTGAACGGGGGAGCCGGGTGGGACTGTGGCTCCTGGTGCAGTGAGCAGCCTGCACAGCCCCCACGGTGGCCTCGGTGGGGCTTTCCCAGGGCCCCGGGCCCCAGAGGGGGGGTCCTGTGCACAGACACCCACGGCATGAGCCCGGCCTGGGGACCTCCGAGGGGCCGCCCGCTGCCCACTCACCGGCCAGCACCTCCACGAGGACCTTCCTGAGGGTGTCGGCCTCGCCCCCACGGAGGCTCTGGCACTGGTAGAGGCCGGCGTCCTGCGCCTGGAGGTTCCGCAGCGTGACGGTGAGCGTGCCGCCCAGCGCATCGTCCGTGATGGCCGTGCTCCCGTTCCGCATCTTCAGGAAGGACAGCAGCCAGGAGCTGTGGGTGCTGACCACCCGCCCGCACGGGCCCTCGGCGTCCAGCTGGCGGCACCAGGCCTTGCGGCGCCCCCAGTGCTTCCGGGAGTCATAGGGGCAGGACACCCGCAGGGACTGGCCTGCCAGGCCCCGGAGCACCGTGGTGTTGAGGCCTCGGGACAGCTCTGGGGAGGAGACATTCCTTCACTCTTCCACTCATTTACCAAGTATTAATTGAACACCTACTATGTGCCGTGAATGAAAGAGACAGAAATCCTGCCCTCACGGGGCTTGGGTTCCTAGAGAAGCTGGAGGAAGGGGGCGCAGTCCAGGCTGTGTTTGTGGGAAACTGGGAGCCATGAAATCCAAGTCCGGGTCTGCCTCTGTCATCTGGACAGAGGAGTGGGTGGGGTGGGGCCCCGTGGGCAGTGAGCAATCGCACAGCCACCCACGGGGCCCTCGGTGGGGCTTTCCCAGGTCCCTGGAAGCCCGAGGGCGGTTCTGCTGAAGTAATGGACCCTCTCAGGGCCTGTTTCCAAAAACACTGGGTCTCAGAGGCCTCTCCAGCTCTTTCTGCACATCTTCTCCCCATCACATGAAACGAGGCTTCGCCTCACCCCACTCCCTCCCAAGAGAGACGGCTGGGGACCCTCTCGGGCCTGGAGCTGGTTCCACGGGGGAGGGCAGCACCCCGCGCTGGCCATGTTGTTCCCGTGCCGCTGCCCACGCCGGCTCTGCGCTCTGCTCTTTCTGACCTTTAGCTTCCAGCTTCCCTATTTCTGTGGCTCTGTTCCCCTTTCAGGATGGACTCGTCTCAGAGTTATTTTGGGGGAGACACGAGGCTGCTATTTTGGGGTCCTCCTTGGGGTGGGGAGATGGGCTCAGAGCACCCATCCACTTCCAGGGCAGGGACTGCAGGGGAGCCACCCAGAGCCCTCTGCCTCAACTTCCCCTCTCGGCCCTTCTCCCTTCACCCATCTTCACCCATCTGGGACAGACACTTGAAAGCTAGGATTGGGGGGCTGGTGGCCTGCCTTTTGGAGCCAGAGAGACCTGGTGAGCAGTGGCCCCTCCACACGTCTTCCCATTCACCCCTCTGCCTCTAGGCCGGTGCCCCCCTCCTCCACGCCCCCCAGCTGATAAACTGCAGGAGCCAGTCTCCATGGGACAGGCTCCTCCCACCCAGGTTTGCCTATTGTTGGGGAGTGAGAGGCACCCCTCCCCCAAGGAGGAAAGACTGTTGTGGGCAAGAACCTGGGGTGCCAATCCCCTCAGCTCACAGACAGAAATATTTGCCCCCCCCCCCCCACCTCCCTCCCAGGGCTGAGGACGGAAGGACCCTCTGAGCCTGGAAGGGGGCACCCAAAGGACACGAATCTCAGCCCCAGGTTCTTCTCCTCCCCCCCTTCTCCCCCCCCCCCCCCACTCCTCTGGGGCTAGTCGTATGCTTACATGGTTTATAAGTTTCGGGGCTCTTACCAGTGCCCCCAAACTCCCCCAGCCACTAGCTAGTGCTGGAGATGCCACCAGCAGAACTCCTTCCCCTCCCACTCGGCCAGAACCCGCCAGCCTTCACACCTGCCAGTGCATATGGTAGATTCTGACTGCGGGCCCTGATGCCCAGGAGGGAGGGGGGGGCAGGAGGATGTGGGGTGGTGGGAGAGAGGGGACTTCCACCTCCTTCTGCCCAGTGCTCCCCCCCTCACCCCCCCCCCCCCACCTGCCAGGTACTCAAGGGAGGGGAAGGAAAGAAGCCCTCCGCGGGGCAGGGAGGGACCCTACCTGTGACGGAGAGCAGGACGAGCAGCCCGAGAGGCCCCATGGCAGCCTGCCCTGGCGGAGGCAGACGCAGAGTGCCTTGTGCAAGATCCCGTCTTTCCCTTGAACTGCAGAAAGGAGAGGGTCGGGCAGTCAGGCGCTGCCCACAGGAACTGGCTCCTGGGGGTTGAGCAATAATCAGGACTGGGGTCTGGCTTTGTGATTCAGGGAGGGGTGGCGGGTAGGGGAGGAGAGGAGAGGAGGAGCTGGTGCTGCAGACCTCTGAGGGGCCAGCCCCCTCCGTCTATGCCAGCCAGGGTCACCGCATGGCTGGGGCTGGGCAGGGTCCGAGGCTGAGAGCCGGGGATCACTGACCTCACAGCCGGGCTCAGGCCCTCCTCCAGGGCCACTGCCTGCATCCTCTGGTTCCAGCCTTGCAAGGGCTGGAGAAGGGTCTCCTCTTGGAAGAAGCCAGGACCCGCCCCAGCCCCTCTAGTCCTTCCCTCTGGCTGGCGTCCCCGCAGTGAGGAGCGTGCAGAACTCGGGCTGGAGCCAGACTTGTGGCTTTAGGTCACTTCTTACCTCCTGTGTGTGCAGTCACAGCCTCTCTGTCTCCATTCCTGTACCTGTGAAATGAGAATAATAACCGCGTACAGGGTTACTGGGAGCATCACATGGACTTCCACAGGCAAAGTGCTTCAGAACAGGGCCTGGCACACAACAAACATGCAGCACAATTAACTAGTACTGTTACCCTAGTTAGCAGGACACACTTCAAGCACTCAACACATTAACTAGTACCATTATCCTAGTTAGCAGGACACACAGCAAGCACTCAACACATTAACTAGTACCATTATCCTAGTTAGTAGGACACACAGCAAGCACTCAACACAATTAACTAGTACCATTATTCTAGTTAGCAGGACACACTTCAAGCACTCAACACAATTAACTAGTACTGTTATCCTAGTTAGCAAGATACACAGCAAGCACTCAGCACAATTAACTAGTACCATTATCCTAGTTAGCAAGATACACAGCAAGCACTCAGCACAATTAACTAGTACCATTATCCTAGTTAGTAGGACACACAGCAAGCACTCAGCATAATTAACTAGTACCATTATCCTAGTTAGCAGGACACACAGCAAGCACTCAACACAATTAACTAGTACCATTATTCTAGTTAGCAGGACACACTTCAAGCACTCAACACAATTAACTAGTACTGTTATCCTAGTTAGCAAGATACACAGCAAGCACTCAACACATTAACTAGTACCATTATCCTAGTTAGTAGGACATACAGCAAGCACTCAGCATAATTAACTAGTACCATTATCCTAGTTAGCAGGACACACAGCAAGCACTCAGTACAATTAACTAGTTAGTACCTTATCCTAGTTAGCAGGACACACAGCAAGCACTCAACACATTAACTAGTACCATTATCCTAGTTAGTAGGACACACAGCAAGCACTCAGTACAATTAACTAGTACCTTATCCTAGTTAGCAGGACACACAGCAAGCACTCAACACATTAACTAGTACCATTATCCTAGTTAGTAGGACACACAGCAAGCACTCAGCACAATTAACTAGTATCATTATTCTAGGTGTCAGGGGAAGAAACAATGGGCTGTCTTCGAGAGGAAGAGTTTTCTCTGCCACCTGGACTCTCCTGCCCAAGTTTGGCCTCCTTAGCACAGCAGCGCCTCCTGGGGGCACATGCTCACATGACCAGTATTTTGTGCACACACACACCTTGAACTCCCCACCATCCTATGGGAGAAGACGGGACATGACATTTTCTGGAGATCTGGCTGTGAGGTGTGCTTTTTCCACGGGTTCGGGTCCTATGAAGGGTGATCCAGGCGAGATGGCCGTGTGAGTCAGGACGGGGTGGGGTGGGAGGGAGGCAAAGCATCTCCCAGCGGCAGGAAGCTGAGTGGTGCTGGCGCAGGCGCAGGAGAGGCTGGGAGCCCAGTGCTGCCTTCCATCCTCAGGGTCTACTTTGGTTTCCTGCAAGCACTCTGATTTGTTCTTTCATTCATTGATTTGCCCATATTTACTGTGCATATAGCATATGGACAGGGAATGTGTGTGGAGATGGGTAGTTAATGGTGAACATAAGGTAGTCCTTCACTTAGACAGCCAACTGCCCAGCCTTGACCTAAGGGCCTAGGGCAGGGGTGGGCAAACTTTTTGACTCGAGGGCCACAATGGGTTCTTAAACTGGACCGGAGGGCCGGAACAAAAGCATGGATGGAGTGTTTGTGTGAACTAATATAAATTCAAAGTAAACATCATTACATAAAAGGGTACGGTCTTTTTTTTTTTTTTAGTTTTATTCATTTCAAATGGGCCTGATCTGGCCCTCGGGCCGTAGTTTTCCCAAGGCTGGCCTAGGGGATGAGGGCCTGAGGTCACCTGAAGATCACTGTATAAGGCCCTTCAGCATTATTGGCATATAACTTAATACACAAAAATTCACCACATTGGGGTGTCCAGTTTTATAAATTCTGACAACCTCATGCATCTACATATCAACTCCCATAATCTAAATGTTGAAGGTGTCTGTCAGCCAAAAAACATTCCCTCGTGGCCCTTCAGCCAGCTCCTTCCTCTCCAATCCAGGCCTGGCAGCTACTGATCTGACTTCTGTCCCTAGAGCATCCTGCCCCTTCTAGAAAGTCACACACACACACAAAATGACACCACATATTGCCTTTGAGTCTGGCTTTTTTCACTTATCGTAATGCATTCAACATGCATGAAGTCGCACTTCTCAGGAGTTCATTCATTTTGTTGTTGAATAACATCTCACTGTGTGGCTGACCCACAGGTGCTTTATCCATTCACCAGCTGATGAGCATTTGAGTTGTTTCCAGTTTGGGGCAACTGAATAAAGCCACCAGACACATTTATGTACATACTAGAGGCCCAGTGCATGAAATTCATGCACAGGTAGGGTCCCTGGGCTTGGCCAGTGACCAGGGCCTTCCTTCCCCCAACTGCTGGCTGCTGACTGGGACCTTCCTTTGTTCCACACCACTCCCTGGTAGTCAGCAAACGTCATAGCGAACTGTCGAACTCATGGTCGGTCGAACTCCTGAGGGGACAATTTGCATATTAGCCTTTTATTATATAGGATATTTGATGTGGACATTTGTTTTCATTTCCCTTGGATAAAATCCTAGCAGTGGGAGTGCTAGGTCATGTGGTGAGTGTGTGTTTAACTTTATGGAAGCATTGCACTATTTTTGCAAAGTGGTTGCACCATTTTTGTATCCTGGTCAAGACTTGACATTGTCAGGTTGCTTTTTAAGTCATTTTAATAGGTTTACGGTGATAGCTCATCATGGTTTAATCTGTATTTTCCTAATGCCTAATGATGTTGAACATCTTTCTTTGGCAAAGTTTTAGTTCAAATCTTATGTCCATTTTTAGTGATCATTATTATTAAGTTGTGAGAATTCTTTATATATTCTGTATATAAGTCCTTTATCAGATTTGTGATTTGCCAATATTTTTCCAGCCTTTAGCATGTTGGATCACTTCCAAAGGGTAGAAAATTTGATGTTGATAAAGTCCAATTTATTGATTTTTTTTGTTTAGAATTTGTGCCTTTTGTGTCCTACTAAGAAAATTTTGCCTACCTGAAAGTCACGTTTTCTCCTGTTTCCTGCTAGAAGTTATAGTTTTAGGTTTTATATTTTGGTCTGTGATCCATTTCAAGTTAATTTTGCACGTGGTACAAAATATGGTTGGGGGGTTGTTTGTTTTTGTTTGTTTGTTTGTTGCCTATAGATGTCCAATTTACCAGTGTCATTTGCTGAGAAGGCTATCCTTTCTCCCTTGAATTGCCTTAGTATCTTTGTCACAAATCGACTGGTGTGTAGGTCTATTTCCTGATTATCCATTCTGTTCCATTGATCTAAGTGTCTATTTTTTCACCAATATATCACCATCTGGACTACTCACTGTAGTTTTATGACAAATCTTTAAATCATGTGGTGTGGCTAACCCAACTACATTGTTCTTTTTCAAAATGGTTTTGAATGTCCTATACATTGCCTTGCCATGTAAATAGAACCAGCTTGTCAATTTCTTTCTCACACCTCCCTCCCCACTCCTACACACACACCAAAAAGAGAGCCTGCTGGAATTTTGCTTGGGATTGTTGGGTCTGCAGCACAGTTTTGGGGGAGGGGGAGACTAGACATCTTGACACCACTGAGTCTTCCAATCCATGCACACAGCTTAGCTCTTCATGTATTCATTTATTCTCTGCTTTCTCTCACCAATGTTCTATAGTTTTCAGCATACAAATCTTGCATATATTTTGTTAAATTTCTACCTAAGTATTTCATGACTTTGCTGTTATTTTAAATGTTTCTAGCTTCCTACATCTTAGTCAGAAGCAGAACTCAAAACTCCCATAAATCTTGCCCAGGCTGGTGTGGCTCAGTTGGTTGGAGTATTGTTCTGTACACCAAAAGGTATGGTCAGGGAACATACCTAGGTTGTGGGTTTGATCTCCAGTCAGAGCACATACGAGAAGCAACTGATCAATCTTTCTCTTGCTTCAATATTTCACTTGCTTTGATATATCTCTCTCTCTTTCCCTCTCTCTCCCTCTCTCTCTCCCTCCCTCCTGTCTCTAAACCAATTTAAAAAATATATTCTCAGATGAGGATTTTTTTTAAGTCCCATGAATCTTCATTTTACTTTCTGGCCCATTTATGCTCCATTTTGACCCCTTCTTCTCACTTCCTTTCTACCTGAAGAAAGGGTTCTTTTTCTTTCTTTAAACCTTATATCAAAGGGCAGGCACCAAGAAATCCTTACTAATTCTTCTCAGCACATGCATATCAAATGCCTCATCTTTTAGCTTGCACTATTGTGTGGTTCAAGTTCCTGTTCTGCCGGGGCTGACCAGCAGACCCTGAGTGACAGATGAACAGATTGCTCTGACAAGCATTTCTGTGAAAGAGAGGGCTAAGGGACTGTTCTACTTTAGAAGTAAAAAGCAGTCCTGTTCATCTGCCTTCTTAGGCTTTTATTGTCACAACAGCTTGAACTAAAATTAACCTCTAGATACAATCCCCAGGGTAAGTATTCTTGAGAAAGCACATGCTTCTACAAGGTCGGGTCTTTAAAGACTAAACGTAGAGATTCCAGCAAAACACCCCGGGGGCTCGGACTTGTTTGGAAAAGTCAAGGCAGGGGCTGCCGCCTACGGCAAGGTCCCCTCAGCGGCCCCGACCTTTCGGAGAATCCTCCTTACAGACTTTCCAACCAAGTCCCACGCTTCCCCACACTGTTCCTCATATCCAAGCACAAGAATATTTGTGCACCACCCCATCCCAAGCAAGGGTCCCTCCTTTCTCTTTGCTAAATCTGAGTTCCAAAATACCCGCCACCTCTTCCCCTCGGTCATTATATCTGAACGTCATCATTCACCAATGCATGCATTTAACCGCCGTGAGTGTGCCAGTCATGGTACTAAGGAACTCTCTCTTGGAGACCCAGTATTCCCAGATATGATGGTGACCATTGCGGAAGCCTCAGAACCAGGAGTTCAACTGCACACATGAAGTGGTCCTCATGTCTAACTGGCTGAAACTTCACAGCTGCCTTTTCATAATGCTTGGAGATTGCCCGGTCAACCCCGATGACAGCTGTCCCAAATTGTCACCCTCCTAAGCACACACTTCTATCCACACCCCTCCTTCGTCCCTAAGAATGAATCAAGTCCGTCATAGGTGAGTGTCCTCACCCTCTTTCAGGTCCTCCATTATCCTCTCACCCCCAATCTAGCCAACCTCAGCAGCTAGAGAAGAACCACAGTCTGGTCAGGACCATGGCCAGCGCCCAGCCTGCAGGGGCCTCAGGAAAGGTGCAGCTGGAACCCCTGGCCTGGGACCACTCAAACTATCAGGGCAGCCATCAGGCCAACCTGGGAAAACCCCTCAAGCCCTGCTAAGAAGTGGGCTTGAGAGAGTAATTGGTGGTGTCCACCCAGCCTTGGCCACCAACCTCAGATCGCAGAGCCCACAGATGTCATTTTCTGATGAGCAGCCCTTTAAGACTTTCCCAGTTCCCTCTTCGGTCTTGTCTTGATTTACCTTGATCACACCTTCCTGGATCCAAATCCCTGCCTTCAAGCCCCAACCTCGCTCTTAACTCGGACCCCTTGCAGACTTGACCTTCTCTCACCCCCTCTCTGTATTTGTACCATCAGTGTCTGGCACTTCCAGTTGAGGCTACTCCTCATTCTAATTGAGGACCTCAGCTCTTGTCCAAGGCCAATGAATCCTCTTTTCAGGGCCGGGCATCTCTGAGGAGGTGAGTGGTAGAGGCAGGGACCCAGGCACTGAACCCGGTACAAGGCATCACAGGCACCATAGGGCTGGACACAGCGTAGGGCCTCTCACCTGCTGCCTGCTTGGGTCAGGACCGGTCCAGATTCTGGCTGGAGAAAATGTCTAACCCGGGGTCACCGTGTGGGGACTGGAAGGCTGAATGGGACAGAAACTGGAGCTACAGAGTAGGGGTTAGGCACTGAGGCTTTGGGTTATTCTGCTGTTCACTAGCTAGGTGGCCTCGGGCAAGTTTCCTAACTCTCAGTCTCTGGGTATGTAAACTGAGGGCACATTGTTAAATGCTCGGAAAAGTAGCTGATATTACTTCTTTTCCTCTTAATATATTTTTTTTTTCAAAAATCTATCTTCCTCTTACCTATCTTCATCCCCAAATTTCATTTCCTTTTCCAAGATGACCTCTCTCTCTCTCTCTCTCTCTCTCTCTCTCCCTAGGAACTTGCTTTCTCACCTACAGCCTCTCTCGTCCTCTTCAACAACACCCCCCAACACCTTTCCCCCATATTCACAGGGCACAGTCTCACCTGCTCTGAAGAACCCTCGCCTGTCTCGGAGTCTCCTTCCATTGTTGTGCTTTCATTGCCAGGTACCATGTTTTGCTATTCATGCTCTTCACCTGCTCCTTTGAGTCTGACCCCTAGAAGTTACCCATGGCCTCCTTCCAGCCCTCCTCTCCTTGGCTCTCCTGCTGCCTGGGGCATTCTTGACACTGTGCTCGTCATCCTCAACTCCTGTCCTACCCCCGACCCATGCTCTGCCTGCTCAGTCCTGCTCTGCGCCCCCCCCCCCCCGAGACTCTCCTCTGGACCCCATGACCCAGGCTCCCAGCCCATTGACTTACCGCTCGGTCTAAGCAGAGGGGGAGACTGGCGAGTTTAGACAGGGCTGCTCCTCTGGAGCCACAGCTCCTGCAGGTGCCTCTTTTCCACAGTTTCAGCGACACTGTTCTCTCCCTGTTCTTCCAGGTCTGGGTGTTAGCAGCTCCCTGTCTTTAGGCATCACCACCCCCTGCTGGCTCTCTGTCCTGCCCATGCTCTGTAAAGACCTGGTCAAAACTGATGGGCACTTGGACCCTTCTGTGTGTGCACCTGCTCCCGGAAGGGGACCTGGCCTCCCATACCCTCTCCTTTTTGGTATTTATTCTACTTTTCTAGAGGAATGGACAGTCCGGAGCACTCTTCCGAGGGGCACATTCACTTCTTCCACACATCTTTGCCAAACACTCACCACACCTAGGCATCACGCAGGGTCCTGGAGAGGTCAGTAAACAGGAGAGGCACTTCCTCTTGTCATTGGCCCTGGCAGCGGTTCTGTGATTGTAAATCTGTAGCAGCTGGATTCTCGGAAGTCAATACCGTGGGTTTTAGGAAGTAAAGTGACGCCCTCAAATGCATCGTCAGAGAGTCTGACACATACCTGGCCACCTTGGACAAAAAGGCACATTCGGGCATCTAGTCTGAGCATGAGCTCAGGAGTCAGGATGCACACCAGGGTGGAACTGGAACCCCTGGCTTTGACCCCAGAGGTTGCATCCTGAAGATTGTTCTTGCCATGGCTGGGAGCACAGTGTCTTAAAAATGAAAGAGGGTCGTCAGAGAATCGCAGCCTTTCTGAAGAGAAAAACAATTTTCTCCGGGGAGAGGCTGGTTCCCCCGCCAGCACCATGTGGACCCCACCTGGTGGCACTGTTTCCCCACAATGCCCGTGTCTGAGTGATGTCACCAGTCCCTTCCCGGCACCCCATCCACCAGGAAGTGAATCCTGAGGCCAATGTGCGTCAGGCCCCACCCTCCTGAACAGCCTCTGACCACAAAACCCTTTTAAAATTAAGTTTCCGAGACGTCAGCAGGAGCGCAGGGTCATCACTTCTGCCCGGATTGGAGTAGAAAGCAAAATAGTCCTAGAGACAAATCATTGGCTTCAAAATTGAATCAAGTTCCCCAAAAAGTTTAAGTAGAGACTTAAAAATTACAATTTAGAAACATTAGACAGTTTTTGCAGACTTAGTGTTGACATTGTAAATATCAAGCTCTACCAGCGCTTCGTTAAGTAGATGGCATACATCAGGGTCACCAGCAGTCACTCGGCAGCTGACACTCTACCTTCAAGCCACAGGCAGTCAATCACCTGCCACCCTGAGGGGAGGCACCCTGAGAGGGAGAGGATGTCTATGGTAAGAATAACTATGTTAAATGTGTTCAGCATTTTAAAAATCTTTTAAAAACTACATTGAATTCATTTTTATGTGAAAAACATATAAAAGTTTCCTTTTAGAAGGTGAAAGTCGTCCATAAGCCAACCACTTAAACACATGAGCATTTATTGAGTGCTTACTATGTGCTAGACCTTATCCTACACACTTTAAATGTGTTACATCATGTGTATTAGGTAATATTGTGACTAAGATCCAGAGAAATGAAATCCCTTGCCCAGGATCAAACAGCTAGTACAAGGTGGAAGTTAGATTTAGATCTGAGTAGTCTGGCTCCAGAGCAAGTCCTGTCAACAATTTCTCTGAGCGAAATTTCTTCCCCAGAGATAATTACTAGTACTGTTTTGCAGTATGTTCATTTAGTCTTTTTTCTATGGTCACACACAGAGACACAAACACAAACAAGCTCACACTAGATATATTATTTTGTGGCTTGCATTTTTTTTTCCATGTAATATATCCGGGTCATCTTTCCATTTCAACAGAATTAGTTTTATTTCACTTTTGTAATGTCTACATAATATTCCTTAGTGTGGATATTGCCTAATATATTTAATCAGCCTCCTATCTCTATCTCTATATATAAAAGCCTATGTGACTGAATGACTGAACGACCAAATGACCAGTCGTCTGGTTGCTATGATGCGCACTGACCACCAGGGGGCAGCTCCTGTGTTGAGCATCTGCCCCCTGGTGGTCAGTTCACTCCCATAGTGGGAGCACCACTCAGCTAACCAACAGGCACCAGAGGTAGGGCTCATGGCTGGCGAGCGCCACTGAGGCGGTGTGAGCCTCTCCTGATTGGGAGTGACTGGGCGCAAGCCCGCAGCAGTTGCAGCGGGGCTGGGATGAGTGGAAGTGGCAGGCAGGAGCAGCAGGCAGCGTTGGACAGCTGGTTTCCACCTGATCCCCACAGGCCACACAAGGGACCCCAGTGGTGCACAAATCCATGCACCGGGCCTCTAGTAAGCGACCCGCTGACCATTTGGTAGCTATGACGCGCACTGACACCAGGAGGCAGACGCTCAATGCAGGAGTGGAAACCACAGGCATGGAAACATAAAACAGACTGATGAATCTCAGAGAGAAGGGGGAAGTGGGGAGGGTGGGAAGAGATTAACCAAATATCTTATATGCATACTAGAGGCCCGGTGCATGGATTCGTACACTGGTGGGGTCCCTCGGTCTGGCCTGCAGGAATTGGGCTGAAACCGGCTCTCTGACATCTCCCAGGGGTCCCAGATTGTGAGAGGGCATAGGCCAAGCCAAGGGACCCCACCGGTGCATGAATCGGGCCTCTAGTTCATAGATATTAAGAGAGTTGACTCTTGCAAATTGTGATAAGCATAACTTATATTTCCTTACGTTCAAATATTTGGAGAAAATATATTACTAGCATTGGTTATTTTCTTCCTTTTTTTAAAGACTGGCTTATTGATTTTTAGAGAAAGAGGAAAGGAGAGGGAGAGAGAGAAACATCCATGTGAGACATCGATAGGCTACCTTTTGCACGCCCCCCATCGGGGACTGAACCTGCAACCCGGGCATGTGACCTGACCATGAATCGAACTGGTAACCTCCTGGTGCAGGGGGCAATGCTCAACCAACTAAGCCACACTGGCCAGGGCTGGCATGGGTTATTTTCACATGACACTTACTAGTATCTCTTAAAATGCTAATGTTTTGTGGAGCATTGGGAAGCAAATTGAAATACTTCAAAAGCTGTAATAACTTCAGTTTGTGAGTTCCTCCTTTTGTGTCACAAGGCCGCGGTCATGCAGCAGAACCACCTGTAGCCAGTCTCCTGCCCCACATCACCAGCCCATCCCCACACACTCAAACATCGCAACTCCTGAAAGACAAGACTAAGATATCAGGCAGCAGAGAGGCAGAGGACCCACACTTTCTCCAGCCTCAGGCCCAGCGTGTTGATCTCTACATTTTTGGCCCGAGGGGACAAGACTTCAGTGGGTGGGCAAAGGATTGATGAGCCAGGAAAATTGGCTCAAGGAGATGTGAGGAGATAGCTACCAGATGTTGACAGCAAGATACATGGGGACTTTGAAAATGTGCCCATCCATCAGCTTTGTCAAATCTAAATATTTTTGCTGTATTTGAAAACGAAGAAAAGAAAAAAAGGAAAAAATAGTTCAGATGGGGGTGGGAGGAGCTTGTTATCTCTTACATTCTGTTAGATGGAAGTTTACTAGTAAAGCATACTTATGTAACAGCAAAATTTATATCTAATGCCATGTGTTAGTTTTCTTCTGTTGGTCCTTCTATGTTACATAAATCTCTAAGTGATAGAAACCTAGTGTTTTTATATGCATTTTGGCGGGGGGGCGGGGGGGCATTTGAAGTGCTTAAATTCATATATAGAGCTAGATTTTTTTGTGATTATTTTTTAAAAAAATAGTTTATTGATTTTTAGAGAAAGAGGAAGGGAGAGGGAGAGTAAGAGAGAAACATCAATGTGAGAGAAGAACATCAATTGGCTGCCACCTGCATGTCCTTACCAGAGATCAAGTCTGCCACCTCTGCTCGTGCCCTGACCAGGAATCCAACTGGAAACCTTTTGGTGCATGGGACAATGCCCAACCAACTGAGCCACACTGGTCACGGCTCTGTGATTATTATTACGGATTCTCAAAATTAGAAAATGTTAGGTTATCTATCTATGAATACCATATTTATATGTATATAAAAGCCTAACCAACCGTCCAACCGTTCAACCATCCAACCAGTAGCTATGACATCCACTGACCACCAAGGGGCAGACACTCAACACAGGAGCTGCTGAGCTGCAGTGACTTGGCAGCTGTGGTTCTCGGGTGACACACCTGGAACCAGAGAGGAGAGAGCCCAATTCTGGGGGGTGTCACCCTGTCGCAATCTGGGACCCCTCAGGGGATGTCGGAGAGCTAGTTTCAGCCCAATCCCTGCAGGCCAGGCTGAGGGACCCCACCTGTGCACTAATCCGTGCACCGGGCCTCTAGTTTAAATAAAACATTGCAGATATATCTGAAGCCCCTTACCAGTATACCAGGTATGAATGTATTTAGTTGAGATTTGCATTTCTTTGAACACTAGTGAAGTTAAACATTACTTATATGCCATTGGTTTTTAAATTTTCTTGTTTGTGAATTTCTTACCTATAATTTGCCAATTAAAAATGGTTTGGCCTTTTAATGATTAATAAATTCTGGCTACTAACTCTTTACCAGTTATATGCATTGCCAATGCCATCTCTTTGTGCCTCATCCTTCCTTTTATTCCTGGTGTCTTCCTTTGTACTCAAGCTTTTCATATGAACCTAGTCAAGTACATTACATTCCCCACCCTCACCCCTTTACAGTGATGTCTTGCTGAAGAAGTCTTCCTGCATCCTGAAGTCATAAAAACTCTTATATTTTTGTCTAAGCATTTTATTGTTTGGCGAATGACATTTGGGTTTAGAATTGGTCTTTGTGTAAGCCATAGGGAGGAATCTCATGTTCTTTTCCTATCTCATGTAGATAGATAGTTGCGCCCTCCCCCTGGGGCGGGGGAGCAGGAGAAACCCAAACTCTCTTATCTGAGGCCACTGGTTCATTGGGAATCTCACCTCTTGACTCCCAGCTGAGTCAACCACACCCCTCCATCCCCTCTTGGCTCCTGGAAGCGCCTATCAGAAAAAGCTATGATGCCCCCTCCCCTCCCAGCACCTTTAACATTCCTCCAGCTGTAGCCATGATTACTTTGTATTGTCATTTTTTTCATCTATCTACTGTGTACATGTGTGTGAACACACACACACTGCAGTGAATTCTTACGGGACCAGAGACCCAGAAGCATTGTGGTTAAAACTTCAGGATCTACCATTGACTAGCCGGGTGACTTTGGGAAGTTACCTAATCTCTCTGTGTCTCAACTTCTCCCTCTGTAGAGTGGGGGGAAGTACTGCTCTAAGAGGGATGTTTAAGCCGCTAACCCATGCGAAGGGATGAGGCCCATAAGAAGAACTCCATAAATGCTGGCTTACCAGAGTGATTCTCTGTATCCCTGATCCTGAGCAGTGTCTGGCAGTTGGCAGGCACCCATGAGAACTTGTCCAGTGAATGTAATTATAGGAGCTCTAGTCTGAGCACACCCTTTGGGTTTTGTTCATTTGTGAGGAACATGACCCCTGGATGGCTACTGAGGCTGAGGCCAGAGCAATGACAGCAAGAAGCCCATGTCGGGGAGATGGTGGTGAAGAGGGGCTTCCTCATGGGTTTGTAGACTGCAATACAGACCCAGACAGAGCGCTACCAGGACCCGGAACTATGAAGGAGCAGAGGTCAATGAGGTGTAATTAATGCCAATGACCTTGTCAACGCCCGGTCAGGTGGGAGGTCGGGTACAGCAATGGCTCTGCCTCCCGCAGTCAGACCTGGTTGCAGGAGGAGGACTCGGTGGGAAGAGCAGCACTAAGTGCAGAGGAGCCAAGGTGATGCTCAGAGTATTTGAGCCCACCATGCTCCCCGCCTCCCTCACCCCTGTGCCTGGCCCTTCAGGTCTGCGTGATCACACTCCCCTGGAGCCTCAGACTGGGGACAGACCGTGTCCTCCAGGCCGGGAACCTGGGAGAAGGTGATGTCACAAGCAACAGTCATCCAAGAACAGACCTCATCCTCCCACACCAGCCTGTGGACCTCAAGCCCCCACCCTTCTCTCCCTCCCTTCCCTCCCTCTCTGGTCCTCAGGTTCCACCTGTGGGCAAGGCTGAGGTCCCATCATGACTGAAGGTGAGCAAGGTCCTGATGGAAAAGTCCCAAACCAGCCACCTGAGCAGGAGGCAGTGAACTCCCAGTCCAGGGAGAGACGGGAGCAGAGACCGCCTGACACTGGAATCTCACAGAGGGGTCTGGGGTCCCCGTTGGCTGTTGGATTCGATGACCTTTAATGTCACTCTTGAGAAGAGATGAATCTGCGATTCCAAGTCATCCTCCCCCTAATGTGGCAGGACACAGCCTTTCTGCCCACAGGGCCTGGGGTTCCAGGGGCTCAGGGTCCCCCTTCAGGGCCTGTCTCCAGAGGGCCCTGTGGGCGTGAACTTAGGGGAAGCAGGCACCTCGCTCACCGCTCTGTCTGCCTGAGACGCAGTGGGTGGAGGGGTCGCGGTTTCCGGGGAAGGCAGAGGAGCCCCGGGCAGTTCTGATGAAGCTGTGTGGGCCCTGCCAGAGGATGGATTAGAATCAGGAGGCCAAGAAGGAGGAGAGGAGCTGGGGTGGCAGATAGAACTTTCCAGCTGGGCCTGGAGGCCCTGAGGGGACAGTTAAGGAAGGGGCTCTCACGGGGACAGTCATCAGCAGAGGAACTTTCCTAACCGTTAGGATTTCACAGCCAGGTCAGGAAGGAAGTGAGACCAGAGAGGGGGGTGAAGATTGGGTTACTCAGAAGCACTAGGTCCCAGGCCCTCTCCAGTCAGAGAGGAGTGGGCAGGTATCCAGAAACCCCTTGGTCCCCATCTGCCCCGCAGCCCTCAGACTCAAAGCTTCTCTCCTCTGGGTGATAAGGCTTTTCTTCCTTTGCCCCCCCTTCCTCATCTCCTCCGCAGGAAGGGATGGCCCTTGATGGTTTGGGACCATCTCGGCCACAAGAAGTCACCCGTCCCTGGGAGAGCAGCCCTGTGCCTCCCACAGGTGCTCACTGCGAAGTGCCTTCTGCCTTCTGATCCTGGGCTCCTCCTGGGCAGCCGGCTGGGGCGCAGGGCTCAGTTTTTAGTGATGCTGGCATATTCCACAGTCAGAAATGGGTCAGGTGTGGGCCTCAGGCCGGGGCAGGTGTTGATGTAGATGGGGTCCTCGAGGCCGAAGGGGTCCAGGTGGGTAAATGAGGCATAGTGGATGTCCCCAGTGTCCTTGCCAGAGCCTAGCTGCTTGTCGGAGCCCTGGGAATCAAAGACAGACAGATGTCCACTGTATGGATCACAGCTGGGAGTGGACAGGGGCCCCCGGGTGTCCAGAGCTGTGCCGAGGATAGGGACAGGGATAAGGTATGGGACAGGGTGTGGGTCCTGCAGGAACTCTGGGGATGGCAGAAGGCAGCAAGGGCACCGTCACTGAACATGATTAGAATAAGGAAGGTGAAGAACCAAGATGCCGGTGTAGGTAAGCATGGTACTCGCAGCCTCCCACAACCACATCACAATTATAACTAAAATACAGAGCGACCATCATTCAGAACCGCCAGAAAGCTGGGTGTTGGAAGTCCTACAATTAGAGAATAAAGAATAAAGTACACTGAGACTGGTAGGAGGGGCGGAGGTGTGGAACAGGCTGGTTCAACAGACACGCGTAGCGTGTTTTTAATCGGGAGTGATATCTTGGCTGTGGAGGCCTCTTGTGAGAAGCTTCACACCAAACCCTTCAGCTCAGGTTCCCAGTGCCGGGAGGGGAAGTCTCCTGAACTTTGGGCTATAAAAACCAGTGGGGATTGTGGCTGAGTGACGCGGAAGCTGCTGGAGTCCCTCTTAAAGGGCCAGTGCATGAACTTACTTGGACTTGCTCCCTCTGCGCTCCAGTGCTCGGGTAATGGCTTAGGGCAGTGGTCGGCAAACTCAGTAGTCAACAGAGCCAAATATCAACAGTACAATGATTGGAATTTCTTTTGAGAGCCAAATTTTTTAAACTTAAACTATATAGGTAGGTACATTGTTATTAACTTAATTAGAGTACTCCTAAGCTGGCCTTTGCTAAAAACATCCTCAATCTGATTGAGGTCGACCCCTTCCAACTCTCCCATCCACACTGGTCTTGTATACTTGTTTCGTCTATCTCCTTTCGTTCATCCTCTCTATATGTCCAAACCATCTCAACATACCTTTCTCAATCCTCGACACTACATCTTCCTTCATTCCACAACGTTCCCTAAAATTAACTTAATAAACTTTAAAGTTTTAAGTCTTAGTTAAACTGTAGTACGTTGAATAAAACTTGATATCATACTTAATAACTATATTATTTATTGATAAAATAAAATTCCTTACAATTTACCTTACAATATCCATAAAATTAAATCATGACAATGACTGACAAACACTAATGTGAACAATGGCCTTGGAAAGCTTGGGTAAGTCAGGTTTGTATGTTGTTGTTTTTAATTTTAGGCACGACTTCTGCACATGGGCCACGAAGTTTCAATCGCACTGTACATGCATGCCCGCACATGGTATTTTGTGGAAGAGCCACACTCAAGGGACCAAAGAGCCGCATGTGGCTCGCGAGCTGTGGTTTGCCGACCACTGGCTTAGGGGGATCGAGGGACATACAGAGAGGAACTGGATTGTCTGGCATGGGAGCAAGAACTTGGGGGAGGCTTTCTCCAAGATAGGAATGCTCATAAGGTTCATTGTTCCTATGCTGAGACCTCCACGGTCACAGAGCTGACTAGCAACCACATCTGAGTCTCCATCAACCTGGTTCACACTGTTTGCTCCACCCTGGTGATTCCCTGAGACCCTGCCTCATCCAATTTGCCACCCTACTCAAGCTGTTTGCAGCTTCTTTTCCATATGATTGGCCTGTCCTGGCTCAGGCTTTCCTAAAATCTCTCAAACAATCAGCAGTTGGTGTCAACATGCCCCATATTTATCAGTAAGAGGCCCGAGACCAGGCACTAGCAGCAGCCTAGCTTGCTTCACAGCTTGGCCTCTCCTGGCTACTTCCAAGCCCAACACAAGTAGCACCCACCTGCAGATCACTCTATAGTTCCTGACCAGGGGGCAGGAGGCAGTGGCTGATTTCGCACCTCCTGTGAGGCTCCAGAGCCAGTGCACCCAGTGGACAGCTTCAGACCACACCAGATTACAACTCTACACACCCAAGAGTGACACACTAAGGAGCAAACTCAGTGAGCACCAAAGCCCCACTGAAGCAAGTCCTGCTCCACAGGGGTGTCTCCTGCACAGCAGCTCTTCTGCTGTAGCCACAGCGGGCCCTCACAGCCAATTGGCCTGGAAGCCAACTCCTCTCAGTGATGCCAACAGCAATCAAAGCTCAACTACAACAAGACTATGCATACAGCCCACACAGGGGTGCACCTAGAGTGCCTAGCTCAGATGACTGGGGAGGCTGAGCCACTGGGCCCTACAGGACACCTACTTCACAAGGCCACTCTACCAATTCCAAGAGACATAGTAGCTCTACCTAATACATAGGACAAACACAGAGAAGCTGCCAAAATGCAGAAACAAAGAAACATGTCACAAATAAAAGAACAAAAATCTCCAGAAACAAACAAACAAACACTAAATGAAATGGAAGCAAACAAACTACTAGATACAGAGTTCAAAACAATGGTTATAAAGATGCTCAAGGATCTTAATGAGAGCTTCAAGAAACTTGATAATTTCAAGAATCTAAATGAGAATTTCAAGAACCTTAGTGAGAACATAAAAAAAAAAAAAATGAAAAAGGACCACTCAGAAATTAAGCCTACACTAACTGAAATAAATAATAATTTACAGGAATTCAACAATACAGTAGAGGACACTGAGAATCAAATCAGTGACTTGGAATATCAGGAAGCAAAAAAATACCCAGTCAGACGAGCAAAAAGAAAAAAGAACCCAAAAATATGAAGATAGTATAAGGAGCCTTTGGGACAACTTCAGCATACCAATGTTCTCATTATGGTGAATGCCAGAAGGAGAAGAGAGAGAGCAAGCTATTGAAAAATTGTCTGAAGAAATAATGACAAAAAACTTCCCCTATCTGGTGAAATAAATAGTCTTGCAAGTCCAGGAAGTGCCAAGAGTCCCAAACAAGAGGAACCCAAAAGAGGCCCACACCAAGATACGTCATAATTAAAATGTAAAGATTAAAGACAAAGAGAGAATTCTAAAAGCAGACAGTTACCTACAAGGGAGTGTCCATTTGACTGTCAGCTTATTTCTCAACAGAAACTTTGCAGACAAGAAAAATTCAAAGTGATGAATAGTAAGGACTTACAATCAAGATTACTCTACCCAGCAAAGCTGTCATTTAGAATTGAGGGTCAGGTAAAGAGCTTCACAGACAAGAAAAAGCTAAAGGAATTCATCACCAACAAACCAGTATTACATGAATTGTGAATGGGTATTCTTTAAGAAGAGGAGGAGAAGGAAGAGGAGGAGAAGGAAGAAGAAGAAGAAATATGAACAAAAATGGTAATAACTACATACCTGTCAACAACTGAATCTAAAAATCAAAACAAACAAGTAATCTAATAAACAAAATAAACTGAGGAATAAGATAGAACCAGAGCCATGAAACATGGAATAGTCTGACAAATCTCAGAGGGAAGCGGGTGGGTGTGGGGAGAGATTAACCAAAAAATTTACATGCAGATATTATTTACCTATGGACACAGACAATAGGGTGGCAAAGGCCTGGGGCAGGGTGGGAACAGGTGGAGGGGGGCAATGGGTGGAAAAGGGGGGACATCTGTAGTACTCTCAACAATATAGATATAAAAGAAAAAAGAAAAGAAAAGAAGAGAAAAAAGAAAAGAAAAGAAAGAAATAAGGAAGGCTACACAGAGTGCAGTCCAGTCAGAGGGCCAGCAGCGCCATCTCAGTCTCCACCCAGATCTATTAACCCAAAGTCTCCGGGGGTGGGACCCAGAGTGGCTGAGCCACTGGCCATCATGACCCAGCAGATAAGTTGGCATTAAAAGCTGTCTCCCACAGAGGGAAGCTTGGTCAGTCAGCTTCTCCCCCCTCTCTGAGGAGTTTGAATTGGGAAATTTGGGGAAAGAACATGCATAGACAAGGCATTAGGGGCATGACCAGTCACAAGTGAGTCCAGAAACTGTAAGTAAACAGAAGCCAGGAAGTTGGAAGAAGAAAAAGAAAAAAAAAGGAGGAGGAGGAGGAGGCGGAGGAGGAGGAAGAGGAAGAGAAGGAGTGGCAGCAGCTCAGCCGGTGTGGCTCAGTGGTTGAACGTCAACCCATGAACCAAGAGGTCACCAGTTCTATTCCTGGTCAGGGCACATGCCCGGGTTGTGGGCTCGATCCCCAGTAGAGGGCGTGCAGGAGGCAGCCGATAGATGTTTTTCTCTCGTCGATGTTTCTATCTCTCTATCCTTCTCCCTTCCTCTCTCTCTAAGATCAATAAAAATTAAAAAAGAACAATAATGTAAACAAAGATACCCAGGAAAGCTGAGAGTCCCTCTGACGTGCGGGGAGATCCGTCCGATGCACAGTCTCATCCTCATGGGGGGAAATGCCATGGATGTGATGGGCTTTGCCCTCACCTGTGAAAAAACAGGTTTAAAGGAGAGACCTCTCTCTACCTCTCTCCTGGCAATTCGGGTGACGCTGGAGGACCTGGCTGGGTAGAAGGGACCCTGCCTGATGGGCGAGAGCCTGGGCTTGGCTGGGAAGTGCCATCCTGCGGGAGGTCCCGGGCGGCCAGCACAGATCAGTGCCAGAAAGCAGACGTTAGTGCTAAACTAGGGAGCAAGTCCGATTGGCTGTCTGCGTCTAATTTGCATCAAACCAGTAAACTTGATCAATTCTAGGTCCACAGACACGTCACTGGGTATGTGGTTACTAAACACAGCGCGAATGTGCTGAACAAACCAACAAAAAGCAAGGTAGGAATCATCAAAGGGCACGGGGACAATCTTCTTGCACAAAATGCTGTAGATTTTACACGTGCTCAGTGCTGAAACTTAGAACTTGGAGATTAAAAAGCGCTCCAAGTGCTTTTAGGAAGGCGATGTTTAAATGTGATAGCAACGATGAAAAACACAATGCCACAAACCAGAAAGGCCTTCAGATCAATTTGTTTTAAAATCCTGAACTACAAAATGATGATAAAATATCTGGTCTCAAATGGACACTAGAATACCCAGCGGTAGGCAAGTTGGCACTGGCTTCTCAGCCTGTTTCCTCGTTGGTAACGGGGCATGAGCCTGTCTCCCGGCTCGCGGGCACCTCACATGGGCGAGCACTGGGCGGTGTGCTCAGCCCCAGCGGGTTTACCTGCCCTGGCTCGTCGCCGTTGCCAGAAGTACAGGATCACCAGGAGGGCCAGCACCAGCAGCAGCAGGAGCACCACCATCACGCTGAGGATGACATTCCCGTGGCCTGGGGGGCTTGGGAACAAGGAGCAGCCAGGTGAGGCGAGAAGGCGCCAGGCTTCTGTGGGGAAATCATCCCTCCCCAAGCCTGTGGTCTGGATGCTCCTGCTGAGCTGGCCAGGAGACAGCCCCAGGCCAAGGTCGCTTCTGGGCGTGTTTCCTTCCCCCTCTGTAAGCAGGTTTGCTCTGACTGCGTGCTGTCCCCTATCTGGCCTTCAAGGCCCCTGTTTTGGGATCTGTGCTCACCTCTCCGGCATCTTCCCTTAACTGCTCTTGGTCCCAGTCCCTCACCCTCAGCCCTTGGCTGAGAGATGCAGTCAGATCTCGGAGAATACGGGTGTCCTTTGACAAAGAGCTCTGTACACAATAAATACATTCTCATAGGCCCTGTCTTCAGTCAAAGAAAGAAAAGGTAGACTTTCTCACAACACAGCAGGCTCCTAGCAAAGGTGCCTGGTGTGTCAGGTGTCGTGGGGGGAGGCAGCAGCTCTGGGGACACCGACTACTCAGCTACACTGACCAGCACCCTTAGTGTCTGGTGCAATGCCTTGGAGAAGAAACTGGAGTTTGCAGGGGCTCAGGATTTGCATGACAGAGGGTGGAGAGAGGGTGGGCGGACAGAGGTGGGAAGAAAACCAGCCCTCAGGCCAGTTTCAGGGCCTGGGGGCCTGGGAACTATGGGGCGGAGGTAGAGGAGTCGGGCCGTGGGCTGTGGTCACTGCGATGAGCCTTTGCCTGAACGCTGTGACTCCCCTGAAAGGAGGAGATGGGCTGGAGCAGGGTAGAGGGAAAAGGAACAGGCCCGGCACTGGGTCCTTTGTGACCCCGGAGGCTAACTTGCCAATGTCTGGAGACATTTTCGGTTGCCTGGGTACCTGGTACAGTGGGTACCTGGGGGAGGTGTGTGCTATTAGTGGCTAGTGGGTAGAGGCCAGGGATGCACACGACAGCCCCTCCCAACAAAGAATTGTCTGGCCCCAAATGTCAATAGTGGCAAAGGTAGCAAACCCTGTCCTAAGGTGGGAAAGTTACTGACTCCATTTTGCAGGTGAGAAAACTGAGGCTTGAAGAGGTAAAGTGACCTGAAAAGGGCCCCATTTCATCCCCCTGAGAGCCAGGTGTCCATGGGAACGTGTAGTTGGAGGTATCTGGCACGGCTGGCAATGGATGGGAGGGAATGGAGGTGTAAGAGGACAGGGAGGGGGGACAGTACCTGTCAATGACAGGGCTGATGGCTAAGGTCCCGGCTGTGGTCCCGGTGGTCGTGGTGGTCCTGGTAGTAGGGGTGGTGGGTGAGGTTGAAGCTGTGAGAGACGACAGTGAGGGGAGCACTCCTCTCTGTTTGCCCCACACTCCAGGGCTCGGCCTTCCAGCCCCAGCCCTGGGCGGGAGGAGCCCACGCATAGCCTGGACCAAGTGAGGCCTGAGAAGCACCGCATGCCCTGCGAAGGCATGGAGGGGGGCAGTGCCCTCAGGGAAGCAGCTGTAGAGGAGACATCATGCTGTCGCTTGTATGCTGGCTGTATTCTATGGTCTCCTCTGTTTCCATTGTTTTTTAGCGTGTCGTGCATGTTCAACCTGTAATACCGCCCTCCTACCCTTCAAACCCTTTTGCCTCCTCTGGATAAATTCCTGCTCACCCAACCAGGCCCCTGAAGTGTCACCTCCTCTGGGGAGTCCTACAGGCAAGTCCATACTCCTGGCCTCACCAGCAACCTGGCCCCCTCTCTCCTCTGGGCCTCCATCCAACATGCCTCCATTATGCCACCCACCACCCTGCATCAGAACCTTTTATTTATATGTCTCAGGGTCCCCATTCCCCTTCCAGGGCCTAGCTCCGTGCCCTGCATGCAGTGGGCAATGAGCCCAGGCTTAGGCAGACAATGACCGAGCAGCTGATGTGTGTGCGCCAGGCCCCCAGCTGACCGAACAACTGGGCAGGCTTGGCAGCCGGGCGGGGGTCTTCGAAGGTACTGTTTAACCCTTGACCATCACAGGGAAATGCAGGGGGGCTGTGCACCTCTGAAGCTTTCAGGAGGCATATGGGGAAGGGACTCAAGGTTAGGAGCCTCAAGCCTCCCAAGCTGAGGCTGAAGATCACTCATGTATCAGAGGCGGGTGCAGGGTGAGACCCAGGCCCTCTGAGCCCTTGGCCCCTGCAGCTTCCAGCCTCACCCCGAATCCCACATCTGCTCACTGTGTGTGTCCCCTGCCTGTCCGCCATCCCTGAGCCCTCACAGTGACCTGTGACCCGCCTCAAGCACAGCCCTTGGAGAGAATCCTGAGATTAGGGTCAGGGGGAGGGGTGCCCGGAATGGACCCATAAGCCAGGCTTGCGCAAGCCTGAGGCAGCTTGGTGATCGGTAGGAGTCAGCGGGGAGCCCTGTGAGCAACAACAAGTGTTTGGAGAAGTGTGTGCGCTGGGGAAGGGAGAACCGAACTAAGATGGCAGTCTGAGTTCTGGCGCTGGTTCTGCCTGTAACCAGAGGTGACCTCGGGAAGGGGCTCGGGGTTCAGCCACGGGGGCTGGGGGACCTGACTAGGTCCTTTCCAGCATCAGCTTCCTGTGGTTCAGGGAACCTGAGAAGCACACACAGAGGGAAGGACTCACCCCGAGATACCACCAGACGGATGGCTCTGAGAATGTTGATCCTGGAAGATTCATAGAGTCCACACCAATACAAGCCTGAGTCCGTCACTCTGAGCGCAGTCATGGTGACGGTGAAGTACCCCTGTCGGGGGTTATCCCTGATGACGTATCGTGGGTTTCCAGGCTCCAGGCCAAGCCTGGGTTTGGTGACTAATATGGTACAAATATCTGCTGATGTTGCCCTGCACCAGGTTTTCGTCCTTACACCTCTCTGGACTGGATAATTGCACCTTACGAAGACTTCCTGACCTTCCAGTTTCTGCAGCGTGTCTGGCTGCTGTTCCCAGGAGCCTGAGAATAAACCCTCAGGTCAGGGAGCCCCACTGCCTGCCTCAGAGCTGAGAGGGGCCCCCTCCTCAGGAAGTTCCTCTGCTCCACTCAGTGTCCCCCCCCACCTCCCCCACCCCCGCCGCCGCCCCTCCCGCCTCTACCCTCCTCCCCACGCCCCTCAGGCCACCTCACTAGCATCCCTCCTCCTCTTCCACTCCTCTGCCCTCACCTGAGGCCAGGAGCACCAGGACAAGGGGCAGCAGGTGCGGGGCCTTCCAGGCCATGGCCTTCTGTCTAAGCTGGAGTGGCAGCGGCTGCCCTGAGGAGAGGGCGCCAGAGCTGGCAGGGTCAGCAGCCGCCCAGCCTGTCTGGGAAGAAGAGCTGAGGAAGGCAAAGACTGCAGGGGGGGAGGGGGCAGGGAGGAGGGAGACCTGGGCCTATGCAGGACTTGCCCCTGTCCTGCTGCCTCTGGGCCTGGCTGGGGGCTTCTGGGCCAGCCCTGACTACTGCTCCCTCCCCTGGGGTGGGTGTGGGGAAATGGGTGAAAGCCCCAGAGGAAACTATGGTGAAATAAGAAACCATTCCTCCTCCCTAGTACTCTCTGTCCCACCACTTCCTTCTTCGCCTCAATGTTCTCCTTGCCACAAAGAAAAGCAGGGCTGAGGGGAGTGATGGAGGCAGGGGACCCTCTGGAGGCCCCAGTGCTCAGAGGCCTCCTGCCCAGGCTGCTGGGAATTGGGGTGTCCTGTGGGGACTGGAGGGGCAGGAGGAGGTGGGGAGTCATTTCCAGGGGAGGAGGTGCAGGGCAGGTCCCTGGCAAGGGTGGGAGAGCAAAGCAGACCTGGGGGGGGGGGGAGGCAGGAGATGGGTTCGGGAGGAGAGGAGGAGGGGGCAGAAAGGGGGTCTCTGCCCTCTGTGTCCTCAACTCCCAGCTGCCGCTATCATCACTCCTTAAGCCTTTGCTGAAAGACCATACTAACCAAGCGCTTTTAGAAAATAATTTGTACTTTACATCTCTGTGACTAACAGGGCACCTCACCAATAATATAGCAATAACTAGGTGTGGTGCCAGGGGGGCACTGAAATGCTGGGGTACCACTTTGTAAAGTATGTGACTGTCCCCCTCTATGCTATACACCTGAAAGCAACACAAAATCACACGGAATGCAAACTGTAACTGAAAAATAAAAATTGTAATATATAAAAACCCTGGGTCCATCACAACCGGAGGCTCCACCAACCAGAAGTCAGTCCTGCAGTCAGCCTGGGTTGCCATGGCGACCCAGCACTGACTGCTGAGGGGGCTGCTAATCAGGCCTGGAGAGAGGCCTGGAGAGAGAAACAGGGTCTGATCTGTAGCCTTTGTGGCAGCTGTTGATCAGCACTTGCCTCTCTCTTTCTCTCCCAGCAGGGCCAGCAGCTGCGCCTCCATTTCTCTGAAAGCCTCCACTGGGGCTGCTGATCAGCCCCGCCTTTCTGATCAGGCCCCATTGATAGGCCCAAAGATGCTGACTGCATAGAAACTGACCAATTAGAACCAAATCTGGGTGAACTGTGAGGAGCCAATGGCTGCCAGGAGGCAGAGTTTTTGATGCTGACTGGCTCTTCCCTCCCCTCTGCCCTCACCAGAGGCCAGGAACACTAGCAGGACAAGGTGCAGCCCCCACCTGCTCTCCCCTGCCGGCCTGATCTCCTCCCCAAATGTTTAACCCTTGACCCATTAGCCAGTAATAGCACACACCTCCCCCAGGTACCCATTGTACCTGCAGGGGAGGGCAGTTGGGGGTGAGATCAGGACGGCAAGGGAGGGCAGTTAGGGGCAATCATACAAGTAGGCAGAGATTGAAATTGACCAATCAGAACCAAATTGGCCAGCAGAGGAGGGCAGTTGGGGGCCAGATCGGGCCTGCAGGGGAAGGCAGTTGGGGGCCAGATCGGGCCTGCAGGGGAAGGCAGTTGGGGGTGAGATCAGGCTGGCAGAGGCAGTTGGAGGCCAGATCAGGCCAGCAGGAAAAGGCATTAGGGGCAATCAGGCAGGTAGGCAGAGGCAGTTAAGGGCAATCAAGCAGGTAGGAAGAGAGGTTAGGGGCAATCAGGCAGACAGGCAGAGGCAGTTAGGTGCAATCAGGCAGGTAGGCAAGTGAGTGGTTAGGAGCCAGCGATCCCAGATTGCAAGAGAGATGTCCGACTGCCAGTTTAGGGACCGGGCCTAAACTGAAAGTCAGACATCCCCCAAGGGGTCCCCGATTCCAAAGGGTGCAGAGTGGGCTGAGGGAACCCCCTCCTCCCTGCACAAATTTCATGCACCAGGCCACTAGTTAAAATATAAAAGAAAAGAATCTGTCATTAGAGGAGCAACAGGGAAACAATGTTCATGGCTGCTTATAGTCACTAGACAGACAACCAGGTCAGAGAGCATTGCACACACGTAGTGTGGCCGGTGGGGCTGGCAGGGGCAGACTCCGGAGGCAGAGACTGGCGGGGGGGGGGGGGGGGGGAGGGGGGGCGGAGCACAGTGCTGGGATCAGGCTGGGAGGCAAGGGCGGGAGCAGCCCTCGGCCACCAGGAAGCTCTGGCCACCCTCTGAGGACAGGCTGCCCCTCGGGACCTTAGTCCCCTGCTTCCCATTCAAGGGCATGGGCTGCCCTGGGAGGGGTCACCTGGGAGAGCCTTCCACCCTCCCTGCTCCCAGCACTGGGGCGAGTCCATCAGCCCTGCAGGAGGGGGGGCGGCTAACCACCCACCGACTGCCTGACCCAGAGGGAAGCCATGGTGCGCAGCAGTTGTAAGAGCTGGGAGCCTCGAGCTTGCCCGCCGACTCCTCAGTTCAATCATCTGAACATACCAGGGGTGCCGGGGCTTCCTTGTCCATCCTTCCCCTGGCCACCACAGTCACCCCCGCAGGGTACCCTGTCTCAGCCCCTGGCTCAGGAAGCTCGGTTCTTACCACCTTAGGCAGCCGCGGCCTTGGGCTGCCTGAGACCCGCCCCTGCCTGCACCCCTGCCCTGGGTCTGCTGGGACCTGGACCTCTGGAGCTCGGGGACAAGGGTGGGAGATGGAAACGGAAGTGAGATGCTGGGACGTGGGGGAGGATGGCCCAGAGGCCTGGAGCTCCAATGAGGCCACCAGGCCCCTGGCAGCTGGGGACCCAGAGCCGGGTGTGAACCTCCTCTAGGTGCTGGGTCCTTCCTTGCCACGGGGTCCTGTGGGAGCAGGCTCTATGGATGGGCAGTGTGTGGGGGTCTACCTGGCCTAGGAGCCCTTGAGCCTAGGCAAGCAGGGATGGTGGCCACCCTGCCTGACAGTAGGGCACACCCTGGCCTCTGCCTGGTTCCTGCACCCGCCACCTGGGGACCATGTCCCCCTCTGCCCTCCCTTTCCTTTTACAATCCAGGACAATACAGAGAAATGGGGTCCAGAAGTCTTTGAAAACATAGAATATGACACACAATAGTATAACTTAAAAAGAACTTGAGGGCCAGCAACCACAACGCACGTGCTCAGTTGCACAAAGTTCGTGTTGTTTCGTTTTATTCTGAAAAGGCTTGAGGTAGGAATGAGTGTCCCCTTCACAGGAGAGGAAAACTGAGGCCCGGGAGTGTTAGTGACTTGCACAGGGTCACACAGGACAGGTGGCAGCCCTGGTCCCTGGTCCCGGTCCTGAGCCCTATGCAGCGCTCTCCACGGGACAGCCTGCCCTCCAAGGAGACAGGGCAGTCTGGCTGCTGTCAGGGTCCATGGAGGGGAGCTGCTGGGGACCCGTTTTCCCCAGGGGAGTTCAACTCCCTCCAAGTTGCATAGCAGCTGGTAGCCACACCTTCCTGGTGGGGACGACAGATGTCAGAGTGTGTGTGTGTGTGTGTGTGTGTGTGTGTGTACACCAGGCCAGTCAGTTCAAGTTGAGTCTCCCATCTGGCACCCTCTCCTGGACACAGGGAAGAGGTGCCTTTTCCCGATGGTCCCATAGGATTACCCCAGTCCCCCTTCTCTCCCCATATCCATCTTGGAGTGGCCCCACTAAGGCCCTGGCTGTGTAGGTCTCCTGACCATGACCTTTGCTCTCCCCTCTGGTAGGTCCTGTTCCAGGGCCTAGTAGAGATGCCATGTCTAGACCCACGTGTTCTTCAGTCCCTCCAGGCTGCAGACCCCTCTTCAGGGAAGAAATGCAGCCCGGATTCTCCAGCCTTCCCTGCAGGAGGGGCCAGGTCAGAGCCAGTAGCCTGTGAAGCAGGGGCACTTGCCGTCTGCCACCTGCCAGCCAGACCCTCCTGGGACATGGCAGGCCACTGGGCCAGGCTCCTGGGCTGCATCTGCCCCATTGGCCCCGCCCACCCCCACCAGGCAGTCCTGGGCTGTGGGAGCTCTGATCTGTCTCCCTGTGTCACAGTGGCACCTCTCTTCCCAGGGAGGACACCCTGGGAGGGAGGGTGTGGGGGGTGGCAATCCCCCCTCACTGAGCTGTGCCCCCCTTCAGGGGACTCTGAAGGGCCTTCAGTTCCCTCCAAGAGCTCTGACCTGGAGCCCAGGTGGGACTGGTGATACAGTCCTGACTTCAGCCTCTGCACCCCAGTCTGGGTTCAGGCTGGTCCTTCCGCTGAGGGGGGCTGTCAGTTCCCCAACACACCTGTCCCAGGAGGGATGGCCAGCAGGTGGCAGCAGTGAGAGGGTGGGCTCTGTTGGCTCCCAGGACTTGAGGGACCAGCAGCCTGGCCAGGGCACATGGAAGGTCAGTCGGAAGGTACATGGCCACAGGGCCGGGCTGGACAGCTCTGGGGCCCCTGCTGCCAATGCCTCTGGGACCCCCAGCTCTTAGTAACTTTCTCCTCCTCTTCCAGGGGGGCCGCTGGGACCTCACTGCCTCTGGAACTTTCTTCCCCACGTTCATGGGGAAGCTGGAGAGGAGCAGAGGGCAGCTGAGGACACAGGGTCCCGGTGGGGAGAGGGCTGCTGTCCATCCTGCCCTGCTCCCCTCCGCTGGACGGCAGGGGTCTGGAGGCTGTGGGAGCTGAGGCTTTGTCTGTAAACAGCACCAGGCAGCTGGGGCCGGGTCTGAGCAGATTTCGTCAGGGTCTTCCTGGCTTCCTGTGGGATACCCTCTTGGGGGCCCTTCCCCCAGCTCCTGGCAGCCAGGGACTGGGCGGGTGAGGAGCAGCCTCGGGTTAGGAGGCTTGAGCCCATCCGTGCACAAGTCCTCACCCCCCAACCTGGCTCCAATCCAGACAGGTCCCCATCTTCACTTCTGTGACCCCCTGGGGTCCCTCGGGCAAGAGCTCCCCCACTCCGTAAGTGGCCTTAAACCACGCAGGCTTCCACGGAGGCTCCGGCCTTCCAGGGGGGGCCCTCCAGGGCCTGGCAGGGCTCCTGCAGATGCTGTAGCCTGTGAGGACGGAGAGGGATGAGGGGTGGGCTCCTGGGCTGAACCCCCCCTCTCCTGGCCCTGCCCCCACTGCCACCAGGTCAGCCAGAGGGGATGCTGCACTGTCCCTGCCTGCCCACCCTCCTCCCTCACCTGGTGCCCCGCAGCCCCCCTGTGACACAGGCTAGGACGCACTGCCTGGGGACCCACTGCCCTGGGAGGCCGGGAGGAGGGGCTCTACTCACTGCCCACGTGTCTCTTCTTCCAGAAGCCATAGACCGCGATCATCATCACAGGCACCGAGAGCAAGGACAGCACCCCCGCCAGCACAGTGGGGTTAGCATCCCGGGGCCTGAGGGGATGGGAGGGAGCAGGATGTGAGCACCAGGTCCCCCACCCCCTTCCTCAGCCCCCCAGCCACATCTTTACACACACACCACACACTCACACACACACATGCACACGCACACACACACACACACACACACACGAGAGGAGTCAGCAGAGGGGAACCCTGACAGCCCTCAGGAAGTGGTGGCCTCCCTTCCTTGGGGACCCAGCTGCAGGAGAAGGCAGTGAGACACCGGGGGGCAGGGGAGGACGTCCCAGGTGGAGGAGCATCTCTCCACTTTAGCACTCCCCCTCCACTTCTCCCCAAATCTGCTCATGGTGAGGGCAGGACTCTCAGAGACCACACTGGTGACAGAAGAGACCAAGGCTCTTACTCTCCTCATGGTGACAGAGGTGCTGGTCCCACCCCACCCCCCACTCCCACCCCCACCCCCTCTGTGTCAGAGGCGGGAGGTGTCTGGCCTGTGTTCCTGGCCATGTCACTTCCATGCACACCTCCCGCAGCATCTCCATTTACTTTTTTTTTTTTTTTTTTTTTTTTAGCTGTAGGACTTTCTCTTGCCACTGGCGCCCTCCATGCCACACATGGCCGGCAGCCCTCTACCGATGACCAACAGGAGCAGGAATATAAACATGCCAGCTCCCTGGCGCCTCAGGTGGCTGCTGGACCCTGGCGCCCAGAGTCCCCAGTGGAACCCAGCTCTGCTGCCCACAGAGGCCGCCCTGGCTCAGCCTCTGTAACCGCCGTCCCCTCCATCTCACTTCCCCGTGCTCTCCCCACGTCCTGGTCTCAGAGTCCGCTTCCAGGGAACCCAGATGAAAGCATCCCCATTCCCCACTCCCCGAGCCACCTCCTTGCCCTGTCCCCACCTTCTGCATCCACAGAGCCTCCTGCTGACCCCTCCCCTGCCCTCATTCCCCACGGCCCTGGTCTCTGTCCTGTGTGTCACTCTCCATATCAGCTCCCAGGCTCCCACCTCCCATCCAACAAGCCAGCCCGAACTTCAGCAAGGAGTGGAGGCCGGCTGTGACCTGTGCACTGTGAGGTGTTCAGGCACCAAGAACTGTTGCCATGCCTGGCAGCATGTCACTCAGCCCCTGGCCAGGGTACCTGATGGGCGACAATTTGTTGAGGAGCGACCTGCTGGTGCGACACGTTCTCATGGTGGGCGATGTGGTGCGCAGTGGCCCGGCCTCGGTGGAGACGGATGCGGGGGTCGCCGAGGAGGCTCTGGTATTGCTGGGAGACGCAGTCGCCGTCTGGGCCTTGTTCCTCGTGGGCCCCGGGGTGGAGGGGCTGGTGAAGCTGTAGCCTGTCACGGAGCTCAGCCTGATGGTCCCCGAGGCAGGGGAGGGCACGAGTCTGGCCAAGGTGAGGACTCCGGGCGTGAGCATCGTCACGCTGGTGGTGAAGGGGGTCCCCGGGCCTGAGGTCGGGGCGTGGCCCGTTGTGACGACAACTCCACTCTTGAGGATGTCGGCCAGCTGGGTGAGAGGAGTGCTGCTCTCGGCTGTGGGGACTGAAGACCAGACAGGGAGGAACGTTACACGAGTTAGGGGCCGGGTGCTGGGAGCAGGTCCCAGCAGCCCACTTGGCTGCCTGGATGCCGGGGTGAGGCCTGTCCTGTCTCCCCTCCTGACCTGGGGCCTAGGATCTGCTCTGCTGAGTGACCAGGTGTGTTTCCTCGGAGGGTGATGTGAGGAGGAAGTAGGCCCAGTAGAGAAGGAAGAGACTTTCAGTTTCTTCAGCCTCCCCGCCAGGCCTCTGGGGCCCAGAGGACTCGCCTCTCCCCACGCCCCTCTGCATGTCACTTCTAGACCCTCCTCGTTTCTGTGGGTCAAAGAGATTCCTCTGCTATGACCTTGGACAGGGTCTGTCCAGCTGCTCCATCATGGGTGGCTGGGATCCAGAGGCGAGGACAGGAAGCATCGGAGGCCTAGATTCCAAAGGGTGACGCAAGAGGCGGGTCAGACACCTTCCTTGGGGGCTTTCTAAGGACACCAGTCACGCTACCCTCATCCATCAACCCAGCCCCTTACCCTCCCATTTTCTAGAGGAAGGTTGGCAGGAAGGTTGGCATTTGGATGGTGGGGAGGAGGGACTTGTAATGCTGGAGTGCAATTCTAGGGGGCAGTGTTGGGTCTTCCTCTGCAGGGAGCAAGAAACTTGGAGAGAGATGGCAGAGGGTAGAGAGGGCTGCTGCATCCCACAATTGTGCTTGACAAGGTTCCTGAGGGCCAGGTGGTTGGCACAGAAGATGCCCTTTTTTCTGGGCAAGGGAACCCAGAGCAGGTGGCATTGGTGAGGGTGGGCATAGAGGAAGGGCTGACCTGGAGCCAGCTCTCCCACATCATCCTGCTCAGCAGTGGGCAGACCCTCAAAGGGCCTTGCAAAGGACTCACATGTGGGTGCCCTGGGAGAGCCAGCATGTGGACACTCACTTCATAGAGGCTCTCAACGGTTGGGCAGAAAAGGATGGCATCCAACACTCTAACAGGGTCAGTGAAGTCACAGCCTTCGTTCCTGCCCCAAGGAGTTGGCAGGGGGAAGACCAGGAAAAGGTGACTAAGAGGAACCCCCCTTCCCCACCTCCAGAGAGGAAGGAGAACGACTTAGGCAGCAAGCTACTCCCCTGCCCCCATTTCAGGTGCCCTGGCCCATGAAACCTGTCTTCACCGGGGAGTAGAAGAGCGCATATATTGCTAGAAGATTCTAGTTTTAATTGGGCTGAGGATTTTTTATTTGCTAATGACTGAAAAGAAATGCATAGCTGGAATCTCCTGAAATTGTCATTAAGAGATGCAAGTTGAGATTTGACATAGTACAATGGTGGGGTGGGGGATATGCTGAGAAAAATAAAACTATTTCATGTTTGTATTCCTATAAATTGAGACTTCAGTAAACTGGTTTCAGCTACTTCCCTGGGTCTAAGTCAGAACTAGAGAGAGGAGGAGTGAGATGGGGATCCACATCTGAGAGACAGTAGGGTCCCCAACAGAAGATGGGGACGCAGGTGGGTCAGGGAACAGCGAAGGGTTGGTAATGAATTCCATCATCGTTGGCTACTTTTTCAGACTCTTTCACTGGCCCCTCACCCTCTCCTATGTACAAATGTGGAAGGATCTTGGGACTAGGTCATTGGCCCTCCTCTCTTGGTTTTCTACACTCAAGGGAGAGCTTTTATATCTCCTTGAGTTTCTAAGAACTTTATTGAGATACTAGAGGCTGGATGCACAAAATCCTTACACCCTATTGCAATCCAGGACCTCTCAGGGGATGTCCGACTGCCAGTTGTGGGATCGGGCCTAAACCAGCAGTCAGACATCACTCTCGCAATCCGGGACCACTGGCTCCTAACTGCTAGCCTGCCTGCCTGCCTGCCTGATCACCCCTTACCACTCTGCCTGCCTGCCTGCTTGATCACCCCTAACTGCCTCTGCCTTGGCCCCTGCTGCTGCAGCTTTGTCCAGAATCATGTCCAGAAGGTCATTCAGCTGTCCAGTCTAATTAGCATATTATGTTTTTATTATTATAGATTATTATAGATAATTTACATCTCATGTAACACATCCATTTATGGTGTCAATTTCAACGATTTTTAGTATGCTCACAGTCATGCATGTGGTCATATTTTTAGTATAACCACAGTCAGTTTTAGAAGTTTCATCATCTCAAAAAGAAACCCCCCACCCTGTAGCCGTTATCCCTCAGCCCTAAGCATCCACCAACTTACTTCCTGTCTCTATAGATTTCTCTAATCCCCTTGGCTTTAAACTGTCTTTACAGAGACACTTCCCAGCCTCTCACCTGAGCTTCAGGCAGATACATCAACTGCCTGCTTCATTTCTCCATGTGAGGTTCCAGGAGGTATCTTAATGGTAACGTGACACAATAGAGATCTTCACTTTTCTCCTCCAATCTAGCTCCCCTACCCAGTGCGTAGTCCCGCCATCCACCTTGCTGATAAAATGCAACACCTTGGAGTCATTCTTGATTTTTCACTTTTGCTCACCTCCCACATGAGCAAATCCTGTCTTGCCTCAAAAACCATACAGGGTGGGCAGGAGTCTGACCATCGTCGATTTGAGCCCCTCCTCTTTTGTCCATCTCCAGGGACCACATCCTACTCCAAGACACTGTCATTTCCAGCCAGGACACCCACATGCTCTTACCCTTCCACAGTCCATCCTCCACACGGCAGCCAGTATTGTCTTAAAGACACACACAACACATGCCACTAAGCTCTCCAGTAGCTATCATACTTAGAATAAAAAACTCCTTCATCATGGACTTCAGGGCTTCTGTTTGATTCTCATCTCTTATTGTTCTTCCCCACATCAATATGGACCTGTCTATAAGGCAGGCCTGCCTTATACAGCCCTCACTCCTTCTCACCCCGGGACCTTTGCATATGCATTCTCCCCCCCCCCCCCCCCGCCCTGCTGCCAGGAATGACCTTGGAGCACCCCCATTTCAACAGAGCTAGAAATCTCTCATCATTTAGGGCTCTTCTTGATGTCACCTGCTCAAGGAGGTCAAGGCTGGGACTTCAGCAGCTCCCCTCACCACTGAGTTACTTTCCGGTTTATCACATTCTTTTATTTTCTTAAGAACATTTATTATTATCTGCAATTATTGTCTGATGATGTACTATTGCCTGTCATCTCCCACAGGACAGAATTTTTTAAAAATATTTTGTTATTGATTTCAGAGAGAAAGGGGAATGAAGAGAGAGGTAGAATCATCAATGATGAGAGAGTCATTGATCACCTGCCTCCTGCATGCTCCCTATTGGGGACTGAGTCCGAAACTTGGGCATGTGCCCTGACTGGGAATCGCACAGTGATCTCGTTCATAGTTCAATGCTCAACCATTGAGTGATGCCTGCTGAGTGAATTGTGTCTGGTTTTGCTCACCATTGGATACTCAGAGCCTAGAATAGTGGCCAGCATATAATTAGGACTCAATGAATATATACTAAACTGAAGAAAACAAAGCACAGAGAGTCCTGAGTTCGAATCTCTGTCCCTAGCTGGCTCTGTTGTCTTAGATGAGGTCAGCGCCACAGTGGAGCTTTTAGATTTCATTTTCTTTGTCTATAAAATGGTGCCAATAATGTTCATGAAGATGTGTGAAGAAATGTGAGAGGCCTACTGTGCAGCGTGCCCACTGATGGAGTATTACTCTTGGTACATCCGATATTAGTGCAGGGCAGAGCAAGGGGGACACCCCACCCTCCCGGTGCCCCAGAAGGCCTGCTCACCTGGAGACACTTCCAGCTGGAAGCCCATCAGAGGGTAGAGGATCCCGGAGCTGTTGCGCATGCACCAGTACCGGCCCGAGTCCTGGCGCCTGAGGGCCACCATGGTGATGTTGACCACCTTGGCCTGGGCATCGTCCTGTAGCAGGTAGCGCGGCCCCGGCGCCCAGACCCGGGTAAACCCAGGCTCACACTTCTTCCTCCTGATTTTGCACCAAACCTTGCCCTCCACGTGTTTTTTGCGGTTCTTGTAGGAGCACTGCACAGACAGAGTCTCCCCTTCAAAATGCTGCACTTTGGAGTACACGCTCTCAGCGGGGACACCTGGGGAGACATGGTGTGTTGAGCAAGGCCCAGCAAGAGAGGTGGGGGTGGCATCGTGAAACTTGGAGGGAGAGGAGATGGGTATTGCCCTGCCGACGTGGGACTCATGGTCCCAGGGAGAAGCAGCCCTTCTCTAAGGGAGCTTCCCAGTCTGAGGGGGCAGAGGCAGGCCCTGCCTTCAGGGAGCCCCCAACAGACAGAGCCCCTTCTTCATGGTATTTTCCAGTCTGAGGGAAACATGACAAGCCCCATGTCCAGAGTCTTGTGGGAAAGACCCAGGACGTGTCCTCAATAAGACAGACACATAGATGCAAGCGCAAGTCATCAGCTTATGACATTCCAGAGCACAATAGCTTCAGTAGAAAGAAGATCCAACCTTAAGTTTTGAAAACATTAAGAGTAGTTATTTATTTTATAAACTAGAGGTCCGGTGCACAAATTCGTGCACATTGAAAGGAAATTAATTAGAAGAAATATTTTAATATCGTTATTCGCCCTTTATCTATAATAGAAGTGTCAACCAAAGTCATGATTGACAATGACAGATAGAAACACAAGCATGCAATTGGCACCAGTGAGAGTTTTATATATATAGATAAACTTGCTTAATTAGACCTGCTTTCTGATTTAGCTAAACTTTTTCCAGCCCAGTGAAGCCCCCCAACTTCTCTTTCAGTAACTATCAGCAACACAGCAGTAAATATCAACACAAAGCAGATTATTATTGTAGGTCATGCAGGGAGAACAAAGGGTAAAATATTTAACTGCAGCAGCGTTTGACTATATTCTGCACAGTGAGAAAACCTTCATTTTCAAGTTCCACCATTTTTTACTTCTTTTCAGTCAGGTCAAGTTTCTAAACTTTCTAAATCTCCGTTTTCTGGCTAATAAAGAGATAATAGGATTCTACCAAGTCTCCTATCTACCTACTCCAGGACTTCTGTGAGGATCAAATGAGATGACATTTGGTTAAAGTGTAAAATGTTTCCAACTGGCTATAAAGCAAGTCATGTTCCTGGGCCGAAGAAACTGCAAGGAGGCTAGTCACTAGGGAGAGGAAGCCGGGTGTTGCTACATGATGTCATTACCCGGCGCCCACAGCCATTTTTGGGCTGGGCTGTGGGCTGCATTTTGCGCCATGTGGTCTCAGCAGCATTGGCTGTGATTTGCTGGGCTGTCGCTCTGAGGTGGTGTTGGGGCCTGTGTCCACTTGGGGGAAGCTGAGTGTTACTTTGCGGGCGCCAGGTCCACGGTGCCATTTCTTTGTAAATGGCCAGTGCACGTCACAGCAGCTCCTGCATTGAGCGTCTGGCCCCTGGTGGTCAGTGTGCATCATAGTGACCAGACGGATGGTCAGAGGGACACTTAGCATATTAGCCTTTTACATATATAGATAGGTTCACTATAGACATCTTTTAAATAGCAAGGTGTCTTGGTTCATTCTAGGTGGTGTTTAATTTTAAAATATCCTAGCTACATAAAACCCATAGATTAAATATGCCTCAAAATGCATAGAGCCCTGGCCAGTGTAGCTCAGTTGGTTGAGCATTGTCCATGCAACAAGTGGCCGCAGGTTCGATTCCTGGTCAGGGCAGGTACCAGTGTTATGGGCTCCATCCCCAGTAGGGGACGTACAGGAGGCAATTGATCAATGTTCTCTCTCATTGATGTTTTTATCTCTCTCTCCCTCTCCCTTCCTCTCTCTCTCCCTCTCAGGTAAAAATAAATAAATAAATAATGCATAGAAACTCCCACCAGAGTGCAAGCCAGAGAATTCTACAGTTATCCACTGTTCACTTCCAGCATGTCGCACACTGTGCCTAGGGATGAGATATGGTCTGTACACTTTATGATCCACGGTCAGTGGGGAGAGAATAGGACTAAGTCAGATGTGTCAAGACAGGGGACAAGGAAGAGAGTGAGCTGGGGTGGGGTCCCTCCACCCCTCTGCCTGCCGTAAGCCCAGCACTTGCCCCTTAACACCCCAGAGCCTTCTGCAAACAAGCACAAATACACAAGTTACTCCCAGTAGGACAGAACAGAGCACACATTTGGAGTCTAAATAAACATGGTGAAAACTCTGATTCTACCACCCGAGCAGATCAGGTTGGTTATGAGAACTATGCCCTAGGATAGTGCCTTGAATACAGTAGGTGCTCAATGAATGCTTTTCCTTGAGTTGCTCCAGACTTCTCTAGAGCTATGATAACCAAGGGCCTGGCACCCAAGAGGACATCTGCCTCAGTTTCCCACCCAGCTGCCACAGTAGTGAAGGCTTGGAGTAAGGTAACACACACCATCTTTGAGCATCACTTTGTCCCACGCAAATTAACACTGTGACCCAACTCAGGTATGTGGTAGGTGGGAAGTTGGGGGGCCCCAGGATGGCTCAGCACAAGAGACACTCTTCTGCCCTGGAAGAAGGGGGGCCTACCTGGGGGAGGTGCCTGGATGGGGTGACCTTGGGAAGGGTCTCCAGGGTACTGGGTTCATTCGTGTCCACCTTCCACCCCTCTCACACACGGTGAGGAGTGGGTTTTGCCAATCCCCTCCATGCCCAGACAGAGCAGGAAGTGGTAACTTGGTCGCCATGGCAACGAGGGAGGCAGGATTGGGTGAACGCCCACCTTAAGGAACATTGGTGCCTGTGGGTGGGGAAGCCCTCAGGGATGGCTTTCCCTTGGGACAGGGGGCAGTGGCATCAGCATTCTGAGAAAAAGCGAGTTCAAAGCACACACGCATGATGCAATGATTCCCGTAACAGCCAACAAGGCTTTCCTGACCGAGGCCGGGGGTGGCGGCTTTCTGAGTGAGGAACTTGAGTGTCCCCAGTGTCCCCGGTCAGAGGCCCCAAGGGAGTCCTGCAGAGCTGGTCTGAGCTCAAGAGACCTGGGGCAGCTTTGCCTGAAGCCAGGTATTAGGATGGAACCTTCTTCTTGGTCTCTAGTAAGGAGCTACTTAGGCTAGCAGCCCAACCTCCCCCTCGCCTCCTCCAACTCCACAGAATATTAAACAAGGTCATTGGGCAAGAAACAGCCAGGTGGGAGGGTCCAGCAAAAGGCAGTCCCTCCTGCCCCCCCACACCTGGCACCCCCACCTTCTCACCTGAGACGCAGCCCTGGAGCCACAGCAGGAGCAGCAGCAGGAGCAGCGTGGGAGCCATGGCTCCATCCAGCTGCGGACAGTCACAGGCCAGAGGGGCCGACACCTGGGGCCCAAGGTCAGGGCCCCCGGCCGGTGCAGGATGGACCCCTGGGGTCAGCCAGGGGAGAACCTGGGCTTCTCAAAGTGAAGTTGCCCATTTAGGGAAGTGAGGAAGTCACGGGACCGCTGTGACCAGCCGACCGCAGGAGCCCCAGGAGCCCGCAGCGCCTGGGAGGGCGGTGCCGCGGCTGTTTCCGCCCTCTTCCTCGAAACTTCAGGCAGCTGTGGCTGCACCACCCAGTCTGGGCCCCCAGCCCAGGGAGGGCTCACGCTCTCTGGATTCCCTCCTGGAAACTGGTCCAATAGTCGTGCTTCCTATTCTGAGACTAGAGGCTGGAGTGAAGTTCTAGAGAACCTCAGGTACAGACTTCTCTGGAATGCTCTGGGCTAACACCCGGGGGTAGGGGTCATGTGACCAGGGCCAGGCATCTTGGACATTGCACTTTTCACAAACACACATTCAAAGGAGGTTCTTCTAAACTCACATTCATTCATTCATTCATCCCTGCTGGATGCATTTATTCCGGATCTCTCTCTCTCTCTCTCTCTCTCTCTCTCTCTCTCTCTCTCTCTCCCTCTCTCTCCCTCTCTCCTCGCTGGTCAGATCAGAACTGTCACTCCTACTTACACTTACAAATAACCTACATGCTCAAATGCAGTCTTATTTTTGTCACAGTTAGAGTGACAGGAAAAAAATTCTAAAACTCAGAGCCTAAGCTTTGGTTTCAGGGAGGGGCCTCTGTGCTCTCACACGTGGGGGCACATGCGCGTGCACACACACTCACACATACACACACTCACACATACACACTCACACATACACACTCTCACACATACACACATTCACACATACACACATACACACACACATACACACACTCACACATATACACACACACACACACATTCACACATATACACACTCACAACCATACACACACTCACAACCATACACACACTCACATATACACACTCTCACACACACAACAGGAGCACACAAACAAGCTGCCTTTCCTTTTCGCTATGTCTCCCTAGCCCTACCCTTCTCTCTACCTGTCCTGCCGCCCCGCCTACTCACCCACCAGCTCTCAGGAGACTCCTGCTCCCTCTCGCAGGCCTCCTAAAGCTACCCTCCCCCACCGCCTCCCCAGAAGCCACACCCCCAGCCCCTTCTCCCCCATCTCTGGCCCCAGCCAGCACACAGGCAAGCCCGCTCCACTTCCTCCGCTCAACCCTATCTCACCGGTACAGCCACCAGCTCCAGCTATAATGACCCAGCATTTGGCCAAGACCCCGCCCTTCACCTAGTCCCCAGGGCTGAGAATCAAAGGCCACACTACGACAGCCAGGCGCTGTGTCATCTGCTCCTTCGGGTGTGAGCCCAGGACGATGCGTGCTCCCCCACTCACCTGGGCCAGCTTCCTTCCCTTTTGAAGGGATCAGAGCAAGAAGCCTCCAGGTTGCATGGCCAGCCACAGTCTGGAACTGAGTTTGGGCCTCCAAGTCCCAAACCAAGGAATTTCTTATCTTTGCTGACCTCAAACTTTCAGTCTCTTAACTTACTCGTCGGTTCATCCCTTCATTTGTCTGTTCTTACAGCCTTACGTGCAATGGTGGTGCCAGGCGTGGGGTAGAGGAAGGAGACCCCGTTGCCACTTCAGACCTCTCAGCTCCCAGAAGACCTGTCATGCTTCCCTCAGCCGCCCTTCCTTTCAACATTCTACCCCAAGCCTCGGATCCCCACTGGGAGGCTATCTCACCTCCCAACACACACGCTGTCTCCCTCCCTTCCTTCCTTCCTTCCTTCCTTCCTTCCTTCCTTCCTTCCTTCCTTCCTTCCTTCCTTCCTTCCTCCCATCAGCAGTGAACACCTCAGGGGTGGGATCTCATTTATCCCTGCTGGGAACCTCAGCCTGCAGTCGGCATTGCTACTAGACCCCTGCCATGTGCCCCCTGCGCCCGCCCAGAGTGAGGCACTGTGAGAAGTGCCAACACAGTGGGGTTGAGGAAGGTGTAAGAACCCAGACACTCTCATTCCTCTACAGAGCTGGTGTAAACCGGATTATATGTTCTTTGGTGGAAATTTGGAAGAATTTATCAAAATCTCTAAAAATGTGTATACTTCATTCAGGCTTTTACTACAAAATAAAATTTTTAAATTTTTTTTTATTGATTTCAGAGAGGAAGGGAGAGGGAGAGATAGAAACAACAAAAAGAGAGAGAAGCATTGATTGGCTGCCTCCTATATGCCCCCAACTGGGCATCAATCCTGCAACCAGGGCATGTGCCCTGACCTGGACTCCAACCGTGGCCTCCTGGTTCATAGTTGATGCTCAACCACTGAGTCACACCAGCTGGTCATACAAAATAATTTTGTACAGCATGATATTTTCCTGTTTCTTTCTATAAGGTGGGGCAAAAGTAGGTTTACAGTTGTGAGTACATGAAACACAGAGTTTATTTTTATATTATTACTAGAGGCCCGATGCACAAAATTCATGCAAGAGTAGGCCTTCCTTCCCTGGCTGCCAGCACCGGCTTCTATCCAGCACCCGGGACCCAGGCTTCCCTCGCAGCCTCAGCTTCGTCCGGAAGGACCCTCGGTCTAATTAGCATATTACACTTTTATTATTATAGATGTATTAATTATTGTATTGTTTTCCTTACTAACAGCTGTAAACCTACTTTTGCCCCACCCTGTATTTCCATTAAAAAAGAAATCTCATTTACATAGAGTAAAATTCACTCTTTCAGTTGGAAGTGCTGGGAGATTGGCATATCTGCAGGGATGTGTAACCACCACCATAATCAAGATATAGAAACATTCTGCACCCCCTAAAGTTTCCTGGGTCCCTTGGTAGTCATCCCATCACCCCACCCTCAGTTCCTAGAAAACACTGACCTGCTTTGCTTTTTGTCCCCTCTATAGTTTCCCTTTTCAGAATGTTGTAAAAATGGGTGATACCAGCCCTGCCCAGTTGGTGGGAGTGTCATCCCAGGCACTAAAAGTTTGTGGGTTCTGTTCCCAGTCAGGGCACATACCTAGTGTGCAGGTTCCATCCCCTTAGGTTGGGGCATGTAAGGGGTGTCCCAAAATTCACGTAAGAAGTAATTTTGAAAGAAAACACAGGTTTATAATTAAAAATTGTAAATTTTTTATTGATTCATAAAGTATACAGTATAGGATTATGTATGGAATAGCACATCGGGTAAATGGCCTCCACAGCTTTTCTGGCACAAATGCAAAGCCGTGGTGTTCATTAGTCTTCATTGTCCCTGCTCCTGGGCCATAATTGGTACTTGGTAATGCTTATCAAATTGAAGGGATTGAAATCAAAGGGCAACAGATATTAGAATCTGATTCAATAAACCAAGTAAAATTGGGCTCTTATTTTTTGTTGTTGTTAATGCTCACGCAAAATTCAAATCTTGCGTGAATTTTGGGACACCCTTTCCAAGACGTAACCAATGATGTATCTCTATCACACCAATGTCTCTCTCTCTTTCTCTCTCTCTCTCTCTCTCCTCCTCTCTCCTCTCTAAAATCAGTAAAAGCACATCTTCAGGTGAGGATTTTAAAAGAAGGAATGCTCTGGACGGCAATGCTCATGGTTAGATCATTGCCCTGTATACTGGAGGGTGGGGGATTCGAATATCCGTCAAGGGCATGGGCAAAGGCAAGTGCCTGGGTTGCAGGTCCAATCCCCGCCCCCAGCAGGGGTGCGAGTGGGAAGCAAGCAGTCAATGTGCCTCTGTCACATCGGTGACTCTCTATCTATCTATCTATCTATCTATCTATCACCTCCCTCCCCCCACCTTCCTCCCCCTCTCCCCTCCCTTCCACTCTCTCTAAAATCAATGGAAAAAATATTCTAACTCCTTGAGTGAAGCTTAATTTTTTTAAAAAAAGAATGATACCATATGGCTTCTTTCACTTAGTATAATGCATTTGAGATGTGCGTTGGGTGTTTTAGTAGTTGGTTCCTTATATTATGAGATAGGATCCCATTGTATGGCTGTACCACATTTGTTTATCCATACCCCAGTTGAGGGACATTCAGGTTGGTGTCTAGCTTTGGATTATTCCAGGATAAACCACTATAAATATTTGTACACAGGTCTTCACAGATTTACATTTCACTTGGGTAAATAGCTAGAGTGGACTTATTGGGTTGTATGGCAAGATTACGTTCTCATTATTAAAGTTTGAGTGCTCTTTGCATATTCTGATGTATTCTTTAATTGAATATGTTTTTTGCAAATATTTTTCCAAATTTATTGTTTGTCCTTTTATTTTTTTTATTATACTTAGTATACTTCAGGAGCAAAGGCTTTTAATTTTAATGAAGTTCAATATATCATTTTTTGACTCATACTTTTATATATATATAAAAGCCTAAGAGACCATTACAACCAGAACTACCGGAATGACAGTGACCGGTCGACCAGTCGCTATGATGCACACTGACCACCAGGGGGCAGACGCTCAAGGCAGGAGCTGCCCCCTGGTGGTCAGTGCACTCCCACCGCCAACCTCCCAAGGACCCTCCCCCAGCCAGCAGCACCCATTGGCCCCTGGTGCTAAACCATTTGCAGAGACCTGCTTCTGGGTCGGGGTTTCATACATAGCAGAGCAGCTCCCTCACTGTGATCTATTGAAAGTCAGCCTGTGACACAAGGGTTTGTCTCACTCCTGTCCTCTCCCTTCCCCAGGGGCAACCTGCCTGCTGCAGTGGTGGCGAGGGAAGGAGGATGGGTGGAGGCAGTTCCTGCCACTCCTAGCCCGGAGACCCTAGCCTCCTCTGCCCACCCCACTAGGGCCTTTGGGCCTGGGCTGGGACAGGGAACCGGGGGTGGGTGGCAGTGGACTCGGCCCCTTTCCCAGGGGGCCAAGGGCTGGCTCCCTCCTTGGGGTGGGTGGCCAACCTCCCAAGGTTCCTTCCCCTGCCCCTGCACGAATTTGTGCACCGAGCCTCTAGTATCTAATAAGTCGTTGCTTAACCCAAGGTTATAAATATTTATTTAACAGCCTTACTAAGATGTAATTAGCATAATATAAAATTGATTCATTTAAAGTGTACAATTTCGTCATTTTTAGTATAGTCACTGAGTTGCACAACTATCACCACAATCCAAATTTAGAACATTTTGCCCAGCTGGCGTGGCTCAGTGGTTGAGCATTGACCTATGAACCAGGAGGTCATGGTTCAATTCCTGGTCAGGACACATGCCCAGGTTGCAGGATCAATCCCAGTGCAGCCAATCAATGATTCTATCTCATCGTTGATGTTTCTATCTCTTTCTCCTCCTCCCTTCCTTTCTGAAATAAATAAAACTATATTTAAAAAACAATTTTACAACATTTTCAACACCAAAATGAAACTCCATATCCAGTAGCAGTCGCACCCTATATTAGTTTCCCATTACTGCACACTTAGGGGCTTAAAACAACTTACATTCATTTTTTCACAATTTTGAGGCCAGATGTTTGAAATAGTATCACTGGGTCAGCATCAAAGTGTTGTCGGAGCTGTGGTTCCTCTGGAGACTCTAGGGAAGAACCCACCCTTTGCCTCTTCCAGCTCACGGAGGGGACAACATTCCTTGGCTTGTGGCTTTGTCACTCCAGCCTTCAAGGCAACATCTCCAAACTCTCTCTGCTCCATCTTCAGATCACCATCTCCTCTGTGCGTTCAATCCCCTCAGCCTTTGTCTTATAAGGGTACACGTGATTGCATTCGTGCCCAGGCTCACAAAACAAGATAATCTCCCCATCTCAAAATCCTTAACTTAGTCTCATCTGCAAAGACCCTTTTTAAAAAAATATGTTTCTATTGATTTTACTACAAAATAAATTTTTAAAATATTTTTTTATTGATTTCAGAGAGGAAGGGAAAGGGGGAGAGAGAGATAGAAACATCAATGATGAGAAAGAATCATTGATTGGCTGCCTCCTGCATGCCCCCTATGGGGATCCAGCTTGCAACCTGGGCATGTGACCTCCTGGTTCATAGGCCAGTGCTCTACCACTGAGCAACACCAGCCGGGCTACAAAGATCCAATCTTTATTTCACTAGAGTGGAATCTAAAGAACAAAATAAACAAAATAGAAACAGACTCATAGACACAGAGAATAGACTGACCCTTTTGGGGGAGCGGGAGTTGAGGAGCTTGGGTGGAAAAGGTGAAGGGATTAAGCAGTACAATTTGGTAGTTACAGAATCAGAGAGATATAATTACAGCATAGGGAATATAGTCAATAATACGGTGATAACTATGGTTGGGGCCAGGTGGGTACTTGAAGCATAGCAGGGACCACTCTGTACAGTGCATGATTTTCTAACCACTTTGCTCCACATCTGAAACTAATATAGAATCATATTGAATGTAAACTGTAAGTGGTCTAGTTGGCTTATCGTGTTGTTAAAGTCTTCTATCTCATTGCTGATCTTCTGTCTAGGTGTTCTATCAGTTATTAAAAGTGAGGTATTAATTCTCCAATCAATATTGTTTGTCTATTTCCCCTTTCATTTTTGTTAGCTTTTACTTCATGTTTTTTTTTTGGAGCACTGTACACATCTTTGAATCTAAACGTGTCTCTTGTAAACAGTATAGAGTTGGTTCATGTCCTTTTTTCCATTCTTCCAATCTCTACTTTTTGGAGTGTTCAATACACTTACATTTAATGTAATTACTGATAAATTAGGCTCTATGTCTTTCATTTTGCTATTTCTTTTCTCCTTGTCTTATGTAATTTCTGTTCCTGTGTTCTTCCATGACTGTCCTCTCCTGTGTTAAGTAGCCACTTATTGTGTACTATGTTGATGCCCTTATTGTTTTTATCCCCTTATTAAAAACAAATATTTTTTATTTTTATATTTTTGTTACTCCTCACCCAAGGATATTTTTCCATTGATTTTTAGAGACAGTGGAAGGGAGGGGAAGAGACAGAGAGAGAGAGAGAAACATTGATGTGAGCGAGACACATCAACTGGTTGCCTCCTGCCCCAACCAGGGCCAGGGATTGAGGTATGAACCCTTGACCCAAATAGAATCCGGGACCCTTCAGTCCGCAAGTGGAAGCTCTATCCATTGAGCCAAACTGGCTAGGGTATTAAAAACCATTTTTTAGCCCTAGCTGGTTTGACTTATTAGATAGAGCATTGGCCCATGGACTGCAGGGTCCTAAGTTCGATTCCGACCAAGGGCACGTACCTCAGTTGGGGCGTGTTGAGGAGGCAACCAATCAATGTGTCTCTCTCACATTGATGTTCTGTCTCTCCCACTCCCTTTCACTCTCTTTAAGAATCAATTGAAAAATATCCTCAAGTGAAGATTAACAAAACAAATAAAAACACAAAACAATTTTTAATGGTTGTCTTGAGGATTTCGTCTATGTTCCACTATAGCTTCATTTCCTCCCCCGCTTATTTTTGCTATTATTGACATGTAAGTTGCATCGTTAAACATTATAAGCCCACACAGTTTTGTAGTTATTGCTCCATGCAGTTGTCTTTTAATCAAATGGGAGAGGAGTTATAAACAAATCGTATATTTAGAGTGTCTATTATATCTGCCTGTGTGGTTGCATTTCTAGTGTCCCTTATTTCTTCATATGGATTTGAGTTACCGCCCTTTCATTTCAGCCCAGTTGATTCCCTTTAGTATTTCCTAAGGGCAAGTCTGCTGGAACAGAATTCCCTCAGCTCTCTTTTAATTTCATGAATAATTTTTAACCATATAATCCTTAGCTTACAGTCTCTTCCTGCTGGAATAACAAATTCCCAAGCATAGCTGGAATTATTTAACACTCCTTTATTGATAATGGGCAAAACATATAAACCAAAAAAAATCAGTAGAGATATAAAATATTTGAACAAAACCATTAATCAACTTGACTTCATTGACATTTATACAGTTAATAACTGAAAAATACACATTCTTTTCAAGTACATATTTTATAACATACGCTGGACCACACTATACAACTCAATAAATTGAAAAATAGTGAAGTTATATAGAGTGTTTTCTATGACCATACTGGAATTAAATTACAAATAAAAAGGGATACAATATCTAAATACTTAAATCACTAGGAATTAATCAACACATTTATTTCCAAATAAAGTCAGGGGTCAAAGAAGAAATCATGGGAGCAACTAGAATGTATTTTGAACTTAAAAACACTATATAAAAATTGTCAGGATCTAGATAAAGCTGTCCTACAGAAACATGAGGTTTAAATGCTTATATTAGAAAAACAGAAAGGTATTCTTTTGGGTAGTATGCTAAGTGAAATCAGTCAGAAAGAGAAAGACAAATATAGTATGCTAACACTTATATATGAAATTTTAAAAAGCCAAACTCAGAGAAGCAGAGAGTGGCAGTCACCAGGGGGTGGAGGGGAATGGGGAGATACTGGTCAAAAGGTACAAACTTTCAGTTATAAGATTAACAAGTTCTGAAGATATAATATACAGCATGCTTACTATAGCTAATAATACTGTGTCATAAATGAAAGTTGCTAAGAGCATACATCTTAAATGTTCTCACAGCAAAAAAAAAAATGGTTGTATGTGGTGGGATGAAGGGCTAGCTAATGTTGTGGTAATCATATTGCAATGTTTAAGTGTATGAAATCAGCACGTTGTACACCTTAAACCTACACCATGTTATATGCTAAGTATATCTCAATAAAGCTGGGGGGAAGGAGAATAGAAAGGTTTAAAATCAGTGCTCTAAGCTTTCACATTAAGACTCTTGAAAAAGCAGAACAAATTTTAAATAAAAGTATATAAAAAAGGAAGTTAAAAATGAGTGGAAATCAATGAAATAGAATATAAGTAATAGAGAAAACTAACAAACTAAAGGTCTTTGAAAAAGTAATACATTTGTTAAACTCTAGGTAGACTGATTAAGAAAAAAGAAAGAAAGAAAAATGATAAAGGGACATTTGTACAGATCCCTACAGCTATTAAAAGAACGTAATGGTGTGAAGTTCTTTATGCCGATTAATTTAACAACTTAAATGAAATTAATTGAAACATACAACTTACCAAAACTAACACAAAAGAAATTTACAATCTGGATAACCTCATATTTATTTTATTCAGTTCTATTCATTCTTTCATATGTTCTCGTTTAAAATTTATCTCTGTAATCCATTTAGAATTTACTTTAGATTACAGTGTGAAGAGAGGGTAAAATATAATTTTTTCCAAACACTCAAAAATGCTCCAATTCCATTTGTTTAATAAACACACTCATGTGGCCTTAGCTGGTTTGGCTCAGTGATAGAGCGTTGGCCTGCGGACCAAAGGGTCCCGGGTTTGATTCCGGTCAAGAGCATATACCTGGGTTGCAGGCTCCTCCCTGGCCTGGGACCTAGTTGGGGCTCATGCAGGAAGCAAACAATTGATGTGCTTCTTTCACATCAATGTTTCTCTCTCTCTTCTCTCTCTCTTCCACTCTCCCTAAAAATCAATGGAAAAAATATCCTCAGGTGAGAATTAACAAAACAAAACCAATGAACACACTGATATGGATGGCTCTTTGTGAGATACGAAATGTGGTATCTACACACTTGGACTGTTTCTGGTAACCCGTTACCTCTATTCACCTCTGAGGCTGCCTTAAACAGTAGAATTTATAGGGATTCACTAACCTCCAAAAGCAAAGGGTGCTGCAGGGGGACGCACGTAATGGAATATGCTGCCGCACTGGGAAGCAGTGGCTGGGTGTGTGCACCCAGCAACGCGTGAAGCAAGCGCAGGAGAAAAGCATGTCACAATTTCTTTTACGAAAATGAAAAATACAATCACAGAAATAATGCCGGAGGTTTTACAAGGTTACATTCAAATTCAAGGTTAAATGTCAAATGCATTAGAGCGGTTGCCTCAGAGCCATAGGCAAGTGGGGAGAGGAACAGGCAATAAAAATAAAGCGAAGAAATGAAGCAAAAGTGGTGCCTCACATGGACAGGTGATGTCCGTGTGGCTGAGCTGAAAGGCACGGAACATGGTGTGACCACAACTCCGTGCTCTCTGCGCGGTGGCCTTCCTCCGGCCTGGTGCTCAGCGTTCTGCCCTGGGACCACCGAGTCAGAGGTTCATGGGGGGCACCGATTCTGAGTGGGCAATGCCAGGCCTTCCTGGATGTTAAATGTTCAGAATATGACACTGGCCTTTTCTTATTTCATGGATGTGAGTTCCTCTTCTGCTCCCTAAAACATTTATCTTTCACTTGCAGTCAATTATTCTGTTTGTTCAACTCGCTCTTCTCTTTTAGGCTATGAATTTCCTCACATGTAGAGCAGTAAGCAGAATGGATGCTCGTTGTTCCATCTTTTTTAAATTGAGTTTATTGGGGCAAGATGGGTTAATAAAATTTTATAGGTTTCAGGTGTACAACTCTATAATACGTCATTTGCATATTGTATTGTGTGTTCATCGCCCCAAGTTAAGTCACCATTGATCCCCCTTCTTCTACCTCCCCCATCCCCCTTTCCCTCTGGTAATCACCTTGCTGTTGTTTGTGTCTATGAGGTTTTTTGTTTTTGCTTAATTCTTTCACCTTTTCACCCAGCCCTGCAACTCGCCACCTCTCTGGCAACTGTCAATCTGTTCTCTGCATCTGTGGGTCTGCTTCTATTTTGTTTGCTAGTTTATTTTGTTCATTAGATTCCACACATGAGTGAAATCATGTGGTGCTTGTCTTTCTCTGACTGGCTTATTTCCCTTAGCCTCATGCTCTCCAGGTCCATCCATGTCCCATCTTCTTTGTGGACAAAAAGTTTTGGGGTAATTGTCTTCTGCTCACGTTTTGAGCTGCTGAGTCATCTGTTCTTGCCATTTTAATTGCATCTGATTTTTCCCCAACTTCCAGGAATTTCTCAGTTTCTGGTCTGCTGGTTACAGCCTTTCTTATTTTCTATTTCAGGGTTTATTTTAAGTCATTTTGATCTGACTTTAAGATGTCCAGGGTGGGAGGAGGCAGGCCGGGGCTCATAGGCCATCCTGCTCAGTTTCCCTGACACATTTCAGTTCAAGTTCTTGGATTTGAGCACAAGAGGAAATGCATAGGAACTCGTTGGCAGTGCAGAGGCGAGAAGCAGAAACCATGAGGAATTGAGGTGTGCAGCTGAGGTAGGGTGAGAGAGCCCGGGAACCCTTAGAGGAGCCGGGGCAGAGGAGCGGGAAGGTGCTGAGCAGGGCTTTGGCCCACAGCGTGAAGGTGTTGAGCAGATGCAGGTAACCCTGCCGTGGGCGTCAGTTTGTGGGAAGGTCAGGGCTGGGGGAAGAGATCTCAGGTACTCAGTCCCTGGATGAAGGGTCACCGTGGTGACCTAGGAGCTGCGGTCGTCTCCAACAGCCTTGGGCTGCACAAGGCTGCGGGCTCCATGGTTAGGGCGTCTCTCGGTCGCTGGGCAGGGGGAGGAGAAGGAGGGTGCATCCTGGATCCATGGATGAGGCCAAATGCACCCAAGGGATCTGGGGCCCGGGCTGGGCAGCACAATCAGAACCCTCCATCACTGCTGTCGTGACCCTGAGGAGGGAGGAAGAGGAGGAAATTAACAAATGGAAGTGAATCCTTTCCCATCTTCCCGGCCCTTGCACCGACTTCCAGCCCAGCCACTTTGTCCCCTTCTCTCTGCTTTCTCCTCCTGCCCTCCTTCGCCTCAGGACGGAGAATGAGGCAGAGCCTTCGATGGGGGCTCTGGGAATGCGTCTGTCTCCAAGGTCCATTCCTTTTGAATGGGAGCAGTGAGGCCGAAATTGTGAGAAATGATGAATATTTAGATTAGACGCAGTTACAGATTTTCCCACCACCGTGTCTTCTGGTTCCTGGCCATCTTTCCTGAGACAGAAGCTGTCCCAGCTCCTGGCCCCGCACCCCAGTCAAACCCTGCCCACTCACCCTGCGCCCAGCGCCTGTAGCTCAGGAGGACAAACAGGACTGACAGCGCCAGGACCTTGGCCACGAAGAGTCCACACAGCACAGCCATCAGCATGCTGCAGGCAGCCCAACCAGGGGCCAGGGGGGAACTTGATTTCCTGGTGGGAGGGGAGAGGGAGGATGGGCCTGCGCTGGGAGGTCAGCTGCTCCTCCAGCATCCCTGAGCCCGGTCCTTGTGGCTGGAGTGACTTGTATAAGGACCCCCTGAACGGACTGTGCAAGGGCAATGCACCCAGGAGATGGGGACAGGGTTCCAGGGGTGTCTCTGGGCCTGTGAGGAGACTGGTCGGTCATAGGGAACCTGGGAGTCTTGAATGGAGGAAAGCCTGGCTCCAGGCAGAGATAGGGATCTGAGCTCAGTGGGGTGGGAAGGATAGAACCAGGGGAGTAGGAAGAAACCTATCAGCTCAGAAAGGACAGGGCTGGCCCAGCCGGCGTGGCTCAGTGGATGAGCGTCGACCTATGAACCAGGAGGTCAAGGTTCGATTACTGGTCAGGGCACATGTCTGGGTTGTGGGCTCGATTCCCAATGGGGGACGTGCAGGAGGCAGCCAATCCATGATTCTCTTTCATGATTGATGTTTCTATCTCTCCCTCTCCATTCCTCTCTCTGAAACCAATAAAAATATATTTAGAAAGAAAGAGAGAGAGAGAGAGAGAGAGAGAGAGAAAGGAAAGGAAGGAAGGAAGGAAGGAAAAGAAGGAAGGAAGGAAGGAAGGAAGGAAGGAAGGAAGGAAGGAAGGAAGGAAGGAAGAAAGAAAGAAAGAAAGAAAGAAAGAAAGAAAGAAAGAAAGAAAGAAAGAAAGAAAGAAAGAAAGGAAGAAAGAAAGAAAGAAAGAAAGAAAAAGGAAGGAAGAAACTGGGCTGTGAGGCTGGACCATCAGCAGGAGGCTACTGAGGCCAGAAAAGAAAGGCAGATTTGGGGGGTATGGGGTGTGGGAGAAGGCTCCAGAATCAGAGTGAGGCAGACCAGGTGTGGGAGCCACACAGAGGGCCCCAGGGAGGACTCTCGGGTTCCAGCAGTCGGGAGCCTGGGCCTGGTTCCTGAGCCGCTGGGGGGACAGTTTGGGACCAGATGGCTCCTGCGACCTCGGGGCCTCACCCGCCCTGTGATGTCTTGGATGGTCCCTAAGATGCTTTGGGAATGCTAAACGCCCCCTCCTCACTCTGTGGCCTGCCCTCTGCACTCAGGGACATGGCACTCCGCAGTGTTCTCACTATGCTGGCTGAGAGGCGTAAACTGACACTGGTGGTTTAATTGCTATTTCTTTGATCTTTAATAAGTGTGAACGTCACTTGGGTGCCTTTTGGGTTTCCTCTTCTGTAAACTGCCTTTCACATGCTTTACCCATTTCCAGTGGGCTGCCTGTCTTTCTCCTGTTGGTTAGCATAGTTCCTTGTATATTACAGAATGGATTACCATGGTAGTTTTAAGCATTCTCAGTTCATTTTTCCGGGCTTGTCATCTGCTTAAGAGCTTTCCCCATAGTGTTGTTCATTGAATAGAATCCTTCAAGCCTGATGTAATCATTTAAATTCTTTTTTTTCCTTATCCCTAGGTCACATCTGCAGTTTCTTTGTTCTATTAACTTAATAATTTTATTTTTTACGTGTATATCTTGAATTCATTTAAAGTTCATCTTTGTATTTACTGTTAGGTAGGGATCTTGCTTTGTTTTTTTGTTGTTGATTATTTTATTTTTTAATTGATTTTAGAGAGAGGAAAGAAGAGACGGCGGGCGGGGGGGGGGGGGGGAGGGTGAGAGAGAAACATCGATCGGTTGCCTCCATCACATGCCCTGACTGGGGATCAAACCCTAGACCAGTGATGGCAAACCTTTTGAGCTCAGTGTGTCAGCATTTTGAAAACCCTAACTTAACTCTGGTGCCGTGTCACATATAGAAATTTTTTGATATTTGCAACCATAGTAAAACAAAGATTTATATTTTTGATATTTATATTGTATATTTAAATGTAATTTAACAAGAAAAATCAACCAAAACATGAGTTTGCATGTCACCTCTGACATGCGTGTCATAGGTTTGCCATCACGGCCCTACACCCTTAGGAACATAGGATGATGCTCCAGCCACTGAGCAACACTGGCCAGGGCAATTGTTTTCGTTTTTAATGTGCTCTGTCAGTTTCTCGAGGGCGTCTACCAAATAGTGGGCACTCTGCCCTCTGGTTCATGGTGCTCCCTCCTCATGAAGTATGTTCCTGTATGACCGGGCGTCTGTCGGGAACTCTTTATCTGTCCCCTTGTTCAGCCGTCAGTTCTTGCAGCAGCACCACTCCTAGCAGTCGTATTACGTATTGGTACATCTTAATATTTGGTAGGACAAGTCCTCTCTTCTTATTTTTATATTTTCATGGTTGACATAGCTATTCATGCATCTTTATTTTTCCATATAATTGTTCAGTACGTTTATCAAGTTATTCAAATAATAATTAAACTGAAATTGTGTTTGGGATTCCATTTAGAGGCATTTCATTTTGGGGGAACTGACATCTTTAGAATATTACTGTCTCATCCAATATCATAAATTATTTCTATTTATTGAGATTACCTATGTCATCAATTGGCATTCAAAGTTTTCTCCATAGAGCTCTTGGTTAAATTCATTCCCTCTAGATATGATAGAGATTTTATTGTTATTATGAATCATACTTAAATTTTTTTTTAATCCTCACCCAAGTATATTTTTTCCATTGATTTTTAGAGAGAGTGGAAGGGAGGGAAGGTGAGGAGAGAGAGAGAGAGAGAGAGAGAGAAACATTGGTGTGATAGAGACACATCAATTGGTTGCCTCCCACATGTGCCCCCAAATCGAAGCCAGGGATCAAACCTGCAACTCAGGTATATGCCCTTGCCCAGGAATTGAACCCCCGGTCCTTCAGTGTGTGAGCTCATTCTGTAACCACTGAGCAACACCAGCCAGGCAATCATACCTGATTTTGATTAGATTTTCTAAGTGATTATTTCTAGTGTAGATAAATTACTTTTGGTTTATGTCATTTGATCTTATATTCGGAAGCCTTGCTGAACTCTCTCATGAGATCAATGGTTTATGAATCCTGCTTATTTTTTTTAGGTAGATGACACTTTTCCTCTTTAATCTTCTTTCCCCTTATCAATTTCCTTTTCCTGTAGCAATAGCCTGGACCTCTAATACTATCTTAATCATTAATGGTGACTGTGAAAATACATAATTTGAATTTACACTTTTTCCACTATGTAATATTTACAGTAGTCATGGCTATACAGTCTTTACCAAGTTATTTCTTATTATTTTTAGTTTATTAAGGGTTTTTTCTTATCATGATAAGTGTGTTAAACTTTTCCAAATGCTACTTCGGCATCCGTTGACGTTTTTCTTGTAGTTGATTAATTTGGTTTCTTTCATAGGTAGATTTTCTGAAGTGGAAGAATCCTTTTGGCCCTAGGACAAACCCCCAGGATCATAATATGTCCTTTTTAAACACACTCTTGATTTCAGTAGCTGATACTTATTTTCATCTTTTACTCCATGCTAATCAGATAAATTACCCCATAATTTAAATTTTTTTTCTTCTCCTTCGCTGGTTTTGAGGCTAAGAGGACATTAGCCAATTAAAATGCACCGGGCAGCTTTTGCTTCGTTGTTATTTTCTGCAACATCTCAGATAACGCAGGAACCACATGGGAGCGTGCTGGTTGGTGAACACGGAGGTGCCGAGGTGGTGTCGCCAGGAGAGGGCGTGGACGCTGAGCCCTCCCGCTGCCCACGTCTCCCTACCCTCGCTTCCCTAGGCCTATCCTCAGCGCATCCTTTAGAATAAACCTTGGAACGAACTTACAGACTTTCCCTGCTAAGACCTCAATCTGGGTTTTAGAAAAGCAGAAATACTGTGAAAGACTGCAATAAGCTAAGGCATACGTAATGAAACAACTTTTAGTATTGTCTAGGACAAGGACGTGATCTTGCAGACATTGGAAAATCGGGATTTGAAGCAGTTAAGACCGTCTCTGCCAAGCAGACAAAGAACTACTACTGCTAACCCTCCGCCAGCAGAGCATATAAATACTAAGAGAAACAGGCATTGGCCAATCAACTCAGTGTCTACCACAGGCTGTCTCGAAGTCTTAGTGGAAGCATCGTTTTTCCTGGCCTTTCAGCAACCTGCGGATGCCGTGGACCCAAAGCTGCCTGGGTATCATACCATCGTGAGAAGCCCAGTGGATTTAAGTGCAATTAAGAGGCGCTTCAGAAAGTATAGCAAGAAGACTTCAATACGTCGTTCTCAAATTGTTATTTATACAACAAGCCTGGAGATGACAGTGTTCTTATGACACAAGCCCTAGAGAGGTTGTTCACACAGAAATATCACAGATGCCACGAGAAGAGCACATTATGGGTGGTAAGGAAAGAATAAAGAAAGGCACTCAGCACAAGGCAGCTGTTTCTTCTGTTAAAGAAAAGTCTCCCAACGCCTTAGAAAAGACATTTAAGCAGCAAGCGAGTCCCTCTGGATTTCCGGAAACATCTGCTTCTCCTTTAGCTATGGCACAAGGTGCCCCGCCCACCGCTTCCTCGCACAGTGGCTGGGGCTACAAGCGGTGTGCAGAGGAAATCGGGTACAACCCCTACAACTTCAGTAGTTAAAGCAAGTGGTGAATCTTCCCCAGCACTCGTGGGGGGTGGGGAGGGGAGGAGCCCGGAAAAACCTCTTATAAAAGAAACCGCTGAGGAATGTGTGACAAGATTCTCAGCAACAAAATTAAATTGTAAAGAGTGTTTAAGTAACCGAACCATTAAGGCACTGCGGTGAGATCTTACAGAAGGGCTTGCAAAGAAGCACTTTTCACATGCCTGGCCCTTGATGTTCATGCACTGGGACTCCAGAACCACCATGACATTGTGCAAAATCCAACGGCTCTTGGAACTATCAAGAGAAAAATGGACAACCAAGTATGTAAGATGCGTGTGAATTTGCTGCAGATGCCAGATTAATGTTTATGAATCGCTGAAGCAGTGACAATGGCAGGAGTGCTCCAGAGGGTTTCTGAAAGGAATTTTGCGGAGATCCCAGATGAACCTGTTGAGAGCATGCCTGTATGTAACATCAAAACAGACACCACAAAATCCCCTGGCAGGGGAGGCGGTGTGAAGTCTGAAGATGCATGAGGTCAGCACCTTGCAAAACTCCAGGAGCAGCTTAGAGCTGTTCATCAACAGGTACAGGTTCTGCCCCAAGTACCTTTCCAGACGCTGAAGAAACGGAATGAGACGTCTGAAAGGGGAAAGGCTAATAGGCAGAGAAGAAAATCCAAGGGGAAAAGTGTAAGCAAATGAAATGAAAGGAAAAGCAACGAGCCAAAGAGAAAATAGCCAGTGTTGGTGCTGAAATCTGATGAAGATGATACTGAGCTATGAGCTACGGTGAGAAAAGGCAGTTAAGTCTGGATATAAACAAACGCCCTGGAGATAAGCTTGGGAAAGTCGTTCATATAATACCATCAAAAGAGCCTTCACTGAGACCTTCCAACCCGGATGAGGTAGAGGCAGGCTCTGAGACCCTGAACACGACGCTGAGAAAACTGGAGAGTAGGTTGCTGGGTGTCTGAGAAAAAGACCACGAAAACCTCATGATAAGGAAATAATGATGCCCAAGAACTTCATTCCCAGGAAAAAACAGGAGTTGGAAAAGTGATTGCTGGATGTCAATAATCAGTTAAATTCCAGAAAATGTGAACCCAAATCTGAGAAAGCTCCATCCTCAGAGTCTGAAGGCAGCAGGATGAGTCAGTGCGTCAGACACAGTGATGCCCAATCAGGCCGCGTCCCTTAACTGCACCTCTGGTCCTGGGGAAATTTTTTCTTGTAATATTGAGACATATCTGAAGAAATGTTTGTTACGTACCCAGAACATATGACTTGGATGCCACACTTATTATTTAAGTGCATGTTGATGATCTCACTATTTTCCTTAAGAGATACTGTGTAAAATGAAACTTCATGGCATATGTACATGACTTACTGGCTTGTAATCCTATATAATAAATGCCTAATATGCTAAGTGCCCGGTCGACCGGCATTTTCTATTGTTTTAGAATTTGTCCACTCCTGGGATTTCAAAGAGTATTCATTCAGGATTGATTTAGTTAAAAATCTTTGTAGCCGTAACCAGTTTGGCTCAGTGGATAGAGCGTCGGCCTGCGGACTCAAGGGTCCCAGGTTCGATTCTGGTCAAGGGCATGTATCTTGGTTGTGGGCACATCCCCAGTAGGGGGTGTGCAGGAGGCAGCTGATCGATGTTTCTAACTCTCTATCCCTCTCCCTTCCTCTCTGTAAAAAAATCAATAAAATATATTTTTAAAAATTAAAAATAAAAATCTTTGTAGAACGTGTGGCTATTTTCTCCTTTTTCTTCAATTTGATGTTTTATTTATATATTTTATGTTCATCAATCTTGTCAGTAGTAGGCCTACCTTATTAAACTTTTCAAAGAACAAGTTGTAAGTTTTCTTCATTTCCACGTTTTAAATCCCTTTCAGTGGTTCTCCACCTTCCTAATGCTGCAACCGTTTAATACAGTTCCTACTGTTATGCATTGTAATGTAAATATCTGATATGCAGGATGTATTTAGGCGACCCCTGTGAAAAGGTCATTCGACCCCCAAAGGGGTCGTGACCCACAGGTTGAGAACCGCTGCTTTAGTTGTTTTTAGGCCCTCACCATTATTATTTCTCTCTCTTCTATTTATTCAGGCTTGTTCTGTTGCTCACTTTCCATCTTCTTAAATTAAGTGCTTAGCTCATTTATTTATATCCTTTTATGTTTCTGACAAATGTATTTAAAGGTGTTAATTTTCCCTCTAAATATTAGCTCTGCCTCATAATTTTTTATATGTAATGTTTATACTATCATGATATATTATTATATACTTAATTATTTATATACTAGAGGCCTGGTGCACAAAAATTTGTGCACTGGGGGGGGCGGAGGGGGGGGTCCCTCAGCCCGGCCTGTGCCCTCTCCCAGTCTGGGACCCCTCAGGAGGTAACGACCTGCTGGCTTAGGCCTGCTCCTGGGTGGCAGAAGGCAGGCCCAATCCCTAGGTGCAGCCCCTGGTCAGGCTCAAAGCAGGGCTGATTGGGGAGTTGGGGCGCCGCCCTCTGTCATGCGCAGAGCAGGGCGGATTGGGAGGTTACGATGCCACCCTCAGTCACGCTCAGGGTGGGGCCGATTGGGGGGTTGGGGCACCGCCCCCTGTCACACTCAAGGCAGGGTCAATGGGGAGGTTGCGGTGCCACCCCCTGTCACGCACAGAGCAGGGACCATCAGGGGGGTTGGGGCTCTGTACCCTGTCAAGCACAGAGCAGGGCCAATCAGGGGGTTGGGCGCTGCCCCCTGTCACACACAGAGCAGGGCCGATCAGGGGGTTGGGGAGCTCCCCCCTGTCACACACAGAGCAGGGCCAATCAGGGGGTTGGGCGCTGCCCCCTGTCACACACAGAGCAGGGCCCATCAGGGGGTTGGGAAGCTCCCCCTGTCACGCACAGAGTAGGGCCAATAGGGGAGTTAGGGCACCGGCCCCTGTCACACACAGAGCAGGGCAGATCAGGGGGTTGGGGCACTGCCACTGTCACACTCAGGGCAGGGCCAATGGGGAGGTTATGGCTCTACCCCGTCACACACAGAGCAGGGCCTGTGGGGGGGGGGGGGGAGTTGGGGTGCCGCCCTCTATCACCCACAAAGCAGGGCCGATCAGGGGGTTGGGGCGCCGCCCTGTCACACACAGAGCAGGGCCTGGGGGTGGGGGGTGCCTTCCCCTGTCACACACAGAGCAGGGCTGATCAGGAGGTTGGGGCACCTTCCCCTGTCACACATAGAGCCACAGGGCGATCAGGGGATTGGGGAGCTCCCCCCTATCAGGCACAGAGCAGGGCTGATCAGGGGGTTGGGGCGCCTTCCCCTGTCACACACAGAGCAGGGCGGATAGGGAGGTTGGGGCACCGCACCCTGTCACACACAGAGCCGCAGGGTGATCAGGGGGTTTGGGCGCTGCCCCCTGTCATGCTGATCCGGTGCCAGGAGGCCTTGAGGCTCCGCTGATCCCGGTGCTGGGAGGCATAGTACCTTTTACTATATAGGATAGAGGCCTGGGGGCTGGCTGGTTTGCCCTGAAGGATGTCCTAGATCAGGGTGGGGGTCCCCACTGGGGTGCCTGGCCAGCCTGGATGAGGGGCTGAGGGCTGTTTGCAGCTGGTCACACACCCTTCAGGGTGGGGGTCCCTACTGGGGTGCCTGGCCAGTCTGGATGAGGGGCTGAGGGTTGCTTTCAGGCTGGCGGTTTTTGACTGAAGCTCCCAACCGCTCCTTTTTTTTTTCTCTTTTTTTTATTTTATTCTGGGCCAGCTTTAGCTCTGGCTCTAGCTCTGAGGCTTCAGCTGCTGAGCGTTCTATAATCGAAACAATGTATAACTCCAGCTCTGAGATCCCGGCCTTCTATATTTGTTAGAATGCTTCAAACTGCCAGCTCAGAGGCCGGCAAGTCAGGCGGGGAACCTTGGCTTCCTCTGTCACTGGAGCAAGCAAGCCTCATGTTCGCTTCCAGCTGCCTGGCTGCCGGCCGCCATCTTGGCTGACAGTTAATTTGCATAAGGATATGCTGATTAGCCAATGGGAAGGGTAGTGGTCGTACGCTAATTACCATGTTTCTCTTTTATTAGTGTAGATAATATATCAATAACTATTATTTTGTTTCAAAACATGCTATTTTAGCTTCAGTTCTATACATTCTCAATTTTATTACATTATGTTTGGAGAATTTATTCCGTATCATATTAATTCTTTGGAATTTATTTAAGCTTCTTTATTTCCTCATACAAGGTCTACTTTTGTAAATGGTCTCTGTGTATTAAAGAATGTATGTTATTTGTTTTTATTTACAGAGTGTTTTGTATATGTGTGTACACATGTATATTTATAAATAATGTATTTTATTAAATACTCATAATACATTTATAAGTTGAAAACATTTTAAACATTTAAATAGATATTTTCTATATTTCAAAATAGTATTTATTTTAAGATATAGTTTATTATATACTAGAGGCCCAGTGCATGAAATCTGTGCTTGGGGGAAGGGCGTCCCTTAGCCTGGCCCACACCCTCTCCAATCTGGACCTCTCGTAATCTGGGACCGCTGGCTCCTAACCGCTCACCTGTCTGCCTGCCTGATTGCTGCTAACCTCTTTGCCTGCCTGCCTGATCCCCCTAACTGCCCTCCCCTGCCGGCCTGATCGGCCCTAACTGCCTCTGCCTCTGCCTCTGGCACTGTGGCTTTGTCAGGAAGGATGTCCAGATGGATATCCAGAAGATGTCTGGTCTAATTAGCATATTACCCTTTTATTAGTATAGATTATAAATATATGTTATAATAAATATAACATTTGCATGTATTATATAAATATGTATGATACCTGAAATTTATTAATCTTCTGGTTTAGAACTTCAGTTCTGTTTATTTTTTGCTTCAGTGATCTTATATACTCTTTTGAGAGGGATGTGACTCTTCAACTACAATTATTTACTTTTCCTTGCAGTTCTGAGAGTGTGGCTTGGTATATTTTATGGCCATACATGTAGGTACATATATTTATGATGGATCTATTTCCTTATTGAGGTGTGCCTCTTATCAGTACTTATTATAATTCACCTGGCTTGGAGTTTGGAGAAGAAAGGAATTAGGGAGCAAATATCCATGGGCAGTTGGCCATCTATTTCCATCAGTGCTCCACTGCTTTCGCTGCGCCTTATGGCCCCCTGGCCCACCTGTGACCTGGGCTGCTGCAGCCTATTTCTGTGACGAAGGGGAGGCCATGACAGTCTCAAGGTGCATGACTGCAAGAGTCAAGAGCAGAAATCAAAAGTGGCCTCTCACCTGTTTCTTGCTATGGCTCCAGCCACAGTTTGCCCCAGACATGCCCACCATTCAACACACACCAACACAGCCTCCAGCTCCCACAGTGTTTTGGTTCCATTTGGTCTCATTCCAGAAATCCATGGCTACCCTTTCTATAGTTCCTCCAAAGTTCATGACCTGTATCGTCCTCCCCATTTCTCTCTCCCCAACTTTGCATCTGAGCCCCTGGGGCTTGTCTGCAGCACCCTGGGCCTCAATCATCTTGGAAGAATCTTGGGTTTCCTCTTCATGATTCTGAGGCTGCATGAGCTACCTGGCCATCCCTTCAGGACCCTCCCTCCTGGTGAGACTCCTGACCTACCTGAGTTCAGATCCATCGAGGGGCGATGGACCAGAGGTCCCCTCTGGAGAAGTGATCAGAACTGAGAAGGACATAAAAAAAACACAACAATGGCTGCTCAGGAGACCAGAATACAGCATGGGATTAACCTCCAAACCCTTGGAAGGTTGTATAGAAGAGACAGCACCTTAGGGCCCGGTAGGCCAGGGGTAACTGGGGCTCGGGGTCATTACAACCAACTGAAGCCAGGCTGGCACTGGCCCCAAGAGAGGAGTTTCTCCCTGAGCTGGTGGTAAGCAAGGGGCGGAGCTGGGACATGCAGGTACAGGGTCTTTTAGGATAGACTTGCCTCTTGGGACACCCCGCCCATCCACGGCTGTCTTCCTGGTCAGATCACATGGGGCACATTTTCCTCCCTGGGTTTTAAGCCCTGAATCCAGCTTCCCACCAGCCCAGGCCCAGGGGCTCAGCCCCCAGCAGCAGGCCTCCATGGTGCCCCCCTCCCTGAGTCTGAGCTTCCCAGGCTACTGGCCACCCATGTCCTCTCCTTCCACTGAGACCTTTGACCTACCTGTCCTTTCCAAGGGCCAGGTGGTGGTCCCCGTCGGAGAAGGGGTCGGGGCTAGAGAGAAAAGAAAGTAGGCAATGACTTTCCGGGGCCAGAAGACAGAATGGGGTCTGGTCCCAAAGCTGTGAGAGGAAGTAGACGACCCAGAGATGATCCCTCCGGGTCCCTTAGGCCAGGGGTGACTTGTGACTAAGGTCTGTACACCAGAGGTGTTGGTGTGTGTGTGTAAGAAAAAGAGAGTCCTAGAGAGACTCCTGGCCAGTGAGTACTAAGCATCTGTTCCCACCAGCGGGAGCCGGAATGGGCAGAGAGGAACAAAGGCGACAGCGCTTCTCCGGAGACAGGGGGCTCAACCCCCTTGGACATCTGGAGCGGTGTTTTGCCCAGGCCCTGGGAGGGAGGGGCCATTTCCTCAAGAACGGAGCTTACCTGGAGACACCAGCAGGCTGATGTTTCTGAGAACAGTGACGGTGTGTTCAGAAGCGTTGTAGGGTCCACACCAGTAGAACCCGGAGTCCTTCTCAGTCAGCTGAGCCATGCTGATGTTGAAGAAACCAGCATCTGGCACGTCCCAGATCGTGTATCGAGAATCCTGAGTTACTGCTGTTCGGGGCTCAGAGCTGGTGACTAACCTGGTACAGCGATTTGGAGATGTCTGCCGACACCAGGTTTTCTGCCTATAGGGTCCTCCCGCGGGAGAGTACTGGCATCGCACGGAGAGTGTCTGCCCTGCCACGGCATGGAGCTCCTCAGACACAACCTGCTGTCCCTGGGAACCTGGAGAACAAGCCCTCGTGTCAGGGCCCTGGCTGGACCCAGCCACCCCCGTCACAGGGTGTGGAAGGAGAGAAGGACCAACTTCTGATGCCCACACCCAGAAAATGGTCCCCAAAGCCAGCCCCGTGGTCACAGAGCCACCCTGCTCCCTGTCCCCGCTCTCTCCTTTACTTCCTGCATCTCACCTGAGGCCAGGAACACCAGCAGGACAGGTGGCAGAAGGAGGCATGGGGCTCCCCAGGCCATGCCACCCCCAACCTGCTTCTGAAGGTGGCGGACAGAAGGAAAGGGGAGGCCCCGGGGGCGAGGGAACCAGACGCTGGACCTAATTCTGCCCCAGCGTCCCAGCGGCTCTGAAATGGGAGAATTGAGAAAGCCCAACACCTTGACTGGGGAAGTGGTTGGCCGGAGAGGCAGGCTCTGTGGGTGAGGGGAGGGAGGAGCAGCCAGGCCTGGGTCGGGGGGCCACCAGCTGAGGGTCTGTCTCTGGCCTGGAGACCTCAGCTCTGACTCAGTTGCTTCTTTTTGCCTAACTTCTCCCCATCTTTACCGCTCCACACTGTCCACCTATCACACTCCTTCGTTGTTGCTGGTGGAACCTCTGCGAGTGTCCAAGAAGAAACCATGGTGCAAGAGAAACTTCCTCTTTTCTATGAACAGTTGGGGACCCTTGTTGCCTGACCGCTGTCCTGAATCCCTCTGGTTCCCAGGGTAAGACAGGGACCCCCCTCCCAGGCAAGGTAGGTCAGTAATGTGCTTTTACTCTAGGAGGTTGGGGAGGGCAGGGTTCAATTCCAGGGACTGTAAGGATGGTCCCTGGGAAAGGTGGGGTCCAGGGGAGGTGGGAGGGAGGAAAGGGAACCTTGAATGGGGATTCTCAGAGGGGAGGGCAGGAAGCAGTGGGTCAGTTGGGTTGTGGGAGGAGGAGGCAGGGAAGGGGGCTCGACGTCATGTCCACATCTTCAGTTCTCACTCCCTAATGGTGCTCAATCAATTGGTGTTGATTAAAGGCATTTGTGAGTGGGGGAAAAGAGGAAACATCTTTTTGTTTCAATAATGTGTGTGTAGCCCTAACTGGTTTGGCTCAGTGGATAGAGCGTCGGCCTGCGGACTGAAGGGTCCCAGGTTCGATTGCAGTCAAGGGCATGTAGCTTTGTTACGGGCACATCCCCAGTAGGAGATGTGCAGGAGGCAGCTGATCGCTGTTTCGCTCTCACGGATGTTTCTAACTCTCTATCCCTCTCCCTTCCTCTCTGTAAAAAAATCAATAAAATATATTTTAAAGAAATAAAAAATACACAGCCGTTTCTTAAAAGATAATAATAATAATGTGTGTGTAAAAATGTATGGAGGGAAAAAAATGGCCAAATTGGAACAGCCTGAACAACAAAATAAAGTGGCTTTGAATTATAACCCAAAATATGAAGTAAATACCCATGAGTTTGTACGAATATAAGTAAATGATTGAATAAATAAGTGGGGAGAATAGACAAATCTCCCATGCAAAAGAATCCCAATAATTTATGTTGACACTCGGCCCTTAAAGAGGGGCAGCGTAACTCCCCCTCCCTTAAGTATGGGCTGTCCTTAGAGACTTCCCTCCAAAGAACACGGAGTGGAAGTGGGGTAAGAGTAGCTTACAGTGGAAAAACCTGGCACCAGTTCAGCCTGGTGATCAAGGGTAAGACCAACAGTGATTATTGTGTTGATAGCATGTACCCTTGCTAGGATGTGGTGAGAATGGCACTTTACTCTTTGATCTTCCTCCCCCAAGCCCCTAAGCCTAAGAGAAAAAAACATCAAACAAATGAGGTGCATTACAAAATACCTGACCAGTACTCCTCAGAACTGTCAAAGTCATCAAAAATAAGGAAATCCGCCCAGCTGGTGTGGCTTGGTGGCTGAGCCTCAAACCAGGAACCAGGGGGTCAAGGTTCGATTCCTGGTCAGGGCACATGCATGGGTTGTGGGCTCAATCCCCAGTAGGGGGCGTGCAGGAGGCAGCCGATCAATGATTCTCTGTCATCATTGATGTTTCTATCCCTCTCCCTTCCTCTCTCTGAAAATAAATAAATAAATAAATAAATAAATAAATAAATAAATAGAAAATTCTGAGAAACTGGGATAGCCAAGGGGGGACTAAAGAGAGATGACGACCAAATGTCACCAGGTATCCTGGATGGGATTCTGGGACAGAAAAAGGACATTAGGTAAAAGTTAAGGAAATCTGAATGAGGTATATGTCATGATTGATTGATTGATTGATTGTGACAATATGCCATGTTCATGTAAGATATTACTAAGAGTGGAAACTGGGTATCTGGAAACTCCCTTTAATAACCTCGTTACTTTTCTGAAATCTAAACCTATTCTAAAATTTTAAAAAATGTAGACAGACTATTTGTACAAAACCTGTTTGTAAATAGTCGATAACTAACAACAAAAAAAAGGAAGTATTGTATAAGAATGTAGTTTGGTTGGGCATAAAGGATACTGATCGCAGCCCTGGCCAGTTTGGCTCACTGGTTGGAGCATCGGCCTGCCTACCTAAGGGTCACAGGTTCGATTCCCAGTCAAAGGCCCATACCTCGGTTACAGGTTCCCCAGCCCTGGTCTGCGCATGCAAGAGGCAACCGGTGTTTCCCTCTCTCTATCTCCCCCCCACCCCTCTCTCTCTTCTACTCCCTCTAGAAATCAATGAAAACAAAACCTCAGGTGAAGATTAAAAACAAAACAATAAAAGAACCTGATTGCAGCCATGTAAGTGCCTAGTTAGCGAAGGCCCACTTGCTGCGCTGCACACAGACTACAGGGGTATCCCTGCGGGTGTGGGATTCAGCCGCTGGCTTCCCAGCTGGTTGGAACCTCGCTCTCCTTCCGCGTGATCAGTCTTCAGAGCATCCTGTTCGGGAGGGATTGCTTCACCTCCCTAAATGAATGGACACTCCCCTCTGCTCAGGACCCCATCTGTCCCTGAACCTCCCTGCCCTGGTCCTGCCCTACACCTGGGCCCTGGGAGCCCCAGGGAGGAGGGTGGCCACAGGAGACAGGAGGTGGGGAGCTGGAGTTTCTGAGGCCAATGACCAGAAGGTCTGGAGCCCAAGCTGTCACTAGGCACCAGGATGCTGCCGGGTTAGAGCGGGAATGGGGAGGGGTCTGCAGCTGCTGCCTGTCGGTGACCCTGTGTGCTCGACATGGAGCTCAGGCGAGTGCTCCGCTACCCTGACCTACCCAGATGTCTTGGCTCCATCAGAGGCCCTGGCCTGAGTCCAGACCCCACCATCTGTACCCACCCAATGAGTCCCCACATGGCTCCACCCCTGACTGCCATTGGGGTTCTGCCTCAGACTGTGCTGGAGCGTGTCTCTTCCCCAGCCCCTCAAATGCCTCCAGGGCCCGCTCCCCAGTGAGTCCCACGGTGTGGAGCCACAAGGGGGCTCCTCTAGAAGCTGGTGCAGAGGACGGGAGTGTGCAGCCACCCCCGCTCCACTTCCCCAGCACAACCACCACCACCACCCCGTCATGGGTGCACAGCGCCTGGCTGCACTCTAAGGCCCTGATCTGGTGCTGTTTTGCCACTGCCCTATTGTGGACCCTCTGTTCCTCTCCGGATAGACTGTGAGAGCCGGGCCGGCTGTCTCATTCAGTGTGTGAGCCCCGCCTTGTCAACCCTATAGGGTGTGAGCCCCGCCTTGTCAGCCCTATAGGGTGTGAGCCCCGCCTTGTCAGCCCTATAGGGTGTGAGCCCTGCCTTGTCAACCCTACACCCGGCAGCGCTGTCTGCACATGCTCCTTGGTCTGAGGGGGAGGGGGCCCAGAGTGCATCTCCAGCTCTAGCGTTTCTCCTTGTGGAGGCTGAGCTGCATTGAAGACCGGGGCCTTGTCCGGGGTCTCACAGAGATGCCATAGCTGAGGTGAGCATTTGAATTCTGCCTTCAACACACCTCCAGGCTTTGCCCACTGCGGAGCAGCTCCCAGCCACCCCAGCTCCCTCATCCATCCCTATGGGTCGAACTTGCCCTTGCCGAGGCCCAAGGACAAGGCGGCAGCAGAGGAGACTCCAGAAAAAAGGCAAAAGGACTGAGGCACCAAAATAACTGAGCCCTTTCTTTCTTTCTTTTTTTTCTTCTTTTTTTAAAATATATTTTTATTGATTTCAGAGAGGAAGGAAAAGGGAGAGAGAGAGAAACATCAATGATGAGAGAGAATCATTGATCGGCTGCCTCCTGCACGCCTCCTACCGGGGAACAAGCTCGCAAACCGTGCATGTGCCCTGACCAGGAATCAAACGGTGACATCCAGGTTCATAGGTTGACCACTGAGCCACACTGGCCGGGCATGGGCCCTTTCTTTGAGAAAGGAATATTTAAAAATCAGAAGTGTGATTCTCTCTTTAAGAGGAAAACCTGCTTTAAATAAATGGGAAGTCAAACTACCCAGGTGTAAAAGTACCGTGTGCTCTAAAAAGTTTTCATCGGCGTTGAGAATCTAAGTTTATAACAGGAACTGAAAGCTTTGCCAGCTGACCAGATAATGCATGAGAATATCTCTGCACATTGGCTAAAGGACAATATTCAAAATAGGACTGTCGAACGCTGGCTTCCCAACACAACCTGTTGCTAGGAGAAAGCTCTGTTTCTGATATTTGGGAAGCCAGCGTTAGACAATGTAGGTAAGCCCATCCATGTTCCCTTTATGACTTATGTTCTGGGATGTTTTTAAAGCGTCCTTCCCAATCTGAAGCACAATCATGTTTTGAATATTGTATTTTTGACAATGGACAAACATGCAGTTTTGACATCCACAACCACAACACAGAAATCTGCGCCCTCGGAGAGGGCGGGCTTTTGTGAAAGTTCACCTCAGTCACCCAGAGCTGCGTCATCTGATAGGTTAGCCATTAACCACGTACCTATTTACATTAGAGTCTATTAAAACCCCCTGAGAAAGATTCAGGTTCTCGGTCGCACTGGCCACTCGCCAGATGCTCACGGCCTCCCGTGGCGGGTGGCTGCTGTGTTGGACTGGATGATGCAGGACATTTCCATCTCCCCAGGAAGTTCTGTCTGAGGGCACTGCTTTCTAGCTTGTTGTTTCAACACAGCTGGTGGGCTAGCACAGCTTTCAGTTCCTTGTTATAAATTTAGCTTCTTAAGAATACCGATGAAGACTTCTTATATGGAGTAAAGAAATGTTGACATGAATTGCATGGGCAGACTCACCAGTGTGGGGTTTTCATCCCTCCCACAATAGAGGAAGAAAGACAGAATTTGCATGTCTATCAATTACCTATGATTTACAGAATCCTATATAATAAAACCCTAATATGCAAATCGACTGACTGGTGGAATGACAGCCAGAACGACTGGTTGCTCTGATGCACACTGCCCCCCACCCCACCCAAGAGGAAGGTGACCTACGGCAGCAATCAGGGGGTGGGGACGGCCAGTGGGCAGTGCCAGGCTGCAAGCCAAGGTGGGTGCCAGTGGGGCCCCCTGATCACCCTGCCCACTGGTCACCCCACAGATTGCCCTGATAGCTAGCCAGGCCTAGGGACCCTATATATATTGGGAACATTCTGTTAGATTTAAAAATTCAAACCTGGCAAGGCTACTCTAACACTGAAGAAACAGGATGATGCAGTGATGACATGCATGGACTCTGGCTTGCACATTTTGTGGTCAGCCCTGATTCGGACACTTATAACTGTGTGACAAAGCCAATTACTTAACTTCTCTCTGCTCCAGTTTTTCTACCCATAAGATGGGGAAAATGGCACTACTGCCTCAGAAGGATCATGTTATGTACTGCTTTTTATAATCAGGGCAAAAAAATGGAGCTGCCCATATAACAGCAAGATGCCTTTCACCTGTATGAAAAGTATGGCCACTGGTGCATGCAGCGTCCTGGATTGAGAGAGGGATGTCTGACTGCCAGTTTAGGCCCGACATCCCCCAAGGGGTCCTGAATTGAGAGAGGAACCCACTCCCTGAACGAATTTCATGCACTGGGCCTCTGGTTATAAAATACTTCTCATTGAATCAGAATCAGAGAACCAGGAAGAATGTGCTAGAGACAAGGCAGTTTTCCATGGGAGTGCACATTTTTTATGGAAAAGTGTGGCTTTGAGTCATTCCCAGAAGCTCAGAGGGAAATGCGTATAAAATAAAGCACATGAATCACTTCTATGTGTTGTCTAGGACCCGCACAAATGTAAATACATGTATGGAAAGTAGATTGAAAGGACATATGCATTAACTATATTAAGAGGATACCAATGAGGCAACGGGTAGGAGGTGCAGCGAGGGGATGGAGGTGGAAAAAAACAGATTCCATAAAACCAGACCAACGTGCATCCATGGGTGACTGTGGGCAGGGACTGGGATGCTGATAGCGGGGAGGCTGTGCACGTGTGGGGACAGGGCCATATGGGAACAGTGCTGTGTCCTTAATTTTGCTGGGAACCTAAAACTGTTCTAAAAAATAGTCTATTTTTTTTAAATGACCAGAAGATGAAACCTTTATAATTTTATTAACCAATGTAACCAAAATAAATTTAATTTAAAAATAAAATGTTTTTAAAAATGACCAGGAATGTGGTGGGTCTTGCCATAGGCTCCACCAGAGGGCCAGAGACGCCCCAGCAGAGCGGGTCTGAACAGCAGCGAGGGAACAAGCACAGGTTCATTTGGATGATCCTCTGAGTCCCAGTTGTTGTATTTACTTTTTATAAAAGATAGTTTGTCATTTTCTTGGGCCTCTGATTAGTTCAGTGGCTCTCCTTCCTCCCATCTCCCCACACTTTCCACTCAGTACGTTTCTCTCAATAAGAAAGGGGCTGGGCAGAGACCTCACAAAAGAAGTTTCAGAAGCCTTTTACTTCCCTGAGAGATCAGTTTATTTGTTAGTTCGTTTGGTGAACAGAGCGAATGTGATGTTTGCTAGGGGAGGAAGGCATGCCCGTCAGCTCCTGGAAGGGTGACTTGGCTGCTCCCCTGGGTTTGGCTCGCCTGAGGAGTGAGAGAAATAGACAGCATTTGCACGTGATCCATCCATGCCAGTCCCGGCTTCAGCCTCCCTCCCTCCTCTGAAGAAAAGACTGGATTGCAGAGCAGCCAAAACCATGCTGGCCGCTCCCACCCCCAGGTCTTCCTGTCCCTGTGAGCCCAGCCCAGCGCCATTCACAGGGTTCCCGGGGCTGGGCCTGCCTCCTAGGCAAAGAAGTGGGCAAACTCAGGGGGCAAGCTCTGGGGAACCCCTGGTACATGGCCCCTCTGAGCTCTTGTCGGCAGCTACCATCTGGGTCCCCTCATTGATTTCCACCCCAAGCCCAGCTTCGGCCCCCACTCACCTGAGGCCCTGGCTTTCCGGAGAAGGACAAACAGGACAGAGAACACCAGGCCCTTGTTCAGGATGAATCCGAAAGTCAGAACAATAGCCATCACCTGCACCTCGGAAAGGGCCAGGGCAGGCGGCAGGCTCAGCTCCTTTCCTCCTTGGATGGTTGGTGGGACTTGTGCTGCTTTGAGGCAGTAACATTCAAGGCTTGTGTGAGGGCTTCAGAAGAGAAATAGACCCCAACTACCCTCATTGCCCGCCTGCTCGACCCCAACTGCCCCCCCACCCCCGCCAGGCTGTAGTGTTACCTCCTCTGGGGAGTCCTACAGGCAAGTCCATACTCCTGGCCTCACCAGCAACCTGGCCCCCTCCCTCCTCTGGGCCTCCATCCAACATGCCTCCATTATGCCACCCACCACCCTGCATCAGAACCTTTTATTTATATGTCTCAGGGTCCCATTCCCCTTCCAGGGCCTGGCCCTGTGCCCAACATGCAGTGAACAATGAGCCCAGGCTTGGGCAGAGAATGACCGAGCAGCTGATTTGTGTGCGCCAGGCCCCCAGCTGACCGAACAGCTGGACAGGCTCACCAGCCAGGCGGGGGTCTTCAAAGGTTCTGTTTAACCCTTGACCATCACAGGGAAATATAGGGGGGCTGTGCACCTCTGAAGCTTTCAGGAGGCATATGGGGGAGGGGCCCAGGGTTAGGAGGAGACTCAAGCTTCCCAAGCTGAGGCTGAAAATCACTCAAGTATCAGGGGCAGGTTCAGGGTGGGAGCCGGGCCATCTGAGCCCTCGGCCCCTGCAGCTCCCAGCCTCACCCTGAATCCCACGTCTGCTCACTGTGTGTGTCCCCTGCCTGTCCGCAGCCCCTGAGCCCTCACAGTGACCTGTGACCCGCCTCAAGCACAGCCCTTGGAGAGAAGGTTGGGATTGGGGTCAGGGGGAGGGGTGCCCGGAATGGACCCATAAGCCAGGCCTGCCCAAGCCTGAGGCAGCTTGGTGATGGGTACAAGTCGACAGGGAGCCCTGGGAGCAACAACAAGTGTTCGGAGAAGTGTGTGCGTTGGGGAAGGGAGAAGCCACCGAAGCCGGCAGTCTGAGTTCTGGCGCTGGTTCTGCCTGTAACCAGCGCCGACCTAGGGAAGGGGCCCGGGGTTCAGCCACGAGGGCTGGGGGACCTGACTAGGTCCTTTCCAGCATCAGCTTCCTGTGGTTCAGGGAACCTGAGAAGCACACACAGAGGGAAGGACTCACCCCGAGAGACAGCCAGACGGATGGCTCTGAGAATGTTGATACGGGAAGATTCATAGAGTCCACACCAATACAAGCCCGAGTCCTTCTCTGCCAGCGCAGTCATGATGACGGTGAAGTACCTCTGTCGGGGGTAATCCCTGATGATAAATCTCGGGTCTCCATACTCCTGGCCGAGCCTGGGATGGTTGACTAATGAGGTACAATTTCCTGCTGATATTACTTTGCACCAGGTTTTCATCTTGAAGCCACTCTGGACTCGATAATCACACCTTAGGAAGACTTCCTCCCCTTCCAGTTTCTGCAGCAGCATCTCTGGCTGCTGTTCCCAGGAGCCTGAGAATAAAATCTCAGGTCAGGGAGCCCCCTGCTTGCCTCAGAGCTGAGAGGGGCCCCCTCCTCAGGAAGTCCTCTCTGCTTCACTCATTTCCCCCCCCCCCCCCCCCCCCCCGAGCCCCTTCCGCCTCTACCCTCCTCCCCACGCCCCTCAGGCCACCTCACTAGCATCCCTCCTTCTCTTCCCCTCGCCTCTGCCCTCACCTGAGGCCAGGAGCACCAGCAGGACAAGGGGCAGCAGGTGCGGCGCCTCCCAGGCCATGGCCCTCTGTCTGAGCTGGGGTGGCAGTGGCTGCCCTGAGGAGAGGGTGCCAGAGCTGGCGGGGTCAGCAGCTGCCCATCCTGTCTGGGAAGAAGAGCTGAGGAAGGCAAAGGCTGCAGGGGGGGAGGGGGCAGGGAGGAGGGAGGCCTGGGCCTATGCAGGACCCGCCCCTGTCCCACTGCTTCTGGGCCTGGTGGGGGGCTCTCTGAGGCAAGCCTGCCCACTGCTCCCTCCCCTGGGCTTGGGGAAATAGGTGAAAGCCCCAGAGGAAACAATGGTGAAATAAGAAGCCATTCCTCCTCCCTAGTACTCTCTGTCCCACCACTTCCTTCCCCGCCTCACCTTTCTCCTCGCCACCAAGAAAAGCAGGGCTGAGGGGAGTGACAGAGGCAGGGGACCCTCTGGAGGCCCCAGTGCTCAGAGGCCTCCTGCCCAGGCTGCTGGGAATTGGGGTGTCCTGTGGGGACTGGAGGGCAGGAGGAGGTGGGGAGTCATTTCCAGGGGAGGAGGTGCAGGGAAGGGCCCTGGCAAAGGTGGGAGAGAAAAGCAGACCTGGGGGGGGGGGGGGAGATGGGTGGGGGCAGAGGGGAGGAGGGGGCAGAAAGGGGGTCTCTGCCCTCCGTGTCCCCAGCTCCCAGCCACCACTATCATCACTCCTTAAGCATTTGCTGAAAGACCATACTAACCAAGCGCTTTTAGAAAGTAATTTGTACTTTACATCCCTGTGACTAACAGGGCACCTCGCCAATAATATTGCAGTCACTGGGTGTGGTGCCAGGGGGCACAGACAGGCTGGGGGACCACTTTGTAAAGTATGTGACTGTCCCCCTCTATGCTGTACACCTGAAAGCAGCACAAAATCACACGGAATGCAAACTGGAACTGACAAATAAAAATGAAAATATTAAAGAAAACAACATGTCATTAGAGGAGCTACAGGAACACAATTGTCACGGCTGCTTATAGTCATTAGAGAGACAACCAGGTCAGAGAGCCCTGCACATGTGCAGTGTGGCCTGTGGGCTGACAGGGGCCCGGGGGGCAGGGGAGGGGGGAGGACAGTGCTGGGACCAGGCAAGGGCAGGAGCAGCCCTCGGCCACCAGGAAGCTTGGACCACCCTCTGAGGACAGGCTGCACCTCAGGACCTTGGTTCCCTGCTTCCCATTCAGGGGCGTGGGATGCCCTGGGAGGGGTCACCTGGGGAGGGCCTTCCAACCTCCCTGCTCCCAGCACTGGGGCAAGTCCATCAGCCCTGCAGGAGGGGTGGGTGGCTGAACCCCCACCGACTGCCTGACCCAGGGTGTGCAGCATTTGCAAGAGCTGGGAGCCTCCGGCTTGCCAGCCTGCCTCAGAGTGGAAGGCGGCAGGCCCACCTGCCGGCTCCTCAGTTCAATCATCGGAACCTGCCAGTGGTGCCGGGGACTCCGTGTCCATCCTTCCCCTGGCCACCACAGGTCACACCCGCAGGGGACCCCATCTCAGCCCCTTGCTCAGGAAGTTCGGTTCTCACCGCCTGAGGCAGCCGCGGCCTTGGGCTGCCTGACACCCGGTCCTGCCTGCACCCCTGCCCTGGATCTGCTGGGACCTGGTCCCCTGGAGCTCGGGGACAAGGGTGGGAGAGGCAGATGGGAATGAGATGCTGGGACCTGGGGGAGGATGTCCCAGAGGCCTGGAGCTCCAAAGAGGCCACCAGGCCCCTGGCAGCCGAGGACCCAGGGCCTGGCGTGAACCTCCAAGTCTAGGAGCTGTGTTCTTCCTTGCCATGGGGTTATGAGGGAGCAGGGTCTACAGATTGGTAGCGTGCACGGGTCGGCCTGGTCCCGGAACCCCTGATCTGGGTGCCAGAAGCCGGTCCATCCTTGCTGCTTGACACAGTCGCTGCAGGGAAGAAACATCTGCACAGCATATGTTTCAAGGGACCTGGCGTATATGGCATACTGTTAATATGTTTGCTCCCCTTCTTAGAGCTATGTTTTCTAACCAGGGTCACCTCTCCGAGAAAGCTTGTTTCCCCAGGTGGGGATTTTTCCCTGGAGTTAGGGATTAACAAGACTAAGGAAGGGAATATAAATCAGTAAAACCCTTTAACTAAGTACTAGCCCAGTAGTTAATCACCTTAACTACGAACAATCATGCTTCAGTTACATAATCTTTACTTAGGATAATCTCCTTCAGTTACTTCCTTGTAGCTTAACCTAACAGTAGAGTAGTGACCTTGGAATGGAGATATCAAATGCCCTAACCTTTGGAATAGAATGGATTGGTTTAAAATCAAATGGTATAAATACAGATGTAACAGGAGAATAAAAGAGAGAACCTGTTGGGAGAACCTGACAGGAGAACCTGGCTAGAGAACCTGGCTGGAGAACCTGGCTATGCCGACCAACTGAACCTGCCTCCGTGTCATTCCTTCTTCACCGACTCTGTCCACACCTTTGGGAACCCCTGGACTGCTGGGGCTGGACCCCAACACCTGGGCAAGCCGGGTCGGTGGCCACCCTGCCTGACAGTAGGGCACACCCTGGCCTCTGCCTCGATCCTGTACCGGCCACCTGGGGACCATGTCCCCCTCTGCCCTCCCTTTCCCCTTACAATCCAGGACAAAACAGAGGAGTGGGGTCCAGGAGTCTTTGAAAATATAGAATATGACACTGTATTATAACTTGAAAAGAACTTGAGGGCCAGCAACCACAATGCACGTGCTCAGTTGCATAAAGTTTCTGTTGTTTCATTTTATTCTGAAAAGTCTTGAGGTAGGAATGAGTGTCCCCTTCACAGGAGAGGAAAACTGAGGCCCGGGAGGGTTAGTGACTTGCACAGGGTCACACGGGACAGGTGGCAGCCCTGGTCTCTGGTCCCGATCGTGAGCCCTGTGCAGCCCTCTCCACGGGACAGCCTGCCCTCCAAGGAGACAGGGCAGTTTGGCTGCTGTCAGGGTCCAAGGAGGGGAGCTCGTGGGAAGACCTTTTCCCCAGGGGAGTTCAACTCCCTCCAAGTTGCATAGCAGGTGGTAGCCACACCTTCCTGGTGGGGAGGACAGATGTCAGTCTGTGTGTGTGTGTGTGTGTGTGTGTGTGCACCAGGCCAGCCAGTTCAAGTTGAGTCTCCTCTCTGGCGCCCTCTCCTGGACACAGGGAAGTGGTGCCTCCTCCCGATGGTCCCATAGGATTACCCCAGTCCCCCTTCTCTCTCCATATCCATCTTGGAGTGGCCCCAGGAAGGCCCTGGCTGTGTCGGTCTCCTGACCATGGCCTTTGCTCTCCTGCCTGGGAGGACCCTGTCCCAGAGCCAAGTAGAGAGGCCACATCTAGACCCAGGTGTTCTCCAGCCCGTCCAGGCTGCAGATCCCTCTTCAGGGGACAAATGCAGCCAGATTCTCCAGCCTTCCCTGCAGGAGGGGCCAGACCAAGCAGGCCAACTCCTGGGCTGCATCTGGCCCATTAGTCTCACTCCCCTCCTCCCCACTCAGACAGTCCTGGGCTGTGGGAGCCCTGATCTGGCTCCCTGTGTCAGAGTGGCTCCTCTCTCCCCAGGGAAGGACACCTGGGAGGGGGGCTGTGGGGGATGGTAATCCCCCCTCACTTAGCTGTGGCCCCCATTCAGGGGACTCTTAAGAGCCTTCAGTTCCCTCCAAGGCAGTGATTCTCAACCTGTGGGTCGTGACCCCTTTGGCGGTAGAACGACCCTTTCACAGGGGTTGCCTAAGATCATCCTGCATATCAGATATTTACATTATGAATCATAACAGTAGCAACATTACAGTTATGAAGTAACAAGGAAAATAATTTTATGGTTGGGTCACAACATGAGGAACTGCATTTAAAGGGCCAGAAGGTTGAGAACCACTGCTCCAAGGGCTCAGACCTGCAGCCCAGGTAGGATGTGGGAGACAGTCCTGAGTTCAGCCTCTGCACTCCAGTCTGGGGTCAGGCTGGTCCTGCTGCTGAGGGGGGCTCTCAGCTGCCCATCACACCTGTCCCAGGAGGGATGGCCAGCAGGTGGCAGCAGTGAGAGGGTGGGCTCTGCTGGCTCCCAGGACTTGAGGGACCAGCAGCCTGGCCAGGGCACATGGGAGGTCAGGACATGGCTGCAGGGCCGGGCTGGACATCTCAGGGACCCCTGCTGCCGATGCCTCTGGTACTCTCAGCTCTTAGTCACTTTCTCCTCCCTCAGGGCGGCCGCTGGGACCCCACTGCTTCTGGGACTTTCTTCCCCACGTTCATGGGGAAGATGGAGGGGAGCAGAGGGTCCTGGTGGGGAGAGGGCAGCTGTCCATCTCGCCCCACTCCTCTCAGCTTGACGACTTCTTAAGAATACACATTTAAACTTCTTATATGGAGGAAAGAAATGTTGGAATGAATTGCATGGGGAGACTCACCAGTGTGGGGTTTTTGTCCCTCCTACAATAGAGGATGAAAGACAGAATGTGTATGTCTATCAATTACCTATGAGTTGCAGAGTCCTATAAAATAAAACCCTAGCCGAAACCGGTTTGGCTCAGTGGATAGAGCGTCGGACTGCGGACTGAAGGGTCCCAGGTTCGATTCCGGTCAAGGGCATGTACCTGGGTTGCGGGCACATCCCCAGTGGGGGATGTGCAGGAGGCACCTGATCGATGTTTCTCTCTCATCGATGTTTCTGACTATCTCCCTTCCTCTCTGTAAAAAATCAATAGAATATATTAAAAAAATAAATAAAAGATCTCCTTCTTTAAAAAAAATAAATAAAAAATAAATAAAACCCTAATATGCAAATCAACCGCACAGCAGAATGACTGGGGCGATAATGCCCACTGTCCCCTGAGAGGGAGGTGACGTGCAGCAGCAATCAGGGGGCTGGGCTGGCCAGTGGGCAGCCCAGGCCACCAGCCTAGGTGGGTGCCAGTGGGGGGCCTCCCCATCACACCACTCATGGGTCACCCCACAGATGGCCCTGATTGCTGACCAGGCCTAGGGACCCTACCCATTATATTGGGAACTGTCTCTTAGATCTAAAAATTTAAATCTAGCAAAGCTACTCTCACACTGAAGAAACAGGATGATGCAGTGATGACATGCATGGACTCTGGCTTGCACATTTTGTGGTCAGCCCTGATTCTGACACTTATAACTGTGTGACAAAGCCAATTACTTAACTTCTCTCTGCTCCAGTTTTCCACCCATAAGATGGGGAAAATGGCACTACTGCCTCAGCAGGATCATGTTATGTACTGCTTTTTATAATCAGGGCAAATAATTTTGCTGCCCATACAACAGCAAGATGCCTTTCACCTGTATGAAAAGTATGGTCACAGGTTCATGCAACTTCCCGGATTGCAAGGGGGATGTCCAACTGCTGGGTTAGGCCTGACATCCCCCATGGGGTCCCAGATTGATAGAGGAGCAGGTCGGGCTGAGGGACCCCTTGCCTCCCGTGCATGAATTTCATGCACTGGGCCTCTGGTTATAAAATAGTTGTCATTGAATCAGAATCAAAGAACCAGGAAGAATGTGCTAGAGACGATACAGTTTTCCATGGGAGTGCACATTTTTTTATGGAAAAGTGTAGCTTTGAGAGTCATTCCCAGAAGCTCAGAGGGAAATACCTATAAAATAAAGCACCTGCATCACTTCTATGTGTTTTCAAGGACCCGCACAAATGTAAATACATGTATGGAAAGTAGATTGAAAGGACATATGCATTAACTATATTAAGAGGATACCGATGGGGCATCGGGTAGGGAGTGCAGCGAGGGGATGGAGGTGGACAAAAATAAATTCCATAAAACCAGACCAACGGTAAAGTGCATCCATGGGTGACTGTGTGCATGGACTGGTATGCTGATAGCAGGGAGGCTGTGCACGTGTGGGAACAGGGCCATATGGGAACTGTACTGTGTCTTTAATTTTGCTGGGAACCTAAAACTGTTCTAAAAAATAGTCTATTTTTTTAAATGACCCACTAAATGAAACCTATATAATTTTATTTACCAAAGTCACCACAATAAATTTAATTTAAAAATAAAATGTTTTTAAAATGAGCATGAGAATGATGGGTCTCGCCAGAGGCTTCACTGGAGGGCCAGAGACGCCCCAGCTGAGTGGGTCTGAACAGCAGCGAGGGAACAAGCACAGGTTCATTTGGATGGTTCGTTGAGTCCCAGTTGTTGAATTTAATTTTTATAAAAGCCTAGAGACGTGGTGCATGAAATTCATGCATGGACGGGGGGGTTAGGGAGGGGAGTCATTCAGCCTGACCTGCACCCTCTCCCAATCCAGGACATCTCTCTCACAATCCGGAACCCCTGGCTCCTAACCGCTTGCCTGCCTGTCTGCCTGCCTGATCGCCCCTAACCACTCTGCCTGCCTGTCTGATCACCCCTAACTGCCTCTGCCTCAGCCCCCGCCACCATGGCTTCGTCCAGAAGGATGTCCGGAATGACGTCCAGAAGGTCGTTCAGCTGTCCAGTCTAATTACCATATTATGATTTTATTTTTTTATAAAAGATAGTTTGCCATTTTCTTAGGCCTCTGATTAGTTCAGTGGGTCTCCTTCCTCCCATCTCCCCACACTTTCCACTCAGTACGTTTCTCTCAATAAGAAAAGGGCTGGGCAGAGACCTCACAAAAGAAGTTTCAGAAGCCTTTTACTTCCCTGAGAGATCAGTTTATTTGTTTGTTCGTTTGGGGAACAGAGCAAATGTGATGTTTGCTAGGGAAGGAAGGCATGCCCGTCAGCTCCTGGAAGGGTGACTTTGCTACTCCCCTGGGTTTGGCTCACCTGAGGAGTGAGAGAAATAGACAGCATTTGCAAGTGATCCATCCATGCCAGTCCCGGCTTCAGCCGCCCTCCCTCCTCTGAAGAAAAGACTGGATTGCAGAGCAGCCAAAACCATGCTGGCCGCTTCCACCCCCAGGTCTTCCTGTCCCTGTGAGCCCAGCCAGCGCCATTCACAGGGTTCCCGGGGCTGGACCTGCCTCATAGGCAAAGAAGTGGGCAAACTCAGGGGGCAAGCTCTGGGGAACCCCTGGGACAGGGCCCCTCTGAGCTCTTGTCTGCAGCTACCATCTGGGTCCCCACATTGATTTCCACCCCAAGCCCAGCCTCGGCCCCCCTCACCTGAGGCCCTGGCTTTCCGGAGAAGGACAAACAGGAGTGAGAACAACAGGACCTTGTTCAGGACGAATCCGCAAGTCAGAACAATAGCCATCACCTGCGGCTCGGAAAGGGCCAGGGCAGGCGGCAGGCTCAGCTCCTTTCCTCCTTGGATGGTTGGTGGGACTTGTGCTGCTTTGAGGCAGTAACATTCAAGGCTTGTGTGAGGGCTTCAGAAGAGAAGTAGACCCCAACTACCCTCATTGCCCGCCTGCTCGACCCCAACTGCGTCCCCACCCCCGCCGGGCTGTAGTGTCACCTCCTCTGGGGAGTCCTGCAGACAAGTCCATACTCCTGGCCTCACCAGCAACCTGGCCCCCTCCCTCCTCTGGGCCTCCATCCAACATGCCTCCATTATGCCACCCACCACCCTGCATCAGAACCTTTTATTATGTCTCAGGGTTCCCATTCCCCTTCCAGGGCCTGGCCCCGTGCCCAACATGCAGTGGGCAGTGAGCCCAGGCTTGGGCAGAGAATGACCGAGCAACTGATGTGTGTGCGCCAGGCCCCCAGCTGACCGAACAGCTGGACAGGCTCACCAGCCAGGCGGGGGTCTTCAAAGGTACTGTTTAACCCTTGACCATCACCGGGAAATGTAGGGGGGCTGTGCACCTCTGAAGCTTTCAGGAGGCATATGGGGGAGGGGCCCAGGGTTAGGAGGAGACTCAAGCTTCCCAAGCTGAGGCTGAAGATCACTCATGTATCAGGGCGGGTGCAGGGTGGGACCCAGGCCCTCTGAGCCCTCGGCCCCTGCAGCTCCCAGCCTCACCCCGAATCCCACGTCTGCTCACTGTGTGTGTCCCCTGCCTGTCCACAGTCCCTGAGTCCACACAGTCACGTGTGACCGGCCTCAAGCACAGCCCTTGGAGAGAAGGTTGGGATTAGGGTCAGGGGGAGGGGTGCCCGGAATGGACCCATAAGCCAGGCTTGCTCAAGCCTGAGGCAGCTTGGTGATCGGTATGAGTCAGTGGGGAGCCCTGTGAGCAACAAGTGTTCGGAGAAGTGTGTGCGCTGGGGAAGGGAGAACCCACCGAAACTGGCCGTCTGAGTTCTGGCGCTGGTTCTGCCTGTAACCAGAGGCGACCTAGGGAAGGGGCCCGGGGTTCAGCCACGAGGGCTGGGGACCTGACTAGGTCCTTTCTAGCATCAGCTTCCTGTGGTTCAGGGAACCTGAGAAGCACAGACAGAGGGAAGGACTCACCCTGAGAGACCGCCAGACTGATGGTTCTGAGAACGTTGATCCGGGAAGCTTCATGGAGTCCACACCAATACAAGCCCGAGTCCTTCTCTGCCAGCGCAGACATGGTGACGGTGAAGTACCTCTGTCCGGGGTAATCCCTGATGATGTATCGTGGGTTTCCAGGCTCCTCGCCAAGCCTGGGATGGTTGACTAATAATGTACAAGTGTTTCCTTCTATGATTCTGCACCAGGTTTTCGTCTTTGAACTATTCTGGGGTGGATAATCGCACCTTACGGAGACTTCCTCCCCTTCCAGTTTCTGCAGCAGCAGTGGCTGCTGTTCCCAGGAGCCTGAGAATAAACCCCCAGGTCAGGGATCCCCACTGGCTGCCACGGAGCTGAGAGGGGCCCCCTCCTCAGGAAGTCCTCTCTGTTCCACTCAGTGCCCGAGTCCCCCAACCTCCACCCTCCGCCTCGCCCTTCAACCCCATGCCCCTCAGGCCACCTCACTAGCATCGCTCCTTTTCTCCCTCTCGCCTCTGCCCTCACCTGAGGCCAGGAGCACCAGCAGGACAAGGGGCAGCAGGTGCGGGGCCTCCCAGGCCATGGCTCTCTGTCTGAGCTGGGGTGGCAGCGCCCGCCCTGAGGAGAGGGTGCCAGAGCTGGCGGGGTCAGCAGCCGCCCAGCCTGTCTGGGAAGAAGAGCTGGGGAAGGCAAAGGCTGCAGGTGGGGAGGGGGCAGGGAGGAGGGAGGCCTGGGCCTATGCAGGACCCACACCTGCCCCGCTGCTTCTGGGCCTGGCTGGGGGATCTCTGAGCCAACCCTGCCCACTGCTCCCACCCTCAGGCGGGTGTGGGTAATTTGGTGAAAGCCCCAGAGGAAATGATGGTGAAATAAGAAGCCATTCCTCCTCCCTAGTACTCTCTGTCCCACCACTTCCTTCCCAGCCTCACCTTTCTCCTCGCCACCAAGAAAAGCAGGGCTGAGGGGAGTGACAGAGGCAGGGGACCCTCTGGAGGCCCCAGTGCTCAGAGGCCTCCTTCCCAGGCTGCTGGGAATTGGGGCGTCCTGTGGGGACTGGAGGGGCAGGAGGAGGTGGGGTGTCCTTTCCAGGGGAGGAGGTGCAGGGCAGGTCCCTGGCAAGGGTGGGAGAGCAAAGCAGACCTGAGGGGAGGGGCAGCCAGGAGATGGGTGGGGGAGGAGGGGAGGAGGGGGCAGAAAGGTGGTCTCTGCCCTCTGTGTCCCCAGCTCCCAGCTGCCGCTATCATCACTCCTTAAGCATTTGCTGAAAGACTATACTAACCAAGCACTTTTAGAAAGTAATTTGTACTTTACATCCCTGTGACTAACTGAGCACCTCGCCAATAATATAGCAATAACTGGGTGTGGTGCCAGGGGGCACTGACATGCTGGGGGACCACTTTGTTAAGTATGTGACTGTCCACCTCTATTCTGTACACCTGAAAGCAACACAAAATCACACGGAATGCAAACTGTAACTAACAAATAAAAATCGTAATATACAAAAACCCTTTGTCCATCACAACCGGAGGCTCGACCAACCGGAAGTCAGTCCTGCAGTCAGCCTGGATTGCCATAGCAACCCAGCACTGACTGCTGAGGGGGCTGCGAATCACCCTGGAGAGAGGCCTGAAGAAAGATGCAGGGTCTGATCTGTAGCCTGTGTGGCAGCTGTTGATCAGCACTTGCCTCTCTCTTTCTCCCCTGGCAGGGTCAGCAGCTGGCCCTCCATTTTTCTCAAGTCCTCCTCCAGGGCTGCTGATCTGCCCCCCCTCTCTATTTTTAAATATATATTTTTTATTGATTTTTTAAAGAGAGGAAGGGAGAAGGAAAGAGAGTTAGAAACATCAATGAGAGAGAAACATCGACCAGCTGCCTCCTGCAACCCCCTACTGGGGATTGTGCCCGCAACCAAGGTACATGCCCTTGACCAGAATCGAACCTGGGACCCTTGAGTCCGCAGGCCGAAGCTTTATCCACTGAGCCAAACCGGTTAGGGCCAGAACCCCCTTTCTGATCAGGCCCCATTGATAGGCCCAGAGACACTGACTGCATAGAAACCAACCAATCAGAACCAAATCTGGGTGAACTGTGAGGAGCCAATGGCTGCCAGGAGGCAGAGCTTTTGACGCTGACTGGCTCTTCCCCTCGCCTCTGCCCTCACCAGAAGCCAGGAACACCAGCAGGACAAGGGGCAGCCCCCAACTGTTCTCCCCTGCCGGCCTGATCTTGCCCCCAACTATTTAACCCTTGACCCACTAGCCACTAATAGCACACACCTCCCCCAAGGTACCCATTGTACCTGTAGTTGGGGGTGAGATCAGGCCGGCAGGGGAGGGCAGTTAGGGGCAATCAGGCAGGCAGGCAGAGATAGAAATCGACCAATCAGAACCAAATTGGCCAGCAGAGGAGGGCAGTTGGGAGCCAGATCAGGCCTGCAGGAGAGGGCAGTTAGGGGTGATCAGGCAGGCAGAGACAGTTGGGGACCAGATCGATCAGGCCAGCAGGAAAGGGCATTAGGGGTGATCAGACAGGTAGGCAGAGGCAGTTAAGGGCAATCAAGCAGGTAGGCAGAGAGGATAGGGGCAATCTGGCAGGCAGGCAGAGGGGTTAGTGGCAATCAGGCAGGCAGACAAGTGAGTGGTTAGGAGCCAGCGATCCCAGATTGCAAGAGGGATGTCCAACTACCAGTTTAGGAACCAGGCTAAACTGGAAGTCAGACATCCCCCAAAGGGTCCCTGATTCGAAAGAGTGCAGACTGGGCTGAGGGAACCCCCTCCTCCCTGCACAAATTTCATGCACCGGGCCACTAGTTAAAATATAAAAGAAAAGAATCTATCATTAGAGGAGCAACAGGAAAACAATTGTCATGGCTGCTTATAGTCACTAGACAGACAACAAGGTCAGAGAGCCCTGCACACACGTAGTGTGGCCGGTGGGGCTGGCAGGGGCAGACTCCGGAGGCAGAGACTGGCGGGGGGGTGGGAGGGGCACAGTGCAGGGACCAGGCTTGGAGGCAAGGGTGGGAGCAGCCTTTGGCCACCAGGAAGTTCTGGCCACCCTCTGAGTACAGGCTGCCCCTCGGGACCTTAGTCCCTGCTTCCCATTCAGGGGGGTGGGCTGCCCTGGGAGGGGTCACCTGGGGAGGACCTCCCACCCTCCCTGCTCCCAGCACTGGGGCGAGTCCATCAGCCCTGCAGGAGGGGGGGTGGCTAACCGCCCACCGACTGCCTGACCCGAAGGGAAGCCATGGTGCGCAGCAGTTGTAAGAGCTGGGAGCCTCGAGCTTGCCCGCCGACTCCTCAGTTCAATCATCTGAACATACCAGGGGTGCCAGGGCTTCCTTGTCCATCCTTCCCCTGGCCACCACAGTCACCCCCAGCAGTGTACCCCGTCTCAGCCCCTGGCTCAGGAAGCTCGGTTCTCAATGCCTGAGGCAGCCGCAGCCTTGGGCTGCCTGACACCCGGCCCTGCCTGCGCCCCTGCCCTGAGTCTGCTGGGACCTGGTCCCCTGGAGCTCGGGGGCAAGGGTGGGAGAGGTAGATGGGAATGAGATGCTGGGACCTGGGGGAGGATGGCCCAGAGGCCTGGAGCTCCAACGAGGCCACCAGGCTCCTGGCACTGGGGACCCAGGACCGGGTTGAACCTCCTTTAGGTGCTGGGTCCTTCCTTGCCACGGGGTCGTGTGGGAGCAGGCTCTATGGATGGGCAGTGTGTGCGGGTCTGCCTGGCCCAGGAGCCCTTAATCCTGGGCAAGCAAGGACGGGGGCCACCCTGCCTGACACGAGGGCACACCCTGACCTCTGCCTGAATCCTGCACCCGCCACCTGGGGACCATGTCCCCCTCTGCCCTCCCTTTCCCCTTACAATCCAGGACAAAACAGAGAAGTGGGGGCCAGCAGGCTTTGAAAACATAGAATATGTCACACAGTATTATAACTTGAAAAGAACATGAGGGCCAGCAACCGCAACACACGTGCTCAGTTGCATAAAGTTCACATTCTTTCGTTTTATTCTGAAAAGGCTTGAGGTAGGAATGAGTGTCCCCTTTCACAGGAGAGGAAAACTGAGGCCCGGGAGGGTTAGTGACTTGCACAGGGTCACACGGGACAGGTGGCAGCTCTGGTCCCTGGTCCCAGTCCTGAGCCCTGTGTAGCACTCTCCACGGGACAGCCTGCCCTCCAAGGAGACAGGGCAGTCTGGCTGCTGTCAGGGTCCATGGAGGGGAGCTCCTGGGGACCCATTTTCCCCAGGGGAGTTCAACTCCCTCCAAGTTGCATAGCAGGTGGTAGCCACACCTTCCTGGTGGGGAGGACAGATGTCAGTCTGTGTGTGTGTGTGTGTGTGTGTGTGTGAGCACCAGGCCAGCCAGTTCAAGTTGAGAGTCTCCTCTGGCGCCCTCTCCTGGACACAGGGAAGAGGTGCCTTTTCCCGATGGTCCCATAGGATTACCCCAGTCCCCCTTCTCTCCCCATGTCCATCTTGGAGTGGCCCCACTGAGGCCCTGGCTGTGTTGGTCTCCTGACCATGACCTTTGCTCTCCCGCGTGAGAGGTCCCTGTCCCAGGGCCGAGTAGAGATGCCATATCTAGACCCACGTGTTCTCCAGTCTGTCCAGGCTGCAGACCCCTCTTTTGGGGACAAATGCTGCCCAATTCTCCAGCCTTCCCTGCAGGAGGGGCCAGGTCAGAGCCTTTGAGGCAGGCAGACTTGGCAGGCCACCAGGCCAGGCTCCTGGGCTCATCTGCCCCATTGGCCTTGCCCACCCCCACCCCAGTAGGCTGTCCTGGGCTGTGGGAGCCCTGATCTGTCTCCGTGTGTCACAGTGGCTCCTCTCTCCCCAGGGAGGACACCTGGGAGGGGGCTGTGGGGGGTGGCAATCGCCCCTCACTGAGCTGTGCGCCCCCTTCAGGGGATCTAAAGGGCCTTCAGTTCCCTCCAAGAGCTCTGACCTGGAGCCCAGGTGGGATGGGGGAGACAGTCCTGAGTTCAGCTTCTGCACCCCAGTCTGGGGTCAGGCTGGTCCTGCTGCTGAGGGGGGCTCTCAGCTGCCCCTCACACCTGTCCCAGGAGGGACTGGCCAGCAGGTGGCAGCAGTGAGAGGGTGGGCTCTGTGGGTTCCCAGGACTTGAGGGACCAACAGCCTGGCCAGGGCACATGGGAGGTCAGTCGGAGGGTACGTGGATGCAGGGCCGGGCTGGACAGCTCTGGAGCCCCAGCTGCCGATGCCTCTGGGACCCCCAGCTTTTAGTCACTTTCTCCTCCTCCTCCAGGGGGGCTGCTGGGACCTGCTGCCTCTGGGACTTTCTTCCCCACTTTCAAGGGGAAGATTGAGGGGAGTAGAGGGCAGCTGAGGACACAGGGTCCTGGTGGGGAGAGGGCAGCTGTCCACCCCACACCACTCCCCTCAGCTGGACGGCTGAGCATTTAGCATTCTTAAGAATACACATGAAAACTTCTTATATGGAGTAAAGAAATGTTGAAATGAATTGCATGGGGAGACTCACCAGTGTAGGGTTTTTGTCCCTCCCACGATAGAGGAAGAAACACAGAATGTGTATGTCTATCAATACCTATGATGTGCGGAATCCTGTAAAATAAAACCCTAATATGCACATCAACCGAACGGTGGAAGGACCGGCAGAATGACTGGTGCAATGATGCGCATGCCCCCTGAGAGGGAGGTGACCTGCGGCAGCAATCAGGGTGCCGGGCTGGCCAGCGGGCCGCCCCGCACCCGCCCCCCCCCCATCAACCCACTCACAGGTCGCCCCACAGATGGCCCTGATTGCTGACCAGGCCTAGAGACCCTACCTTCTATATTGGGAACAGTCTCTGAGAGCTAAAAATTCAAACCTGGCAAAGCTTCTCTCACACTGAAGAAACAGGATGATGCAGTGATGACATGCATGGGCTCTGGCTTGCACACTTTGTGGTCAGCTCTGATTCTGACACTTATAACTGTGTGACAAAGCCAATTACTTAACTTCTCTCTGTTCCAGTTTTCCACCCATAAGATGGGGAAAATGGCACTACTGCCTCAGAAGGATCATGTTATGTACTACTTTTTATAATCAGGGCTAAAAAATGCAGCTGCCCATACAACAGCAAGATGCCTTTCACCTGTATGAAAAGTATGGTCACTGGTGCATGCAGCGTCCCAGATTGCAAGAGAGATGTCCGACTGCCAGTTTAGGCCCAACATCCCGTGAGGGTTCCTGGATTGAGAGAGGACACAGGCTAGGCTGAGGGGAACAAACAACCCCATGCATGAATTTCATGCACTGGGCCTTTAGTTATAAAATAGTTCTCATTGAATCAGAATCAGAGAACCAGGAAGAATGTGCTAGAGACAAGGCCGTTTTCCATGGGAGTGCACATTTTTTATGGAAAAGTGTGGCTTTGAGAGTCATTCCCAGAAGCTCAGAGGGAAATGCCTATAAAATAAAGCACATGCATCACTTCTATGTGTTTTCAAGGACCCGCACAAATGTAAATACATGTATGGAAAGTAGAATGAAAGGACATATGCATTAACTATATTAAGAGGATACCGATGGGGCATCGGGTAGGAAGTGCAGCGAGGGAATGGAGGTGGACAGATATCAATTCCATAAAACCAGACCAACGGTGACGTGTGTCCATGGGTGACTGTGGGCAGGGACTGGGATGCTGATAGCGGGGAGGCTGTGCACGTGTGGGGACAGGGCCATATGGGAACAGTGCTGTGTCCTTAATTTTGCTGGGAACCTAAAACTGCTCTTAAAAATAGTCTATTTTTTTTAAATGACCAGAAGATGAAACCTTTATAATTTTATTTACCAAAGTCACCACAATAAATTTAATTTAAAAATAAAATGTTTTTTAAAATGACCAGGAATGTGATGGGTCTTGCCATAAGGCTTCACCAGAGGAGGGCCAGAGACGCCCAGCAGAGCGGGTCTGAACAGCAACGAGGGAACAAGCACAGGTTCATTTGGATGATCCTCTGAGTCCCAGTTGTTGTATTTACTTTTTATAAAAGATAGTTGGCCATTTTCTTGGCCTCAGATTAGTTCAGTGGGTCTCCTTCCTCTCAGCTCCCCACACTTTCCACTCAGTACGTTTCTCTCAATAAGAAAAGGCCTGGGCAGAGACCTCACAAAAGAAGTTTCTGAAGCCTTTTTCTTCCCTGAGAGATCAGTTTATTTGTTTGTTCGTTAGGTGAACAGAGAGTGGATGTGATGTTTGCTAGGGGAGGAAGGCATGCCCGTCAGCACCTGAAAGGGTGGCTTGGCTGCTCCCCTGGGTTTGGCTCGCCTGAGGAGTGAGAGAAATAGACAGTATTTGCATGTGATCCATCCATGCCAGTCCCGGCTTCAGCCTCCCTCCCTCCTCTGAAGAAAAGACTGGATTGCAGAGCAGCCAAAACCATGCTGGCCACTCCCACCCCCAGGTCTTCCTGTCCCTGTGAGCCCAGCCCAGCGCCATTCACAGGGTCCACAGGGCTGGGCCTGCCTCCTTGGCAAAGAAGTGGGCAAACTCAGGGGGCAACCTCTGGGGAACCCCTGGGACAGGGCCCTTCTGAGCTCTTGTTGGCAGCTACCATCTGGGTCCCCTCATTCATTTCCACCCCAAGCCTGGCCTTGGCCCCCACTCACCTGAGGCCCTGGCTTTCCGGAGAAGGACAAACAGGACAGAGAACACCAGGTCCTTGTTCAGGACGAATCCGCAAGTCAGAACAATACCCATCACCTGCAGCTCGGAAAGGGCCAGGGCAGGCGGCAGGCTCAGCTCCTTTCCTCCTTGGATGGTTGGTGGGACTTGTGCTGCTTTGAGGCAGTAACATTCAAGGCTTGTGTGAGGGCTTCAGAAGAGAAATAGACCCCAACTACCCTCATTGCCCACCTGCTCGACCCCAACTGCCCACCAACCCCCGCCGCCTGTAGTGTCACCTCCTCTGGGGAGTCCTGCAGGCAAGTCCATACTCCTGGCCTCACCAGCAACCTGGCTCCCTCCCTCCTCTGGGCCTCCATCCAACATGCCTCCATTATGCCACCCACCACCCTGCATCAGAACCTTTTGTTTATATGTCTCAGGGTTCCCATTCCCCTTCCAGGGTCTAGCCCCGTGCCCGATATGCAGTGGGCAATGAGCCCAGGCTTGGGCAGAGAATGACCGAGCAACTGAAGTGTGTGCGCCAGGCCCCCAGGTGACCGAACAGCTGGACAGGTTCAGCAGCCAGGCGGGGGTCTGGAAGGTACTATTTAACCCTTGACCATCACGGGGAAATGCAGGGGGGCTTTGCACCTCTGAAGCTTTCAGGAGGCATATGGGGGAGGGGCCCAGGGTTAGGAGGAGCCTCAAGCTTCCCACTCTGAGGCTGAAGATCACTCATGTATCAGGGGGGTGGGTGCAGGGTGGGGCCCAGGCCCTCTGAGACCTCAGCCCCTGCAGCTCCAAGCCTCACCCCGAATCCCACATCTGCTCACTGTGTGTGTCCCCTGCCTGTCCCCATTCCCTGAGCCCTCACAGTGACCTGTGACCCGCCTCAAGCAAGCCCTTGGAGAGAAGGTTGGGATTGGGGTCAGGGGGAGGGGTGCCCGGATTGGACCCATAAGCCAGGTTTGCTCAAGCCTGAGGCAGCTTGGTGATCGGTATGAGTCAGCGGGGAGCCCTGTGAGCAACAACAAGTGTTCGGAGAAGTGTGTGAGCTGGGGAAGGGAGAACCGAACTAAGATGGCAGTCTGAGTTCTGGCGCTGGTTCTGCCTGTATCCAGCGGCGACCTAGGGAAGGGCCCAGGGTTCAGCCACGGGGGCTGGGGGACCTGATTAGGTCCTTTCCAGCCTCAGCTTCCTGTGGTTCAGGGAACCTGAGAAGCACACACAGAGGGAAGGACTCACCTGGAGATACCACCAGACGTATGGTTCTGAGAATGTTGATCCGGGAAGATTCATAGATTCCACACCAATACAAGCCCGAGTCATTCACTCTGAGCGCAGTCATGGTGACGGTGAAGTATCCCTGTCTGGGGTAATCCCTGATGACGTATCCTGGGTTTCCAGGCTCCAGGCCGCGACTGGGACTGGTGACTAATGGGGTACAAGTTCCTGCTGATGTTGCCCTGCACCAGGTTTTCGTCCTTACACCTCTCTGGACTGGATAATCACACCTTAGGAAGACTTCCTCCCCTTCCAGTTTCTGCAGCAGCATCTCTGGCTGCTGTTCCCAGGAGCCTGAGAATAAACCCTCAGGTCAGGGAGCCCCCTGCCTGCCTCAGAGCTGAGAAGGGCCCCCTCCTCAGGAAGTCCACTCTGCTCTACTCAGTGCCCCCCCTTCCCCCCCCCCCGCACCCTCTCCTGCCTCTCCCGCCTCGCCCCTCCTCCCCACGGCCCTCAGGCCACCTCACTAGCATCCCTCCTCCTCTTCCCCTCACCTCTGCCCTCACCTGACGCCAGGAGCAGCAGGACAAGGGACAGCAGGTGCGTGGCCTCCCAGTCCATGGCCCTCTGTCTGAACTGGGTGGCAGCGGACGCCCTGAGGAGATGGTGCCAGAGCTGGCGGGGTCAGCAGCCGCCCAGCCTGTCTGGGAAGAAGAGCTGAGGAAGGCAAAGATAGCAGGTGGGGAGGGGGCAGGGAGGAGGGAGGCCTGGGCCTATGCAGGACCCGCCCCTGTCCCTCTGCTCCTGGGCCTGGCTGGGGGCTCTCTGGGCCAACCCTGCCCACTGCTCCCACCCTCAGGCGGGTGTGGGGAAATAGGTGAAAGCCCCAGAGGAAACGATGGTGAAATAAGAAGCCATTTCTCCTCCCTAGTACTCTCTGTCCCATCACTTCCTTCCCCGCCTCACCTTTCTCCTGGCCACCAAGAAAAGCAGGGCTGAGGGGAGTGACAGAGGCAGGGGGCCCTCTGGAGACCCCAGTGCTCAGAGGCCTCCTGCCCAGGCTGCTGGGAATTGGGGTGTCCTGTGGGGACTGGAGGGCAGGAGGAGGTGGGGAGTCATTTCCAGGGGAGGAGGTGCAGGGCAGGTCCCTGGCAAGAGTGGGAGAGAAAAGCAGACCTGGGGGGGTGGGGCAGCCGGAAGATGGGTGCAGGCAGAGGGGAGGAGGGGCAGAAAGGGGGTCTCTGCCCTCTGTGTCCCCAGCTCCCAGCCGCCACTATCATCACTCCTTAAGCCTTTGCTGAAAGACCATACTAACCAAGCGCTTGTAGAAAGTAATTTGTACTTTACATCCCGGTGACTAACAGGGCACCTCGCCAATAATATTGCAGTCACTGGGTGTGGTGCCAGGGGGCACAGACAGGCTGGGGGACCACTTTGTAAAGTATGTGACTGTCCCCCTCTATGCTGTACACCGGAAAGCAACACAAAATCACACGGAATGCAAACCGGAACTGAAAAATAAAAATTAAAATATTAAAGAAAAGAATATGTTATTAGAGGAGCTACAGGAAAACATTGTCACGGCTGCTTATAGTCACTAGACAGACAGCCAGGTCAGATGCCCAGTGTGGCCAGCCCAGTGTGGCCAGCTGCGCTGGCAGGGGCAGACTCCTGAGGCAGAGACTGGCCTGGGGTGACAGAGAGGAGGGGGGGGGGCGGGCACAGTGCAGGGACCAGGCAAGGGCAGGAGCAGCCCTCGGCCACCAGGAAGCTCGGACCACCCTCTGAAGACAGGCTGCCCCTCAGGACCTTGGTTCCTTGCTTCCCATTCAGGGGGGTGGGCTGCCCTGGGAGGGGTCACCTGGGGAGGGCCTCCCACCCTCCCTGCTCCCAGAACTGGGGCGAGTCCATCAGCCCTGCAGGAAGACGGGGGTGGCTGAACTCCCACCTACTGCCTGACCCAGGGTGTGCAGCATTTGCAAGAGCTGGGAGCCTCACCTTGCCTGCTGACCTCACAGTGGAAGGTGGCAGGCCCGCCAGCCGGCTCCTCAGTTCAAACATCTGAATGTGCCAGGGGTGCCAGGGACTCCGTGTCCATCCTTCCCCTGGCCACCACAGGTCACTTCCGCAGGGTACCCTTTCTCAGCCTCTTGCTCAGGAAGCTCAGTTCTCACCGCCTGTGGCAGCCGAGGCCTTGGGCAGCCTGACACCCGCCCCTGCCTGCACCCCTGCCCTGGGTCTGCTGGGACCTGGTCCCCTGGAGCTCCGGGACAAGGCTGGGAGGGGCAGATAGGAATGAGATGCTGGGACCTGGGGGAGGATGGCCCAGAGGTCTGGAGCTCCAAAGAGGCCACCAGGCCCCTGGCAGCTGAGGACCCAGGGCCAGGTGTGAACCTCCTCTAGGTGCTGGGTCCTTCCTTGCCACGGGGTCGTGTGGGAGCAGGCTCTATGGATGGGCAGTGTGTGCGGGTCTGCCTGGCCCAGGAGCCCTGATTCTGGGCAAGCAGGGATGGTGGCCACCTTGCCTGACACTAGGGCACACCCTGGCCTCTGCCTGGGTCCTGCACCCGCCACCAGGGGACCATGTCCCCCTCTGCCCTCCCTTTCCCCTTACAATCGAGGACAAAACAGGGAAGTGGGGTCCAGAAGTCTTTGAAAACATAGAATATGACACACAGTAGTATAACTTGAAAAGAACTTGAGGGCCAGCAACCACAACGCACGTGCTCAGTTGCATAAAGTTTGTGTTGTTTCGTTTTATTCTGAAAAGTCTTGAGGTAGGAATGAGTGTCTCCTTTCACAGGAGAGGAAAACTGAGGCCCGGGAGGGTTAGTGACTTGCACAGGGTCACACAGGACAGGTGGCAGCCCTGGTCACTGGTCCCGGTCCTGAGCCCTGTGCAGCGCTCTCCACGGGACAGCCTGCCCTCCAAGGAGACAGGGCAGTCTGGCTGCTGTCAGGCCTCCATGGAGGGGAGCTCCTGGGGACCCGTTTTCCCCAGGGGAGTTCAACTCCCTTCAAGTTGCATAGCACGTGGCAGCCACACCTTCCTGGGTTTGGAGGACAGATGTCAGTGTGTGTGTGTATGTGTGTGTGTGTGTGTGTGTGTGTGTGTGAGCACCAGGCCAGCCAGTTCAAGTTGTCTCCCCTCTGGCGCCCTCTCCTGGACACAGGGAAGAGGTGCCTCCTCCCGATGGTCCCATAGGATTACCCCAGTCCCCCTTCTCTCCCCATATCCATCTTGGAGTGGCCCCACTAAGGCCCTGGCTGTGTTGGTCCCTGACCATGACCTTTGCTCTCCCGCCTGGGAGGTCCCTGTCCCAGAGCCAAGTAGAGATGCCACATCTAGACCCACATGTTCTCCAGTCCGTCAAGGCTGCAGACCCCTCTTCAGGGGACAAATGCAGCCCTGATTGTCCAGCCTTCCCTGCAGGAGAGGCCAGGCCACCCAGGCCAACTCCTGGGCTGCATCTGGCCCATTGGTCTCACCCCCCCCGCCCCCCCACGCCACTCAGGCAGTCCTGGGCTGTGGGAGCCCTGATCTGGCTCCCTGTGTCACAGTGGCTCCTCTCTCCCCAGGGGAAGACATCCTGGGAGGGAGGCTGTGGGGGGTGGTGATCCCCCCTCACTGAGCTGTGGCCTCCCATTCAGGGGACTCTGAGGGCCTTCAGTTCCCTCCAAGGCAGTGATTCTCAACCTGTGGGTCGCGACCCCTTTGGCAGTCGAACGACCCTTTCACAGCGGTCCCCTAAGACCATCCTGCATATCAGATATTTTCATTATGATTCGTAACAGTAGCAACATTACAGTTATGAAGTAGCAACGAAAATAATTTTATGGTTGGGTCACAACTTGAGGAACTGCATTTAAAGGGCCAGAAGATTGAGAACTACTGCTCGAAGGGCTCAGACCTGCAGCCCAGGTAGGATGTGGGAGACAGTCCTGAGTTCAGCCTCTGCACCCCAGTCTGGGGTCAGGCTGGTCCTGGTGCTGGGCGGGCTCTCAGCTGCTCCTCACACCTGTCCCAGGAGGGGCTGGCCGGCAGGTGGCAGCAGTGAGAGGGTGGGCTCTGATGGCTCCCAGGACCTGAGGAACCAGCAGCTTGGCCAGGGCACATCGTAGGTCAGTCAGAGGGTACATGGCCGCAGGGCCGGGCTGGACAGCTGTGGGGCCCCTGCTGCCGATGCCTCTGGGACCCCCAGCTCTTAGTCACTTTCTCCACCTCCAGGGTGGCCGCTGGGACCTGCTGCCTCTGGGACTTTCTTCCCCACGTGCATGGGGAAGCTGGAGAGGAGCAGAAGGTCCTGGTGGGGAGAGGGCAGCTGTCCACCCCACACCACTCCCCTCAGCTGGACGGCTGAGCATTTAGCCTTCTTAAGAATACACATGAAAACTTCTTATATGGAGTAAAGAAATGTTGAAATGAATTTTACCTATGATTTGCAGAATCCTATAAAATAAAACCCTAATATGCAAATCAACCAAACAGTGGAACGACCGGCAGAATGACTGGTGCGATGATGCGCATGCCCCCTGAGAGGGAGGTGACCTGCAGCAGCAATCAGGGAGCAGGGCTGGCCAGGGGGCAGCCCAGGCCACCAGCCTAGGTGGGTGCCAGTGGGGGGCCTCCCTATCACCCCATTCATCGGTCACCCCACAGATGGCCCTGATTGCTGACCAGGCCTAGGGACCCTACCCTCTATATTGGGAACAGTCTCTGAGAGCTAAAAATTCAAACCTGGCAAAGCTACTCTAACACTGAAGAAACAGGATGATGCAGTGATGACATGCATGGACTCTGGCTGGCACATTTTGTGGTCAGCCCTGATTCTGACACTTACAACTGTGTGACAAAGCCAATTACTTAACTTCTATCGGCTCCAGTTTTCCACCCATAAGATGGGGAAAATGGCACTACTGCCTCAGAAGGATCATGTTATGTACTGCTTTTTATAATCAGGGCAAAAAAATGGAGCTGCCCATACAACAGCAAGATGCCTTTCACCTGTATGAAAAGTATGGTCACAGGTGCATGCAACGTCCCGGATTGCAAGAGGGATGTCCAACTGCCGGTTTAGGCCAGACATCCCCCATGGGATCCCAGATTGATAGTTGAGCAGGTCGGGCTGAGGGACCCCTTGCCTCCCGTGCATGAATTTCATGCACTGGGCCTCTGGTTATAAAATAGTTGCCATTGAATCAGATTCAAAGAACCAGGAAGAATGTGCTAGAGACGATACAGTTTTCCATGGGAGTGCACATTTTTTATGGAAAAGTGTGGCTTCGAGAGTCATTCCCTGAAGCTCAGAGGGAAATGCGTATAAAATACAGCACATGAATCACTTCTATGTGTTTTCAAGGACCCGCACAAATGTAAATACATGTATGGAAAGTAGATTGAAAGGACTTATGCATTAACTATATTAAGAGGATACCGATGGGGCATCGGGTAGGAAGTGCAGCTAGAGGATGGAGGTGGAAAAAAATAAATTCCATAAAACCAGACCAACGGTGAAGTGCATCCATGGGTGACTGTGTGCAGGGACTGGGATGCTGATAGCGGGGAGGCTGTGCACGTGTGGGGACAGGGCCATATGGGAACTGTACTGTGTCTTTCATTTTGCTGGGAACCTAAAACTGCTCTAACAAATAGTCTATATTTTTAAATGACCCAGAAAATGAAACCTATATAATTTTATTTACCAATGTCACCACAATAAATTTAATTTAAAAATAAAATGCATTTAAAATGACCATGAGAGTGATGGGTCTCCCCAGAGGCTTCACTGGAGGGCCAGAGACGCCCCAGCAGAGCAGGTCTGAGCAGCAGCAAGGGAACAAGTACAGGTTCATTTGGACGATTCTTTGAGTCCCAGTTGTTGTATTTACTTTTTATAAAAGCCTAGAGACCCGGTGCATGAAATTCATGCACAGGGTGGCAGGGAGGATTGGGGGGGAGTTGTTTAGCCTGGCCTGCACCCTCTTGGAATCTGGGACATCTCTCTCACAATCCGGGACCGCTGGCTCCTAACCGCTTGCCTGCCTGTCTGCCTGCCTGATCACCACTAACCACTCTGCCTGCCTGTCTGATTGCATCTAACCATTTGCCTGCCTGCCTGCCTAATCACCCCTAACTGCCTCTGCCTCTGCCCCTGCCGGCATGGCTTTGTCCAGAAGGATGTCTGGAATGACGTCCAGAAGGTTGTAAGGCTTTCCCGTCTAATTAGCATATTATGCTTTTATTTTTTTATAAAAGATAGTTTGCCATTTTCTTGGGCCTCTGATTAGTTCAGTGGCTCTCCTTCCTCCCAGCTCCCCACACTTTCCACTCAGTACGTTTCTCTCAATAAGAAAGGGGCTGAGCAGAGGCCTCACAAAAGATGTTTCAGAAGCCTTTTACTTTCCTGAGAGATCAGTTTATTTGTATGTTCGTTTGGGGAACAGAGAGTGGATGTGATGTTTCCTAGGGGAGGAAGGCATGCCCGTCAGCTCCTGGAAGGGTGACTTTGCTGCTCCCCTGGGTTTGGCTCGCCTGAGGAGTGAGAGAAATAGACAGCACTTGCAAGTGATCCATCCATGCCAGTCCCGGCTTCACCTCCCTCCCTCCTCTGAACAAAAGACTGGATTGCCAAGCAGCCAAAACCATGCTGGCCGCTCCCACCCCCAGGTCTTCCTGTCCCCATGAGCCCAGCCCAGCGCCATTCACAGGGTTCTGGGCCTGGGCCTGCCTCCTGGGCAAAGAAGGGGGGAAAGTCAGGGGGCAAGCTCTGGGGAACCTCTGAGCTCTTGTCTGCAGCTACCATCTGGGTCCCCACATTCATTTCCACCCCAAGCCCGGCCTCAGGCCACACTCACCTGAGGCCCTGGCTTTCCGGAGAAGGACAAACAGGAGTGAGAACAACAGGCCCTTGTTGAGGACAAATCCGCAAGTCAGAACAATAGCCATCACCTGCAGCTGGGAAAGGGCCAGGGCAGGCGGCAGGCCTGGAAGGTCAAGCACAAGCATTGGAGTCCTAGGTTTGACCCCCTTGAGCACGAGAGGGTGGGTGTCTGCTGCATGTTCTGCTCCAAAGCTCAGCCTGCTCCCTGCATCCTGGCCACCACAGCAGCCAAGCAGGGACTTTGAGGCTGGGCCTTACCTTTCCCATAATCCTCTGTGCTGGCTCTCAACCTAAAGCAGCAGTTCTCAACCTGTGGGTCGCAACCCCTTTGGAGGTCCAAGGACTTTTCACAGGGGTCGCCTAAGACCATCCTGCATATCAGATATTTATATTATAATTCATAACAATAGCAACATTACAGTTATGAAGTAGCAACAAAAATAATTTTATGGTTGGGGGTCACCACAACATGAGGAACTGTATTTAAAGGGCCAGAAGGTTGAGAACCACTGCAAAGGGATCTACCTGGTCTCCAGCCCCTAATATCTCCCTTTTGCATAGCTCCTGCCCACAGCCCCTGCCCACAGCTCCTGCCCACAGCTCCTGCTTCAATCACCTGGAATGAGCTCTCACTCTCCCACTCAAGGCGCCCGGGAAAGCCCTTCATGCTCCCATTGCCTACAGAACAAAGCGCACACAAGGCTGCAGGCGCCCAAGGCTCTCGCAGTCTGAATCCACCACCGGTCCTGCTTTAGCCTCACCATCTCCTCTCCACTCAGCCCACCTGTCTCCATGTGCACCTGACACTGTGAGTGCATGTCCCCACCTGCTCCTGGTGGCGGCCACCCCTCTTCTGCATGTGTTACTCCTCTGCTACCTTCACAGTTTCTCCTCCTCCGGGTAGTGCTCTCTACACCCCTCCGGGCCCCATGGCCCAGCAGCTCTGTGCAGAGGATTTCTGTCCATACCCTTCCTTTAACTCCAAGGAAGTTTGCTCAAATCCATTCGCCCCTAGGCCACGTTTTCTAGGTGATGCTCTGTCAGCAGGGGTAGAAACACCTTTGTAATCATAGCTCCCCACCCCAGCTCCTTTCCTCTGTGGCTGGTTGATGGGACTTGTGCTGCTTTGAGGCAGTAACATTCAAGGCTTGTGTGAGGGCTTCGAAAGAGAAATAGACCCGAACTTCCCACCGCAGGCCTGTTCGCCCCCCACCTGCCCCTCCCTGCCGACCTGCTCGCCCCCAACTACCGTCCCCACCCCAACCGCTGGGCTGTGGTGTCACCACGTCTGGGGAGTCCTGCAGGCAAGTCCATACTCCTGACCTCACCAGCAACCTGGCCCCCTCCCTCCTCTGGGCCTCCATCCAACATGCCTCCATTATGCCACCCACCACCCTGCATCAGAACCTTTTATTTATATGTCTCAGGGTCCCATTCCCCTTCCAGGGCCTGGCCCCGTGCCCGACATGCAGTGGGCAATGAGCCCAGGCTTGGGCTGAGAATGACGGAGCAGCTGATGTGTGTGCGCCAGGCCCCCAGCTGACCGAACAGCTGGACAGGCTCGGCAGCCGGACGGGGGTCTTCGAAGGTACTGTTTAACCTTTGACCATCATGGGGAAATGTAGGGGGGCTTTGCACCTCTGAAGCTTTCAGGAGGCATATGGGGGAGGGGCCCAGGGTTAGGAGGAGCCTCAAGCTTCCCACTCTGAGGCTGAAGATCACTCATGTATCAGGGGGGGGGGGGGTGCAGGGTGGAACTCAGGCCCTCTGAGCCCTCGGCCCCTGCAGCTCCCAGCCTCACCCTGAATCCCACGTCTGCTCACTGTGTGTGTCCCCTGCCTGTCCGCAGTCCCTGAGCCCTCACAGTGACCTGTGACCCGCCTCAAGCACCGCCCTTGGAGAGAAGGTTGGGATTAGGGTCAGGGGGAGGGGTGCCCGGAATGGACCCATAAGCCAGGCCTGCCCAAGCCTGAGGCAGCTTGGTGATCGGTAGGAGTCGACAGGGAGCCCTGGGAGCAACAACAAGTGTTCAGAGAAGTGTTTGCGCTGGGGAAGGGAGAAACCACCGGAGCCAGCAGTCTGAGTTCTGGCGTTGGTTCTGCCTGTAACCAGCGGCAACCTCGGAAAGGGGCCTGGGGTTCAGACACGGGGGCTGGGGGACCTGACTAGGTCCTTTCCAGCATCAGCTTCCTGTGGTTCAGGGACCCTGAGAAGCACACACAGAGGGAAGGACTCACCCCGAGAGACCGCCAGACTGATGGTTCTGAGAACGTTGATCCGGGAAGATTCATGGAGTCCACAGGAATACAAGCCCGAGTCCTTCTCTGCCAGCGCAGACATGGTGACGGTGAAGTACCTCTGTCCAGGGTAATCCCTGATGATGTATCGTGGGTTTCCAGGCTCCTCGGCAAGCCTGGGATTGTTGACTAATAATGTACAAGTATTTCCTTCTATGATTCTGCACCAGGTTTTCGTCTTTGAACTATTCTGGGGTGGATAATCGCACCTTACGAAGACTTCTTCCCCTTCCAGTTTCTGCAGCAGCAGTGGCTGCTGTTCCCAGGAGCCTGAGAATAAACCCTCAGGTCAGGGATCCCCACTGGCTGCCACGGAGCTGAGAGGGGCCCCCTCCTCAGGAAGTCCTCTCTGCTACACTCAGTGCCCCTCCCACCCCACCCCAGTCCCCTGCTCACCTGCCTCCTGCTGCCTCACCCCTACTCCCCACGCCCCTCAGGCCACCTCACTAGTATCCATCCTCCTCCTCTTCTGCTCGCCTCTGCCCTCACCTGAGGCCAGGAGCAGCAGCAGGACAAGGGGCAGCAGGTGGGGGGCCTCCCAGGCCATGGTCTTTTTGCTGGTTGGCAGCGGCTGCCCTGAGGAGAGGGTGCCAGAGCTGGCAGGGTCAGCAGCTGCCCAGCCTGTCTGGGAAGAAGAGCTGAGGAAGGCCAAGACTGCAGGTGGGGAGGGGGCAGGGAGGAGGGAGGCCTGGGCCTATGCAGGACCTGCCCCTTTCCTGCTGCCTCTGGGCCTTGCTGGGGGCTCTCTGAGCCAAGCCTGCCCTCTGCTCCCTCCCCCGGGCGGGTGGGTGTGGGGAAATGGGTGAAAGCCCTGGAGGAAATGGTGGTGAAATAAGAAGCCCTTTCTCCTCCCTCTTTCTCTCCTCTGTCCCCACCTCACCTTTCTCCTCGCCACCAAGAAAAACAGGGCTGAGGGGAGTGATGGAGGCAGGGGACCCTCTGGAGACCCCAGTGCTCAGAGGCCTCCTGCCCAGGCTGCTGGGAATTGGGGTGTCCTGCGGGGACTGGAGGGGCAGGAGGAGGTGGGGTGTCATTTCCAGGGGAGGAGGTGCAGGGAAGGTCCCTGGCAAGGGTGGGAGAGCAAAGCAGACCTTGGGGGGTCAGGAGATGGGTGCGGGAGGAGGGGAGGAGGGGAGAAAGGGGGTCTCTGCCCTCTGTGTCCCCAGCTCCCAGCCGCCACTATCATCACTCCTTAAGCCTTTGCTGAAAGACCATACTAACCAAGCGCTTGTAGAAAGTAATTTGTACTTTACATCCCGGTGACTAACAGGGCACCTCGCCAATAATATTGCAGTCACTGGGTGTGGTGCCAGGGGGCACTGACAGGCTGGGGGACCACTTTGTAAAGTATGTGACTGTCCCCCTCTATGCTGTACACCTGAAAGCAGCACAAAATCACACGGAATGCAAACTGGAACTGAAAAATTAAAATTAAAATATTAAAGAAAAGAATATGTCATTAGAGGAGCTACAGGAAAACATTGTCAGGGCTGCTTATAGTCACTAGACAGACAGCCAGGTCAGAGAGCCCTGCACACGTGCAGTGTGGCCTGTGGGGCTGAGAGGGGCAGACTCCTGAGGCGGAGACTGGAACAGGGGCGGGCAGGGGTGCGGGGGGGGGGAGGGGGGAGGACAGTGCTGGGACCAGGCAAGGGCGGGAGCAGCCCTCGGCCACCTGGAAGCTCGGACCACCCTCTGAGGACAGGCTGCCCTTTAGGACCATAGTCTCCTGCCTCCCATTCAGGGGGATGGGCTGCCCTGGGTGGGGTCACCTGGGGAGGGCCTTGCACCCTCCCTGCTCCCAGCACTGGGGCGAGTCCATCAGCCCTGCAGGAGGGGTGGGTGGCTGAACCCCCACCGACTGCCTGACCCAGGGTGTGCAGCATTTGCAAGAGCTGGGAGCCTCCGGCTTGCCAGCCTGCCTCAGAGTGGAAGGTGGCAGGCCCGCCTGCCGGCTCCTCAGTTCAATCATCGGAACGTGCCAGTGGTGCCGGGGACTCCGTGTCCATCCTTCCCCTGGCCACCACAGTCATCCCGGCAGGGGACCCTGTCTCAGCCCCTTGCTCAGGAAGCTCCGTTCTCACTGCCTGAGGCAGCCGTGGCCTTGGGCTGCCTGACACCGGGCCCTGCCTGCACCCCTTCCCTGAGTCTGCTGGGACCTGGTCCCCTGGAGCTCGGGGACAAGGGTGGGAGAGGCAGATAGGAATGAGATGCTGGGACCTGGGGGAGCATGTCCCAGAGGCCTGGAGCTCCAATGAGGCGACCAAACCCCTGGCAGCTGAGGACCCAGGGCCGGGTGTGAACCTCCCAGTCTAGGAGGTGTGTCCTTCCTTGCCATGGGGTCATGTGGGAGCAGGGTCTACAGATGGGCAGCGTGCACAGGTCGGCCTGGTCCAGGAGCCCCTGATCCTGGATGCTGGAAGCCGGTCCATCCTTGCTGCTTGACACAGTTTCGCTGCAGGGAAGAAACATCTGCACAGCATATGTTTCAAGGGATCTGGTGTATATGGCATACTGTTCTTAATATGTTTGCTCCCCTTCTTAACGCTTTGTGTTCTAACCAGGGTCACCTCTCCGAGAAAGGTTGTTTCCCCAGGTGGGGATTTTTCCATGGAGTTAGGGATTAACAGGACTAAGGAAGGGAATAAATCAGTAAAACCCCTTAACTAAGTACCAGGAGGGTAGTTAATCACCTTAACTATGAACAATCAGGCTTAAGCTACATAATCTTTACTTAGTATAATCTCCTTCAGTTACTTACTTGTAGCTTAACAGAACAGTAGAGTAGTGACCTTGCAATGGAGATAACAAACGCCCTACCCTTTGGAATAGAATGGATAGGATTAAAATCAACTGGTATAAATACATATGTAACAGGAGAATAAAGACAGAACCTGGTGGGATTTGTGTGCGGCTCCTCTTTCAGACTCGAACCCTGAACCACGCAGAACGTCGGGGGAAAACATACTCGACAATAAGGAAACTACTAAACTTCCTGTGCAAGCCAGTAGAATTTCATAAGAGCATAATGGATGGAGAAGAGAAAACCTATGGTGGCTGTGAAGGCCCTGATGCCATGTATGTCAAATTGATATCTTCAGATGGTCATGAATTTATTGTAAAAAGAGAACATGCATTTACATCAGGAACAATAAAAGCCATGTTGAGTGGCCCAGGTCAATTTGCTGAGAAGGAAACTAATGAAGTCAATTTTAGAGAGATCCCTTCACATGTGCTATCAAAAGTGTGCATGTATTTTACTTACAAGGCTCGCTACACTAACAGCTCCACGGAGATTCCTGAATTCCCAATTGCACCTGAAATTGCACTGGCACTGCTGATGGCTGTGAACTTCCTAGATTGTTAAATAAAATAAATTATAATAAACTGTTAAAAAAATAAAGAACCTGGTGGGAGAACCTGGCTGGAGAACCTGGCTATGCTGATCAACTGAACGCTGCCTCTGTGTCATTCCTTCTTGGCCGACTCTGTCCACACCTTTGGGAACCCCTGAACCTGCTGGGGCTGGACCCCAACACCTGGGCAAGCAGGGTCGGTGGCCACCCTGCCTGACAGTAGGGCACACCCTGGCCTCTGCCTGGATCCTGCACCCGCCACCTGGGGACCATGTCCCCCTCTGCCCTCCCTTTCCCCTTACAATCCAGGACAAAACAGAGGAGTGGGGTCCAGGAGTCTTTGAATATATAGAATATGACACACAATAGTATAACTTGAAAAGAACATGAGGACCAGCAACCACAACGCACGTGCTCAGTTGCATAAAGTTTGTGTTGTTTCATTTTATTCTGAAAAGGCTTGAGGTAGGAATGAGTGTCTCCTTTCACAGGAGAGGAAAACTGAGGCCCATGAGGGTTACTGAGTTGCACAGGGTCACACGGGACAGGTGGCAGCCCTGGTCACTGGTCCCGGTCCTGAGCCTTATGCAGCGCTCTCCACGGGACAGCCTGCCCTCCAGGGAGACAGGGCAGTCTGGCTGCTGTCAGGGTCCATGGAGGAGAGCTGCTGGGGACCCGTTTTCCCCAGGGAGTTCAACTCCCTCCAAGTTGCATAGCAGGGGGTAGCCACACCTTCCTGGTGGGGAGGACAGATGAGAGAGAGAGAGAGAGAGAGAGTGTGTGTGTGTGTGTGTGTGTGTGTGTGTGTGTGAGCACCAGGCCAGCCAGTTCAAGTTGAGTCTCCCCTCTGGCGCCCTCTCCTGGACCCAGGGAAGAGGTGCCTCCTCCCCATGGTCCCATAGGATTACCCCAGTTCCTCTTCTCTCCCCATATCCATCTTGGAGTGGCCCTACTAAGGCCCTGGCTGTGTTGGTCCCTGACCATGACCTTTGCTCTCCCACGTGGGAGGTTCCTGTCCCAGGGCCGAGTAGAGATGCCACATCTAGAACCACCTGTTCTCTAGCCCGTCCAGGCTGCAGACCCCTCTTCAGGGGACAAATGCAGCCAGATTCTACAGCCTTCCCTGCAGGAGGGGCCAGGCCACCCAGGCCAACTCCTGGGCTGCATCTGGCCCATTGGTCTCCTCAGTCCTGGACTGTGAGAGCCCTGATCTGGCTCCCTGTGTCACAGTGGCTCCTCTCTCCCCAGGGGAAGACACCCTGGGAGGGGAGCAGGGGGGTGGTGATCCCCCCTCACTGAGCTGTGGCCTCCCATTCAGGGGACTCTGAAGGGCCTTAGTTCCCTCCAAGGCAGTGGTTCTCAACCAGTGTGTCGCGACACCTTTAGCGGTCGAACGACCCTTTCACAGGGGTCGCCTGAGACCATCCTGCATATCAGATATTTACATTATGATTCGTAACAGTAGCAACATTACAGTTATGAAGTAGCAACGAAAATAATTTTATGGTTGGGTCACAACATGAGGAACTGGATTTAAAGGGCCAGAAGGTTGAGAACCACTGCTCCAAGGGCTCAGACGTGGAGCCCAGGTAGGATGGGGGAGACAGCTCTGAGTTCAGCTTCTGCACCCCAGTCTGGGGTCAGGCTGGTCCTGCTGCTGAGGGGAGCTCTCAGCTGTCCCTCACACCTGTCCCAGGAGGGATAGCCAGCAGGTGGCAGCGGTGAGAGGGTGGGCTCTGCTGGCTCCCAGAACTTGAGGGACCAGCAGCCTGGCCAGGGCACATGGGAGGTCAGTCGGAGGGTACGTGGATGCAGGGCCGGGCTGGACAGCTCTGGAGCCCCAGCTGCCGATGCCTCTGGGACCCCCAGCTTTTAGTCACTTTCTCCTCCTCCTCCAGGGGGGCTGCTGGGACCTGCTGCCTTTGGGACTTTCTTCCCCAAGTTTATGAGGAAGCTGGAGGGAGCAGAGGGCAGCTGAGGACACAGGGTCCTGGTGGGGAGAGGGCAGCTGTCCACCCCGCCCCACTCCCCTCAGCTGGACGGCTGAGCATTTGGCCTTCTTAAGAATACACATGAAAACTTCTTATATGGAGTAAAGAAATGTTGAAATGAATTGCATGGGAGACTCACCAGTGTGGGGTTTTCATCCCTCCCACAATAGAGGAAGAAAGACAGAATTTGCATGTCTATCAATTACCTATGATTTGCGGAATCCTATATAATAAAACCCTAATATGCACATCACTGAAGAGTGGAACGACCGGCAGAATGACTAGTTGCGATGATGCGCACTGCCCCCTGAGAGCGAGGTGACCTGTGGCAGCAATCAGGGAGCTGGGCTGGCCAGTGGGCAGCCCAGGCCACCAGCCTAGGTGGGTGCCAGTGGGGGGCCTCCCCATCACACCACTCATGGGTCGCCCCACAGATGGCCCTGATTGCTGACCAGGCCTAGGGACCCTACCCTCTATATTGGGAACTGTCTCTAAGATCTAAAAATTCAAACCTGGCAAAGCTTCTCTCACACTGAAGAAACAGGATGATGCAGTGATGACATGCATGGACTCTGGCTTGCACATTTTGTGGTCAGCCCTGATTCTGACACTTATAACTGTGTGACAAGCCAATTACTTAACTTCTATCGGCTCCAGTTTTCCACCCATAAAATGGGGAAAATGATACTACTGTCTCAGCAGGATCATGTTATGTACTGCTTTTTATAATCAGGGCAAAAAAATGGAGCTGGCCATACAACAGCAAGATGCCTTTCACCTGTATGAAAACTATGGTCACAGGTTCATGCAACTTCCCGGATTGCAAGGGGGATGTCCAACTGCTGGGTTAGGCCTGACATCCCCCATGGGGTCCCAGATTGATAGAGGAGCAGGTCGGGCTGAGGGACCCCTTGCCTCCCGTGCATGAATTTCACGCACTGGGCCTCTGGTTATAAAATAGTTGTCATTGAATCAGAATCAAAGAACCAGGAAGAATGTGCTAGAGACGATACAGTTTTCCATGGGAGTGCACATTTTTTATGGAAAAGTGTGGCTTTGAGAGTCATTCCCTGAAGGTCAGAGGGAAATACCTATAAAATAAAGCACATGAATCACTTCTATGTGTTTTCAAGGACCCGCACAAATGTAAATACATGTATGGAAAGTAGAGTGAAAGGACATATGCATTAACTATATTAAGACTATACCGATGGGGCATCGGGTAGGAAGTGCAGCGAGGGGATGGAGGTGGACAGAAATCAATTCCATAAAACCAGACCAACGGTTAAGTGTGTCCATGGGTGACTGTGTGCATGGACTGAGATGCTGATAGCGGGGAGGCTGTGCACGTGTGGGGACAGGGCCATATGGGAACTGTACTGTGTCTTTAATTTTGCTGGGAACCTAAAACTGTTCTAAAAAATAGTCAATTTTTTTAAATGACCCAGAAAATGAAACCTATATAATTTTATTTACCAAAGTCACCACAATAAATTTAATTTAAAAATAAGATGTTTTTAAAAAGACCATGAGAGTGATGGGTTTGCCAGAGGCTTCACTGGAGGGCCAGAGACGTCCCAGCAGAGCAGGTCTGAACAGCAAGCGAGGGAACAAGCACAGGTTCATTTGGATGATTCATTGAGTCCCAGTTGTTGTATTTAATTTTTATAAAAACCTAGAGACCCGGTATATGAAATTCGTGGGGGGGTTGGGCGGGAGTCATTCAGCCTGGCCTGCACCCTCTCGAAATCCGGGACATCTCTCTCACAATCTAGGACCGCTGGCTCCTAACCGCTTGCCTGCCTGTCTGCCTGCCTGATCGCCCCTAACCACTCTGCCTGCCTGTCTGATTGCCCCTAACCACTTGCCTGGCCTGCCTGATCACCCCTAACTGTCTCTGCCTCTGCCCCTGCCGCAATGGCTTCGTCCAGAAGGATGTCCGGAATGACGTCCAGAAGGTTGTAAGGCTGTCTGGTCTAATTAGCATATTATGCTTTTATTTTTTTATAAAAGATAGTTGGCCATTTTCTTGGGCCTCTGATTAGTTCAGTGGGTCTCCTTCCTCCCAGCTCCCCACACTTTCCGCTCAGTACGTTTCTCTCAATAAGAAAGGGGCTGGGCAGAGACCTCACAAAAGAAGTTTCAGAAGCCTTTTACTTTCCTGAGAGATCAGTTTATTTGTTTGTTCGTTTGGGGAACAAGAGCGAATGTGATGTTTGCTAGGGGAGGAAGGCATGCCCGTCAGCTCCTGGAAGGGTGACTTTGCTACTCCCCTGGGTTTGGCTCACCTGAGGAGTGAGAGAAATAGACAGCATTTGCAAGTGATCCATCCATGCCAGTCCCGGCTTCACCTCCCTCCCTCCTCTGAAGAAAAGACTGGATTGCCCAGCAGCCAAAACCATGCTGGCCGCTCCCACCCCCAGGTCTTCCTGTCCCTGTGAGCCCAGCCCAGCGCCATTCACAGGATTCCCGGGGCTGGACCTGCCTCCTTGGCAAAGAAGGGGGGAAAGTCAGGGGGCAAGCTCTGGGGAACCCCTGGGACAGGGCCCCTCTGAGCTCTTGTCTGCAGCTACCATCAGGGTCCCCACATTGATTTCCACCCCAAGCTGGGCCTCGGCCCCAACTCACCTGAGGCCCTGGCTTTCCGGAGAAGGACAAACAGGACTGAGAACACCAGGCCCTTGTTCAGGATGAATCCGCAAGTCAGAACAATAGCCATCACCTGCGGCTCGGAAAGGGCAGGCGGCAGGCCTGGAAGGTCAAGCACAAGTGTTGGAGTCCTAGGTTTGACCCCTTGAGTCTGAGAGAGTGGGTGTCTGCCGGATGATCTGCTCTGAAGCTCAGCCTGCTCCCTGCCTCCTGGCCACCACAGCAGCCAAGCAGGGACTTTGAAGCTTGGCCTTATTTTCCCATAATCCTCTGCGCTGGCTCTCACCCTTAAGCAGTGGTTCTCAACCTGTGGGTCTCAACCCCTTTGGAGGTCCAACGACCCTTTCACAGGGGTCACCTAAGACCATCCTGCATATCAGATATTTATATTACGATTCATAACAGTAGCAACATTACAGTTATGAAGTAGCAACAAAAATAATTTTATGGTTGGGGGTCACCACAACATGAGGAACTGTATTTAATAGGCCAGAAGGGGGTGAAAACCAAGATGGCGGCATAGGTAAACACCGGAGATTGCTGCCTCGCACAACCACTTCAAACATACAACTAAAAGACAAAACGGACATCATCCAGAACCACAGGAAGGCTGGCTGAGTGGAAATTCTACAACTAGAAGGAAAGAGGAAAGCACACTGAAACTCAGAGGAGGTGCAGAAGTAAAGTGCAGAGGTACGGAGGCACACGCGGAAAGGGCTGGCAACTGAGGACATGGTTGTTTTTTTCAATCAGGAGGCAGTCTCAAGCTCCAGACTGCTCTAAACTCCAGTTCTGAGTCTTGGGACCCAGACTCATACGGGGAGATAGTGGACTGTCTGGCATCGGTCAGAACTCGAGGGCAGCTTTCTCTCAGAGGTACTTGCAGCGATTACCGGGACACTGAGACGCGGGGCCTCTTAGGGTAGGACTGAGGAGCAGCCATAGCTCTTTGCTCCACCCTGTTGATCCCCTGAGACCCTGCCCCACCCAAGCTGTGCACAGAGGCTTTTGCATATGAAAGTCCTGGCCCTTTGCAATCTGAAAATTACCTAACAAACTCCAGCTGGGTCAGAGATACCCAGAACTTCCAAAAGAAGGCCCAAGGCCCCACAGCAGCTTGCATTGCTTCACAGCTGGGCCTCATCTGGGCACCTCCAAACCCCAAACAAAGAAGAGGAATCTGCAGATCTCTCCATAGCTCCTGCTGGGTAGCCTCAGGAAGAGGCTAAATTAGCACCTCCTTAGAGATCCAAGAGCCAGTGTACCCAGTGGTCAGAGTGGGACCATCCAGATTACAACTCAGATCCATAAGGGACACACTCAGGGGGCAGACTCAGTGAGCACCAAAGCCCCACTGAAGCAAGTCTTGCCCCAGAAGGGTGTCTCCAGCACACAAGTTCTCCCACCATAACCACAGCTGATTCTCACAGCCAATTGACCTGGAGGTCAATTCCTCCCAGTGATAACTACAACAATCAAGGCTTAACTACAACAAGATTGTGCACAAAGCCCACAAAGGGGTGCACCAAGAGTGTCCACCTCAGGTAACTGGGGAGGCTGAGCCACTGGGCCCTATAGGACACCTAGAACAGAAAGCCACTCTATCAACACAGGGAAGCATAAAAAATGTGGAGACAAAGAAACAGGTCACAAATGACAGAAATGGAGGAAAGAAAACTACTGGATATAGAGTTCAAAACCACACTTTTAAGGTTTTTCTAGAATTTTCTAGAAACCACTGATAAATTTAGTGCGACCCTCAAGAAATCTAGTGAGACCCTTGAGGTTATGAAAAAGGACCAACTAGAAATCAAGCATACACGGACTGAAATAAAAAAATATTATACAGAGATCCAACAGCAGACTAGATGATCAAAAGAATAAAGTAAAATATTTGAAATACGAAGAAGCAAAAAACACCCAACTGGAAAAGCAAAATGAAAAAAGAATCCAAAATTACGAAGATAGTGTAAGGAGCCTCTGGGACAACTTCAAACGTACCAACATACGAATTATGGGGGTGCCAGAAGAAGAAAGAGAGCAAGATATTGAAAACCTATTTGAAGAAATAATGACAGAAAACTTCCCCCACCTGGTGAAAAAAATGGACTTACAGGTCCAAGAAGCGCAGAGAACCCCAAACAAAAGGAATCCAAAGAGGATCACACCAAGACACATCATAATTAAAATGCCAAGAGCAAAAGACAAAGAGAGAATCTTAAAAGCAGCAAGAGAAAAAAAGTCAGTTATCTACAAGGGAGTACCCATACGACTGTCAGCTGATTTCTCAACAGAAACTATGCAGGCCAGAAGGGAGTGGCAAGAAATATTCAAGGTGATGAATACCAAGAACCTACAACTAGGATTACTTTACCCAGCAAAGCTATCATTCAGAATTGAAGGTCAGATAACGAGCTTCACAGATAAGAAGAAGCTAAAGGAGTTCATCACCACCAAACCAGTATTATATGAAATGCTGAAAGGTATCCTTTAAGAAGAGGAAGAAGAAGAAAAAGGGAAAGATGCAAATTATGAACAAAAAATACACATCTATCAAGTGAATCTAAAAATCAAGTGAATAAATAATCTGATGAATAGAGTGAACTGATGAATATAATAGAATTGGACATAGAAAGCAAGTGGACTGACTCTTCTCAGGGGGGTGGGGAAAGGGGTGTGGGTGGTGTGGAAGAGACTGGACAAAAATCGTGCACCTATGGATGAGGACAGTAGGGGAGGGGTAAGAGCAGAGGGTGGGGTGGGAACCGGGTGGAGGGGAGCTATAGGGGGAAAAAAGAAGAACAACTGTAATAATCTGAACAATAAAGAATTAATTAAAAAAGTAAAAAACAAACAAACAAACAAATAAATAAATAAAGGGCCAGAAGGTTGAGAACCACTACCCTAAAGGGATCTACCTGGTCTCCTGCCCCTAATATCTCCCTTCTCCATAGCTCCTGCCCACAGCTCCTGCATCAATCACTCTGGACTGAGCCCTCATTCTCCCTCTTAAGGCTCCAGGGAAAACCCTTCGTGCTCCCATTGCCTACAGAACAAAGCGCACAAGGCTGCAGGCGCCCAAGGCTCTCGCAGTCTGAATCCACCACCGGTCCTGCTTTAGCCTCACCATCTCCTCTCCACTCACCCACCTGTCTCCATGTGCACCTGACACTGTGAGTGCATGTCCCCACCTGCTCCTGGTGGCGGCCACCCCTCTTCTGCATGTGTTACTCCTCTGCTACCTTCACAGTTTCTCCTCCTCCGGGTAGTGCTCTCTACACCCCTCCGGGCCCCATGGCCCAGCAGCTCTGTGCAGAGGATTTCTGTCCATCCCCTTCCTTTAACTCCATGGGAGATTGCTCAAATCCATTCACCCCTGGGCCATGTTTTCTAGGTGATGCTCTGTCACCAGGGGTAGAAACACCTTTGTAATCATAGCTCCCCACCCCAGCTCCTTTCCTCTGTGGCTGGTTGATGGGACTTGTGCTGCCTTAAGGCAGTAACATTCAAGGCTTGTGTGAGGGCTTCAGAAGAGAAATAGAAGTGAAAGTCCTTCTGCCTGCGGGGGCTCAGGACTCCCTCGCCTGCCTGGAGCAGGAGACAGGCCTCCATGTGGTCTAGCCTGGCTCTGTGGAGCCCACCTGTGAGGCCTGAGCCGAGGGCCCAGCTAATGACCCCAAAGTATCATTCTACTTTGCTGTGGCCTCTGGGCAGTGACCATCATTCAGACTCAACTGATGTTGAATCCAGATTACCCTTCAGGGTTGGTTCTCTTTGACTGACACCGCCCCGGCGACTGCATTCCCGGAGGCTGCCAGTCTGCTGGACAACCTGTCTGACTTAACCTGAACCCGAGAGGGACCTCCAAGATATTTGGAACCATTTTTCTTCCACAGACTGAGCAACTATGTCCCAAGTTCATTGCTGTGGGACTGTACTATATGTGGGGGATAAATATTCACAGAGTCCTAGAAGGTCAAAGGTGAAAGCAAGCATTCAATACCATCCAATCTAAGCCCTAAGGAACAGGGTGGACAGGGAGTGTCCAAGGCCACTCAGTAGACATCAGCAGAGCCACACTGGGTCCCATGTCTCCTGTCTCCTTGGCGTGTATTTCTGTGACATTTGCTGGTCTCAGTCTTCAGAGTCTTGTCCAGGGAGCCTGGCCTAATCTTTTAGCTCTTGGCTCCCAGGTCCACCCAGCCCTTCACAGTCAAGTGGCCCACTCACCAGGCCACAAGCCCTGCTCTCACTTCTGACCCTTCTCCTCCCTCCCACGCCCCCTTCTCTCCCTAAGTTCCCATTTCAGGCCTCTCTTCCTAAGGCAGGGTTGGGTGGACAACATCCTTCACCTCCGAACAGCATGACATTGTGTAAGTTTCTCTCTGTGGGCATCTGCTGCCATGCCCTCCTCCACCTGGAAAAGTGGAGGGAAACGCCGACGGATTCCCCAGAGTTCATTGAGAGTAAGTCCATTTACCGGGGCAGGCCTAACACCACTCCAGGAAGAAGTCTCCATTCATTTGTTTTAACCTGACTGAAAACGGTACCTGGCTGCCACCCGCTCCCAGGCCACCTCATGTTACCACAGGTGTCCTTACAGAGGACTGTGCTCTTGTTTCCCCTGGGAGACCAGTAAGTCCTTCAGGCAGGAACAAGCTGTGCTAGACTCAGTGTCCTTAGCTACAGCAGCCAAAGTTTTCTCCAATTACTGCAGATAGAATAGGAAGCTGCTATGAAAACTCCACTGCCCGCTATTTGTGGATTGATGAAAATAATTAGGTTCACATTTATCCTGTATTAAACTTGATATCATTCTCATTCAATAATATGGGTTCAGTCATTCCCAATAATCCCTTATTGTCTTTATTAGGATTTGCATTAAAGAACAAGGCAGCTATTAATTGATGGAGTCAGACCTGGTGGGCCCAAGCTGTCTACTGGAGTGGGCAAACGTTGCCAAAGGTGTAAATAAAGCCCACTTCTCTGAACTTAAACATAGAGAACCCCAGAGAATTGGAGCCATTGAACTTCACTATGGAGGAAGCCTGGAGGAGGAGGAGGGACATTCTCAAGGTCACTGAGTAGGTTCTGGGTTGAGGAGGAGTGGAAACCAGGCCCGTGCACCTGTTATTATCCTGTGACGGCACCACTTACCTTTGCAACCAGCAACCATTTCAGCACTTCCACGTGTACGGGTACTAAGAACAAATTACTAAATTGCTCCTGTGTAGAGAGGACAGTGGAACTGCTTCACCAACTGCATAAATCACTTGTAACCAGTCTCTTCATTTCTGGACATCCCTGGGTGTTCCTAAAGGCCTGGGGGCTGTTTTCCTATTATGTGGGTTCAGTAGCTTCCTTCCATTCCTGCCTATAGCACCTTCCTTTTGCTTGGTCAACTCTTTATTTCCAGACATTACTATGAAGTTTGACTCTAGCCCCACCCTGGCCTAATCCTATCTAATAATAGACAAACATGGCAATTAACCGTACCTCCGACGTGCTTCCCATTGGCTAATCAGGGCGATATGCAAATTAACTGCCAACCAAGATGGTGGCCGGCAGCCAGGCAGCTGAAGCGAACAGGAGGCTTGCTTGCTCCAGTGATGGAGGAAGCCAAGGTTGCCTGCCTGCCTCTGCCCAGCTCTGAACTGCACTCTAAGCAACTATGTTGCAATTATAGAAGCTAAACAAAGCCCAGAAACCAGCTTTCAGCAGCCGAGGTCTCAGAGCTGGAGCCGAGCCTCAGAGCTAAAGCCGGCTCTCAGCTCCATTGACAGCCATAGAAGGTAAATAAATCCCAGAATAAAAAAAAAAAAAAAAAAAAAGGAAAAAAGGAGAGGTTGGGAGCTTCAGTCACCCGCCAGCCTGAAAATGGCCCTCAGACCCTCACCCAGACTGGCCAAGCACCCCGGTGGGGACCCCCACCCTGAAGGGGGTGTGACTAGCTGCAAACAGAAATCATCCCCTCATCCAGGCTGGCCAGGTACCCAAGCGGGACCCCCACTCTGATCTGGGATACTCTTCAGGGCAAACCAGCCGGCCCCCACCCATGCACCAGGCCTCTATCCTATATAGTAACAGGGTAATATGCAAACTGACCCTAACAGCAGAAGGACTGGGAATGACTGGTCACTATGACACACACTGACCACCAGGGGGCAGACGCTCAATGCAGGAGCTGCCCTCTGGTGGTCAGGGCACTCTCACATGGGAGGAGCTCTGCTAAGCCAGAAGCCAGGCTGATGGCTGCCAGTACAGCGGTGATGGTGGGAGCCTCTCCTGCCTCCTCAGCATAGAAGGTAAATAAATCCCAGAATAAAAAAAAAAAGAAAAAAAGGAGAGGTTGTCCGACTGCAGTTTAGGCCTGCTCCCAGCTGGCAAGTGGACATCCCCTGAGGGCTGCCGGGCTGCCAGAGGGATGCCAGAGGGAGCGGGCCTAAGCCAGCAGGTGGTCATCCCCTGAGGGGTCCCAGACTGCGAGAGTGCACAGGCCGGGCTGAGGGACCCCCCCGAGTGCACAAATTCTGGTGCACTGGGCCTCTAATCCATATATATAAAAGGCTAAGACACCAGTGGACTGGACAGTAGGTATGATGCACACCAACCACTAGGGGGCCGACATTCAATGCAGGAGCTGCCAAGTGACAGCAATTTGCATAGTGCCCTCTCACACTCCAGGACCCCTCGGGGATGTCCGACTGCTGGTTTCAGCCTGATCCCTGCAGGCCAGGCTGAGGGACCCTGCAGGGATCAGACGCCCTTCCAGCTCCTTCGAGTCCCAGCTTCGCCCCATTCGGTCGACCAGGGTAGGGATGGCGGGAGGTTGGCTCCAGGGCATGTTGTGCCCATCTCCCCCAGTCCTTCCCCGCCAGACATCTTCTAATTAATTTCCTTTCAATGTGCATGAATCTGTGCACTGGGCCTCTAGTACTTACATATTGGGATTTGCAGGAAGTGGAGAGCAGGGTCCTGTGTGGTGGAGGCCTCTCCAACTCTCTGGTTCAAAGGGAGAAGGTTTATTGGGGAGCTCAGGGCAGAAGTATTGGGTTAGGTGGGTAGACAGGCTTTCTGAGAAGAGAGGGGGAGAACTAGCAGGCCTCCACCCATGAGAAGCAATTCAAGGACGTGAGACGCCCTTTGTCTGGCTAACACCTATTCCTTGTTTCCTACTATGTAAATCCCTTGAGAAAGGGAACAGTTTCACTGGCCACACTGGTCCCCTTCCAGGATCCACCAAGGACCATCGGATCCAATGGGTCTCCTTCGGATCCCAGCCGCTCCATGTATCGGCTGAAAGACACAGTGAGTCTGGTGCCCTCCCTGAGCCTTCTTCCCGTGTACAGTGGAGACAGCCATAACCTTGGCCATGCAGCTGGTGTTCAGTACCTGGTCCTCCTAGCGGCACTCTGCACAGAGTGAGAGAAATTTTGACATCACCTAGTCTAACTTCCTTGCCTTAACCGGTGAGAAAACTGGGGTCCAGAGAGAGGAGCTATGGCTCTCAAAGTCACAAAGCGAGAGACAAGAAGACCCACGTGCTCTGATTTCGGATGGAGGGCTTTCCATGACTCTGCGCTCTCTCTCCAAAGCCCCGCTGAGGCAGACATGCCAGCCTGCGGCTCAGGAGAGCAGCCTCCACAACCTTCCCTGTCTGGGCTGCTCACCTTCACATGGTACCAGCCGAATGCGAGGAGGCAGGACAACGGGGGTCCGGGGTGAGAGGTCAATCACACACTGATAGAGCCCCACGTCCTGCCTCTGGAGCTCCCTCACGGAGACTCTGAACGTGACCTCGGTGGGGTCGTCCTCCAACAGGTATCTCCCGGCCTGGGCAAGGTTCATGTCCGCGTTCCTGGTATCTGTGCGCACCAGTGTCTCCGGGGGGCCGGGGCTCCTCACCCGCTGCCAGGCCTTCAGGCTGGAGGCGTACTGCCTGGTGTACACACAGGAAATGGTCAGGTTGCTGCCTTCCAGCAGGCACATTTGCTCCTCATCTTCGCCTCTGAGACCTAGAATGAGAGGGCGGAGAGCTTCACTGAGCAGCCTTCCTCCCACTGTCCCCACAGGCACAGGCCGCTTCGCAGAGCCCAGGGCACAGGCGGGCATCCTGGTAGCTCCCTCAAGCCCTTGGGAGTCATTTGGGATTTCCGTGCACTCTGTGAGGTGGCTCGGCGTCTTTGGCAATATACACACATATGGAGCCAAGAGGGCAAAGTACCGATCCTGGTTCAGTGTTTGAAACTAGTAGATGAGTTTATGGTGACTGTTTTTTCTATACAGTACTTTATAAATTGAAATATTTCCATAATAGAAAGCTTTTTATTTTTCAAGTAGAAAGAGAACTGAACCAGTTTTGCCACCCATGTTCTTTTCTACTTGTAGTTCCCAGGCATAAACCTTGCTGTCAGGGACACAATACCTTGTATTACCCGCTGGGGTCCCCAAGCCAGATGTGCTTCCACTCCTCTCTGCCCATATCCACCCAATTAGGTCCCAGAGAGGAATCTACTGAGCAGTTCCAGCTGGTACTACCCTCAGTCTCCCCGCAACCCTCAGCCCACTGACCACCCTACACCTGTTCCATCTCCAGCGTCATGGTCCTGGGCAGCCGCCAAGTGCTTGGCCAAGTGCTTTATGCAGGTGATCTCCCTGGGCTTCGTTAAGCACTTACTAAGCCCTAAACACTGAGCCAAGTGTTTCACATCCATCGGCTGTGTGGCTCTTAGGACAACCCCCCGAAGTAGGCGCTCTTTACAAATGAGGAACTGAGGCTCCGAGGAGGCAGAGGACTTCTTACGGTCACATCTGTACAAAGTGGCAGAAACAGGATTGGAACCAGCTCTGCCTGCTGCCGGAACCTCTTTGCCCATCTGCCTCAGCCCCGGAATGTTCCTCTAAGGAGGGACTGTGCCGCTTTCCATCTCCCAGGGTGTCCGCACGGCGAGGAGAGGCTGTTTGATGACTTCACATCATTTTCTCACTTGGAGATGCACTGGAGGAACCTCCGGCATCCACTGGTCACCCAGCCCCGCTGGGTCGGGGCCGGGCAGCACAGTCTGCCTTCATTTCCTTCCTTCCCCCATTCCTGTCTCCAACACATACCTGGCTCCCATCCCAGTCCCCCTAAAGGAGGGAGGGAAAACCCTCTTAGGAGGTACCTCCCCTTGGCCATCTACGTCCCTCTCCCTTCCTCTCCTCACCTGAGACCCAGAGCAGCAGCAGCAGCAGCAGCAGCCGTGGCCGCCCCCAGAGCCCTTTCCTGTCCATTCTATCCATCAGGTGCTGGCCATCCCAGGGCTCTAGCACTTGCTGGATGATGTTGCCCCATGTGGGTGTCTTCCACCTTCTCTGAGCTGTTCCTTTGCAATTGAGAAACCCTGAGGGAAATGCAAGGAGAGGGACCCGCTCGGGAAATGCAGAAGGAGAAGAGCAATCACTGTCCTTGTGACATCTTCCTTCCTGCTCTCATTATGCCATAGCCTGTGGGGCGGCACTCCCCGTTCTCCACCACAGCACCTCTGCTCCACTCACTTCCTCAGGGCACCAAGACATCCTCCCCGAGCATCCCTGAGCCCCTCTGGTACATTCACATTTGGTTTGCCCTTCAGGGTCTGGTTCAGACCTTCCTGATGACATGCCTTGTTTAATTTCACTCCCCGCCACGCTTCTCAAGTATGAGCATGTGGCTGAATCGTGTGGGAAGGCTGGCAAACACACGCATGCGCGGGCTCCACCCCCAGAGACTCCAGTTTAGGAAGTCTAGAGAGCGCCCAGGATCTGCATTTTAACAAGCAGCACAGGTGATTGTGAGGCAAGTGGTCCCAATGGTGATGCCTGGAAAAGCTCTGCATGAGGTCAGAGGGGCCCCAAGACTTCCCAGGGTCCTCAGCCTGTGTCTGAGGTGAGCGCTTCCCGGAGCCCCAGTCTAGACACTGGGCATGGAGACCACAGTTGTAACGGTGCTGGGAGTGAGTGACTGCCATGGACTGAAGGCCCTCGTGCACCAGGTGCTTTACGCAGGTGATCTCACTTAATCCTACCAGCTTCGGGAGACTGTGTAGGGAATATTTATCATCTTTTGAGTCTCCAGCCCCCAGTGCCTTTTCTATTTGGGGGATATTCCCCAATGTGTGGGTCTCACGAGGACGCAATGCTGCCCGCCCCGCCCCCCCACCCCACCCTTCCACTCTTTGGCGCCTATGGCACAGACTTGGGACTTGACCTAAGCTTGGCCAAACGCATGATCCTGTGATGAAAGACGTGGGGCCAGTTGGAGATGAGTGCACACACAAAGCCCATGAACAGCATGGTGGCAGGTTCGAGTGGCTTCAAGTGTGCAGGGAGGGGCTGTAGCATCAATGGCAAGTTCACCACTAGACGACCTCATGCTCTAACCTCAGCTGTGGCCTCTTGCCCACTCTCTCTTGGCTTCTGCTGTTTTCTAAGCCAGGTCCTCCAGCCTTCTCATGGAGTCTGTGAGCCCCTGACCTCTTTCTCAATTCCTTTGCTGTTCAAGACAGCCGGGCTTGCATCCAGCTGTTGGCAGCAGGAAGCGTGACTGGCGTTGGTTATTTGGTCCACGAGGCAACGAGGAGTGTCTCAAGGGTGAGGCCCAGAGAGATGCATGGAGTCTTTCGAGGTCAGACATACTTCAAGGACGTTGTGGAGCTGGGGTTCACCCTGGGCGTTGCTTACTTCCAAGGCCTGTGTAATGAACCACGTAGCACTGTTGTGCCAGCCAATGTCCAGCAGGAGACAGGTGGCTCACTGACACCGAGTAAATGAGCCGCGTTTGACAAAAGTGTGGTGGGATTTAGGGAAATCAGTAAGGGATGCTGCAGTACCCTGAGGCTGCGGACAGTGGTGAGTCATCACCACCTCTAGGCCTAAAGGGGCAGGGGGATGGAGCAGTTGCCTGAACTTGGAGATAGCTGCTGTCTGGTCAGCGGCATGAAGGGGCCTCCATTCCAAAGAGGAGGCCAGAGGATAAAATCCCTGCCCTCATTCTCTTCCCGTCCTCTGCCCTGCTTTCATGCTGCCCATGGGTGAAACCCAACTGGAAGCTAGTTGGCCAGGGAGAGAAGGATGGAGAGGGGGCCTACAGGCACAAACGGAAGTGTCCAGCACAACCATTTGTCTTCCAATTCAGTGTTCAGGATCTCTCAGGCAAGTTTAATATATTGGGCTTAAACACTACGTAACCTATCATTATGTTAAGCACACAAGCACACGAACTCCTGCAGCTGGTTACCTCTACTATGAACATGTCGTGGTGTTTGGTAAGAAGCTTGATGACTTCTTGGAACTCTATCTCACAAACAAGCTTGAGAACCACCAAAAGAGAGCTGCATGTGCTGGGATGCAGTAGGTACGGAGGGGCCCTGGAATCTGCTTTATAAACAAACTAGAGGGCTGGTGCATGAAATTCGTGCACGGGGAGGGGGGGTTCCCTCAGCCCAGCCTTCACCCTCTCCAATCTGGGACCCTTTGGGGGATGTCCGACTGCCGGTTTAGGCCCGATCCTCAGTTTAGGCCTGATCTCACAATCCTGGACCACTGGCTCCTAATTGCTCACCTGCTTCCCTGCCTGGTCATCCCTAACTGCCCCTCCCCCCCCCCCCCCGCCAGCCTGATTGCCCCCCGCCCATCAGCCTGATTGCCTCTCATTGCCTCTGCATGCCGGCCTGATCGCCCCTAAGTGGCCCCCCCCTGCCAGCCTGGTTGCCCCTAACTGCCCCCTGCTGCTGGCCAGTTCACCCCCAACTGCCTGCTCCCTGCCAGCCTGGTCACTCCTCACTGCCCCCCTCAGTTGGCCTGGTTGCCACTAACTACCCTCCCACCCCCCACTGGCCTGGTCACCCCCAACTGTGCCCCCCTATTGGCCTGGTCGCCCCCAACAGCCCCCATGCTGGCCTGGTCACCCCACATAGCCTGCTTGTCCAGTCGTTTGGTCATCCCTCACTAACCCTCCTGCTGGCCTGGTTGCCCCATGCATCCTGCTTGTTCAGTCATTTGGTTGTCCCTCACTAACTCCCCTGCTGGCCTGGTCATAGGCAGCCATCTTATGAGGGTGTGATGGTCAATTTGCATATTACCTCTTTATTATATAGGATGTTCCAGGAGACACTGATGCAGGAGGACTAGAGTTTGAGAAATGCTTCACTAACTTGTTCTGCTTCTCCTAGTTAACACTTAGCAATGGCACCTCCCTTGTCCCTTCGTGAACAGGAACAGCATTGGACCTGCTGGCCTGCAGGTCCCAGACAAGCAACCTCAGAAAGCAAACACTGCGTGTCCTGTGGTTACTACCTCTGAGCTGCTTGGCTTCCTTAGGGAGGAAAATAGATGCACCGAGATGAACAGTTGCTGGAAGAAGTGCTTTTCAGAGACAAGAATTCCCTTTGCACATCTTCTGATGGACTCAAAATTGGGGGATGAGAGACTCTGGGGTCAGTGCCATCCTCCTGGAGGCATCAGACAGAGCAGCTGCTCTCAGGTTGATGCAGAAGTCCTTGTATGAGGGCCCTGTGATCAGGACGGGTTGGGCAGGACTGTACCTCAGCACTCAGGTGTCTTTTTTCCCACAGCAGTGGGGGAAACTGTGCTGATGTAAGAATATGTTTTCCTAACACAAGCTGGAAGGTGTGTTTGTTCTTGGGGAATTTGATATGAAACTAGAGGCCCAGTGCATGAAATTCATGCACTGGAGGGGGGGGTCCCCTCAGCCCGGGCTGCGCCCTCTCGCAGTCCAGGACTCCTCAGGGGATATCTGCCTGCCAGCTTAGGCCCGATCCCCTGATGGCAGTGAGACATCCCTCTCGCAGTCCGGGGCTCTTGCAGTCTGGGACCCCTTGCTCCTTAACCGCCCACCTGCAGTGGAGGCGGGAGCGGCTCCCATCACTTCCACTGTGCTCGCCAGCCATGAGCCTGGCTTCTGGCTGAGCAGCACTCCCCCTGTGGGAGTGCACTGACCACTAGGGGGCAGCTCCTGTGTTGAGCGTCTGCCCCCTGGTGGTCAGTGCACGTCATAGATACTGGTCACTCTGCCACTCGGCCGATTTGCATATTAGGGTTTTATTATATAGGATTAGCCTTGGCCATTGCTGAATTGGAGTAGGAGGACCCATCATTTTTTCCCCACCGATGGGGGATCCTTCCGCCTTTAGAGCCAAAAGAGGTAGGAGATTGGAAAGTCCTGATTTAAATCTGTTGGATTTTGGAAGTCACAGGGGGGCCTGCACACCTGCTGCATGGGTGATCGTGGGAGCTGAAGGGGACTCTCAGGGGCAGACCTAGAGAGGAAGAGGAAGGCAGAGTGGGGAGCCGGGAGTGCGCATAGGGGAGAGCCTCCCGAAGCCTAATGTTGAGGTCTTGTCATGCCACCATCCCTGCCCTTGTGAGATACAAGGGAAAGAGACACGTGGAGGCATCCCAGGAAGAGCTCCTGGCTGTTCTATTCTCTATGGGCTGAGTCTTCAGGAAAGGGACTCTTTAATTTTTGTTCCTGCCAACAAGCGATGACTTTCTACTCATGTGGCCTCATTCCAGCCACACTCTGCGCTGCCTTCCTGGGCTTGTTCTGCGGGTCCAGGGATGATGCACACAATAGACACATGATATTCTCTGTCAGTGACATTCTCTGCCAGTCTCGTCCTTCGAAGCCTCTCTCATCCTCCCAGTACTGTCCCAGGAGGCTGCCTTCTGGTTCGTTGGTTTCTCTTGGCCAAAGGGGAATTCTCCCCGTGGTGTCCTGTGTTCTCCCCATTCCGTGGCTTTCAACATCCTTTCCTGGGAGTGTTGGAAAGGCTGCAGCGGAAGGGAGGACCCCAAGCGTCTGATTCTAGAAGAAAGGAAGGCCCCCGTGGCCGTGGCTGGGAGAGCAGGATGCTTCTGTGGTGCCGCTCTGCCCGGGTCCGGCCCCAGTGCAGTGGTCCAGGGCAAGGACCAAGGCAGATTTAGCAGCTGTGCCCTCTGTACCTCATGACCCCACAGGACAGCGAGTGACAGTGAAAAGCATTGGGCTGTTCGCAGCCACCCTTCGCTCTCTAATGCCTGTGCCGCCTCCAGCTCCCCGAGCTCCAGCAGAAGGAGAAGGGGGGTAAGTGGTCTCTCTACCATGACTCCTACAAAGCAGACTGCCTGCAAATCCATTGGGGGTAAAGCACCCAGGAAGCAACTGGCTACCAAAGCCGCTCAAAAGTGTGCGCCCTCTACTGAGTGAGTGAAGAAACATCATCTTTACAGGCCTGGTCATGAAATTAGACATTGTCTGAAGTCCACTGAACTTCTGATTCACAACCTTCTCTCCCAGCGTCTGGTGCGAGAAATGGCTCAGGACTTCAACACAGACCTGCGCTCCAAAGTGCAGCGATTGGTGCTTTGCAGGAGGCAAGGGAGGCCTGTCTGGGTGGCCTTTGTGAAGACCCCAACCTGTGTGCTCTTCATGCCAAACGTGTAACAGTTATGCCCAAAGACATCCAGCCAGCACGCTGCACACCTGGAGAAGGAGCTTAAGATCCACTATGCTGGGAAACATTTCATTCTTTTAAAAGATTTCTCTTGTTCCTGTTATTGGTAGTTCTGAACATTAGAGTTGTTGGTTTTTTTTACCATGGGGTCAAAAGGTACCTAAGTATATGATCGCAAGTTGAAAATAGGGGACAGAAACCAGGTACTGGCAGTTCTTCCATTTTCATTTGTGTGTGAATGTTTTTAATATAAATGCGGGGACATAAAGCATGATTGCAAGTCAAATGTTTCCGAGAAGAAGTTCCAGCAGTTCCCCTTTATAACAAAATAAATAAACCTGTTAAATTTTTCTAGGCAATGTCAGCAATTGGATTTTTTTAAAAAACAAGTCAATTCCTTATTGATGGCAATGAAATGGTGTTTGTAGCATTTTTATCAAACGGTAGATTCCATCCATTCATTATACTTTTCTAACTTAGTTGTCCTACATGCAAGTACATGTTTTTTGTTTGTTTGTTTTAAAATATATTTTTATTGATTTTTTACAGAGAGGCAGGGAGAGGGATAGAGAGTTAGAAACATCGATTAGCTCCCCCCTGCACACACCCCGCTGGGGATGTGCCTCCAACCAAGGTACATGCCCTTGACTGGAATCGAACCTGGGGCCTTCAGTCCACAGGCCAACTCTCTATCCACTGAGCCAAAACAGCCAAGTGCAAGTACATGTTTTTAATGTTGTCTGTCTTCTGTGCTGTTCTGGTAAGTTTGCCATTAAAATACATCAAACTAAAAAAAAAAAAAAAAAAAAAAAAGGCATTGGACTCGGTTTTTATTTAATGCAAACCCCGGGCCGCTGGGGGGATGGAGGCCCAGGGCACGTCAGGGGCTGTATCTTCTCCTCTGATGGGGCAGAGCACACACCCACGATTGTTAGTGACATGAAGGGAGTCAGCAGGACCAGCAAGGGGGGTCCTGAGCCTTAGAAACAACCCGTGTCACAGATTCAACTCAGTCCTTGCCCTCCCCACCCGCCTGGCCTCCGCTTTCACACGCTTCTTCTGGCACAACTGCCAGATGGACGTGGATGGAGGTCGCAGGGCATTCTCAGGGCGTCATGGACCTAGCGGCCAAATGACCTCTGTGTGGCGATCAACAGGAAAGTGAAGACCAGGCTCTTACTGAGGATTCCACACACCACGATCGTGACGATGCTGATCACGGAGATCCTGGGGGGTGGGGAGAGGGAGAGAGGAGATTTAACGCTGCTGCTGGCCATGACACCCTTCACACTTGAGCTTTACTCCACAAAGGTTCTTCACAGGCTATTTTATCAGCGTGGGGTCTCCCAGTGCCTTTCCCCACACTGGCTGCCTCTGTGCATTTAGTTTGTCCCATGGCCTAAAACTGCTGAAGTAGGTTTAGTAGAGAACATGGGGTCAGGAGAGGCAGCGAGGGGAAAGGCAGGTTGAGCAAGCTCCTCTTCCTCCGCTGTGATGACTAGAGAGAGCGGCCCCAGAGCCAGGAAGCCCAGTTTCTGTTCTCAGAATCAGGACCTACTTCCGCAAAACGTCCCTCGCCTCTTTGGCCTCAGTTTCCTCCTCTATCAGCGGAGAAGAATCCAATTCTTATCAAAATCCCATCATGAATTTGTAGAGATTTTTAGCAAAACTTATTCTACATGTCCTGGGTAAATGTCATTAGATAGAATAGAAAGGGATAGAACTGAGTGAGGAACTTGGCCCGTCTAGACTCAGTAGACATGGGACTAGATTACAGCACAACTGGCCTGCGTGACAAGACACGGAACCTCCGGAGAAAAGGTAGCAGGGAAACACTGAAATCCAGAGGCAGATCTAATGTTACCTAAGAATTTAAAATTTAAATTTGACATTTTTAAGTAACTGAAAAGTCACCAGGAAATAGACTCAGGCACAAGTAAGGAATAAAACAAAGCTGTCAGTCTAGAATTGGCATTTGCCTACACAGAACTAAAAACCGAATGTACAAACTAGCAAGGTGACCCATGACATCATGGCTCTAGAAAGTGGGAAGCAAATCTGCGGCCTCCTCATCCACCCCCTGCCTGTGAAACTGTCTGAATCACCGGAAACGACATGTGGAAGGGGAGCTGGTGGCTGGAGGGCATGGGGTGGGGGCCAGCCAGCCCAGCCAGCGCCTCTCTGGCCCTCCTCCCTGTGGCCTGGGCCTGGGTCGGAGCCCTGATGCAGAAGGACCCCAGCTAGGGCGCCTATAACTCCACCTCCTTCCAGTCTCTCCTGCCAGTGCCCTGCCTTATCCCCTCCCAACCTTACAACACGTCCCTTATAATGGATCTCCTGGTGAGGGGCGGGGGGGGGGGGGGGGGGGGGGCACTCTCCTGGGCCAGCACGCAGCCCTTTGGAGAGGAGACTTCACCCAGGGCAGATCTCTGCAGTGCCTGGGAGTCCGTGGGCCGCCCTCACTGGGGACTGGAAATTCCGGAACAGAAATACTCCAGCTCTCTGGCCCTGGTACAGACAACTCTAGGTGTGACCTGTGAGGCCCCAGGACCTTCTGTAGGACTGAGCCAGAGTTCCACCCCTCTCTCCACTGCCCCCCTCCCCCCCGTGGGACTCAGCGTGGTTACCACAGCCTTTGCTAGGCTACCCTCTCCCCGGTCCCACTTCCCTAATGGGTTTATCTGTGCAGCTTCCTAAATCTTCTGCACAGACTTTCCCCACAGCCTGCTTCTGGGGAGCCCACCCCCAACAGGGAGACAAGTGGCTTCCTCCGAGAGGCCTCTCCCTCTGCCCCCAGACTCAGCGCCATCACCTGGACAAACCGCTCCCTGTATTGAACTGCCTTGTTTTCAAACAGCTCAGTGGCTTCGACTCTCCTTCCCGGACTCTGAGAAACTAGCTTATAATGAATTATAGATAAAGTGAATAGATAAAAGTGGTGCCGGTGCTGGCTCCAGTAGGAATGTGGGCAAAGGTTATGCACGCTCATTAACATACTAGAAATTAAAAGTTGTGAATAAAAATGTTGGCCCTGGCCAGGGTGGCTCAGTTGGTTGGGCATCCTCCCATGCACCAAAAGGTTGTGGGTTCAATGCCAGGTCAGGGCACATGCCCAGGTTGTGGGCTCAATCCCTTGTTGAGGGCCTGCAGGAGGCAGCCTATTGATGTTCCACTCTCACAGTCATATTTCTCTTTCTCCCTCTTCCTTCTTCTCTCTCTCTCTCGCTCTCTCCCTCTCTCTCTCTCAGATCAATGAAAACATTTAAAAAGAAAAATGTTGACTCTCACTAGATCACTTAGTTTATTTAGCTCCTGAAGATTTAATGAGCACCTACTCCGTGCCAGGCACTTAGGCTGGTGCCAGTGAAACAATCCAAGAGGGAAAGGCACTACCAGCACCGAGCTCACCACCCACAGTGACAGGGACATTCCAGTTCGCACCTCTGTGGGCAGGACCGGTTCAGAAACACCAAGTCCCCGGAGGCCCTCCTGCAGCCACCGCGCCCGCTGTGCCTTATGGTCGCACCGCTCCCCATCTTTGGAGGAGCATTGGGCATACAGAACGGTGCAAATGTTCCATTTCTCTCAACTGGAGTTTTGTTTGAATAAATGATTTAAAAGAAAAGACATCTGCAAAAGTATGTCCATCTCAGAGTTAATACTATGAAGAAAAAGGAAACAGTCTCAACATCTAAAAATGGGCCAGTGATTACGTAAGTTACGGTTTCCCCACTGACACAAAAGCACACATTCCTTGAAATTATAATTAGGAAGAATAGGCAGCAACATCAGAGACGTGTTTTCGCACGGAAAATTCATGAAACTTTAGAATTATCACTGTGTTAAAATATGTACAAACAGAAATAAGCACTGGAGTTCAGCGAAGATGCCATTTCCCTCCCTCCTCTGGCTCCCCAGGAAAGCGAGGATGAACCGGGGAGATGGCAGCCTCGCCAGAGCCTCCTCCTCCCTCCATCTCCCTCCTCCCTCCTCCCTGGGAAGTCCCACCAGATGGAAGTGACTCGAGTCTGCTCCTGGGCTTCACCCTCCCCCCCATCCCTCACTCCCCACACCCCTCAGGACAAGGACTGGGAATCAAAGGCCTAGGGGTCCAAGCCAGCCACCCATCCCCCGCGGAGAGACCTGGGCTCCATATTGAGGACATCCGTCCCTTGTGTGGGGTTGACTCCGAGGCCGACAGTTGACAGGGTCAGGAGCTGGGTCACAGGACTGGGGCTGGTAGGAGTTTTGCCCTGGGCCTTGGTGGTAACAGGAGGAAGAGTGGACCTCTGAGCCGAATCCTGGGCAGGATCTGCAAGAAGACACATTGGATGGATGGATGGATGGATGGATGGATGGATGGATGGATGGAAGGATGGATGGAAGGATGGATGGAAGGATGGATGGATGGATGGATGGAAGGATGGATGGATGGATGGAAGGATGGATGGAAGGATGGATGGAAGGATGGAAGGATGGATGGATGGATGGAAGGATGGATGGAAGGATGGATGGATGGATGGATGGATGGATGGATGGATGGATGGAAGGATGGATGGAAGGATGGATGGATGGATGGATGGAAGGATGGATGGATGGAAGGATGGATGGATCGTAAGGTAAATGGATCTGAGGAGGGAAATGAACTTTGACATTCATGACACAAGGTTTTCTTTTGCTAAGATTTTTTTTTTTAATGTGTAGGGTCAGCCTGGGTCAGAGACCGGAAAAAAGAAAAGAAGGGAGGAAGAAAGAGAAGGAGGAAGGACTTTTCTGTTCCTGTCATTGGAAATGTACTTGCCTGCTATTCTTCACCAATCCATATGCCCCCACCTTCTTCAAGAATAATCCTTGAGCCGAACCGGTTTGGCTCAGTGGATAGAGCGTCAGCCTGTGGACTCAAGGGTCCCAGGTTCGATTCCGGTCAAGGGCATGTACCTTGGTTGCGGGCGTGCAGGAGGCAGCTGATCGATCTCTCTCATCGATGTTTCTAACTCTCTATCCCTCTCCCTTCTCTGTAAAAAACCAATAAAATATATTTTTTTTTTAAAAAAGAGAATAATCCTTGATTCCTCCAGCTCTCACTATTCCCTCTGCCTTGCACTCACCTGTACCTGTGGCATATTGCTTCACAAGTCATTGTTTATTAATGTATCGCATGCGTTACTTGTCTTCCTGAGGCTTAGGCTTCCCCAGGTGCTGGGAACTTGAACCTGTCTCTTTCCTCTGCCTTCCTTAATTCATCAGATCAACATCTATTGCAGACCTACTGTGTGCCCCGCACTGCATTAATCAGACTACATTAGTTGCTGGGGATACAGGCTCCTCCCTCACACTGCTCAGAGATAAATAGGGGAGACAGGTAAGTGAACGGCCACTGCTACTCAGTGAGATAGTGTTGTTCATGAAAGGGGGTGCAAAGTGAACTGAGGAGCCTTGCTACCCACAATGGGAGCCATGGACCTCGGCATCAGCATCATCTCTAAGCAGATCAGAGATACAGAATCTAGGTCCCACCCTAAACCTGTCAAATCCTCTGTATTTGAAATAAGATCCCGGGTGATCTGTGCCCACAGGGAGGTCTAAGAAGCACTGCTTTGTAAGCACACAGGAGGACCATCAAATGCACCTTTGGGAGGGGGAGAGCGGGTCCCAACTACATGAATTCTAAAGAATGAGACAAAATTATCCCAAGTCTACCACTCACCTTTCACTGTACCCCTCTTCCTATAAGAGCACCCCAAATTAGACTCTGCAACCCAAGAGGAATCCTATACATAGAAACCCTTTCTCACTGTTGGACCAAATGCCTCGCATGGACCTCAAATGACAGACCTGGAACTTCTGGGAGAAAGACAGGCTGCTGGGAACCCTGGGCCACAGCCCTGCAGGTGCCATCACCACAGCCCCTGCCCCCACCCAGCCTGGCTCTCCCGCTCCACCTCCCAGCCCCAGGCCACTCACCCTTGGTCACCACCAGGCGTATGGGATGGTGCAACAGGATGGGGTCTTTGGGAGGCTGGTAGATCACACACTGATACAATCCCGAGTCCTCCACTCGCAGGTCGGCCATATGGACATGCAGTATGCCTTCAGTGAGGATGTCTTCTAGGGAGCACCTGTCCACATGGACTTTGGAGCTCAGCCCGGAGACCCCATCTGTTATTGCCAGTGTCTGGAGCTCCCCTCTGTCTCCCAGCCTCTGCCACGCCTTCCGGATGCTGAAGTACTTCATCACATTGAAGGGACAGCTCTCATTCAGGCTCTGGCCCTCGGTCCGAGTATACTTTATCTCCTCTAATCTGGGCGCACCTTGGAGTTCTGTGAGCAGGGAATCAGAGGTAGGCTCTGTAAGTTTTCCTCTCTTTGGAAAGAAAGACAGGAACCACCTTTCTTTCTTGTTCAACCACCCATTTTTTTTCAGACAAGATCCTTATGGCCTCCAGCAAAGAGCAACTTTCACTGTGAGTAGCTTCTGTTTGATTGTTTGTTTTTTAACTACACCAGCTAGACTGCAGATGGTTCTTGCAAATGGTCTTTTATGAATGACTAGAGGCCTGATGCACGGAATTCGTGCGAAGGCCACTGCCACAGCGGCCAGGGGCCTCTGCCGCCTCTGCCTCGGCCCTGCCCTCTGCGGCTTTGTCTGGAAGGAAGGAGGTCTGGAAGGACGTCTGGTCTAATTAGCATATTATGCTTTTATTATTATAGATTGTTTTTGGAGGAAGAAATACCTGATTAAAGACAGAACATGGGACACATGCTAAGACCATGCATGACGAGGGCATGATGGGAGGGAAAGATTATAGAGAAAGACAAACAGAATGAAGAGTGGATGTGTAGACACTCTACTAGCAGAGATGGACTCCTTCCAACAGCTAGAGGAACTTCATCTAAGTCAGGAAAAGAGATCAGTTTGAGAAACTATTGAATAAACAGCGAGGAAACCATCTTGAGGACATGGCATAGGTATCTGACTGGCTGGTATTCCTCTGCGCCTTCCTCGGGTAGCAAAGCACCTCTCTCTAAGGGGACCGATCCTATGTGGCTTTACTCCTGGGGCTGCCCACATGCTCAAGGATGGAACACGGCACAGGCTTACCCAATCAAAGAATCTCATCACCCTGGCCACTCTGATTGGTTTACGAATGGGCACGTGACTGGAGCTGAGCCAATTAGAATTCTCCCTGAGACTACTGTAACTGTTGAGAAGAATGCTCTTTCTTGCTAAAGTTGATAGGTCAGTGGGATATGGAACTTCAATTGCTATATTTCTACCGGGGGCAGTTTTGGCCCCCTGGGGACATTGGGCAATACCTGGAGACCTTTTGGTAGGGGCCAGGGATACTGCTAAACATCCTACAATGCACAAAACAGTCCCGTGAACAAAGAACCATCCTACCCAAAGTGTCAATAATACCAAGGTTGAGATCCCTTGGGTTCCACTGACACTAGTTTCAATCAGCAGTCCCAGCCCAAGTGTGAATGGGTGCCTAGTGACTCTGTTCCCTGGACACAGAAGCTAGAAGGAGCTTTTGGTTAACCCCAAGCCTTCCCCATAGGACACGGCAAGTACACAACCCTCTTCTCCCCGTTCTCCTTTTGAAAAACATGAAATGCACTGGTTCATGACAGTCAAACTCCATCCGCCCACCTAGATTATCACCCCTGGTTCTGCTAAATTGGCATAGCCAAAGCCAGCCTGACATAACTACTGGTCAGCTCTAATGTGGGCGGTCAGAGCCCTGGAGATTTAAAATAAATGGGAAACCTTTCCATGCTGGGACCTCCCGGGCTCCTGGCAGAGGCCTCGCCCGCTCCCTCCTCTTCCTCGCCTTACCTAAGATGAAGGACGTCCACAGCAGCCCCCAGAGCCTGGCCTTCCTCATCCTTCATGGGCACCAACTCCAACTGCCACCCTGGCTCCTGGGACAGCTATAAGGTGGCAGTCTGACCTAATGGCTCCCGAAGGTTGCACAACAGGATATGATGCTGCTGCTGGGAGGTTCTGGGTCTGTTGTTGTTTCCATCACTGGTTGCCTCGGCTCCAGACGTCAGAGACAACGCAAGAGTCCAGAACCAGGGCTCCAGTCTTAACTGAGCTAATCCAAACCCCAGCTTCCTGTTCTCTGGGGACAATGACAATGACCTTTTCAACTATCTCATGAAATTGTTGTGAGAATAATATTTTTGTGTGAACAAAAATGAGGTGTGAACATTATCAGTGGACAAGAGAGCCACCTTGCTCTCTGAGGCCCACTCTCCATCCCATCCAGTCCTCAGAAGTGAGAGGGCCAGGCACACCGTGGACGGGTTGAGTCTCGATATCGCGTTGCTAGGGGCTGTGTGAGACTAAATGAGGTCCATGGGGAAAGCGCTCAGTGAGGTACCTCACACACAGTGTGTCTACGTCCTCTCCCTATTCACCCTACGCTGTTTCCCGTGGCTTTTTTTAAAAAATTGATTTCAGAGAGGAAGGGAGAGGGACTGAGAGAGATAGAAACATCAATGATGAGAGAGAATCATTGATCGGCTGCCTCCTGCACGCCCCCTACTGAGGATAGAGCCCACAACCCAGGCATATGCCCTTGACCTGAATCGAACCTGTGATCCTTCAGTCCGCAGGCCGACACTCTATCCACTGAGCCACGCTGGCTAGGGCCCTTGGCTTTTTCTGATATGAGGCCCACCCCCTCCTCATCACTAGACTGGCCCACACCAGGCACTTGCCCTCAGCATTCTATACCAGACATGGCCATGGTATAGGAAACCCAGAAACACGTTGAGAGGATATAGCCACCATCAAACAAGAATAGACTTAGGCCCTGACCGGTTTGGCTCAGTGGTTCGATTCCGGTCAAGGGCATGTACCTTGGTTGTAGGCACATACCTAGTGGGGGGTGTGCAGGAGACAGCTGATCGATGTTTTTCTCTCATCGATGTGTCTAACTCTCTATCCCTCTCCCTTCCTCTCTGTAAAAAAATCAATAAAATATATATATATTTTTTAAAAAAAGAATAGACTTAGATTTCAAAAAGTAAGAAAGAAAGAAAACAGGGTGCTCTGTCATTACAGCACAGTGATGAAAAAATGGGGGAAACTCAGTAGGTTCCATTCTAGAAGCAATAGATGACAGCTTTGATGGTGTGAAAACTCTAATGAGTGGAGAGAAGATTCACATCAGAAATACTCCCAAATGCAAAATGAATAAAGACATTTTGAAGAGCTCAGAAGTAGAGTGGAGGACAAGTCATAGAAATCCAACCTGCAAATAATCTAGAAATAAAAGATATTCTTTACTCTTTCTTAAACTTTTACAAATTGATTTCAGAGAGGAAGGGAGAGGGAGAGAGATAGAAACATCAAAGATTAGAGAGAATCATTGATCTACTGCCTCCTGCACACCCCCTACTGGGGATGAGCCCACAACCTGAGCATGTGCCCTGACAGGGAATCTAACCGTGACCTCCTGGTTCATACATAGGTCAATGCTCAACTACTGAGCCACACCAGCTGGGTGAAATAAGAGATGTTCTTGAAGTATAACATGGAATAATGGGACATAAATGAGGATAAAATGTATATATTTTTAAAAACTTTCAGTACACCATGGCAACTATAGGTAGCAATGTTTGAAAGTTGATAAGATCTGCCTGGCTGGTGTGGCTCAGTGGTTGAGCATCGACCTATGAACCAGAAGTTCAAGGTTTGATTCCCAGTCAGGGTACATGCCCCGGTTCCAGACTTAATCCCCTGTAGGGGCATGCAGAAGGCAGCCAATCAATGATTCTCTCTCATCATTGATGTTTCTATCTCTCTCTCCTCTCTCTTCCTCTCTGAAATCAATAAAAATGTGTGTATTTGAAAAATATTTAGAGATATTTATTGCCCCAGTATTGCATTAATCTAAAGTTTGTTAATAATCTTATAAAATATGACTAGGTTATGATCAATAATCCACTCAATTATATGAAGAATTATTATAGACATATTATACTTGAAAAAATTTACCGAAAGACCCAAGTGGAATGATAGCACTGATTTTCAATTTTAGATGGATTACAAAAACCAATTAATATAGACACCAATTATTTATACAATAAACACGCAATTTTCATTTGTATATGAATTACAAAAGCCAATTTATGTAGACACCGTTTATACAAGGGCAACTTTTAAATTTTTTATAAAATAATTATAACAGAAACCATTAGCCTTGTATGAAAGAACTGCCATTCATTCCACAGTAACTGCACTATTATCAAACAGAAGGAACACAAAGTCACTTTTTAAAGAAAAATAGTTTTAAAAATAAGTTACAAATGTCCAAACGCAGTCTTTTGCTGTTGTTGTTTTTTCCTTTTTGTTGGTTTTTTTAAATTTTTATTTGTTTTTTGTCCCCAAGAAAAAGCAGAACCCTCAGGTCGCTAAACTGACCACTAGAGGGAGCAATTTACCTGGTTTATCTCCGGAGGAGCTTCTGTCATTTCATAGGTCCTAATCAAGTGGGGGTGTGGGGTGTGGGGTGTGGGGTGTGGCATTCTAAGAGGCCGTTAGTTTTTAGTCTCCTCATCCTCACCCCTCAATACTCGAAAGGTAATATCTTTTATCCTGTTAATATCTTTCACCCTAAAGTAATTTTAGCCTGGAATAATTTTTTAATTTTATAGCAGCTGCTATTTTTAAAGAGGGTCTACCCATGGAAGCACAAGGTTGCCTTTCGGTCTAGCTGAATCTTGGTTTACATACAGGCTTTATGTTCTGGGAAGGTCCCAAGGACAAGAGGATCCTCTATACATGAGTGTATGCCTAGCTCTGATTCAGTTAGAATTAGTTGGCTAAATATAACAAAAATCAGCCCTAACCGGTTTGGCCGAGTGGATAGAGTGTTGGCCTGCGGGCTGAAGGGTCCCAGGTTCGATTCTGGTCAAGGGCATGTACCTTGATTGCAGGCACATCCCCAGTAGGGGGTGTGCAAGAGGCAGCTAATTGATGTTTCTCCCTCATCGTCGATGTTTCTAACTCTCTATCCCTCTCCCTTCCTCTCTGTAAGAAAATCAATAAAATATATTTTTAAAAATCAGAGTGGCTTAGGCAAAATAGTAGTTTATTATCTCTCACTAAAAAAGTTCAGCGATAGGCATTTCAGGGCTGGCGTGGTTCATCATCGGGACTCGGTTTCTACTCCGCATCCCACCATCCCAGTTCACAGCTTCCCACTTCTGTCATCGTGTGGCCCAGATGACTGCTGGAGCGCCAGCCATCACACTGTGTTCCAGGCAGCTAGAGAGTGTTTTCATGTTCACTACCTTAGCTCCAATGGGTCCTCCCCTCCGCTCTGGGCATCAGGGCTTGGTGCCCCTCCCCTCCGTGGCTTGATGCTTGTTCTACAGAGGATGAAGGCCTCTTTCCCACTTCCTTTCTCCAGGCTCTCACCGAGGGAGACCCCCAAGCCCCAATCTTTCTCATGAGCCCCTGGAGAGGAGATTGCAAGTGAATGTGAACACTCCTCTTGTGTCTTGGCGTCTCGGGAGTTTTGTACTGTCATGCTAGCCTGCATTGACCTGTGACAATTTGTAAAATTCTTAGCTGAGTGGTTCATGCCGACCTGTTTGGCATGCTGCGTCTCTTCCTCCCTTTCTGTGAAGAGGTGAGCCAGTGCTCAGATCTCAAGTGCGCTTGGTTGCCTTACAAGTTCAGCTCTCTTGTAAGTTCAGGAAAAGTTTGCCCGGCTTTTCCTTCTCGGTCAGATGAGAGCAGAACTCACTTGAGCTCTCAAAATCCTAGGCATGAACTGAATGTGAGAGACCATGTGTGAAGAAGGGATGAGAATTTTTCAGAGCAATGGGAAGTCCTCAAGCCACAAAAGCAGGTTATCATAAACCCACCAATAGAAACAGAAAGAAACCCTCGTCTCCGCATCTTGAGAAGAAATTGCAGAACAGAGAGGAAGCAGCCATCACTTTGAACAGCAGACTTTTCAACTGCAATAGTGCAACCTGGAAGGTAGTAGAATCGTGTCACCAAAATGCTTAGGAAAATTCACTGTTGGACTAAAATGGTAAACCCAACAAAACTCTTCTGTGTTCCTTAGGATTAGGCTCAGCTATAAAGAATAGAAAAACTATGAATAACAGTGCTTATCATAGCTAGAAGTTTATTTCCACCTTGTGCGAAACCCAGAGCTAGACTGACGAAGGGGTGGGTGAGTCTGTGCTCCACAAAGTTCTCAGTCTCGGGCTTCTTCCAGCTCAGTATGCTGCCATCACCCATTGTTCTTGTGCTCGTAATCCAAGGCCACATTCACAACTTCAAAATCCCTTTTCTTCGATACTCAACTTCTCTAGCTATTAGGGAAAAGCAAATGAAAACTACAATGAGAAAAAAAAAAAAAAGAAAACTACAATGAGATACCACCTCGCACCTGTTAGAATGGCTCTTATCAACAGACAGGCAATAACAAGTGCTGGAGAGGTTGTGGAGAGAAAAGAACCCTTGTTCGCTACGGGTGGGAATGTAAACTGGCACAGCCACTAGGGAAATCAGTATGCAGGCTCCTCAAAAACTTAAGAATAGAGTTACCACATGACCCAGCAGCCCCTCTTCTGGGTATCTAACTGAAAAACTTGAAAACATTGGTTCATAGAGATATATGCACCCCTATGTTCACTGCAGCCTTATTCACAGTGGCCAAGACATGGAAACAACCAAAGTGTCTTCAATAGATGATCAGATAAAAGGAGATGTGGTATAGATACAATGGGACACCACTCAGCCATAACAAAGGATGAAATACTGCATTTGCAACAACATGAATATCATGTGAAGTGAAATAAGTCAGAAAAAGCTAAGAATCATGATTCCACTCATATGTGGGATATAAAACTGAACGCAACAAGTGAACAAACAAAACAAACAAAAGCTCATAGACACAGACAACAGTATGGTGGTTTCCAGAGGGAATGGGAGAGGGAGGCAATAAAGGATAAAGGGTGTCCAATATATGCTGACAGGAGATTTGACTTGAGTGGTGGACATACAACACAGTATACAGACCATGTGTCATAGAAATGTACACTTGAACCCTATATAATCTTATTAACCAATGTCACCCCAATAAATTTCATTTAAAGAATAACAGGTACAGCCCTAGCTGGTTTGGTTCAGTGGATAGAGCATCATCTTGCGGACTAAAGGGTCCCAAGTTCGATTCCAGTCAAGGGCACATGCCCAGGTTGCGGTCTTGATCCCCAGTAGGGGGCGTGCAGGAGGCAGCCAATCAATGATTCTCTCTCACCATTGATGTTTCTATCTCTCTTTCCCTCTCCGCTTCTCTCTGAAATAAAAAAAAAAGATATATATTTTTTAAAAATAATAACAGGTGCAAAAATAATCCCTTTTCTTTCATGAAAGTGATGGTCATAGAAAATGGAAGTAATATTTTCGTAAAATAAGAACTTGGCCTTATGTAACATATTTTATATAACATGTTTCATGAAATGCTGTTGGTCTGAGAAATCCACACTCCTGGAAGCTGTGGTTCTGTCTAAAGGAATGTCCTAGCCTTGAACTTACATCCTGGTGGTGGTGGGAGTAGGACCAGGCCTTTCTCTCTTTCCTTTCAGATTCTAAAGCAGTGGTTCTCAACCTTCTGGCCCTCATGTTGTGACCCAACCATAAAATTATTTTCGTTGCTACTTCATAACTGTAATGTTGCTACTGTTACGAATCATAATGTAAATATCTGATATGCAGGGTGGTCTTAGGCGACCCCAGTGAAAGGGTCGTTCGACCGCCAAAGGGGTTGCGACCCACAGGTTGAGAACCGCTGCTCTAGAGCATCTGAAAGGGTATCAAAGCTTGTCACCTGCGTCTTCCCAGGCTTGGAGGCGCTTCACCAGGCACCAGTCATTCCATTCTTAAGAGACTCACAGCCAGCCCTCTGCCCTACGTGGCCCTGATTGGTCCGCTCCATCTTTCACAGGGGCCCAGGCAAGTCACCATCTGCGGCCAGAGGGACTTCACCGCTCCCAGCACTGAGGGCTCACAGCCCAGGACTTCCCAGAGCCTCCCACCCGCAGGCCCATTCTGAGATGGGAGTCAGGACTCAGACGCTGATGTGACATCCTCAGGGGACCTCTGGACTGTGGGCGGCACCCCAGAGACGTAGGCGACAGTGACCAGAAGATTGGGGGAGGGATAGAGACTGGTCACGGGAAGAGATATCCTCTTATTGTGTCTGCTCCCGGACGCTGGGCTGAAAGAAGGGGTCGGAGGCAGAACGGGAGGGAGAAATAGGAGGAATTGGAACCAGGGACAGAGGAAAGGTCCCTTGGTGGGAAGGGGTCCACTTGAGGGGTAAGGGGACACCGTTGGGAAAAGGCTTTATTCCATTTCCTGAACTTTCTCCTCCCCCTTTCTGCTCGGGCCATGCAGAAACCAATGGAAGGAGCCATCTGTGCTGCAGCCTCCAGTTGGGTCTGGACCACAGGGTTCATGAGCATCCCCACCAAGCCTGGCCACCCAGGATGCATACGCACTCCCCTGCCACGCCTGTCGGCTGGGAGGCACTGCAATGAGCCAAAGGCCCCTGACTCTGTGCGCATGGGGAACAGTGCCGGCACCGTGTGCTTTCCTCACCCAGGCCCGCGATTCCCAGACCCCCCCTCAGCCCGGACCTCCCTCCTCCAGGGGCCCCCTCCTCTCTCACAGGCCCCATAGATCTGCACGGGCCCAGCCACTGCTGGATCAGCTGTGGTTCCTGGTCCTCTCCCTCCTCTCCCACACCCCGTTTCCACCAAGACCAGCAGTTCTGTGTCAGCCTGATGCCCCTGCGCCCTCCTGCCCCTTCCTGGTCCGTCTCCCGTGTACCTCCTTGTCAGCTCTCAGCAGACCCGCGTTGAAGCCTCCGGAAGCTGATCCCACAGTTCCCACCCCATCTTCCTGAAGCGTGTCTCTTGGCAGTACTTCGTCATTTGAAACCACTTGAACGTCAAAGAGATCAGTAAGAAAAAGGCCAATAACCTGATTTTTTTTCTTTTTAGAGAATACTTTTTTTATTTCCTTTTTATTGATTTCAGAGAGGAAGGGAGAGGGAGAGATAGAAACATCAATGATGAGAAAGAATCATTGATTGGCTGCCTCCTGCACGCCCCACACTGGGAATCGAGCCCTCAACGTGAGCATGTGCCCTTGGCTGGAGTCTAACCCAGGACCCTTTAGTCTGCAGGATGACACTCTATCCACTGAGCCAAACCAGCTGGGGCCCAATAACCTGTTTTTTTTTTAAAAAAAAAAAAAAGCACAAAGGACATGAAGAAGCAGGTCACTGGGAAAAGCAATGTAAATACTCTGTCAATGTTCAAAAATGAGGACCATTCTTCCTCAAAACAGAAATGATGCAAAACAAAACGACGACTAAATATAATCTGAGCCCACGGGATGGGCAAAAACAGAAAAGGCCGATGGCCAGCATTAGCAAGGTTTCGGGCAGCCCCATGGCCGCTTTGTGAGGCTACTTTGAAGAACTGTTCCATCCGATGGCTCCTTGTCAGCAATGACTACTTGTTCTACAGTAAAGCCTCTCTTACTGTATTCGCCTGCGACTTCTCACATCTTCTCCGTCTGATACCGGGCATCCGAGGACCTGCGTGACTAGACCACCACTTAAAAATCAAAATCCAGCCCTAGCCAGTTTGGCTCAGTGGATAGAGCGTCGGCCTGTGGACTGAAGGGTCCCAGGTTCGATTCCAGCCAAGGGCACATGCCTGGGTTGTGGGCTCGATCCCCAGTCGGGGGCGTGCAGGAGGCAGCCGATCAATGATTCTCTCTCATCATTGATGTTTCTACTTCTCTCTCCCTCTTCCTTCCTCTCTGAAATCAATAAATATATATTTTTTAAAAAAATAAAAATCCAAACGTATCGTTATCATGGGATCTGGGGAGGGATAGGCAACCCCAGGCCCAAAAGCATTTTCAAAATACAGATAGTCCCTGATTTATACAACTTAGACCAGGAAATGAAAAATAGCGACAACCTGGCCTTGCCATTTCCGTGACCCAAACAGCACTGACTCCACCCCCACGAGGAACCAATGACAAGAGGCGAGGAGCCCATTGGTTTATGACCACAGACCCAGTGGCCTACGACCAACATGCAGACCAACATGCAGACTTGCCCGTAAGGACAGCAGATAGAACACGCCCTTATTGTTGCTCTCCCCTGCAACCCTCAAAATGGGAACAACACAGGGATGAAGGGAACTAGAAGATAAAAGAGAGAACATGGAGGGAGCTGAAAAGGATACGAACACCTGGGAAATGACTTAGCAGAACTGAGAAAACTGAATCCTTGTTGGAAACTGAGGAACATAGGAATGGAAGCGTGTTTACTCTGCAGGATGTCCAACGTGCCTGAGGCCTCGGAGGGACCATGGGGGCGTCCGGTACGCAGAGGTGGCAGGAAGCCCTTACGAAGCAGGGACCCCCAGGCCCCCTGGCTGAGGCGATGGCTGGCGTCTCCTCACCTTGGGTAAGGGACTGGGGGGGATCCCTAGAGCGGTTACAAAGGGGGTTCTGGGCGAGGTGGGAGGGGTGGGCAAGAGGAGTGGCTGAGGGTGGGGTGGCCTGAGGAGTAAGCACCGAGGCTGGGAGGCACCCGCCCTCTTCTCTTCACCCCGAAAGCTGGCAGCCAGACCTTCCTCCAGGCCAGAGACTGGACAGCCTTCCTGGGAATCCGAGCAGCCGGAGCGGGGAGACTGGACGACATCACAGGGTGTTTCCTCAGCGAACAGCAGAGGACGCGGGCCTCCCCGGGCTCCCAGCGCACAGACCGCCGTGGCTCCCAGCACCCAGCGATCTTCAGAATCTGACCAGCTAACCTCCTGTGTCTCGATGTCCGAGGGAAAGCTCGCAAGTCAAAGAGACAAGAAAGAAACCGAACAGAAGTGAGGAAGCAACTTGGAAGAAACACGAATAAAAACAGGAAAAGCTTTTACAGGAGACATTCAGAGAAGCAAAGCAGCCCGGGCGGATTTAAACATCTGTGCATGTGAGAGCAGAAATTAAGATTTCCTTGAAAGGATGGAGTATGCAGTCGAGGACCTCTCCCAGAAATAAGAGTGAGAGAGAAGGAGGGGGAGAGGGAGGAAGAATGGGAGCAGCAGAGAAATGAAAGACAAAAATAAATAAGTAAGTAAATGAGTAAATAGACAGCTGGTTTCTGATTACGTGTGTGTGTGTGTGTGTGTGTGTTTCTCTTGAGGGAATAAAATTTATTTTTTAATTCTTTATTGTTGAAAGTTGTACGTTACTTCTGTGTTTTTATTAATCCTCACTTGAAGATATTTTTCCATTGACTTTTGGAGAGAGTGAAAGGGAGAGGGAGAGCCAGAGAGAGAGAAACATTGATGTGCTGGAGGCACATTGATTGGTTGCCTCCCACACGGGCCCCCGACCAGGGCTGAGGATGGAGCCTTCAACCAAGGTCTGTGTCCTTGACTGGGATCAAGCCCGTGACTGGAAAGGAACCCCGGACCCTCCAGTCTGCAGGCTGACGGTCTATCCACTGAGCTAAACCGGCTAGGGCTCACTTTTTTCACTTTACCTCAGTGAATTGAAGTAAACTTTCTATCTATATTTTAAAAGAAAGCTACCATAGGTTCTTTCATGTGAAAACTCTTTGAATTGTCTTTACAAAATTAAGACAATTTAATTAGGCATCAAATTACTGAATCAAAATATCTTCGTGTCCCCCCCCCACCCCACCCCCGCCGTCCCTTCTCAAGAGAGGCTAATTTGTTGCCTTCTAACATCTAGTGCAGCTGCAGAAAACGCTGAAATCACTGAAACTAAGATCTGTTTTGTACTCAGGCCCCTGGAAGTGCCCCTTCTGCTGCGGTGGCAGCCCTGGGTGACTGGGAGAGGCCATGAGGCAGAGGCCACGCTGGAAGGAGGGCGCCCTGCAGGCCTGCGGGCGTGGGCAGACAGCGCGGGAGAGAAGTAAGCCCTTGTCGCTGAGGTCACCGAGTTCCTCCCGCAGACAGGAGCCTGTCCCCATGGACACAGACCTCCTCCCCTGGCTCTGTCTGGGATGCAGTCAGTTCCTTCCTTCCAGGGGAGTTCCCTCCTCGGCCACCGGCAGTCGTTCTGCTGTCACTCCTCTGGCCTGCCCTTCAGGAACGAGGCGGATGCGTTTGCCGCCTCCCCACTCCGCACTGTTTTTAGACCATTTTCAAATTAAATCACTCTTTCTCTCTGCATTCTGGGGGATTTTCTAAAGTTGTGACTCATGCCAAGGATGCCTTACCACAGCAGCAACTGGGATTCGAGCCTATTAGCAGCGAGGCTCAGGCCCTCTCCCCACCCAGATAGAATGTTAGAGGACTCATTTCTGGGGGGGGGGGGGGGGGGGGGCGGGGGGGCGGGGGCGGGATGACCAGTTCATGAGAAAAGTGCTACAGATGCCGAGAGCTGGGGGTCCTTCAAAAAGTACAGAGGATTTCATCTGATTGCTCTAGATCAGTGGTTCTCAGCTGGGGGTGGTTTTCCCTCTAGAAGAACTTCGACAAGGTCTAGAGAAATTTGGGGTTGTCATAACCAAGGGGGAGGGGCTGATGGCATAGCAGGGGGAAGTTAGGGTGCTGCTACAGGTTCTACAATGCCCAGGACACCCCGCCGCAGAGAATTATCTGGCTCGAGGCGTCACTAGTACCAAAGCTGAGAAACCTTAGGGCAAAATCCAACACTCAGCAAACCACACACACACACACACACACATTTTCTATTACTTTTACTCTGCAGTCTTTCTTCTCTAATTTTCTCTCTTTTAAAAAAATGTGCACAGCAGCCTTATTCACAACAGTCAAAAAATTAGAAACAACCCCAGTGTCCATCGTGGTGAGATGACGAATAAGTTACTTCTGCCTTTTAATTCATCACCACATCACCCCCGGGAAGAAGCCATCAATTACGTCCTTCCCACGAGTCCCCAGGACCCACTTTCCCCACACCTCCGCACCCCGGGATATGATTATCATTTATTTTAATCTTCTTTGAACTGATGGGCCAAGCTCGGGGTCTCACTTCATTTCACATCTCTTTGATTATCAGCCATTTTGAACACGTGTTCATACCTATTATTTGTTCTTTATTCTGTAATGAATTACTTGTTCATATCCTCTGCCCTTTTTGAAATGTTTGCCTGATTCTTATTTATCAAAAAAAAAAAAAGAGAGAGAGAGAGATGTTTATGTACTAGAGCTTTCATCTGCCATTTAGGGTGGAAATATTTTTCCCGCATTGCCATATCCTAAATTTATGCCACTTTTAGAAATATAAAACATTACATGTTTACATGGTATGAACTAATGGTAGTTCCTTTAATGAGAGAAAGAGGAACCAAAGCTGACCACCTGTGGATTTGTGGGCAGACAGGAAACAGGAAACCCGGGAGGGGAGAGGAGGGGAGGGGAGGGGAGAGGAGGAGAAGGGAGGGGAGGGGAGAGGAGGAGAGGGGAGGGGAGGGGAGGGAAGAGGAGGGGAAGGGAGGGGAGGGGAGGGGAGGGGAGGGGAGGGGAGGGGAGGGGAGGGGAGGAACATGTAGGGGAGGAGGCCTGCCAGATGGGTTTGGTCCTGGGGGGAGCTGGGTAGGAGAAGGGCTGCCCAGGTGCCCAGGGAGAGTCCCGAAGGTGGTGGCCTGAGCTCTGAGGACATGGACTTGGAGAAGGCAGTCTGGGGGTCCTCAGCTTTGGGGGTGGAGGTGAGGCCACAGCAGTGGCTTCAGGTGCTGGGAGGTGTCTGCCAGCGGCAGAGGGATGGCCTTTCCCTCAGGGGCCCTGCATCTCAGTTGAGTAGGAAGCGGGGTGCCCCTGGGCCCTGGGGTCTTGCCCTGACCAGGAGTCAAACCGTGACCTCCTCGTTCTGTTGTATCGTAAATCAGCGAGTGAGATACAAGACGCCTTAATGAGCCAATTAATTAGTAGTTGTTTGTTGCACGTGGCCCAGGGGGAGGTGTCTCTTCCAAATCTCTGAGCGAAGTCACACAGGACGTTTCCCGTGTTTATACCTTTTGAGCTTCTTTGTCTGCAGATTTTTCAAAGAGCTCTGAGAGCGTTATTGTTACAGACAGTTTGTAATCTTGGAGACATAAAGAACAAACATTTGGCATAAGAATATGGGAATTATTATCGGTATTAGTCCATTACGTTAGATGGCTAGCTTGCAAGGTCAGACAGTTAAGTTTTCATCTTTTTCTATTATTCAAACTAAAACACTTATTTTCTAGAATAAGAGACTGTCTAAAAATGACAGAGTTTACAGAACAAGGGACTATCTAACAATAGCAGAGAATTTCAAACAGCAGGTTTTATACAAGATGGAGGTTCCTATGCTTCAGTTCATGGGTTGACGCTCAACCACTGAGCCACACGGCCGGGCAGAGGTGATGTGCATTCACTGACTGTGCCGCGCCTTCTCTTCCCCACCCCAGTCCTTCCTGGCTGCTTACACTCTCTCCTCCTCACCAGGTGCCGCCATCCTCCTCTTCGCCCTACCCCCTTCCCCTCGGGACTACAGGGAAACCAAGTCCTAGGATGGAGCTCTGGAGGGTGAGGCGCTGCCCCTCCCGGGGTCGGGGCCCCTCAGCAGGGATCCTGGGTGTGCAGGTTGGGTCTCTGCTGGAGGCGATGATCTGTAAGTGCGTGTGTGTGTCCGTATGTCCATGCGCACACCTGAGGGTTAGTTATGGAAGCCGCCTGGTGGACATGGCCCCCGGGCCTGCATTTGAAGGTCAAAGGACACCGTGGTTTGTAGCGACCAAATGAGTGTGCAGAGACAGGCAGAGGAGCCCGGACAAGCTCTGATCCTGGAGGGCGGGGGCCTGGGTCCCATCCTCCCCGGGCCCTGAAGGAGCCCAGTGCCTGGGGCAGGCCTCGCCGCTCTCCCCGGGAGCCAGCGCGCATGGGGGTCTGTAAAGTAGGCATATTACACCTTCTCTCCCACCAAGCCAATAGCTTGGGGAGAATAAAGGCAGGGGAAAGGGGCAGGCATGAGAGTGATGGGCAAGAAACGCACTCTCGCCTCCACTGTACACATGTAATGGATAATACTAACGCCGTAAAACAGGAAAGTGTCGCTATAAGAATAAACCCGGAAATGCTCACCTGGGTTCCCCGGGGAGGGGGGGGGGGGGAGGGTTGGGGTGTAGAGTGTTGGAACGCAGACCTGCTACATTTTTATTAATATGAGTTTTGTAACCTAGACTTTTTGAAGATACACATGTGCATTGTTTCAATGAAATTTTAAAACAAAATAATACTGCAACAGCCATGGTACCTTCTTTCAATTCCTAGGTTGAGCATTGTTGAGTCAAAGATGATTCTTTTTAAAATGGGTTTTGATTAATCCCAACCCTCTGACTTTCAGAAAGGCGGTATCAATTATTTTTTGCCTCGCAGAATATGTAATTGCCTTTTCCTTAAAATTCCCCCCAACCCTGGTTACCATCATTTGTTTTAACTCTTGTCAATCTGGTGAGAAGAGTGGTGTTGCATTTATTTCAATTCTATCCCTTTGAATATATTTTATTAACACTGTTCATTTGTATTTCTCCTTTAGAAAATTACCTGCGCCTAGCCTTCACCCCTTTTTCTAATGAAATATTCATTTTGCCTTATTAATATTTATTTTTATATGAAGTCTAATAACCCTTTATCTGCTAAGTAGGGAGGAAACGTTTGTTCATAATGGTGATTTGCTTTTAAATGTTATCGTGTCTTTTTACAATGTCCCGGTTTCATTTGCATGTAGTATAACCTAACATTTTTCCCTGTACAGTTTCTGGCTTTGGGATCATGATTTGAAAGCTCTACTTCACCAAAAAATTACATGTCTTTTATTTTCTTTTGGAACTTTTCTGTACAGCTATTTCACATCCACACATATATATAGAATTCAAAGCCAAGCAGATTTGAGGCTGTGGATGTTGGTTATTAATGATGACGGACATTAATGATGACGGACATTATTAATGATGACGGACAAAAACGGTGAAGACAGGCCTTAGCCGGGTTGGCTCAGTGGATAGAGGGTCAGCCTGCAGACTGAAGGGTCCCAGGTTCGATTCCGGTCAAGGGCCCATGCCTGGGTGTCCGTCAATGACAGACACTGGCCACCGTTATTAATGATGACGGTTATTAATAGATGCCATGAAGCAGGCACTTCTGTAAATGTTTAGGCCTTGCTCACTTACTCCCAGGATAATGCTAGCAGGGACCCACTTCTATATATTCAAGAAAGGAGGCAGCTGAGACTCTTAGAAGTGTAGTAATCTGTCAGATATTTCAGAGTCCCAAAGAGGCAGGGTCGGACCCAAAATAGGATGTGTGCCTCGAGGGCCCAGGTCCCTCACAGCAAGGTTTTACGACTTAGATGCCGTGAAGTCTGAAATCGGGGTGCGTAGATATGAGTGTGAGGTACCTCCAGGGTACAAGTCCAGGACCCGAGGAGAGAAGCCTCTGACATGCCTGTCTGGCTGCCTAACTGCTATTTTTAAAATGATGGGACCCTTTTAGGACAATAAACGTTCGAGGTGCGGTACCTCCCATAATAGATCAGAAATAAGTGTTTTTCAGAAATGAAAAGCTAAAATTCCTTGACTTTTAATAATGGCTAATATTTATTAAGCACCCAGCTGTTCCATACATTATTGCATTCAATCCTCACAATGATTTGGTGAGAGATATACTGTCTTCCCCATATTTTTTAAGTATATTTTTATTGATTTCAGAGAGGAAGGAAGACGGAGAGAGAGATAGAAACATCACTGATGAGAGGGAATCATTGACCGGCTGCCTCCTGCACATCCCCTACTAGGGGTCAAGCCAGCCACCCAGGCATGGGCCCTTGACCGGAATCGAACCTGGGACCCTTCAGTCTGCAGGCTGACCCTCTATCCACTGAGCCAACCCGGCTAAGGCCTGTCTTCACCGTTTTTGCAGATGGTGGAGTTGAGCCGCAGGTCCGCTGACTCCATATGTGTACTCAATGGCTCGGTGCCTGGGCCTTGGTGAGCTGACCTAAATGAATGCACTTTAGCCGCCCTGGCCCTGGCCTGCCCTGGAGTCCCCAGGATGAGCGCCTGGAGGCAGCCCCACCTCGGACCCCGGAAACAGCAATGACGGGGTATCTGTGGCAGACCATCCTCCTCCTCCCACTCAGAGACTGGACAGCACAGGGTGGTCCTGCAGGGGTCTGGACCAGCCTGGCTCAGGTCGGAGGGTGTGTGAGGGTCTTGGGAGATTTCTTGGGGCCTGGGCAGGGCTGGCGATGTCCTCTGTCCACTGTGGGGTCCTGTCTGCAGGTGCAGCCCCGGCAGACACTGGCCACGCCCTTCACCAGCCCCCGCACCAGCCATCGGGGCTCTAGTCCTGATCACTTTCCTGGCCACCAGTTTGTCTAAAGACCCTCCCCACAGGCTTACTCTGAGCAGCGAGTCCTCACTGATTCCCCAGTGCTTGTTCAACTTGTACCTTCTTCACAGACTTTCAGACAAGCCCCTCCACTCTGCAGGGCACAGGGAAACCACGCTGCCATCTGCACCGGGGGCTGTCACCACGCCCCTCCAGTGCTGGCTCAGGGGCCCCAGGCTGCGGGGTCGTCTGCGGGTTGCCCATGTCCCCATTCTACCTCCCTTGCCATTGAAAATACTTTCCAACATAATATCATGTTTAAAATGTAGTCACCCGGGAGGTCAGGCAAGGCACAGACGGGGTCAGACTCGGGCCCACATGTGGGTGCAGTGCTTTGGGGTTCCCAGGCTAAGGCCAGAGGGTCAATTCAAACCCCAAAGGGCCGGGCTGTGGTAGGAGGAGGGCCCTGGGAGGCGGGGGACTTGATCCTGCAGGTGACCTGTGCCGTGCGCCTGCATGAGGGGGCGATGTCTGATGAAGGTCCCGCAAAGCCACCCAGCCAAACGCCATGGGTGCCAAGGCAGCAATACCATGGAGCAGCTTGGCTAAGCTCTCAACAGGGGCTGCAATGACAAACACTGGCGCTGAGCGTCTCTGTCCGGGCCCGCTTGGGCCTGTGTGTGTATTTCCCAGGTACCAGCGCTGTTCCTAGAAGTGGAATCAGCACTTCAGACAATGCACACACGAAACCTTACAGGTTTCTTCCGATTCACCTTCATTTTGCTGAACAATTCCATTCCCACCGTGAACCCGCGATAGCACCTGCTTCCCCACATCCTCACCAACTGGGTGTGAGCAGTCCTTTGAAATATCTGTCAAATGAATGAATTAAAATATGAGCGCAACGTGCTTTAGTTTGTGGAGGCCTGGTTAGTAAGACGGTGCAATGTCTTTGTAAATATCTCTGAGGGCATTTATTGCCATTATTTAAAGTTTCTCTCCCATTCCATGAATTATGGCCATCAATTCTAAATTTGGGCGTTCTATGTGCTCATGTTGAATCATTACCATCACACTATTAATTTTCCTCAAAGGCGTGGGCTATTTGATTGTCAAAGAGTGTTAATGAACGACGGGATCGCGGGCATATTCTCCTGCTTGTCGTTTGGGCTGCTGAGCTTTCTGCTTCTGACATACTAATTTTTCTGACCTTCCTTTTTTATTGAAATATATCTGACATGTAACATTGTGTATTTAAGGTGTGCGACGTGTGACTTGGATACATTTTTACATTGTAATACGATTGCCATCGTAGCTATAATTAGCATCGCTGGCACGTTACGTAATTATCATTTCTGTTTCATGTGACTTGGATACATTTTTACATTGTAATACGATTGCCATCGTAGCTATAATTAGCATCGCTGGCACGTTACGTAATTATCATTTCTGTTTAGCGGTTCGAATAATGAAGTTCTGGTCTCTTAGCAAGTGTGGTACAATGCTGTCCGTCTTCACTGTGCTGGGCATTCGATCTCTACGGGTTACCACTGCTTGTGGCACATTTCTACCCTTAAACATCTGTCCTGTTCCCGCACCCTGATATTAATTTTTAAGAAATCAAACCCTACCTCTGTTGATGGTCACTTCTCTCATTTAACTTGGATTTAGCTTCTTTTGAAATTTGTTTTCTGCCTTTTACAAAGATTGGGAGCAGGAAGGGAGAAATGCCAGCAGCCCTGACCCTTTCGCACCCGCACGCGAGGATGCGCAGCCACTAAAGTCCAGCACAGGCCGAACACACCCCACCTGCCCTTTTCAAGACAGTGGGGTTTCCGCTGGGTTTGCAGAGGTGAATATGAGCTGGAGGTGGCAGAGATGGGACAGCACACCAGGCCTGGCCTCGAGGAGGCTGGGATGAATTCCCTGTGGCGTGGCAGTCCCGGCAGGCTTCTGAGAGGGGGTGTGGAATGTCAGGATTGCCCAGGAGGAATAAACCGGGAGCCCTCTGCAGGGCCCCCGAGGGGAAGAGGCTGAGAGTGGGGAGGGGACCAGGTGGGGACAGACACACAGATGTGGTGTGAGGTGGAGCAGCCTGAATGGAGAGGACGAAACGGATGGGAGCCAGAGGAAACCAGAGCTGATGGCGCGGACGCCTGGGTTTATGAACTGGACGCAGGAGGAGATCTGGAGGAGGAGGACTCTAAGGTTGCGGGGAGTTAGGTGCAGAGCAGTGGACTTGGAACCAAGCCCCCTTGATGGCTCCAAATTTCCTTCTCAGCCTAATGCACACAGAGCTCCCGCTGCAGCGGTAGACGGGCTGGCCCCCCAATTTTCTCTCTAACTACATGTAAATATACACTGAGTGGCCAGATTATTATGACCACCCCCATCAGTACAATGAAGTGAATTAGTTATGCAAATAATAATAATAATAATAAAACCTTGAGAGTATTTGCTTAGGAAGTTTTCAATAGTCAGTATTTTTGGAAATATCAGTGAAGTACTGATGGGGTGGTCATAATAATCTGGCCACTCAGTGTACATTTATTAAATGTAAAAATATATTTATTAAATACATACTTTAAAATACTATATTTATTGAGTAATATATTTTATTAAATATATAAAATATATTATTGGATATATATATAAAATATCTTTGTCTTTGCAAATTGCATCTTTTAGAAAAATAAATCTGAAAAGTACAGCATTCACTAAAGAAGGATGTAATGACCACATCTGTTTACGTGGTAATTGCACAGATATTCCTCCAGTGTCCGCAGGTGGTGGGAGCTGAGGGTCCAGGCCACTGCGCCCCCTTCCCGCCCACCCACCCATCCATCCCTCTCCCAGCCCCTCCGAGGACCCTGCTCTCTGTGCTCTAAGCTCCCCTCTGCCCTTCCTTTGCCACCACTTCCTTCCTGGGACTGAATGTCTGCCTCCTCTCCTCTCCAGCACCCACAAAACCTCCGCAGGTGCAAACAGTCCCTGACCACCCGCAGGCCTGGGCGTGAAGTTTCTGACTCCTCCTGGGGCTGCGGGGCTCAGGGCTCTCCCTCAGCCCTCTAATGCCCTGAACGTGTCACCCGCCTTCCACATGGCTTTCCCTGGGAGGGGCAGAGCCAGGGAGGGCCCCGCAAGCAGAGAAGGTGCACAGAGGGTGAGAAGAGAAAGCGCGGGCCGCCCACTGCTTGGGCACAGTTCCCTCCTGGCCTCTCTGCTCCTCCCCCCAGGGCAGGTCTTGGTGGGGGCCAGGCAGCTGGGCACAGAGGCCTGTAGACCCCCACCCCCCTGGAGCCGGGTGCCACCAGCAGGCCAGACCCACCACTGCTGTGGGAAGCCGCCCATTGTCTTCACTAGCAGAGAAGTGCAAACAAGGATCCCGGAAGGCTGGTGAACCTTGAACCCATGGCAAGGGCCAGAGTTAAGCACCGATTGTCTAGTCCAGACAATGGGGGCTCAAGCTATTTCCTGATCAAAGAGTCTCAGAGTAAATCCTTCTAATATTTACTGACCTTTAAGATAGCCTGTCTGCTACCGCAATTGCCTGCCTGACTAAGGGCTTTATGTGTATCCAAAGTTGAATAAAAGGTTGGCGAGGCCTGGGCACCAGTGGAAATCCTTCCCCCTTGAGTTGGGCTGGCCCGCCTGGCCCCCAATATTTCCAAATTATTTCTCGTTTTGTCTCTGTCATTTGTGGGCGGCCCCTCTTCCAGATCCTGAACCCTGAACCACGTGGGAGGTGGGGGAACATTCGCAGCTGCAGCCGGAGGGCCCCTTCCCTCTGCCCGCAGAATCGGCCCTCCTCGGTCTCCCCCTCCCCAGCCCCCGCCTTGGCCTTTCCCATCTGATCTGTCTCAGAGGCGCTGGCAGAGCTAAGCGGAGTCCAGGCCGATGCCAGGCTCCCTCTCCTCAGCCAGCCCCCATGCCCCTGCCCCCAGCACACAGAAAGGGCCTATGGCCTGGGGAGCTCCCTCCCAGCGCTGCTGAGAGAGGGAAGGGCATGGAGAGGGGGACAGGGGTGTGGGGACTATTGGGACAGCGGGGCACAGGCAAGCGGCTCTGGGGCCAGAGCACAAGTCCTGGCGTGGCCCTGCCCTGCCGCGTGCTCTCCTGCTCATGGCACCATCACACTCCGCAGCTGCAGATGCTCTCTGAGGTGCCCGCACCCACCAAGGCCTGGCCCCACGAGGAGAAAGGCGGGTCAGTGTTCAGGAGCTTCAGACTAGTTACCAGCTCCAGACCCCACAGGATTCTCGACTCTCAAACTGGAACAACCTGGCACCAGTTTCTTCACGGTCACGTGACTCATCTGAGGAGGAAGACACAGGACACTAGTGGTGTAGAACCCACCGCCCTCCCAGCAACGCTGCCTCTAATTCCGTAAACTTCTATCTGGCGGTGTCTCCAGGTGAGCCCTTTCCTGGGGTCCCCTCGCTCCCTTTGGTGGCTCCTGGTTTCTTAGTCAATGAAGCCTCCCTCACCCACCCACCCCCAGCCCCCTCCTGGTCTCCTGGGAAGGCTGCTGGGAACATGTGTCCAGGGGCCTCCATGCACGCACGTGCACACACACACCACACATCACACACATACACACGCGCACACACGTGCACACACACCACACATCACACACACACACACACAGTCTCAGTGATTTACAAGCCTCCTCAAAGATGCTCAAAAAGATCAGCTGGGCTGTTGCTCAGTCTCAGCTTGTATGACATGTCCAGAGAGAAGCCCAAGACTGCCCAGCATCTTTGGAGATGGCACATAGTATCTGGCACATAGTAGGTGCTTAGTAACTGTGTGTCCACTGGCCAAAAACCACCCCCACCATGTGGATATCATGTTGGTCTGTACTGTCCCCCCAGGTCCAGATCACTGGTCAGCAAACTATAATCTGGAAGTTAAAGATGGTTTTTAAATGATTGGGGGGGGGGGGGAATTGAAAGAAAAAATAATTTGTGACAGATGGAAATTACAGGAATTAAAATTTCAGTCTGTAAGTATAGTTTTTTAGGAACACAGCCACACCCATTTGTTTACATATTATCTACGACTATTTTCATGCTACAACAGCAGAGTTGAGTAGCTGTGATAGAGACCATATGGCCCCAAAGCCTAAAGTGGTCACTCTCTGATCCTCAAACTTGCCTACCTTAGTCTAAATCAGAGCCTCTCAAAGTATCTGTGGTTGCAATGGACTGCATGTTTGAGTCTTCCCCAGAGTCATATGTTGAAATCCTAACCCCAAATGTGATGGTGTTAGGAGGGGGGGCCTCTAGAAGATGATTATGTCATGCGGGTGGGGCCCTTAGGAATGGAATTAGTGCCCTTATAAAAGAGACGCTGAGACCTCATCCTCTTTCCACCAAGTGAGTTTACAACCTGGAAAAGGGCCCTCACCCAAACCCCACCATGCTGGCATCCTGATCTCAGGTTTCCAGCCTCCAGAACTGTGAGAAATAAAATTCTGTTATTTGTAAGCTGCCCAGTCTGTGGTAGTTAGAGCAGTTTGAGCGGAATAAAACAAAGGTGGAGGACCTTTGCTTTATTTTTATTTTTGTTAATCCTCACCCAAGGATATTTTTCCCATTGAGTTTTAGAAAGAGTGGAAGGGGGGGGGGGGGGGAGAGAGAAAGAGAGAGAGAGAGAGAGAGAGAGAACATAGATGCAAGAGAGACATCGATTGGTTGCCATTGCCTACCACACAAGGTATGTGCCCTTGGCCAGCAATGAACCCACGACCCTTCAGTCCACAGGCCAATGCTCTGTCCACTGAGCCAAACCAGTTAGGGCTGGAGGACCTTTGTTTTAGGAAAAAATCTCCAATCTATCAACAACTACTTTTTGGTAAAATACAAAAAAAAATTACTAGATCAACAAAAAAACAGACATACAAAGTAGAAGCCCCAAATGCTTATTAGATTTGAAAACATAAAATTACATTTCAACAAATACAATCAGAATAAACAGAACGCAGGGGAAATTTTTAAATTATAAAAACTACACGCATTGCTCATAGAAAGTGCGCCTGTAAGTCAAGCATGTCAAACTCGCAGCCTGAAGGCCACATGTGGCCCACAATGAATATTTTTGCGGCCCAGACAATGTAACGGTATATAAAAAACGTTTTAATAAAAATTTCATAACTTAATTTTTACAATATCCTGTTAGACATAATTATTAATAATGAACTACAACGTTCCCTAATGACCGATTACTATAATCGTGTTGCATTCATTTCCCTTACGTGCCTACGCGCAGGCGCACCATTTCTCTCCACTAATACTAGCAGCGAATATTCTAGCAGCCGATTGCCACGTCATTAGTCTTGGACTGACTTGTTTGGTGTGCGCAACAGGAAATATTTTGCTTTTGAAAAACAAGAAAAATAGGTTTATTTGCATTACGCTTATTAATTTGTGCAGTTATGCAGTGTCTGGTAGGTTAATGTTAAAGAAAAATATTAATTTTTATTAAAATGTTCTATTATTTTATGTTAACGATTACTCATTTATTTTAGCCCTTTGTATTCAGCATGTCTCATTGAATAAACCTACGTTTCTATGAAAATTGATGCTTTTGTTTTTTTTCGGCCCACATACACTTAACCTTGTTTATTTGGCCTTTGAGTTTGACATGCTTGCTATAAGTGATTAACATAGTGGCTTAGTTGTTCCTCGTCATAACTAAACAAAATTTAGAAGCAAGAGTGAAAGTGTGCTTATTAAATGCCAGTATTTACACTTGGAACAAATACCCTGTATCCCCACAGTTAAAGATTTTAATGTAGCCAATGAACATTCTTCTTGCTTATTAACTTACCTAATCTGAGTGACATTAATGACACCATAACTCTTAGGGGGAATGTATACAGAAACTGTTCTGATGTGTTGTTTTAGTAACACTCATAGTAGAAAACTGATCTCACAGAGTGATGCTGACAGAAATACAAGAAGGAATTTTAAAGCAATTTCAACATGCTCCATATTTTTATTTTTAACTTTTACAAAAGGAAGCAAATGATGCTGTACTTTCTAAATGCATCTTCAATCCCCCACCAATAGCTAGTTATCCTATGAGATCATAGTTATATTTAAATTGTCTTTGGGTGAAAAAGTGGATTCTGGATCTATGGATTTCTTGTGTATGATCCTCTTTTGACAGAAAAGAAAATTCAAAACAATTTTATCAAATTATTAATTTTTATGAGTCCTTTTGGAGATATACAATATCAAGACGCACCTATTTCGGTAGTAATTGTTGATAAATTAAGAACATGTCATAACAACTTTTATAAACTATTCTTCTAAGCTTCTAACATTTGCTTTTGCCCTTCCATTTTATTGACCATTGGAAAACATGCTGCATTCTTTCCTTGCATAGAAATACTAACATCAAGGCTATAATATAAACAAGTCTCACTGTGCAACTCACATCTCTGCTAAACTGGTCCCCATCTTGCCAAAACATTAGGAGTTCTTTCCGTAGATCAAGCATTCTCCACGGAACTTTCCCTTGAGTAATCATTGCAAACTGGCATGTAACAGCAACTGTTGATGGTGTTGCCATGTGATCACATAATAAAGAGAATGATTTCAAATCCAGCACATTCATCTCTGTGTAATTCATCATTTTCCATACCGATAGGCACACTGTAGTTCAGCTGATGTTTTTTTCATAGCAAAACGTTCTCGATGGAGGAGGCAGTACCAGCGCCCCCTGATCTGAAGGACTAGACCGGAATGTCCACTAGAGCAGCTGCAGCCAACAGAACATGCTCCCACGTCAAACTTGCACCCAGACCACCTGTGGATAACACAGCTCTTCGTGGTTTTATACAATCCAGTGCTAGTTGTGTTTTTGCCAATGAAGCTAAAAGATACAGAGGAATTCCTATATATCATCATGTTCAAATTACACATACAGAGTCGGCCTGCAGACTGAAGGGTTCGACTCTGGTCAAGGGCACATTCCTGGCTCGATCCCTGGCCCCAGGAGCAGCCCATGTGGAAGACGACCGATTGATGTGTCTCTCTCACATCGATATTTCTCTTCCCCCTCCTTTCTACTCTCTAAACAATAGCAATGGAAAAATATCCTCAGGTGAGGGTTAACAACAACAAAAGCACATCTAGTAAAGGAATAGCTGTTAGCAACGTATGTGCATGTCTCAAGTTACCATGAAAAATTCTCTGCCAGCTTTCTCTTTCTAGGACTTCCACACCATTAGCCAATTCCCAAACACACCAGGCTAAGAGGCCATGGAAAATGGCATTTAGGCTTTCTTCTTTGCCACACATGAACCCAGCTTTGTGAAGCCAAAGAAACTGCTATAGTCTTTCAATCATGTTTTGGCAATTATAGATGGATTTTTAGTCTCACAACACAAAGGGCTACTTCACAAGAAGCCCACGGAACACTCGAGTTTATATGTGAAATACTGACCACTCTCACGCTGTTTAATCCAATACGCTTTTATTTCCAAAAAGAGAGTTCTGAACTTGTGTTTTTATGGCTTTTTGTATGTAAACACCCCTTGTTTTTGTGATGTGTTTGCATCTCAGCAATAGCTCACGGGGCTGGTCCTCACCATTATTTACAACTACAAGGCGCATCCTATGAGTGTCATCCTTTCCTAGAGCTGCCATAACAAAAGACCACAAATGCCCTGGCCAAAAACAATGCTGGGTACGACCTCGCCGTTCTGTGGATCAGACGGACTAAACCCAGGCGTCAGCAGGCTGCGTTCCTTTCTGGATGCTCTTAGGGAGAATTTGTTTCTTGCTCATTCAGGTCTCGGGCAGAGAATTCAGTTCCTTGTAGCTATAGGACCAAGGTCCTGCTTTCTTTTCTTTTCTTTTTCTTATCCTCACCTGAATGTGTGTGTGTGTGTGTGTGTGTGTGTGTGTGTGTGTTTTATTGATTTTTGGAAAGAGAGGAAGGAGAGGAGAGAGAAACATCGATGTGAGAGAGAAACATCACTCAAAACATCGATCAGTTGCCTCCCATATGCATCTCGACTGGGGATGGAACCCGAAACCTCGGTATGTGCCCTGACTCGGAATTGAACCCACAATCCTTTGCCAACTGGGCCACCAGCCCAGAGCCTGGGGTCCTGTTTTCTTGCTGAGCTTCCCAGCTTCTAGAGCAGTGGTTGCCAACCCCTTTTTGGCCATGCCCCACCTAAGCATCTTTAAAATCCTGATGCCCCCCGACCCCGTGACATATAATTCTCATTATTCAAAAAGTGAACTCCTAGTCATGTGGAGGAAGCCTAAAAGGCCGTTAACTAGGTCTAAACAAGCTTCCAAACAACACAGCATCCATGAAAGAGAAAAATAAAAGAACAAAGGGACTTAAAGTACTGGGGAAGAAATCACTAAGAAATTGTTTAAAATAATAATATGAAATGATATGAAAAATAGCAAATGAAGTTTCAAAACATATAATAGAGAACTGAAATGCATAAATATGTCACAATATATATTTATATACTGTATATTAGGCCCCTAGAACCATAAGAAAAGCAACAAATTCACTGTTAATAACTCATTCTCTAATTGCCCCCCTTAAAAATCAAATTGCCCCCCTGTGGGGCGTGTTTCCCACATTGGGAACCTCTGTTCCATATATATATATTAATTTCAGAGAGGAAAGGAAAGGGAGAGAGAGATAGAAACAACAATGATGGGAGAGAATCATTGGCTGGCTGTCTCCTCCACGCCCCACACTGGGGATCCAGCCTGAAACCCGGGCATGTGCCCTGACCAGGAATCGAACTGTGACCTCCTGGTTCATAGGTCGATGCTCAACTACTGAACCATGCCAGCTGGGCAGAGAATACGTCCTATGTAATAAAAGCCTAATATGCAAATCAACTGAACAGTGGAATGACCTGCGGAACCACCAGTTTCTATGATGCACACTGACCACCAGGGGGCAGATGCTCAATGCAGGAGCTGTCCCCGGCCCACAGGGCCCAGGTCAGCCAAGGTGGGTGCCAGCCAGGCTCTGCGCCCCCCGCATCACCCTGCCGGTCACCCCACAGATGGGCCTTGATCTCCGGCCAGGCCTAGGAACCCTACTCATGCATGAATTTCATGCACCGGGGCCTCTAGTGATTATATAAAACCAGCACAAATCTTTGGAATAACTTCAGAAGGAAACATTTCTTTGGAATCAATCCCACTGTCATCACTTGGCTTATCACTGCTATGTTCAGAAAAGATACGTCTTTTCTTGATGAAAAGTTCATGAGTTTTCTTTTGCTATCATTGCTGTCTGTGAATTAGTACTTGAATTAGCTAATCATGTTAAACTCTAAATTTACAAAAATGAACAGGTTGGATTGGAAAAATAAATGACTGTAAAGCTAACAAATTATAAAAATAAATTTCCCAGGTGTTTCTACACTTTTGGGTTATAGTTGACTAAGTAACCTTAAAGTCGTGTCACGTGCTGGAATACAGTCCTACTGTGTGTGGCTAGGACAAAGCTTGCTCCATATGCAGCTCTCCATGACATCTGACAACACCCAACTGGTCTGCATGCATCCTGTTCAACTAGACAAAACGAGTTTACTAACCACGCTGTTGGACCGTGAGGCAATGTCCAATTGATGTGAAAGTTTCTAAATCCCAATTCCCAGTTTCTCTAGTGCCTTGCTGTAGGCAGTTACAATCTGTGGACCAGCATCAGCCCATAGCTCAGGACTAGAATTTCCCCACGTGTCCCAAGGATCTCCTCCAGGCTGGCCACGTGCGTGGCTCCTGGTCTTCATTCAGAGGGAGTCCTGGGGGACGGGATCCTGTCCACATGCCCATGGCCTGGGGCTCTCTCCAGAGGAGACCAGGGTGGCCCCGGCCCTCAGGTACCCGCTCCTGCAGGCATCTCCCAGCCCTTGCCCCTCTCTTTCCCAACATTAGGGGACACTGCTCCCTTCACGGCCCCGGGTAGAGCCCCGGGTAGGGGCGCAGACCTAGCTGAGGTCACTGAGAGTCCCCACTTCCCATCACAGCCTTGGGGCGCACACCACTTCTTGCCCTCCTGGGACTGCTACCCGCCCCCAGCGGCCATTTCCTCTATTTAGTCTTTACTCTTAAAAGCCTCCACCACGGGCTCTGAGCACAGGTGGGTCTGGGTCTTACTGGGCAGGCAGAGCGGTGGGAGAAGGTGGGCAGGTGGCTCACCAAGTCTCAGGATCAAGAGGAGCCCGGGAGGTATTTACCCGCGCCTTGAGGAGGTAAGTGAATTCCTATGGCCGGCCCTGGCCCCACCTCGGAACGGAACGAAGGGACAGGGCTGTGGAAGCAGCCCCTGAAATTCCTGCAGGGGGTCCCACTCCCCAACAGCCCCAGGGGCGTGTGAGACAGGGCATGGACGTCCGAGAAGAGAGAGGCTTAAAGACTGGGACTGTGTCCACACTAGAGGGGCCTCAGAGGTAGAGAGGACGGTGCAAAGCCGTAGAAAGGCTTGGAGGGAGGCCCAGGCCTCCAGACTCCTATTCGAGTGCTCCCCCTGGACCCAGTGATACCCCACAGGACCAGATAGAGCCTGGGCCCACGGCTGTTTAGTTTTGAGCCAGGAGACGTCACCGCCCACTCCCCACCCCAAACTGGTTCTCCCCTAAGCTGATGGGCTGCTGTCCCCAGTCCCCCCAGTTCCCTGTTCCAGCCTTTCTGGCAGCTGGGCTGTGCTGCCCACTAACCAAGGCCCCTTCTCTTTCCCAGCAGCCCCTCCTCCACGCAGACTGCTGGGCTCCCCAGGACCTGGGATCGGCACAGACCCAGAGCTGTGCGCCCCCCACTGGGAGAGCCAGAGGCCCCCAGGCTTCCTCTACCATCGCCATCCCTTCACAGAGAGTCCAGGGTGGGAGCTCATCCATGCAGGCCCGGCTCAGGGGCCCACAGACAGAGCCTGCCCCCCAGCCCAGTCCCCTCCCCTTTCTGTCCCTCTGTCCCAGGAAACAAAACTCCACTCCCTACTCCAGCCTCTGGTGCCCTGCCCCATGCCCTGTGGGCTTCTCCTGGCCAAAGGCCTGGCGCTGTCAGCCCTGCTGGCCCGGTGAGTGGGGTTTGAGTTGAATTTGGAGAAAATGAAGCAGGAAACTGCTCTGTCCCTGGACAGAGGGCCAGAGGGGGGCTCAGCCAGAGATCGCAGAAGCAGGAAAATTGTAATTGACAGACTGTCCAAATTAACCTGCTCTGAATGCAGGTGTTTTTCGTGTTCATCACAGGCCCACCTTTGTCACTGACCTGTTCAGGAAGTCCCCCCACCGCCTGCCCTTCCAGGAACACCTACCCAGAGCCACCAGCCCAGGATGAAAGGGGGGTGGGGGGGGATGGTACACAGGAGATAGAGCGTCACAGCTCGTGGGAGAAGGGAACACAGCAGAAAAATGTAGAAGGGGCTGGTGGAAGGTGCAGGGACCACAGTGAGTGAAGAGGATCTGGAAATGGGCAGCAGGACCAGGGCTTTGGGGAGCAGGCTGGAGGGGGCAGGACCAGGGCTTTGGGGAGCAGGCTGGAGGGGACAGGACCAGGGCTTTGGGGAGCAGGCTGGAGGGGGCAGGACCAGGGCTTTGGGGAGCAGGCTGGAGGGGGCAGGACCAGGGCTTTGGGGAGCAGGCTGGAGGGGGCAGGACCAGGGCTTTGGGGAGCAGGCTGGAGGGGGCAGGACCAGGGCATTGGGGAGCAGGCTGGCTGGAGGAGCACAAGCCTAGGGAGAGGGTACTGGGGTCAAAGTGGACTTCGATCACTTCATTCATTTCTCCCCGCTCCCACCTCAGGGCCTGAGGAGCTGACATGTGCTCCCAGCTCAGCCCAGACCCCAGGCCCCTGAGGGTGTTTCCTGCTGAGCCTCAGGATCCAAGGATGGCCAGTCTCCCCAACCTCCAGGAACACCCTGACCTCCGAACTCTGCATCCCCTGTGAAGAAAAGCATGAAGTCTCCCGGAACTCCCCCAGTAGCCTCTGCCGCCCCACTGCGTGCTGAGGACTTCGCAGCCCGGGCCTCCTCTCTGGCCCAGGCCTTCACTCCAGTCCGGGCCTCCTCTCCAGCCTGAGCCTCCTCTCCAGCCCAGGCCTCCTCTCCAGCCCGGACCTCCTCTCCAGCCCTGGCCTCCTCTCCAGCCCTGGCCTCCTCTCCAGCCGAGCCTCCTCTCCAGCCCTGGCCTCCTCTCCAGTCCGGGCCTCCTCTCCAGCCTGGGCCTCCTCTCCAGCCCTGGCCTCCTCTCCAGCCCGAGCCTCCTCTCCAGCCCGGGCCTCCTCTCCAGCCCAGGCCCACTACCTGCTCACAGGCATATGCTGGGCCAGCACCGTCCACTGGACCCAAAATTCACATGATGAAACCCTACCCCCACACTGCAGGTGCTGGGAGGGGTGACCTTTGGGAGGTGCATGGGATTAGTACCCTTTTAAAATAGACCCCAGGGAGCAGCCCAGCTTCTGGCCCACGTGAGGACACAGCGAGAGGACAGCCTGGTATGGGTCAGGAGAGCCCTTGCCACACACGGGCTGCGGGTCCCTTGGTCTTGGACATCCAGCCTCCAGACTGTGGGAATAAATGTTTGCTGTTTAAGCCACCCAGTCTCAGGGGGACATTGTTACATACAGCCGCCCAAATGCACTGAGAGAAACAGTTTCCTTGTTCCTCTTTGTGCTCAGTTTCTCCAAAAATGGCTCTTTATCGGTTCTCCTGGGGGTAGAAGGCAGGATGCCAGGGCTCTTGGCACCAACTATAGCAAAGGGGCCCCACTGCCCGGTCCCTGCTTGCACTCACTCACTCACTCACTCACCCCCCTCTGCCTGCTTGCACTCACTCACTCCTCCCTGTGCCTGCTTGCACTCACTCACCCCCCTCTGCCTGCTTGCACTCACTCACCCCTCCCTGTGCCTGCTTGCACTCACTCACTCACTCACCCCTCCCTGTGCCTGCTTGCACTCACTCACCCCCACTGCCTGCTTGCACTCACTCACTCACTCACCCCCCTCTGCCTGCTTGCACTCACTCACTCATCCTCCTCTGCCTGCTTGCACTCACTCACCCCCCTCTGCCTGCTTGCACTCACTCACTCACTCACCCCTCCCTGTGCCTGCTTGCACTCACTCACTCACTCACCCGCCTCTGCCTGCTTGCACTCACTAACTCACTCACCCCCCACTGCCTGCTTGCACTCACTCACTCCTCCCTCTGCCTGCTTGCACTCACTCACTCCTCCCTGTGCCTGCTTGCACTCACTCACTCCTCCCTGTGCCTGCTTGCACTCACTCACCCCTCCCTGTGCCTGCTTGCACTCACTCACCCCTCCCTGTGCCTGCTTGCACTCACTCACTCACTCACCCCTCCCTGTGCCTGCTTGCACTCACTCACTCACTCACCCCCCTCTGCCTGCTTGCACTCACTCACTCACTCACCCCTCCCTGTGCCTGCTTGCACTCACTCACTCACTCACCCCTCCCTGTGCCTGCTTGCACTCACTCACTCACTCACCCCTCCCTGTGCCTGCTTGCACTCACTCACCCCCACTGCCTGCTTGCACTCACTAACTCACTCACCCTCCTCTGCCTGCTTGCACTCACTGTCACCCCTACCCCAAATGTAACACACTCCCCTCCAGTCCTGCCTAGTGCCCTGAGCAGAGTGTCTCGGTGATTCACCCTCATCAAAGACTGAGCTCAAGTTTTCTGCAGGGCAGTGAATGAGACCAAAAGGAAAGCATGAGGGCAGCTAGCCCACTCAGTCTCCGCAGGCGGAGAACCTCGGAGTGAACTGCTTCTTAAGCAGACTTTCAGCCTAGTCCCAGACTTCCAGGCCCCACTTCTACTCCGCCTTCTGAGGTACCCAGGCCTCCAATCCCAGGCTTTCTGGGTTCTACAGTAAAACCCACCCCCGCTCTTCTATGGTCCATTAGGCCATCCATTTGTTACCCAGCTTGGACACTGTTATGGGGCTTTCTCTTTACCCTTGATGGACTCCACCATTTTTACCCCCTTACAGCCACTTCCCTGCAGTTTCCACACCTCCGTAGCGGGAGGCGCGAGGAACCCTCGGTGTTCCAGCCCCACCACCATGGGTGGGCGTGAGAGAGACCCCCCATCTCCACTTGCTGCTGCAAAGACTCCTGGCTCCCCCTCCACCCCAGGACCGGCACGGAGACCCCCAGACCAGCCTCTTCATTATTCCAGTCACTCCAGCCACTCCAGCATGCCCAGTGTTCCCAGGTCCTCTCTCACCAGAATCCTAGCTCAGTCCGACCTTACACATTCATTCCGTTAGCCCCAGGTCCCACTCTCCCCAATCCCAAAATCTTTGCACTCTGCGCCCTGAAGCGGAGTGAGCAGCACCCGCCCTCCGCGCTCAGCTTCTCTACCATCGCCTCCCTCACTGGAACCTGCCTGGGCTCTGAGAACGCTGCTCCCTCTGTTCTGGCAAGTGGCGGCTTTTGCTCTCCTCCATCTCCCGCCACTAGGCCTGAGGGTGGGGTTGGAGTCCTCTTCCTGGTGCCTTGTTGCCACTTCCTGTTTTCCTGCCCTCTCTAAAGCAGCCCAGCCCGCCATTGGACTTCCTGCCTGAGACTGTCCCAGGAGGACCCATCCTTGTGCAGATCCCACACGGCCTGGAGCGCTCCTTCTCCTTCTCAGTCGGTCTGAGCCCCTGGCTCATGGTCACTCTCTCTCTCCTGCCAGGACCCTTGGTGAACTTGGGCCCGTGTCGGCTCATAGGTAATCCTTCCAAATTCTTGGCCTCTCAGTTCCTTGACTTTCTCTCTCTCTTCCTCATCCCTGCCTCAGCCGCCCATTCAGATGCTTAGCAAGAAGCGTGGCTTCACCCTGGCCAGTGTTGCTCACTGGTTAGAGCGTCGGCCTGTGCAATGGGGTCCCGGGTTCTATTCCCAGTCAAGGGAATGTACCTGGGTTGCAGATTTTATCCCCAGCCCTGGTGGGGGCCTGAGCGAGACACAACCAATCAACGTGTCTCTCTCACATAGATGTTTCTCTCTCTCTCTCTCTCTCTCTCCCCACCCCCCCTCCTTTCCACTCTCTAAAAATCAATGGAACAAAATGTCCTCGGGTGAGGATTAATTTGGAAATAAAAGAGAATAGTGGCTTCCTTTCTTCAGTCTCAACTCTGAGATATGCACCTTCCACCATCACCTAACTCTCCAGCTCCGTCACATTAACCTGATCATTGTACCCCTTCCAGCCACTGGGACCCGAGGTCCCCCAGTCCTGCTACCCTACCTGTCCCCCTGGCCTCACTCGTGCTTTCCTTTCCCTTGGCTTCCATGATCCATCCTTATAATCCCTCTTTGGCTCATAGTCTCAATGTTCCCGCTCCCCTTTCCTGAAACCCCCCTGGCAAAACGCCAGCCCTGGCTGAATCCAGCTTTCCACTCACTCTGCCCAGTGCCCAGGGAAGCTGGACGCGGCAGGGGGGTGGGGGGGTGGGGGGGAACATGCTGAGCTGTCTCACTGGAAACACAGGATCCCCCTTCTAAGCCTCTATTTCCCACCATCCTCCGGGCCCTCAAACCCAGTGCTCCTCCACTCCCCTCATGCCCAGCTGCTGTCCTTGCATCTAACTCAAGGACAAAAAAGGAAACCCTGAGAAAGAACCTCCGGCTGGTCCAGCCACACCTGCCAGTCATCGCACCTGTGTACCCGCACGGACTCTTCCTTCCTGTCACCTCCCTGCTCTCATCCAGGCCACCGCTCCAGCTCAGCCCCAAGTCCCACCCTCCCTTGTCTACACAAGAAAATTGCTGCAGAAGCTCTCCCCTCTCCCCTGCATCATCGGTCCCCCCCACCTCCCCGCTCTTACGTGCCGTGGCCACCAGAAGGTAAGTGGGCTGTGATAGGGTAAAACCTCCTCGAGCCCCCATGGCCCCTCCAGCTACTGCTCCACTTGCAGCAAAGCCCAGAAAAGGACCGATACACTCGCAGCCTCCAATAGCTCTCTTTCCGGTCTCTCCTGAACCCTCTCCGGGCCGGCCTTGGTCTACACCACTCCCCAAAACATCTGTCACTCCCCGTGACTCCCACATGCCATCAGACTGGGGAGAGGGACACACTGAATGTGATCTGTCACTCCCTCCTTCTTGAAATGCTTTCTTCCCTTCGCTTCCAGTAACAACATTAATTAATCCATTAATTAATTAATTAAAACTGTGGTTTTCTCCTAACTGGTTTGATGCTGCCAAATAGCAGCTTAAACAACAAACGACACGCATTGCACCATCTCCCAGCTCCGGGAGGGCCCAGGGGACCTCTGGCCTGGGTGCTCCTGCCTCAGTCTCCCTTGCAGAATCTTCAGAAGCACGGGCCCCTGAGGCTTGACTGCCGGCCACTTCCCGGACAGCTCGCTCCGGCGGTTGGAACACGGCGTCAGTTCCTTGCCAGGTGCGCCTTTCTTCACACACGGGAGCCAACTGCCCCCGAGGGGCCACCCACGAGAGAGGGGGGAGGAGGTCCCAGTGCCTTTGGGAACCGACTGAGTCACATCCCATTGCTTCCCCACGTTCATCCTATGCCCTGGATCTGATTCCAGCATCCGTACTCTCTGGAGAGGCTAAGGGTGTTCAAAGCCATCAGGCGCCAGCTCCTGGGTGTTCAGTAGCCCTGTCTGCAATGTCTCCCCTCCTTTCACGTTTACAGCAGCCACCGGGAGAAACCGCAAGGCAGGACCCTCAACTCGGCCTGGAGAGCTCAGCTATGTGCCCCGCCCCCACCCCCCCCCCCACCCCCCCCTTCATCAGGCCCATCTCCCACTCCCCACACCTGCCTCAGGGGGCAGTGTTCCCGAACTCTCCTCCACTACGGACAGGATTCCCTTTCCTGCCCACCCCCTGGCTACATGACCCTGGAGAACACACTCTCCTCCTTGGTCCAAACAGACGATCTTGTCCACACGGCCAAGCTACTTGCATTACTAAGTAGGATGATGTATTCGTAAAACACCCTCCATGTGGGGACACTGACCAGGTGCTGGGCTTCAGAGGAGTGAGGTGTAGTAGAAAGAGGACTCGGCGCTGATCTGGCTGGAGGGACAGGGAATCGTGGGGCAGAGGGTGGACTTGGGAACCTACAAGAGGCAAGCTCCTCTTTCCCGTGGACAGTGGACAGCAGAGGGACACACGGGAGAGGATCAGGGCGACGAAACTGAGCCCCCTGGGCCCAAAACACGTGCCCTCACCGACACCACTTTCGGGCCCGCAGTGGCCCGGGCAGCCCCCTCCTTGTGCAGAGGCTGTGCCCACCAACCTGGTGTGTGAGGAGATGGGCAGGGGCTGCCTCTGGTCTGGATGCAGCTGCCCCTGCCTGCCCTCCTGGTCCCCCGCTCTGACTGCAGACAGGACATGAAACCCCGATGGAACTCAGGGGCCTGGACACCACGCAGCCACCGCTACTTCCAGCGGCCACTGGCCTTCCCTGGGCCTGCCTCCTGGCGAGTGGGGAGATGGATATGACCCCCGTGGCTGTGGGGACTAAGGTGTTTACGAACAAGCCTCGGGGACTCTGACATTATGTGAGTATGCTTTGTTTCCTGATTCTCTCTAAAGCTCTGCCTAGGAGACCAGCTTCTCCACCTTGTCCTGCGTTTCCCCCATCATCACCCTTTCCTATCCCCAGTTCCCTCACTGGGTACCGTCGTAGGCGGCCCCTTGAGGCCTGTACAGGCAGCTCTGACCCCAGCTCTCCTCTCCCCGCTGCCCTCTGCCCAGTAACCTCCCTGCACCACCAACCCTCCACCCCTCTCCCCTCAGCACCCACACGACCTCCCGGGGTGGAAGCCCGTCACTGGCCCACCAGCTAGACCTGGGTGCACGGCTTACGAGGTCGAATGGGGCTAAAGACTGTGGTCGGGATCAGAGTGACCCTGTGACTTTGTCAGCTATCCTTAGCCCGTCCTTCTGGGGGAAGGGGGTAACTCCAGCCCCCAGGAAATGGGAGAGGGTGGGCAGAGAAGAGCAAGAGCGGCAGCCTTGACCAGTTTCCTCCCTGGTCAAGCTTCTCCCCTGTCTGCCCACCCACTGGATGGGGGAAAGAGAGAGCTAGGCACTGGGAGCCAAGACCAGCTCCTGGGGCCGCCTTGGGGGCAGAGCTGAGGCCTCTCAGGGCCCAGAGGCCTTCCATGCGCCTGGGGGAGGGGCCCTCCTGGCTCCACTTGGCTACTCCGCTCCCATGGAGTCATCACCCACACCTCCCCCTTTCTCACCGGAAGCCCTGTCCTCAGTCCCTCCTTCTCAGAGGCGCTGGGAGCCCTGAGGAATCGCCCATTTCTCAGGGACCACATCGGTTCCTTAGCCCCTTCCCCGGCCCACAAGCCCCAGGAGAGGGGCAGATGGGCTGGGAGGACCTTTCCTCCTGCCGGTGCTGCTAACAGCTCCTCCCCCAGGCCTGCAGTGATGAGGGCTGGGGAAGAGGACCAAGAAGAGGTGGAGGACAGGAGGAGCCCCTGACCTCAGGCCTTGCACTCCAGGCTCCTGCCCCAGGGAGAAGGGCAGAGGGGCCTCAGCAAATCTCTGGACCTGCCAGTCCCCGGACGCAGGTGCAAAGCAAGGCCCTGTCCTCCTCTCCTAGGTGACCCTGGTCCTGCTTCAGTGTCACCCTAACTGGGCTCCCCGTGCACACAGCTCCCCACACAGAAGCCGGGAGAAAGGGGCTGGGGGGTTTCTGCTTAAAGAACCAGTTCTTACGGATGATAAAGGATAGGATACACTATGACAGCATAGAAAAATGCTACAAGTTATACAAAGATTAATGCCCGGAGCGAATAGAGAACTTGTCGCGTCAATAAGGAAAGGGTCACAACCCCACAGAAGAAAAGGGCAGAAACTGCAAAACCCAAGGAAACACCGTGGAAAAATCACACACGGAGGAGGGGAGCCCGGAAAATGCTAATGAAAACAATGGGAGGGATCGTTTTCATCCATTAAATTAATAAACATCTGAAAGGCTGGTCATCCCAGCGGCAATTGGGTTGCGGGGGAACCTGGCAGCCTCCAGCTGTTGGCAGTAGCGCATCCTTTTAAGAAATCAGTTCGCTCAGATCTGTCAAAATATTCAATGTGCGCCCACTTCCTGCAAACAATTCCATCATTCCCGGTGCCCACGTGAGGACATTAAGTGCATGTGCACAAAGAGGGATATAAAGGTGTCTGTGTCGCAACATTTCATGTACTCATGCAACTTGGAAATCTGTTTCCACCACTGGCCAGGAACAGGGAAGGAACCCCAGTCCTACTTCGGAGACGCTGGGGTGCGGTTCCAGACCCCGCCACAAAGCGGCCTTCGCAATACAGACGGTCACACGAGCTCGCTGGTTCCCCTGTGCATACAGTCATACTGCACATACTGTAGGCTGCTAGGTGTCGCCAGCATGTGTCTAGGCTCCCTCTCCGCGGTGCAGGTGAGGAGAAGGCACGGGTTTCCGGTGGTGTTTGGCTGGAGCAGAGAGGTTACTGTCTAAAAGTTTCTGTCTCAGGCTCTGGCCGGTGTGGCTCAGTGGTAGAGCATCACCTGAGCACTGAAGGGTTGAGGGTTCGATTCCTAGTCAAGGGCATGTGCCTGGGTTACAGGATCGTTCCCCAGGGGGCACATGGGAGAGGCAACAATCCATGTGTTTCTCTTACATCTATGTTTCTCTCTCTCTCTCTCTCTCTCTCTCTCCCCATCTCTTCTTCCCTCCTTCCCTTCCACTCTCTCTGAAAAGCAGTAAGAGAAAATATATATATAAGACAAGATATAGATTGGTAGAAAACATTTGCAAACCGTATATCTGACAAAGGACTCATATCTCCAATATATAAAAAAACTCTCAAAACTCAACAGTGAAGTCCTAACCGGTTTGGCTCAGTGGATAAAGCGTGGACTGAAGGGTCCCAGATTCTATTCTGGTCAAGGGCACATGCCTGGGTTGCGGGCTCAACCCCCAGTAGGGGGCGGGCAGGAGGCAGTGGATCAATGATTCTCTCTCATCATTGATATTTCTATCTCTCTCTCCTTCCCCCTTTCTCTCTGAAATCAATAAAAATATATTTATTTTTAAAAACCTCAACAGTGAAAAATAATAATTCAACTCAAAAGTGGGCAAAAGACATGAGCAAACATTTAACCACAATGGCAACTAAGCACATGAAAAAAATGTTCAATATCACTAGCCATTAGAGAAATGAAAATTAAGACCATGATGAGCTATTAGTACACACCTATCAGAATAGCCAACATTAAAAATAGTGACAAAACCAAATGCTGATGAGGATGCAGAGAAATAGGGTTTCTCAACCATTGCTGGTGGGTCCTGGCCAGTGTGCTCAGTGGTTCTCAACCTTCTGGCCCTTTAAATACAGTTCCTCAGCCGAAACCGGTTTGGCTCAGTGGATAGAGCATCGGCTTGCGGACTGAAAGGTCCCAGGTTCGATTCCGGTCAAGGGCGTGTACCTGGGTTGCGGGCACATCCCCAGTAGGAGATGTGCAGGAGGCAGCTGATCGATGTTTCTCTCTCATCGATGTTTCTAGCTCTCTATCTCTCTCCCTTCCTCTCTGTAAAAAATCAATAAAATATATTTAAAAAAATAAATAAATAAATAAATAAATAAATACAGTTCCTCATATTGTGACCCAACCATAAAATTATTTTCATTGCTATTTCATAACTGTAATGTTGCTACTGTTATGAATCATAATGTAAATATCTGATATGCAGGATGGTCTTAGGCGACCCCTGTGAAAGGGTCGTTCGACCGCCAAAGGGGTCGCGACCCACAGGTTGAAAACCGCTGGTTAGAGCATCAGCCCAAGGACCCAAGAGTCTCAGGTTCAATTTCCAGTCAAGGGCATGTAACTGGATCACAGGTTCGATTCCGACCCCAGTCAGGCCTCGTTCAGGAGGCAACAATGTGTGTTCAATGTGTGTCTCTCTCACTTGGATGTTTTTCCCCACCCCCCTTCTTTCTGCCCCCCTCCCTTCCACTCCCTGTACAAATCAATGGAAAAAAATATCCTTGGGTGAGGATTAACAAAAAAACCAAAAACATTGCTGGTGGGAATATACTAGTAAATGCTCAGCCATTCTGGAAAATAGTTTATTTAGCTGGAGATATATTTGTCATAGAAACAATTGCACTCTTAGGCATTTGTCCTAGAGAAATAAAAAATTATTTCTACATTAAAAACCTATACATGACTGTTCATGACAACTTCATTTTTTTGTATTTGTTAATCCTCACCCAAGGATATTTTTTCCATTGACTTTTATTTTTATTTTTAGAGAGAGTGGAAGGGAGGGAAGGACTAGGAGGGGAGAGGAGAGAGACATCAGTTGGTTGTCTCCTGTACACACCCTACCTGGACAGTGAACCTGCAACCCAGGTACTTGCCCTTGACCAAGAATTGAACCAAAACCCTTCGGTTTTGGGGGGGGGAGGGTAGATCCTGGGGTGGGGTAACACTGGAACCACTGAGAAACACCAGCCAGGGCTTTTTAAAAAAGATATATTCTTATTGATTTCAGAAAGGAAGGGAGAGGAAGAGACAGAAACATCAATGATGAGAATCATTGACTGACTGCCTTCTGGCACCCCCTACTGGGGATTGAGCCCATAACCCGAGCATGTGCCCTGACTGGGAATCCAGCCTTGATCTCCTGGCTCATGGGTTGACGCTCAGCCTCTGAGCCACACCGGCTGGGCGCGGCTCCACTTTTAATACTCAAAAACTGGAAACAACCCAGATGTCCCTCAACAGATGAACAGTTAAACGAACTGGTACATCATGGATACTACTCAGAAGTACAAAGGAATGAACGATTGATACGCGCAACAACTTGGATGAATCTCAATATTTTGTGAAATTTTGAAAAAAAATGAAAAAAGGCATTCTCAAAAAGTCACATACCGTATAATTCCATTATATAACACTAGAGGCCCCGGTGCACAAATTCGTGCACGGGTGGGGTCCCTCTGCCTGGCTGACATCAAGGCCTATTGTGGGGGCAGCTATGAGGGGGGAGGGGCTGCGGGAGGTTGGCTGTGGGAGTGCACTGATCACCAGGGGGCAGCTCCTGCGTTGAGCATCTGCCCCCTGGTGGTCAGTGCGTGTCATAGCGACTGGTCAACCAGTCGTTCTTGTCGTTCGGTCATAACAATCACTTAGGCTTTTATATATGTAGATTCTCAAAATGACAAAATTATAAAAATGGGAAACACATCGGAGAGTGTCTCTGGGTAAGAATGCGAGGGCGGGTGTGACTGTAAAGTGGAAGCATGAAGGAGATCTTGGGGGGTTGGGGGGGAGATACTAACTCGTTCTCTAGCTTGACTGCAACCTCAGCTACAAGAGCCTACACATGCCAGCAAGGGAACCCCTACTTCTCTGTACTAACTTCCTATGAATCTGTAAGTATTTAAAAGTGTAAAAGGTTGTAGAGTCTTTTCGTGTCTTACTCCTCAGATAAACTGTGAGCCCTTCATGCCCAAGCCTGAAGTGGGAGGGGGCGTCCCACTCCTCCCACGGCCACCTTCATGGCAGGCTCTTATTAAATGCTTGTTAAGGGTAATGATCCCCGTGTTATGTGGACACAGCTCTGGAATGTTTCTCAGCCAAACCTTTCCAAGAATGTCCCATCTCTCTCCCAGGAAACCAGTCTGGCCTCTGGGAAGGACCCTTCTTTGTCCAGAGAAGAAAGGTGAGAAGACGGGGAGGCTGGCGGTGGCAGCCACATCCTAGCCCACTAGGGGGCAGCAGAGGATGGAGAACAGTTCCCGGTTCTGCGCTGGCAGCCTGTCCCACCCAGGAGTCCTCTGCCACACAAAGGGCTGCAAGTGCAAAACCAGGTTGAACAGTCCCCGTGTTTGGAAAAGAGAGAAGCCCTGCCAAGCAGGGGTCTCCCGACCTTGGGAGTAAAGAAGGGGGAGAAGCACTGAGGTGGGCTGTGCAGCTACCCCATGCCTTCCCTTCTTCCGTGCAACCTGGGGCTGCGGGAGCTCCCCACTCAGAGTACTTCACTCCCAGGAGTGAGGTTTCTCGACCAGCCTGAACCTCGGAGAGGGGACAGAAACCCCTGACAAACCTCCCCATCCCACCCTCCCCTACCCCCCCCACACACACACACACACACTCACACTCACCACCCACCCCCCGCGGAGCATGTCACATGCGGGACAGACCAGAGCAGAACTCGTCTCACCCTGCAGACCATGGGCCCATCTGAAATGGGCTCAAATGGGACGAGAAGAAAGGACCTTGACACACTCCCAGAGACAGATCTGGAAGCTTGGCGCTGAGAACATTTTCTAGATGAGTCTTCAGGGCCAGAGGGGGACAGAGCTTCCTAGAATGGAAGCCAATGTTTCCCTCTTCAAGAGAGAGTGTGAGAGTAAATCCCTCTGCCTCTTCCAGCTACATGTTCTTAGACAAAATGCACTGCCTCCCTTGGCCCAGTTCCCTTGTCTGTATAACGAGTGAAATGGCTGTGCCCTCTCCCGCAGTTACTCTGATGGTTAAAGCAAGTGAAGGGCCTTGCATAGTGCCTGGCACCTGGCACCTGGCACCTGGCAAGCCATCGGTAAGCCTATCCCTGCGCCCCCTGCCTTCCTTGGTTGGGTTCTGCATCTTGTACCAACCCGGCTGCAGTGCCTTCCTTGGCCTCTGGTGGGCGGTGTGGGATCACGATGCCAGCTGAGCTTGTAACCAGATTTAATGTGGGGAAAGAATTTGAAGCAATAGATTTGGGGCGTTGGAGAGACTGGATCTTCCCTTTCGGAGTCTTCTTGCTTCTCTGTCTCCGACACTCGGGAAAGGCCCAGGAAAGGCAGGGCAAAAACAACAGGTGGGGTGGGGAGCCAGGAGGTGGAAACGCCTGAGACCCCGAGGCTGGGGGTCCAGGAGTCCTCCCCCTCAGCCAGGTTCCTGAACTGGCAGAGTCAGAGCGCCTGCCCACTGTCCCGTTCTGACACCTGCCTGAAGGTCTGACCCTCGTCTCCTGCGCCCCTGCTGGGCAGTCCTGCCTGCGCCTACTTGTTTGACACTGTGGACTGGGGCACACTGGAGATCTGGGTTAAGAAACTCACAGACCTGGAAACCAGGACAAACGTGTTAAATCCTCTGTCTTTGTTTGTCATTTAAAAAACACACAAATCAAGTTGTGTTAGTCCCTTTTTAAAAAATTCTCCCGTGGCTCCCCAATCACACCTAGTGCATAATCCCAAACTCCCCCCACCAGAGCTGGGCTTGACCTCCATGTATCGCCTTCCTCTCCCCTCCCTGTCAGGCTGCCCGCCCCGCAAGGCCCCTGGCATCTCCACCATTGACTGACAGCTCCCTCGCCTGGGGCCCTGTCCCCCCAGAAGTTTGCACAGCTCATTCCCTTACTTCCTTCCGCCTCCTCCCAGAGGCCCTCTAAGCAGTTTAACCTGAACTCTCACAGCACAAGGGCTAGACATCATAGTGTGCGCCTTCGTTTCCTGCTGAGTGTCTCCTGCCGGGGGAATGTGAGTGCCCAGGGCCAGGCTCTGTGTCTCCTGTTTCTCTATCTCACTGAGTATTTGTTGGATGAATACACGACCTACAAAATGCAGCGGCTCAGGAGGGAGGTGGTGACGACAGGTCTTCGTCCATGAAATTCAGTATATTATCGGGCGCCGACGTGGTGCCCACGGCTCCGGGCTTCAGGCATCATCTCTTTATTCACTGTCATAAAGAGAAGGTGGTGGGAAATACATCTGATCTGGGCCCAAATGCAGGCCGCAGGCGCTATCCATCCTCTTCCTGCTCGCCCCGTTGTAGGAGCCGCAGGCAGCCCTGGTGCAGCGGCCAGCAAAGCTCCACGGGCGCCAGAGGCTCCAGGGAGCGGTGGTCCTTCTGCACGCCCCCTGCCTGCTGAACCTGGAGTCTCCAAGATGCCAGGAGCGGAGAAATGCCCCTGTCCTTCTCCATCCCCATCCTGGGCTGCGGCACCCGGTCCCTCGTCCCCTGAGCGCCCAGCAGTCCATTCGGGGACTTGTGCCTGAGTTCAGCCTCGGAGGCTCGCGGCTGGAGTCACAGGACACGCGCCGGGAAACACCGGCCTGAAGCACCGCGTTCCGCTGCAGAAGGTGAAGGACGAGAGGGGTCCGAGGACCGCGGGAGTGGGTGTTGGCAAGCCCGGGGAGGGACTCCGTGGGGGAACGACGCTCGCGGAGGGCAGACTCGCGGCAGGAGACGAGCGGAGAGCAGCCCGCTCCTGCACGACGCGGGCGGGGGAACACGAGTAACAAGTGTGCAATTACGTGTGCAACTGGCGTGTGCGCGTGGGCACTTACATGCTCCTGAAGAGGCCAGATGCAAGGATCTTCACTGTTCACACAAAGAACTCATAGCCCGGGAACATGTAAGTGGGTGCGGGGGCCGTGTTGGGAGCCTGGAGGATTTGGGGAGCGATCCCGTCCGGGTCTGGGGCGCCGCGGCTCGGCTAGGGGACCCGCCAGGGCGCGAAGCGCGAGCGCCAGGGCCCGCTGCTCGCCTGTTCGCCGCAGAACTTCCCCCTCCCGCCTCCCTGCGCTGCCTCTCGGGGCGGTCTCCAGGGACTGTCTCTCACATCCATTCTCCTTTCCTCCTTGATTTATGCTGCAGAGTGGAACGACCTTCCCTGACCTCATTTTCATGACGGCGCGAGCACGCCCGGGGCCGGCGACGCACATTCCGGAGCAGGCGCGCGCCGCGGCGCACACACTCACACTCACACTCACACTCACACCGGCCCCGAGCCGGGGCCGCCGGACCCCGCGGTCCCAGCCTCCACGCCGGCTCCGCCGCCGTTCCAGGCGCTGGCGGGGCTGCGGACGCTCAAAGAATAGATCCTCATTAGCATCTTGCTTTGAATATCATTTGCATTTTATTCATTTCACGTCAAAACGCTCAGAACTCTCCCTAGCCCGCACCTCTCCCCAGAGCCTGAGTCGTGGGCCTCTAGCTCCAGCCTTTCCCCGGTCGGCCGCCCACTTGCTGGCTGCTCCCACCCCCACTCCCCGGCGCGTGGCCCCAGCACCATTAACCACCCACAGCCACCCAAAGAGCCCGCCGCCCCCGAGCTCTCGGCAAATTCCAGGCCCCCAGCTCAGGGGTTATGTGAACGGTCTCATTGAGTCCTTACCACAACCCAAAGAACTAAGCACCGCGTTGTACCCATTTGAGAATCGGGGAAACTGAGTCACAAAGACTACTTGCTGAAGATCGTGGAGTTTAAAAAAAAAATGGGGGGAGGGGAGCGGAACTGAAATCCCAGGCCGCCAGGCGCCTAAGCGCAAAACTTAACCATTTCGCCGCCCCCCCCCCACCCCCCTCTCACGGTCAAAGCTAAGGTAACCGCGACTGGAGAAAGTCTGTTTTCCTACGAGGAGGAAAGTCCTTCTGGGCCCCACCACGACCCTTCCCCCAACCCGGCCGCGGGGGGGCCTGGGCGCATTCCCTCTCGCCGGGCCGACCCCAGCCCTGACCCCTTCCCAGCGAGGGCTCGGCGGGTCCGGCCGCCGCGCTCTAGGGTCGTCTGTCGGCGCGGGCTAGTTAAGAAAAATAAACAACGTTCCAAATGGAGGCGATTTCTTTCAACCCGAGCCCCGCCGCCTGCCAGAGAAATGCAAACAGCGGGGGACGGCCCGAGTCGGCCGGGCCTCCGCGCCCGAGCTGCGGGTGGGAGGGCCGGGCCGCGGTAACCCGAGCCGCCGCGCCGACTCCCCGCGCGCTGTCCTCCGGCTGCCCCTTCGCCCCTGACCCCGACGGCCGCGCGCCCGGCTCGCGCCCGCCTTCCCCGGCGACCCCCACAGGGCCAGGACCCCTGCACGCCGTCCTAGGCTTTCCAAAGTGCCCTCCCCCAGGGCTCGGCTCCGGCCCCACTCGGACCCGCCACCCGGGCAGCAACCCCCCCTCCAGTCCCACTTCCTCGAGGCCACATGGCTCCTGTCAGCCACGTTCCCCAGGGGAGGCGGCGCGCCAGGCCTCGGACCTGGGATCATTAAACACCAAGAGAGAAAAAAGAAAATGGGCAGGGGTGTCCGAAACCCGCCTAGCAAACTGTTGTCTAGTGAGTGACTCGGGACGGGGGTCTATTTTCAAAGATAGGCCGTCGCGGGCCTGGCGAAGCTGCAGGGGTAGCGTCTGCTGCAGCGGGTGCCCCGCCGGGATGACCCGCCGGTGAGCAAAGTTCCTCTCCCGGAGCCAGGTTTCCCCGGTCCTTCGCCTGGAAGAGCCTGCGTGCCGGGCCGCCAGGGGGAGCCGATGGACGCGTGAGGATGACCCGCTCGCATCCAAGTACCACTTGGAGGGCGCGCGTCTGGGCGTGAAGTCCACACACGGCTAAACTTCATCTGTATTGCTGCGCGAACGGCTTCAGGGAGTACGTGCGGGACGCGGGAAGGCGTCTCCAACAGTCCCCGGGGCCGGGCGCGGGACTCAGAAGGAATCCCGTGCCGGGCACTGTGGCCTCACCGACTCGGCGAGGAGATCGCCGAGCCTCCGGCTTGGCGGCCCCCCCGGGTCAGGGTGACCCAGGGATTCACCGGGCGCCACTCCTCTCGGGACACGAGGCAGGCACCCTCCAGGCTGCCATCAGGGGGTCCGGGCTTTCGGGGCCTGGAGGGCTGGGGACGAGCAGCGGCGCACCCGCTTCCTCCGAATTCCTTCATTTCAAAGCTGGGCTGCGCCAAGGGCCAGGGGAGGGGGCGGAAGGAGTGGGTGCCCGAGAACGCTTCCTTCTGCTTCGTACGAGTCGGGGACCAGTGATGTCGGGGCCCCACGGACTTCTGGCTGCCTTTACCCCCGGTGCCTGTTGGCAGGACAGACTGTCGGTCTGTCTTCGGTGCAGTGTTCCTGCATCCCCCTCTCTAGGCGGCCAAGCGGCCTCCCTGCGCGGCGCTGACATACGTGCGCACTCGCGAACCACACACTCGCCCGCCTTTCCAAGTCGGAGGGCGACGGGGTCCCCCCACGCCGCGGCGGCGCGCGGCTGGTCGGCGGCGGCAGCTCAAACACCTCTCGAGCTCCCGGTCTTGATGTTCCCCCAGTCCCGGGCCCGAGCAGCCACCGGGACGCGTTAAGTGTGCGGGAACTGCTCGCGGGCCTCCACCTCCTGCCCGCACGCACACACGTATACACCCCGCACTCGGGACTGCGTCTCACACTTTCGTGCAGGGGCGAAATGTGGACCCGAGAAAATTCTTCTTTCCTCGAGGACTCCCCATCTGGATTTCGAGCGGGTATTTTTTTCCCGTTGTAGTGAAAGGGGAAGGGGAGTTTGCTTAGAGGGTAAGGGAAGGGGTGTCGGCATGAACCGCACCCGCCATCCCTCCCAGCTTCCTAATTCGGCTCCTTTCCGCCCGCGGCCAAGAAAGAATGCGTCCTTTTGGTTCCTTCAAAAAGGGGCCACTTTGGAGACGGGCGATGAGCCTGCGCCGCCCGAAGCCGCCCCCCTTCCCTGGCATCGCTCCCGCCGGGCCCGCCCGGCCCGCAGACTTGACTTTAAAGAGGCCCCGAGGGAGCAGGTTTGAAAGCCCAGCTCCAAGTTCCCGGGCAGCGCTTGACAGGTCAGCCCCTCGCTCCCCTCCTTCCTCCACCCCCACCCGCCCCACCTCCGCCGCCCCCTCCTCCCCGCACCCCGACCCGGGGGCGAAGACGCGGCTGACAGTTAAATTGCGCGGAGTAGGCCGAGGGGGGAAAGGGACCGCGTCTCTTTAACGGCCCCGCAGACAAAGCGCCTCCCGGAGCCGAGCCGGGCGCAGCCGCGCGCAGACCTGTCAGCGCGTCTCCCGCGTTTGGGAGAGAGTTTGCAAAGTCATAATTATATCTCTTAACCTGTCTTGCTCTCTGCAGAAGAAGGTCCCATTATATTGAAATGAGATTATTAGCCATCAAATACTTTCTTTCTTGGGAGGTTTTTTTTTTTTTTTTTTTAATTCAAATACCTTAACAACTTGGCAATGCATTTTGATCAGATCTCGTTGGCGCCCCAGCCGGGCGCGGGAGCCGGGGCGGGAAGGCAGCTGGCTGGGGAGGGAAGAGGGGGTGCCCCAAGAGTTTGCAAAGGAAGGAACCCCTCTTTGGTCCTCCTCTTAGGTCTCACCTACCCGGTGGGGACCTGGAGGCCTGCGGAGGGGGTGTGAAGTCAGGGAAGTTGGCTTCAGCACGCCACTTCTCTCAAAAGGAAGCTTAATTTCGGGCGGAGGATGTGGACGGTGGGCGGAGACCGGGAGACGGAAGTTGGAGGCCGCAGAGCAGGGGTGGGTCAGAGGCACCAGGTGAGGACCGAGGCCGGCGCTGGCAGTCGCGGGCTTTGCTGTTTCCGCTGGAGGTTGGCTCGAGGCTCCCTCCAGGTTCCTGGTGGATGGAATTTCAGTGCGTAATAAATGGGGGTTAGCTCTGCGCCCAAGGTCTGTCTGGTTTTACCAAAGATTGTGGGCCCCTTGAGGGGGAAGCCCATCTTGTTTCCAGACCTTGGAACTCCTGTCCCTACTGCCAGCAGATCCCCCCCAGGCCCCCCCCCCCACTTTCCCCTGGACTGGGGGAGGGGGATGTGAGGTGGAAGATTTTCCAGACTCTAATTGTAAAGCCCCTCACTTTGACTTCCCCTGGTGGGAGGAGCGGCCAGGCTTGTGTTTTCCTTGGCTTCAGCCCAGACTCAAGGAAAATGTAGGGAGCAAGACAGGTCCCCAGTCCCACCTCCCCTCCACACACACTCAGCTCTCGGCTTTATATAGTCCTGGTGGGTCCCCTCTGCACCAAGCTCCACCCCCTCACCTTCCAGATGAGCATCTCTCCTCAGGTATTCAGAAATCAAAATGGGGATCCAGCACCCAGAAACTTGGCTTCTAGGCCAAGCTAGAACCCCACCACCTTGCCTCTGAGCCTCAGTTTCTCCCGGTGCATAATGAAAGCCTTGGACTTGAGATCTGTATGGGCCCTCTCATCTCTGATGTTATTCTCCTATAAAGAAGGTTCCTCGGGTAGGCGTGGTCATCTGGAAAATTCCAAGGAGGCCCTATCCCCACCCGCCTTGTCCCATCTCTTCAGAAAAGCCGTCGGGGGAGGGGGCAGTGGGAGCATTTTATTTCAAAGCTTCCAAATACAAAAGGTGGGGGGACTAGGCAGTGTCCGCTGACGCTGCAGCGTGCTCACCTGTGACCCAGCAGGTCCATCGGCAGGCGTCGCCCCAACAGAAATGGAAACTGTTCACCAAGGACACGTGCGGAGCTCTGCACAGGAGCCCCAAACCGGAAACTCCCCGATGTCCACTAGCAGTGGAATGGGTACACGACCTGTGGCAGCGTCGCACAACAGAATATTACAGAGGAAAGAGAAAGCATGAACCATTGCTGCGTCAGCAGCACGGATGATGCTCACGGTGTCGGGCAAAAGCAGCCAGCCACCAAGAACGACACACCCCATGGTCCCATTGAGTAAAAGTACAGAAACAAGCAAAAGGAATTCATACCCTTAGAAGGCAAGATGGTGGTTTCTTCAAGAGTGGGGGACTGGAAGGGAGGGAGGTTTCTGGGCCCAGGGTGATCTTCTGATTCTTAATCTGGTTACACAGGTGTGCTCAGTTTGTGAAAATTCATTGAGACACACATTTACGTTAAATGCATTTCGTGGGTTTATAATATATTTAAGCCTCCACTTGGAAATTCCTTCTCCCCAGTTCTCAATTTCATGCACAGACTCACACATTCTAATGTCCCGAACTCAATGTTGGCAGGAAATCAATAACTAAAGTCATATTCGGTCCTCCGGCCCTGTGCTCAGCACCATGGATCATCCCTAAATGCACTCGAGTCTCTGCCCTTCAAGGGTTTGCAGTTGAGTTTGGGAGGAAACACTTGAGGAAACGGCCAGTGGGAAGGTGAGTGGTTTATGAGCCTGTGAGCCAGACGGACAGCCTGGATTTGCATCCCACATCCACCACTTGCCAGCTGTGTGACCTCGGACAGGCGACTTCACCTCTCTGGGCCCTAGTTTCTGAAATATGGAGAGGACCACACATGCCTTTACTCACAGGGCTGTTGTGAAGATTGCATCAGATCGCCCGGGGCAACAGCACAGGTAAATGCTCCACAGATGTTAGACACTAATCTCGCCTGTGTGTGGCAGCCTGGGCCGCTTAGCCTTCAGAGGGAGATGAGTGTGAGCTGGGAGCAGCCGGAAGGGCCCGCAGAGGGAGGGACAATTGGTCTGGGAGAGGCTGATGGAAAGGGGGCTTTAGGAGACCATTTGGAGCCAGGGCTCTCAGCCGGAGGCTGCTCCCCTCCAGGGGACACTTCTGGTTGTCACAACTCGGGCTGGGCTGGCGGTGCTGCTAAGATCTAGAGGGTGGAGGTCAGACATGTTGCTAATCATCCTACAGTGCACAGGGCAGTGCCAGGAACAAAGAACTATCCAGTCCAAAATGTCAGTGGTGCCACGGGTCAAAAACCTTGATCTGGGGGACAGCGAGGATTTGATGGCGAAGGCCAGGCTCTCCAGGAGAGAGGACGGTGAGTTCTGGAAGCCCTGATGGGAACTGAGCGGGGGCGGCATTGGGGGGTGCCCAGAGGTGTCCCTGTTCAGTCTTCATATCTCAGGCTGCAAGCTCCTCATTCACCTCTAATTTCAGAACTTACTACGGGTTAGGAGGCTCATCCTGGACCTGGAATTTTTTAAAAATATATTTTCATTGATCTCAGAGAGGAAAAGAGAGGGAGAGAGAGATAGAAACATCAATGATGAGAGAGAATCATCCATCCGCTGTCTCCTGCATGCCCCCTATTGGGAATCGAGCCCACAACCCAGGCATGTGCCCTTGACCGGAACTGAACCTGGGACCCTTCAGTCCCCAGGCTGACGCTCTATCCACTGAGCCAAACCGGCTAGGGCTGGACCTGGATTTTTGCTGCTCTCAAGAGACACTTGGATAAAGCAGAGCGGATTCTCATGCAAAGCTGATGTGGAATTTTAACTTTCTTTCACAACAGAAGCCATCAAAATAAAACATAAGGAGGAATAAAAAACATTTTGTCTGTGTCTTCAGAATCACACACAAGTTTCCTTTACGGTTCAGTTTACTATATAGAAATCACTTAGGTTTGGAGATTTGCGAGGCCACGAGCACCATGTCTGCCTTGAAGCCACAACAGAGGGAACCCCCATGGTCTCCGGGGCTCAGAGGAGGAGGCACCTGCCCACCTTCTCGCAGTGCAGCTGGGAATACAGCTCTACCCAAGGGCTCTGTTCTCGATGCCCAGCATGAAGGGGAACAAGGGTGACAGATATTGATTAAATAATTGAGAAGGGGAAAATATGACACTTTTTAAAAGTCAAAAGGAAAGTTGGCACTGAACTTCAGAAGTGCCCAAGAGAATTATGATTCTCCAGCGGCAAGTATAATTCTAGGCCCTAAAACCATGCTTCATAGCCACAGGGTCCTGGAAAAGAGGGATTTAACATTGATTAACCTAAAAATTTATTTCCTGAAGCAATGGCTATATGCCAGGCATGTTCTAAACACTAGGGCTGCAGCAGTGAACAGCAGAGCAAAGCAAACCCTCATGGGGCATATACTCTATACAGGGGGAGGAGGAGGACCAATAAGACAAGGTATAATGCTACACCAGACATTAAATTGAGCATCTACTAGGGGGTCGGGTGTTCTTTATAAATCTCCTCAATTTCATAAGAAACTACAATAGAAATTCCTTCCCTCAATTTAAGATGGAGACACTGGGGTTCAAAGAAGGTAAGTGACTTCTCCAAGGCAGACTGACCAATAAGTGGAAGACTCAGGATTTGGACTCAGGATGGCAAGATATAGCCAACTCACGACAGAAAACGCTAAGTAACTTCTAGGGAACTTCCTTGATTGGATAAAGACTACAAACAAGCGAAACCCCACTGCAAGCATCAGATTTAGTGACGAAGTAATGAACGCTTCCTCCTTGACATGAGGACCAGATATGGGTGTCCTCTCCCAGCATTTCTATTCAACACTGCGTGAGCCATCTTAGCCCGGACACTGGGGCAAGAAAAGAAAGGGAAGTCTCTCGGATTGGAATGGGGAAACTCGAAATATTGTTTATTGATGACATGACATTGTACAAAGAAAATCCCAAAGAATCTGCATACTGCTAGAATAACATGTGTTTAGCCAAGTCACTGAATGTAAGTGATACACTCAGATAAGCTGCATCTCTCTATCCAGGAACAAAAAATAGAAAATACCGTTATAAAAAGCAATATGATAGGTTGGTAATAGCTAAAGGGTATGGGGTTTCCTTTGAGGTGATAAAATGTTCTAAAGTTGATTGTAATGATGGTTACACATATCTGTGAATATACTGAAAGCCATTGAATTGTCCCCTTTAAGTGGGTGAATTTTAGTATGTGAATTCTATCTCAAAGAAGGTGTTTTTATAAAAGCTGAAGGGTAGGTTTTGCAGAGGCTCCCCTTCCCATGCTACCCCATCACCAGTAATTAAAAATTCCTTATAAAAAATACAATTTACAAGAGCAGCAAAAACTATCTAATGTCCAGGAATAAATCGAATGAAAACTATGCAAGAACTCAGCACTGAAACTACAAGGCCTTGTTGACAGAATTTAAAGACCTAAATAAATTGTGAGAGAGGCCATGTTCACAAACGGGAAGACCCATAATTTAATGATATTAGTTCCCAACAAACCTATCTACCAATTCAGTATAACTCCAATCAGAATTCCGTTAGGTTTATGGAAACAGAACTCAAGTGGATCTGACTCCATGGCCCACTGGGTCTGAACACTATAGAAAAAACCCAGCCCTAGCTGGATTGGTTCAGTGGATAGAGCATCGGCCTTCAGACTGCAGGTTCGATTCTGGTCAAGGGCACATGCCCGGGTTGCAGGCTCAACCCCCAGTGTGGGGCTTGCAGGAGGCAGCCAATCAATGACTCTCTCTCATCATTGATGTTTCTATCTCTTTCCCCCTCCCTTCCTTTCTGAAATCAATAAAAATATATTTTTTTTAAAAAAAAAGAAAGAAAAAACCCAAGGGTCACAGTAGCTCCATACACAGGGCTACAGGCAGCCATACCTGAAAGACCATCAAGACCCTTGATCCTAAGACCAGGACCCTGGAAAATCCAATTGAAAGCAGAATAACATATTCCCAGTTAAAACAGACCCTTACCTTACCCTGTTTGCAGTAGACACAAGAGGAAAACCATAATTGACTAGACACATTTTTATTTAAACATGAATGGTAGAAAGGACTGGGGTTTATCACTTTCCACAAGTGGTGTCACTGGGGACATGGTCCCCAGCCTGGGGAACCGGCTCCCTCCCCGTGGGATATAGGAGGGCAGGGATTTCTCTGGCAAGGACTTGGAAAGTGGGTAAAGAAACCCCTGAGGCCACACACTCATGGGCACCAGCGTGCGTAGTGGCAGGGCATTGCAGGAAGCTCTTGACCTGCCCTGAGGTAGCAGCGGGGACATGGCCTTGGCCTTGGGCTCTGATGAACTCTGGGAGGATTGAGCCCTGAAGACAATCCCTGGAGTAGATGGATGCCTCTTCCCTGATGGCAAGCTGGGGAGCATCTGAGAGGAAGGACGGGAGGGCGGAAGGGGCCGGGGGTGCAGCACTGCCTTGGTCCTCAGGCTGCACCCACAGAGGCAGAGCTCAGAGGCATGGGATGCAGTGAAGCAGGGCTCATTCCTTGATGAGTGAGAGAACAGAACCCCCAGGCTTTCCTCTGCCTCCCTTCTTGATTCCTTAGGGTGCCAGTCTTTCCTAAAAGGGAGGAAATTTATATCAATTGAAAAGAGACTCAGAAGGAAAGAAATACAAGGGTAGAGCTCCCCTGCCCTAATACAATACACCCTCTGCCTCTTTATAGGACTTAGAGATGGATTCTACAACAGGAAATCTCTTCATTTTCTCTAAAGAGGAGAGAGAGAGAGAGAGAGAGAGAGAGAGAGAGAGAGAGAGAGAGAGAGAACACGCTGGGGGTAAGGAAGCTGGTGGCTACGAGTATCAGTGAGCCAGAGGACTTTCCAGGAAAGGGAACAGAGAATGAAGGTCAAGGAGAAGAAGTCTGATTCCTTCAGGCGGAAGGATTAGTATAAGTGCTGCCAAAGCGAGCACGTGGCTGGAGGATTAGAACACCCCCAAATCCTCTCCCAACACACACCTCTAGTAGGGAATCAGTCAAACTCACTCTTTGGTACAGTTTGGCCTGGGAATTGAAATGCAAGAAAGTCCTGGGGGGGAAGGAAAGATGTAATTGGGGAGGGGGGGGATTCTCTTTTCCTACCTTTTATGGTGTCTTTTTGGGTCCATGAGAGGCCATTCAGTACATATCATTGAAGGCCCCTGTCCCTACTATGATGTCACAAATGTGTTGTCACTAATAAGACCCACAGAACCCTGTGTTGTGTCATTGGGCTGTGGGCCCCATGGTGGTCCGTTTGGGTGTCCACGAGGCTTGCATACATTGCATACAATGCTGGGAGGTTGGACTTTATCCTGACAATTTGGGGGCCATTGAAGTCTCTTGAGCAAGAGCACAACCATTTCAAAATAGTCACTTAAAGAGCATGAAAGATGGATCAGGAGATCAACAGCGGACAGGACTGTCTACACCATTCTCAGGGCCCAGTACAAAATGAAAATATGGGGACCCTGTTCAAAATTAAGTACAAACTCCAAGATGGTGACGGCAGAGCATTAAGCCAGATGTGGGGCCTTTCTACGCTTGGGGCCTTTCTTAAAGCAAGAAACAGAAGCACAACTCACCTTCAATAGAATTAGAAGACATCAAAATCCCTGAGCACAATAAGAAACAAAGCAGATGGCAGAATGGCATATGACATCCTGAAGAGGAGGAAAGTCAAGCCCTGCAGGAGAGATCAAGGAGAAGAAAGCCCACTGGCTACAGAAAGCCTAGGAAAGAGTCAGAAATGGCAGACACCACGTACCGCAGAAAGCCAAAGTGAGGCAGAGGGCTAGACATGGAGATTGTCTGAAACCCTGTATAAAGAAAAGAGCAGTGAGACCACTCTTGGGACTCATCTACCCACTACAACCAGCCAGTTGCACCTCCCGAACCCTGCAGGAGACCTACACTTGTCCCGGTTGTGGAGTTATGCAACAAGTGAACCAGGGAGGCTCCAAAAAGGGAACATTCAGAGGCCCAGGAAACTCAAAGCAGAATCCACATGGTAAGGAACTCCTTAGACCAGTGATGGCGAACCTATGACACGCGTGTCAGAGGTGACATGCAAACTCATTTTTTTGGTTGATTTTTCTTTGTTAAATGGCATTTAAATATATAAAATAAATATCAAAAATATAAGTCTTTGTTTTACTATGGTTGCAAATATCAAAAAATTTCTATATGTGACACGGCACCAGAGTTAAGTTAGGGTTTTTCAAAATGCTAACACGTCGAGCTCAAAAGGTTCGCCATCACTGCCCTAGACCCTTTCCCATTCAGCTCCAGACACCGGCACAGGACTCCCACACAGGAGATGGGAGAAGTCTTCTCCTACCAACACTGGCATTAGGAACTACCAATAAAAACAGCCGGCGTAGCTCAGTGGTTGAGTGTCAACCTATGAACCAGGAGGTCAGAGCACATCCCAGGTTGTGGGCTCAATCCCCAGTGTGGGGCATGCAGGAGGTAGCCAGTCAATGATTCTCTCTCATCATATGTTTCTATTTCTCTCTCTCTCTCTCTCTCTCTCTTTCTCTCTCTCTCCCCCTTCACCTATGAAATCAATAAAACTACATTTTTTTAAAAAAACAGCCAGCTGGCCACCTGATCAAATCACACCAGTCCACAAGCCACCCATACACTTCCAATCAGAAACATCCAAGAGTAATTAAATATTTGAGGAAAGACTCAAACAATAAAGAAAAAAATAGCCCTAACCGGTTTGGTTCAGTGGATAGAGCATTGGCCTGCAGACTGAAAGGTCCCAGGTTCGATTCCGGTCAAGGGCATGTACCGTGGTTGCGGGCACATCCCCAGTGGGGGGTGTGCAGGAGGCAGCTGATTGATGTTTCTCTCTCATCGATGTTTCTAACTCCCTATCCCTCTCCCTTCCTCTCTATAAAAAATCAATAAAATATATTTTTAAAAAAATAAAAGAAGGGGAGAACTCAGAGAAAATAGAAAATTGTAGAAAACAGAACTATTTTTTTTCAAATGATAATTCATAGCCTCAGAAAGATAACAAGATATTACATCCATGAAACAAAAAGCAGGATGCAATGTTTTAAAAAATAAAAAGGAACAGAGAGCAAGTTAAAAATGATTGTGAAAGTGTAAAAGGCAGTAGCAGGGTTGACAATAAAGTCGATGAAATCTCCTAGAAAGTAGAACAAAAAGATAAAGTGAGAGATAATAAGCCAAAATAGATAAGACAAGTAAAGGATTTGTCCAGAGGAACAAAACTGACTACTAGGAGGAAAATAATGAAAGAACTGAAAGGAAGAGGACATTGTAGCAGATTGTATTTTCCAAAGATGGCTGCAACATCTCTTGTCCCATACACTTTTCTAGAACTTGGCCATGCCCCCATCAGGAGATGGTATCTAACTCATTTACTTTTGAATCTGGAAAGACTTTTGAGACTATTCCTCAGTATAGTATAGTGTAAGGCGACTTCTAAAGCTAGGTCATTAAAGGCAGTACTCCTGCTCTGCTAGCCAGAAAAATTGCCCTGGAACTCTTGAGCCACCATGTAACCAGTCACTTGATTGCCTAAGGCTGCCATACTGTGAGGAAGCCTAAACTAGGCCATGAGGAGAGATCACATAGGATACCCTGAGGAGAAAGAGATGCCTAGTAACTTCCCAGCTGCTCCAGTCCCTTCTGTCCCAGCTCCAGCTACCATCTGACTACAGTCTCATGAGAGAAAATCACCTTGCTGAGCTTTTCCCAGATCCATGTAAGGTTATAAAATAACTATTGTGAGTTTAGGTCAGTAAGTTTGGGGGTGATTTGTGACATAGCAATAGCTAACCAGAATATTGCCTAAGAGATAAACTGTCCTCTATTAAAAGATATGAGTTGCCAGATTTTATAAGGCCCATTGAGGATCCAGCATAATTTATGGTGAAAAGACCCATGCTAGGGTACAATATGTAAAATTTCAGAACAGAAGGATGAAGTAAAAATCCTAAAAAAAATTTTAAATGGTGGGAATGAAAGTTACATCAAATAGGGAAATCAGAACAAATATCAGAATGGCACTGAACTTCTCAAAAGTAACAACAAAAATACAAATCAATGGATCAATTTCTTTGGTAACAACAAATTCCAAAGTTAACACAACAGAAATGTATTTTTTGCTCACTTAATAGTCCTGGAGAGATGTTCATGTAGTAGGCAGACTCCTGTCCATGGGACCCAGGCTCCTTCCACATTGTGGCTCAGCCATACTACAGGCTTTTTTTTGTTTCCTGTTCCCCTTCAGCTGTCTGTTGAAGCCCGTGAACCCCTTTTCAGAATATTTTAAAATATATAAAACTCAAGTAGGTAAAATCAATTACATGAACAGGCAGATATCAAAATATAAAAAGACAATTTTTATATAGTGGTACATATGTGTTTCTGTATTAATTCAATAGCTAACAAGACTACATGTAAAGCATAGGTGATCTAAAGTTACATTTACTCTTTAAAGACGTCAGTGTGAAGACTGACTACGCTTGTGGCCTTCATACCTCTCAATATTATTAAAAATTAAGATTTCTTATTTGAATCATTCATTTTTACAAATATTTAGTAAACAATGAAAACCGTTCGCCTCCTAACATATATTAACCGACCAACAAATACAGGAATCACTGGAAAGCAGCATATATATCTGGCTCACCAATATGAGACTGTGACTTCATCTGGTAGCTGACTGCCTCGTCTGCTCAGCCTTGGCCAGATCTGTTGCATGTCTGTCAACAGGAAAACTGCAATTATGTGCAACCTAGTAGCAGGTCTAATAACTCCTGTAATTCCCGAGTAGTGATGAATGTAATGCTATTTTGAGGACTGTAATGTGATATGAAAATATCTATGATTTCTACAGGTGACAAAGTCACAGGTCACTACTGTGGTTTGTTATCTGCACTCGTAATACTAGGAGAAAGAAATGCTAAATTTCAGTTCAAGGTTAGGGAGAATATATACTCTTCCATCCAAATTCATACAACCCCCTGAACTTGGATCCATGGACCCCAGGTGAGGATACTTGCTCTGGAGCCTTCTTGTCTGCAACCAGCCAGTAGGAAGGGAGAGAGCACAGAAGAAGACTGCACAGGGGAAGTCTTTATGGGCCAAGCCTGAAATTGGCACACACTGTTTCCGTTCACATTCCATTGAGAGAATTTAGCCACATGGCTATGTCGCCCAGCAAGGGAGACTGGAAACATAACCTTGCCTGTGTGCTCAGGAGGAAGAGACAATAGATTGCGTGCCCAGCTGGCCGTCGCTTCCACAGTCAATGCAGGATGTGTGGCCTTCCTGCCACTCAGAGCTCACCCAGTCCCCTTCCCAGGAGGTCAACGCAAAGCCCGCCTAGCTTCTGCCTTCTGCTCGAGGTCCAGTCCTCTAGTGATGTGCAGTTTTTCCCATCAAATGATGGAATTTCTCTTGGTCCAAACACTTAGGCACTGGGTCCCACCCTCCAACCCTGCACACACCCAAAATATAGGATAATTGCAATTAAGATTTAGAAACACAGGCAGTCGTGGTCCATCACAATGATGGGGCCCTGCTGGGGTTTGTTTTTAGGCCATGGTTGTGGTTTCCTTGGGATTTAATTTCCTTCTGGGTGGGTTGTTCAGGGCAGAGCAGTTTTCCGTGTGATTACTCAGGAACTGGCATTCTTTTCACCTCATGGCTCTGCAAACCCCTAGAATTTCATTTTTATTGTCTCCATTCATCTTGGCAGACGGGGAGGGAGCCATGGAGGGGCATGCATAGGAGGATTTGCATGCACCAGGTCTGGAATGTCAATTTCTATGAAAGGGAAGTTAATCACGTGGACAAGCTTTACTGGAAAGGAAGCTGGAAATTGTAGTCTGTGTGCCCAAGATTTCAGTGGACAGCACGTAATCTCTGCCATGCTTATGTTCAACCTAGGCTTCTAGCGCCACCCAATTTACCAGTCACATGTGTGATGCTAAAAGATAGTTTCAGATAAACAAAATCTCAAAACACATCTTCCAATGACTCTTTCTCAGAAAGCCACTAGAGGAATTTAATCAAAAAGAGGAATTAAGAAGAAGAAGGAGGAGGAGGAGGAGAAGGAGAAGAAGAAGGAGGAGGAGGAGGAGGAGGAGGAGGAGGAGGAGGAGGAGGAGGAGGAGGAGGAGAAATGGGATCCAGAAAACAAGGAAGGACAACTGTATAGCTCTAAGGAGCCTTTAGTCCATATCAGAGCAGATGTTTGGAGGGCTCGGAGAAGCTGACAAATTATATAACAGTGTGATAGAGTAAAAATTATAATGAGGTACATCTTGTAGAAAGATGGGGAGAATTTAGAATATCAAGGAAAACAAAATGTTTTCAAATGAAATAGTTACCAAATTTAGGAAAATAGTTTTACTATAAAAGATAATTCATCATAGAACTTTATTGGCTCGGCAGTGAGCAATCCTGGCATACTATAAAATTGAAACTATTGATGACAGATGTAACCAAAAATTGAGATGTAATGAGGAGGGTTTGGAGAAGGGATATCAGTGAACTAAACTCCTCATAATGAGATTTATATTCATTAGGATGGACTAAGTTATTCCATAGTGATGACCCCAAAAATCTAATTGGCATAATATAACAGAAGTTTATGTCTTACAATACACTCCTCACCTGGGTTGCCAGTGTGAGAAATGGCTCACCTGTCCGAATTTCAAATCGGATTGGGAAACAGAAGCATGGCGAAAATGAGACTTTTAATAACACTCTTTTTTAAAAAAATATATTTTATTGAGTCTTTACAGGAAGGAAGGGAGAGAGGGTCAGAAATATCGATGAGAGAGAAACATCGATCAGCTGCCTCCTGCACACCTCCTACTGGGGATGTGCCCGCAACCAAGGTACATGCCCTTGCCCGGAATCGAACCTGGGACCCTTCAGTCCACAGGCCGACGCTCCATCCACTGAGCCAAACCGGCCAGGGGTAATAACACTCTTGAGAACAGGCATCCATTATACAGCACACACGTGGGGCAGGGAACATAGCCTATTTATTTAGTCCCTCCTCCAGTTTCTCTTTGGCTGAGTACTATTTGGTCACCTGTTTCCTAATACGTAGCTTAGGTCTTGCTGTCTCCCATTGGGCCATTTAAAATATTGGGCTGAGACCTTTCTAGCTGTCTCCGCCTGTTTAGCTAAAGCTGATGCTACATCCACCAAGTTGGCCCACTGGTGCAGTTCTTTGTTCCTACATCCTCTTCCCTCTGCCCCACATTCTGCCTGCCCTGGGAAATTCAGCAAATTCCATCAGAAGCCAACGTGCTGGAGATGGATCACAGAGGTCCACTTCTGACACCAGTGGTCCTGCTCCATATGGTCATCCAGGGACTCAGTCAAGGGTTTTGTGCCAACTTGAAGCTGCACCCTCCAGAGCACCTGTCACCTTCCGGACCCCCATGGTAGGGCAGAGAGAGCAGAACAGCATGTTTGAGCTTTCACTGTCTCGGGAGTGATACTCATCACTTCCTCTTACAAGTTCACCGCCGGAAACGGTCAGCATGTGCCGGTCTCACCAGTAGGAGGCTCAGAAGTACAGTCTTCCATGGGCTCTGAAGGGGAGAAGGATCGGCAATGTTCACTGTTTACAAAACAAGCTAAGATGGATGAATCAAGACACAGCATGAGAATCACATTATTTTTAAATATGGAAGTAAATACCAGAACATGTTGAAAAGCTACCAGACAAAGCAAAAAAGTTCGAGAGAGGTGCCTCCGGTGAGCCGGGCAGGTCGCCAGCACAGGGAGTGAGGCAGGGCGAGGCGCGGGAGGCTGGTGGGTTGTGTTGCAAGCTTTTTCGCATTGTTTGACTTTTTAAACTCTCTGCATGCATTGTTTTTATTAAATTATATGCAACTTGCTTTTTTAAGTTGGTTGAAAAATAAAGACTGGAGCCAGGGAGAGTGTCACAAACATGCCCTCAGCAACCCCACCCGGAATCATAACGGAGGTCAGTGTTGGGCACTGGTCAGTAGTTTGCAGAACCTCCATCCTCCCTGGCCTCTCCAAGCCTCCCGGGTGGACCTGCTTCCCTGGGGCTCTCTACTAACGCTCACCCCATTCCTCAGTCCAAGGGTTCTTCTCTTTGTGAAGACAAATACAAAATTCCAGGAGAAAAGCTCTCACGCATTCTTATCTGTCAGTAAAACCCCATCGGTCCAAGGTTTTTCTACTTGTCCTGACAATGTCTTCTCTTTAATTTTTGTTCTGAAAACTTACATGAGGGATCTTCCCTAGGAGGGGTCTCTATTTCCCCCTTTTTGTCCTTGTGACACCTTATAAATGTTCTGCTGACACCAAGGCTTCCCGGGAGACTCCCTCTGCCAGTCCTGGGGATGTCTCCTCCTTCCACACGCCCCCCGCCGCCCCCCACCCCACCACCACCACCACACAATGGCCTGAGAGGGCATCTACGAGGTAACATTTCATCACAGCACCCTTCATAGCTTCCTTTTGTCTTCTTAGCAAAACATCTCAGGTCCTTTCCATTCTGTCCCATCCCCTTTTCCCCCTGATCCTTTCCTGCCCCCCACTCCCCATGCTCCAGCCACACCCCTCTACTGGTTGTTTCCAGGAACCTTGGGGCTCCCTTCCTGGAATGCCCTTCACCTGCTGGGCGCATCTCACTCAGATGAGGGAGCCTTCCCAGATTCCTGGCAGAGGTGGAGGAAGGGGAAGAATGGGTGGTGTGAGTTCAACACGCACTTAGTAATTCTAACATTGGGAAAGGCCCTCAGCCTCTCGGAGCTTCCGTTTCTCAGCTGACATGTTGGTCTGGGTCACCTTTAACATCTCCTTCAGGTCTATTTCTAGCCATTCTCCCTATCTCCTCACCATGAAAGCTACATTGACTTATAACTTAGTTTTTAAGAGCATAGATTCTGGAGCTAGAGCCAAACAAACTGGGTTCAAATCCCAGCTCTACTACTGACTAGCTGTGTGATCTTGAACAAATTACAAAGCCTCTCTGTGCCTTACTTTCTCACTATTTATTTTTTTAAATATATTTTTATTGATTTCAGAGAGGAAGGGAAAGGGAGAGAGAGATAGAAACATCAATGATGACAGAGAATCATTGATTGGGTGCCTCCTGCATGCCCCCTCCTAGGAATTGAGCCCACAACTTGGGCATGTGCCCTTGACCAGAACCAAACCCAGGACCCTTCAGTTTGCAGGCTGACGCTCTATCCACTGAGCCAAACCAGCTAGAGCCTCACTATTTAATGGGAGATAATAATAGTAGTTTTCATAGGATTGTGAGAATTAAATTATATATAATTTATATTCATATATATTAAAGCACATATGTTACATATATGACTATATTGTGATATACATTAAGTGCTCTCTAACAGCTCTAATAAGCCACCACCAAACTCAGCAATTTGAAGAACGGGGCCACATCCCCTTTCTCTCTAAATCCCCAATGCCTAAGACTTTGCCCGGCATGTATTAAAAACTCAATTCCCTCCCCCCGCCCCCCCAAAGAAAGGACAAAATTGGATAAACTGCAACTGTATCATTTGAATTAGGTTTCAAGAGCTTCACCCAACTCCTTGAACTGTCTTCCCTTTTGGAAAAATCACTCCACCAAACATGCCTGGCTTTTCACTCAACATTGGAGGACTTGAGGGTAGAGATGAGGGGGTTGTAGATGAGGGGGCGGAGTTTGTTTTAAGCTGGTGCAGGCCAGTCCCTAGCCCTGAGACCTCCATAGTTGTAAACATCTATGAATTTAAGAGACAGAAGAAAATGGGTCTTGGAGGGCTGGGAGTGGCTGAACAGCTAGCACAGCCAGGAGCTCCTGGGAGACCAAGCCGTGCACCGCTCTGTAGGGAGACTGGCCCTCCCTGAAACATACAAAAGTCAGGCTGCACCTTTACTCCAGGCCACTGCCTGGAGATGGAGGACACTGGGAAGGGGGGTGGGGGGAAGGCCCCCGGGCAGCCTGGCAAGCATTACCCAGGCAGAGGTGGTAAAAGCCACAGCTGCTAAGGGCCCTAGAAGTACAGGTCAGAATCAAAGAGAATGGGAGTCAAGGGGGAGAGAGGAGGGCTGGGAATTGGTCAGAGGACCCAGGGAAGGCACGGGGAGGGGCAGGTCTCAGGAAAGGCTGGGGCTTAGGTGAGTAATCCCGACTGAGACAGGTCCCTTTGTCCATTGTATCTGCTGCAGGTTATTTAATCAAGAGCTGCCAAAGTGACTGCAGTTTCATTGCTAATGTCAGTGTCTCTCAGTTCTGCATCTTAACCTCGTTGCTGGGGCTCCGAAGGCCCTCCCCACCGCCTCCCCAGCCCAGTGTCCCCCTGCAGCCACCGGGGCAGAGCGTCTCATTTTGCTAGAATGTCACCCATTTATCAAAGAACAGGATTAGCGACCCCCCCCCCCCCACCCGCCCCTCCACATTCGTCAGGCAGAGCCTTCCTCTTTCTAATTTCAACTTGGCAATGGCTTTGGTCATTAACCTACAGAACTATCCTCCAGGGTCTCCCTCACACCACCCTGCTTCCCCTGTGTTTTCTCGCCGTTCACTCTGGATTCTCTTTTTCTCCGGGGCTGTGAAGCTTACAACTTTTTCCATCTTCAGATCTTTATATGTGGCTAGAAGAAATCCCTTTCCCCACTCCCATCTGACGAGGGATGGGAGTGCAGGGGCGGCAGTGGTGAGTGAGGGTGGAGGGGCCGCTCTCCAGGACAAGGGAAGGCTGGGAGCCACTTTTGAAGGAACATCCCGGAAGGCAAGGAGGGAGTGGCAGGAGCTCTGAGCTCGGAGTCAAGAAACCTGGGGCCAGGACCTCATCCTGTCACTCACTCAGCCTTTGACCTTGGGAAAGTCAACTTCTCTCTGGACCTCAGTTTCCCTGCCTGGAAAGAGTGGGGTGGATAAGATCAGGGGTCTGAGGACTCAGGAAACCTGAGGGGTCAGTGGGCCACCCAAATGAGTGGCGGTGGCCAATTGGGAGGTCCATGTCCAGCTAAAGACATTCAAATGTTTGAAAATCCAGGTTCCTCCACCAAAATAAGATCCGCTGGACAAAGGAGGGCAATGCCCTGCCTCACTCTCCCAGCTTGCCGCCCCCGGAGAGTCCTCCAAGGTCCCTTTCCACGGTAACGCTCTGCCATCTAATCATCTGCACAAACCGGACCCACTAAGAAGATAGGCATGAATTCAGGAAGCAGGCCTCCTGCCCACCCCATCCCCGCCCCTAGAACACAACTGACTTACTGTCTGCAATCCCTTAAAAAAAAAAAATGGTTGGTTAAAATATGTCCACACATCATTTGACACCCCTCCCTCCAGAAGGTGAACCTCATTCCCTTCCCCTTGTGTGTAGGTCTGGGCTTAGTTATCGCTTCTAACAAATAGAGAACGTTGGGTGTGACAGCATGGGACTTCTGAGACTAAGTCATAAAAGGCATCATAGCTTCCTCTTCCTTTCCTTCCTCCTCCTCTTTCTCCTCTCTCTCCTCGCTCTCTCTGGAGGAAGCCAGCTGTCATGTCTTGAGGACAAAGAGCAACCCTATGGAGAGGCCAGCGTGGTAAGAACCGAGGCCTCCTGCCGACAGCCTTGTGAGGAGCCACCCTGGAAGGGGGTCCTCCAGCCCCGGGCAAGCCTTCAGATGACTGTAGCCCTGGCCTACAGCTTGACTGCCAGCTCATGAGAGACCTTCAACCAGAATGAACCACTGAGTCACTCAAATTCCTGACCCACACAAATTGTGATATAATAACTATTAGTTGTTTTAAACTGCTAAGTGTGGAAGTAATCTGTAACATAGCAATCTATACTAACAATAGCCTAGGTGGTGTCACGTCCTCATGTCATCACAAGATGGCTGTCACAAGATGGCTGTGCACACAGCGAAGGCGGGGCCTGGCAGCCCTCCATGCAGTGAGGCCTCGGGGTCCCGTGGCTCTGTGCAGCGTGAAGGAGTCAGGTTCGTGAGAGGGGAGGGCAGTTGTGGATGATCAGGCTGGCAGGGGAGCAGTTAGGCATCAATAAGGCAGGCAGGCAGGGGAGTGGTTAGGAGCCAGCAGTCCCGGATTGTGAGAGGGATCAGGCCTAAACTGGCAGTTAGACATCCCCCAAGGGTTCCCAGATTGGAGAGGGCTGAGGGAACCCCCCCCCCCCCATGCACGAATTTCATGCACCGGGCCTCTAATAGATAATAAATACTTTAAAAATCAAAATTTCCACTCTACTGTGAGACATAAGACATAAATCCACATACCTCAGGAGAGCAAAAGACCACCAGTGGGCACCGAGAGCGAGGAAAAAAGAGGAAAGGTGTGCTACATGAGCTGAAGACAAGATCTGCCAGCTTTATAATTTGTTCTAACCCAACACTGGAATTACCAGAAGTAAATTAATTATTAGAAACGAGGTGTTGAGCTGCATTATAAATTGTCACTCAACCTCACCTAACCTACACTGCCTGCTGGACACCTTATCTCAGATGTCATTTCAACCTTAACCCCTCCCAGTCTCAGCCCATTTTTCCCCCCTGTCTCCATGTCTCAACCACTACAAATCAGGGCACCAACTGTGTGTCGAGGGCCTAAGGCAAAGAGTGAGCCACCTCAAGCTCCAACTTCACCACAAGCTGTAGATTTCACCGGAAATAGTTCACCAGTTTAAGAACAGCAAAGAAGATAGGGAGAGAAGTGGTTCTCTAAATTTTCAAGAATACTTCTGTTTCTTCAAGGACATGCGTATCTGTCTTCCCACGTGTTCTGGTTATCTACTGCTATGTAACAAGCCACCCTGAGACTCACAGGTTTAAAACAACACGATCGTTTATTTTGCTCATTAATCTAGAGTTTGCATGAGCCTCACAGGACAGCTCCTCTCTGCTTCAAAATATCTGGAGTCCCAGCTGGGAGGAGTCTTAGGGCTGGAGGCCGGACAGCTGGACGCTGGCCCGAAAGGTGTGCTGAAGCTGGCTGGTACCAGCCTGCAACAGCCATTTGTTAAATATTCAGAAAGTTTTGCAAGCCAGTTATTATACCATTCATAGCTTGCTATTAGCCCTGCTGGGAGTAGTTACACCCAGAAATCAACAACTACTATAAACCAGGGTACTTTCCCCCCCCCCCCCCCCCCCCCCCCCCCCAGAGAGCAGGTTTATCAGCATACCACCGCTGTTAGCCAGAGATCCATCCATCTCTCTCTTCCCACCACATGGCCAGCTTGGACTCCTTCACCGCATGGGAATCTCAGGATAATTAGGCTTCTTACAGGGTGGTTGGCTTCCTTCACAGGAGTGTCCCAAAAGATCTAATCAGAAGCTACACAAGGCTGCCTATGCCCTAGGCCCGGAAGTCCCAGAATGTCACCTCGCTCACATTCTATTGGTTATGCAAATCACTACTACCAACCAGATTCAAGGAAAGAGCTTAGACTCCACCTTTCTGAGGGAGGAGCAGCAAAGAGGGTGTGGCCATCTTTAGTCTATGGCTGCATCGTTAGGGAGACTTTGGGGGAGCAGAAGGCTCCTGAACTAGACCTTGGAAGAATCCAGTCCAATGCCTACTCTACATGTGTGCCTTCAGCAAGTCTTTTAATTTGCTTGAACCTCCTTTTCTTTGCATATTAAGCTAAAAGGAGAGAGAGAGAGAGAGAGAGAGAGAGAGAGAGAGAGAGAGAGAGAGAGAGGAGCAGCAATAACCTTTATTCTGTCTCTTCAAGGTTTTCATTTGGAGCAAGTAAGATCATTTTAACACACCTTCATATAACATAGTGCCATCAAAATTTCAGGTTTTATTGCAATTGTGTTTTCCTATATGTACTGTAGTTAGGGTGACCACATAATTCATAGTTCAAACCAGGACACTTTGCAGAGTGACAGGAAGTGCTATTAAAAATTATGTAACTGGTGGGCCCTGGCCGTGGTTAGAGCATCGGCCTGCACAGCAGAGGGTCTCTGGTTTGATTCCCAGTCAAGGGCATGTACCTGGGTTGCAGGTCTGATCCTGCCCCTGGTCAGGGTACATGTGGGAGGCAACCAGTCGAAGTGTCTCTGTCACATGGATGTTTGTCTCTCTCCGCCCCCCTCTCTATTCCTCCCCCCTCCCTTTCACTCTCTCTAAAATCAATGGAAAAAATATCCTCACTCCTTGGGTGAGGGTTAAAAAATAATAACAAATAAATAAGATTATGTAACAGGTGGAATCAAAACCGCCCCCAGCAAACCAGCTTGCACTGCCACCCAGCTATAATAAGTGAGCCGGTTTTCAGAGAAGAAACTGAGTAATGTGAACTGGGCCACCGTTCCCAGTGGTGAGCCTTTCGTAGGTAGAAAATAAGGAAACATTCTGGGAAGAATTTAGCGAGTCAGAGATCTAGCTGAAAACCTTCAATGGAATAAAGCAGACTATAAATAGATATCTAAAGTAAAAATGAAATTCAGAAATCTCTTTTTTCCTCAACTTCAAATCCTTTCTCCATTCCCAGCGTCAAGTAGACGATCAGGCCTCCTATTCAACTCCTTGTTCTCAGCCCTCTCCAGTCATTTCTCCACCGCGTTCCCCCCTCTCCCAGAGAATTCTATCAAGGATCCACCATTCCTCACCCTGGCCAGTAGCTCAGTTGGTCAGTGTGTCATCCTGATACGCAAAGGTTTGCGGGTTTGATCCCTGGTCAGGGTACCTGAATGCATAAGCATAAAGAAGTGGAACAACAAATCTGTTCCCCTCTCTCTCTCAAGCCAATAACTTTTTTTTTTTAAAAAGCACAATTTCTTGTCTCATTCCCTGGCATACACCCTTTGCTGAGTCTGCCTCACCTACTATTAACTTGAAGCGTGGAACAAGCTTGCTGTGGTCTGGCCCTCCTCCGACCTCTCTCTCCAGCCTCCTCTCCTGCCGCCTCTGACCTCACACTTTATTTACATTCTAGAAATTCCAAAGAACTTTTATCTCTTGGCATGCAGTGGTGGGGTTTATGCTGTGATGTCTCTCTCCGCCATCCTTTCAGCCCGGAATGTTCTTTTTGTTTATTTTGCCTCTGCAGCCACTCAGGGGTCATCTCCTCAAGGAGGTCTTTCTAGATGCCCAAGGCCAGGGACAATGCCCCTCACACACACACACCTCCTCCCCTCCTTCCCCCCCCCCCCCCCCCCCAATACACACACACGTGCAAACATCCTGGGTATACCTCTGGCCTTGGAATCCTGGAATGGTTAACGTACAGACTTGAGGCCTAGACTTCCTGGGGTCCAATCCCAATTGATCTTGGGTAAAGGATTTAATGAAGATATCCTATCTGTAAAATGGGTTTAATAGGACTCCCCTCTTGGGGTTGTTATGAAGATTAACTGTGTTACTATAATACATGCATCACTTCATACAGTGCCCGGCACATAGAAAGTACTCAGTGCACAGCAGGCATCCTCTTCTGACGTGGCCTGCGCCTGCCCCCATGGGTCTGACTCCCATCCGCGTCCTGGAGGGTCTATAAGTGTTGGTTGACATGAACCAAGTTGGGAAGCTCTTGGAGAACTTCAGGGAGACTCGCTGCTCCAGGAGGGAAAGACTAGAAGTCAGTAAGTGGCAAAAGGACAGAAGGAGATGGAGGAAGAGGAGGAGGAGGAGCATGAAGAGGAGGGGCGGGAGGAGGAGGGAAGAGGAAAGAAGAAAGAGGAGGGGGAATGAAGGGGAGGGGGAACCAGAAGAAAGACTAGAGGTTGGAGAGTGGGCTAATATACTAGGGAGACACTGAAACCTCATTCTGTCCTGGGAATGGGGTGATGACCACAGGAAAAATGGCCCACCCTTTGCACAAAGCCAGGCTCCTCCTCCTTCAAAATCCCTAGGAAACTCAGCTCCGGCCTCTCTGGCTCCGCTGCCCTGGCCTTTTCCCTGTTTCTCCTCCCAGCCTGTTCCTCAGGTGGCTCCCCTCTGACACCCCGCCTCCGGGGCAGCACAGAAGTCCTCACCACATAAGGAGACAAACTGCGTAAAGCACCGTGCATTTGTCTCCTCACCCTAAGTCGGGGGTTGGAGGTTTTCCCTCCAATTTCAACGTCCCTTTCCCTGGCCTCACATTTCTAAATACTCCCAAATGAAGATTTTATGAGCAAAACAAGTTATACATAAACCATTTCTACATTCCTAAACTGACAACGTGATTTAACTTTGGAAAGGGCACTTAAAGTCTAAGTATGACATAGGCTTCTAAATTTCCTCAAATTTCCACTTTAGAAAAAGAAAGGATTTGGAACAGCTCCAGAATTCCCAGGCAGGTCCCAAGGACAGGCTATGTCCGTGGGGCAGCCGTCCCAGCAGGGCACCCAGGCGCTGAGGAGGCGAAGGCCTTACATGGTCCTTGGCGTCCAGACACCAACCACTACACCCCCCACCCCACACCCTGTGCCCACTTCAACCTCCTCATGAAGAAGAGGGCACAGCAGCTGGAGTCTCCTCTGCAGAGCCCAGCTTCCAGAGGCTAAACATCTGGGCAGCTGCCGGGGGCTCAGCTCCTCCAGCTCTTCTCCGGCTTAGTGACCAGAATGCCCCTCTCTCCCCAGTCCTCTGGGCACAAAACTGGCTGCCTTGTGGGGAAACGACACCCCATAAAGGGCTCCCCTGGGTCCGGGGAGAGCAGGAGAGAAGCCAGTCGCTCCCCCGGGGTCCTATTCCAAAAGCTTTTGAATCCAGTGGCGGGGCCAGAATGAGAGGGTGACAGCTGGTCTTGAGCTCACAGTAGATGCCCGGAGATGGTCAGTCAGTGGGTGAAATGAAGACCAAGCAGGCAGGGCTAGAAGTTGGTATCATAGTCATCCCTCCCACTCCCCCGGCTGTGATTTTGGCACCAGAGGCCTGTGGATGGGAGGCTTGGAGCCCCAGAGTGGCTCATTCCTGGGTCTGAACCCACCCGCTGGCTGTGTCCTTGGGTAAACTTCCTACCCCAACCCTCAGCATCCTCACCTACACAAAGGGGATAATAACAGCAGCGGCCACACAGGGGGTTTATGGTGAGGATAAAATACAAAAGGACACAACAGCGCTCAGTAAATATTGCAGCCCTTACTGTGGTTCCCCAGGTGGGGGATCCCCTGGAATAATGAGGAGGCCCGCCCCTAAGCCAGCACCTGCCTTCCCACCGCATGACTGCCCCTGTCACACAGGCAGGTGTCCGGTCCCCTCCGCCTAACCAGCGCCTCACAACATTCATGCGGACCTTCCCGCTGGCCTCCCCGGCTCCATCCAGGACCCCGTCTCACCAGCCACAGGTACCCACCCTGTCTCCTGGCCCCTTCCACCCTGGCTCCGAGAGAGAATTCTGGCCAGGACTCCAGAGACATCCCCCCAACTCCCCAGCTCCAAGAAAGGGGGCTCCAACAAGGCAGAGCAGTAATGAGATGGAAGATTTGGGCTAATCCTGAGCCAAATGAGGGTCTAATTCGCGCTGTAAAAATCTGTCAGCTGCTAGTTAACAGTTCCTCCGGCCCTGAGCTGGGGGGAAGGGGCGGCCTCTGCCTGCAGGAGCCTTTGGGCCTGTACCTAGGGTGTTGTTTTTCTCCCTTTTCCTTGTTTTTTTGCTTTTTTGGAATGTGAATATAAACTTTATGGAGGGGCCTGGTCTCTGTTCACACTGGGTGCTAATCGCCCACAGCTGAAGGCTGAGGTGAGCAGGAAAAGGCAGGCGGAGCCGCCCAGAAGGCTCGGAACCGGAGGGTGGGGAGGGGCCCAGGAGGGGCCCAGGAGGCACGGGAAGGATATTTAATATTGAATTTGCTTTTTTTTTTTTTTAATGTGGAAACTTTTAGACACAAACCGGCCCCTGTGTTTAAGTCATTAAAACATCTTTAAGTATTTTCTGGTTTGAGTTTGCTCTGCAGCCGTCCTGGTTCCTGGAATGTATTTTATTTTTCTTTTAAGTCGGTGAAGGCAGAGGAGGGGGTGGTGGCAAGGGGAAAAGTGCATTTCCAACAGATTTTTCTTTTTCTTGTTCCTGGGGTGGGGAAGAGGGGGGAAGGAGAGAACAGGGCTCCCTGTGTCTGATCCCTAATCCCCAGGAAGCCCGCTCGGCCTCTTGCGGCCCGTGCACTTGCTGACACCAGCCACACATGACATCCTCCGCCCTCGGCGGCGGCGCCCGCCCGCGCCTGGACCCGGGAATCCTACCCGCTGGGTTTAACGTCGCCAGGGCCTGGGGAGCACAGAACACAGCGCAGCGACCAGCGGATCCTGGCTGCGCATTTGGCCCGGCGCCCCGGGGAGGCAGGCTGGGGTCCCCTCCCCCCCAGGTGTCCCGCGGCCCAGCAAAGGGACCCGGCCACCTCTCCGCCCCGGCGCAGGGCGGACTCTCACCCGCTTCCGCTTGGCACCCGGGCCCTGCGTCTGCCTGGCCGCCGGGGCTGGCGCCACACGTGGCGGGTGGTGACTAAGGCCGCCGCCGAAGCTGGGACAGAACGCGCGCGGCAGCGGCCGGAGGGGACGCCCGCAGCGCTCCCGCCGGCTCCCTTGACTCCAGGCGAAGCCCTAGTGGCCGTGGCGTCCTAGAGGAGGAGGCCCAGAATCCGGGCTCCTGGGCCGCCCGACCTGAGCCAGGACTCAGGGGAGCCAGGGCCAGAGATGGGCTCGGCTGATCGAACAGATGCTGTGTTTGCAGCCGAGACACCCAGGCCAGGAGCGCGGCCGGGGCTTCACTGGGGTCCCGGGCCGTGTCTGCCAAGCAGGGCCGCGCCCTTGGCACTGCTCCATCCTCATGCTTGGGCCGAGGATGGGCAGCCCCTGGACGGTGCCCAGTAACTGCCACATTGGAGTCCCGGCAGCGGGGGTCAGAGCCTCCGGTCCCGAGTCCCAGCGCCACCCCCCCTCTTCTGGGCCGCCCTGCCCTGCTGAACCTGCGTTTCCAGCTGGACAACGGGGTGGGAGGAATGGTCAGTTTTCCAAAAGGGCTTCTTTATTCAGAAGATTGGAAAATAGGATGCAGGTGCATCTAAGGCAGTGGTTCTCAACCTTGGCTGCACATTAGAATCACCTGGGAATCTTTTTAAAATTCTGATTTCCGGGCCTCATCCTCCGGAAATTCTGTTTCTTTGTTATGGGGTGGGGCCACAACATTAGTAACAAAGAAACAGAATCTCCGGAGGACGAGGCCCAGAAATCAGGATTTTAAAAAGATTCCCGGGTGATTCTAATGTGCAGCCAAGGTTGAGAACCACTGATCTAAGGGATGCAGATTGGGCTGGCAGTCTGCAGGGGGCGGCGTGAGGGGAGGAGGGAAGACCTCGGGGGAGCGCTTCATCTGGGAAAGTGCTCTTTCAGGTGACCCGCCCCTCCCCAGTGACCAAGAGGCCACAGGGCGCCGATGGCCAGGCTACCTGCCCCCGATGGTCCCCCCCTGAAGTCCTCCCTGACCCTCAGGCAGACCAGGCTGGGAAGATGAGCCAGGAACGGGGTTGTTTCCCCTTCCCCCACCGCAATCTCGCAGGTGCTTCGCGGGCCAAGAGGGAGCCCGCGCACGTGCAGGCACAGACCCGGGCGCCCGGGCGCCATCCTTGGGGCAGCGCGCGCGGCGGGGTCCCTGAGTGGGGCCGCGGGACCGGAGGGACTCTCTTGAGAGTCCCGCGGGTGCCCTTGGGCCTCTGTGTAAGGCGGTGCCAGCCGTCCCTGGGGACGCAGTTCGATCCTGCAAATGGGTGGGCCCCGGCAGTAATTTTGCTCTGAAAATTGGTGCCACAGAACAGCTGAGAGCTGGCAGGGCCGGCGCCCCCGCAGCTCAGCATCTGTCAGTCGGCATTAAGATATGCAAAGCCGAGGCGTCTGCGCAGCCGCCGCTGCCGCCTCTCTGCCTGGTGCGTAATTGGTGTCAACTGTTTGATTGCGATAATTGTTACTGTCTGGGGAAGTGGCTTCCAGCCCGACGGGACACAGCCCGGTCTGCAGGCAGCTGGGCCGGCAGCTCGTCCCTGGGCGCCTGCGTGACCCCTCGTTCTTCTGCCTATTGCGCCCAGAGATCTGCAGGCCTGGGACTCCCCCCTCCCCCTCCCTTTCCCTGAGGGGGAGGCTGGAGTTGGGCGGAGCAAATCTGTTCCCCTCACCCCACCAACACAACCTGCCTCTCCTCGTGGAGGAAGTAGGAGCAGGCAGGCTTAGGCCTGCGTAATTCTCACCCCCGCCCCGCCCCGCCCCGCCCCCCCCCCTCCCACCCAATAGTTACAAGAGCAATTAGCTTCCTGCCATTATCTTGGCTGACCCTCACCGAAGCCTGTGAAGTAGGAATTATTACATCCTACTTTGGGGTCGAGACTCAGGGCGCTGGGTCGCGAACCCTCCATGGGCCTCTGTCATGTATCTGGTAAGCGGCAGAGCCAGCCGGAGATGCTAGAACTTGCTTCCCCAAAGCCCTAACCCGCTTGCTCATCCAACAGATGGGCAGGCTCCGCAGCCCAGGAGTTTGTAATCCATTCAGGAGGCAGCTGATCGTGGGTGTGTGGGGCTCTGGAGGCAGGGCCACGGGGGGGGGGGGGGGGGGGGGGGGGGGGGGGGCGGGGGGGGGGGGGCCTGTTAGCCTTCCCAGCATCCTACTGTGTCTTATGGTCTTGGCAAAGGAAAATGGCCATCCAGGGCTTCTAGGGAGGATTCTCACATTTGGACTGGACAGGTTTTGCTGCAGGCAGTTCTATGCATTGTAGGATGTTCAGCAGCATCCCTGGCCTCTACCCACCAGAGGTTGGTAACACACACACACACACACACACACACACACACACACACACCTCTTCCCAGTAGTGAGAACCAAAAATGCCTCCAGAGGTTGCCACATGTCCCCAGGGAGGAGGGAGACACACTGCCCTGGTTGGAACCACTGGTTCCAACTGGGACCTCATGGTGTCAGGAGCCAGGTGTCTGGCAAGTGAGCCCAGTTCAATTCAGTAAAGAAAAATTTCCATGTGACCACGGACTGTACGAGAAGGACGCTAGGCCCGAGTTTGTAGGGGCTGCGGAGATGGTTAAAGAGCCCTCCTGCTCTCAGAGCTTAGGTTGGTGGTTCGGCCCATGGAGTTTGAAGCCAGACTGCCTGGGTTCGACTCTCAGTGCCATTTCCTAACCAAGAGAATATCTGTGCCTCGGTTTCCCCATCTGTCAAATGGAAACAATAATAGTAACTATCTCATAGACTTACAATGAGGATTAAATGAGCTAATGCTCAAAGTGTTTATAACATGCCTGATATATAGTAAGCATTCAATAAGTACTTGATAAATAAAATAAATAGAACTAAAGCCCTTACTGTAGGGGTGGGGGGTGGGAAAGGGTTTCTTTGGTGCCTGCAAATGAATATAGTACAAGCAGGATGAGGTAAGGGTTAAGCAGAGGCTGGACTCTGCCCGGAGACAGGTGGCCCTGGAGCAGTGGGGAAGCTAGGTCATCAGAGAGAGGAGGAGACTCAGGCCTGGGGTCCACGTGCACTAGGAGCTCCGCCCTGGTACATCACCAGGTAAGACAAAGCATGTTTAACCTGTGGGAAGGATGGGACAGGGAAGCTATGCTCCTGAGGGCGGCCCGCTTTAAAGCTAAGTGAAGAAAGTTTTCTCTGACCCCATGACCATTTAAAATGACCCCCTATCCTCTGAATGTCTGCAACATTGCCAGTTCTACTTATCTATAATAATAAAAGCATAATATGCTAATTAGACTGGAGTTCTTCTGGACGACCTTCCGACGAAGCCAGGGAAGCCCGGGTCCCAGGTGCCAGAGGGAAGCTGGTGCCAGCAGCTGGGGGAAGGAAGGCCTACTCTTGCACAACTTTCATGCATTGGGCCTCTAGTTGTGTATCTATACTAATAAAAGGGTAATATGCTAATTAGACCAGGTCAACCGTCCATCTTCCGGATGTCTGACTTCCTTCCTGACAAAGCCACAGTGGTGGGGGCCAAGGCAGAGGCAGTTAGGGGCAATCAGGCCGGCTGGGGAGGGCAGTTGGAGGCCATCAGGCCGGCAGGCAGGCAAGTGGTTAAGAGTCAGTGGTCCTGGATTGTGAAAGGGATGTTTGACTGCCGGTTTAGGCCCCATCCCTGCAGTCAGACATCCCCTGAGGGATCCTGGATTGGAGAGGGTGCAGGCCAGGCTGAGGGACCCCACCCCCCCACCCCCCGCCTCTAGTATAATCAAATAAGGCCTTGTGTTGTCATTCCTCTTAGCTACAAACTTTGTGCCCGGAATAGGAAGCACTTTATAGTTATTATAGAATATAATTACTTTAGAATGATTACACCCTTTATTGTTGTTATTATTATTATTATTATCATATTTATTATGCACCAGACTACATGCTAATCACTTATGTGCACCATTTCATTCAACCCTCACAAAACTCTATATGTCCATCGTGTAGAGGTTAAGAGGCTTTGGAAGTTTGAACCCAGCTCTGTAAACTGGATATATGCAACCCCTCAGTTTCCTCATCTATAAAATGGGCTTAATAAAACCTACTTCCCAAGATAATTGTGAGTATCAAATGAGTTAATAGATGTGAAGTACTAGGCACAATGCCTAGACCATGGTATAGGTACCGTTAGAGCAAGCATGATAAATTCACGGCCTGTGGGCCGCATGCAGCCTACAACAAATATTTTTGCAGCCCAGCCAATATAATGGTATGTAAGAAACATTTTAATAAAAAATTCATAACTTTTTAATTTTTACAATATTCTATTATACATAATTATTAATAACGAACTACAACATTTGCTAATGACTGATTACTATAATCATGTTGCATTCATTTCCCTGACACGCCTTACATGGGCACCATTTCTCTCCACTAATACTAGCAGCGAGTATTTTAGCAGCCGATCGCCATGTCGTTAGTCTTGTACTGGTTTGGTGTGCACAACAGGAAATGTTTCACTTTCGGAGAACAAGAAAAATAGGTTTATTTGCGTTACGCTTATTAATTTGTGCAGTTATTCAGTGTCTGGTAAGTTAATGTTCAAGAAAAAATATTAATTTTCATTTAAATGTTCTATTATTTTATGTTAACGGTTACTCATTTATTTCAGCTCTTTGTGTTCAGCATGTCTCTATCGAAATAAACCTACTTTTCCATGAAAATTGAAGCTTTTGTTTTTTTGCGGCCCACACAAACTTAAACCTTGTTTATTTGGCCCATGTCAGCCTTTGCGTTTGACATGCTTGCATTAGAGACCTGCTAGGCTCTTTACATTTATTACGTAAAAGCAACAACAGTGCTTCTGATGAGGATTAAAACGCATTGCTGTGTACCTCTGTTTTCTTGCCGGGATTGGGACGGGTTTGGATCAAAGGTTTCTGAGCTATGGGGCTGTGTACAAACCCCAGTGAGAAACAGGGTTGGGGGTGGGGGGTAGTGGGAGCAGTCTGCCTTGGGTGCAGGCAACAAAAGGGTTCATTGTCTGTAGAGAACTTTAAAACAATAATAAAATTGACTGAAAGTCCATCTGCTTCCTTCTTATCACCCTGCACCAGAAATTGTGTCAGTGATAAAAAAAAAAAAAATTACTACTCCCTCCCACCCCCCTCCCCGCTGCAGAAAAATCCGTGGTACTATGTTCTCAGCAATCATTGTGGTTACTGTTAAGTTTCAATAATATATACATGAGTTTCAAATGAGTGCATCTCTGTTACTTATCCTTTCATAAAGATTGTACACTGTGTGGCAGTTTATTTGAAGAATTCTGTGTATACAGTCAGCCAGGAAGACACAGAACCCGCTACACTTCATCTTGAGAGCAAGTTTGTAACAAGCCGGAGTCCGGAGCGCTAGCTTCGGAGGCGGCTTGTGTCTTGGCTCCCGGAGTTCCACACATCCCTGCGTGCAAACAGTAGGTTCGAAAATAAACAAGCGCGCACAGTGGTTGCAAAGACAAAGAAACAGACTCCGGCTCCCCGGGTCCTGCCATTCTCTATGCAAATCACCCTCTGCGCCCACTTTTGGGAGCTTTTCTTCACGTGTTCCCTTTCCCCCTCCCCTCCAACACACATTAGCATAATTTTAAAGCACTGGTTATTTTTGTTTTTTCTGTACTTTAATGTTCCTCGTATTTATTATTTAGTTACTGGTATAATGTTACAAGGCTAAAGAACATTTTAACTGTCTGGTTTTCTTTTTATGGCCACTAGTATTATTTGTTATTTATTATGAAGGCAATCATGTGATCATATGGGCCATGTTCAAAATGGTTCCTGAGTGTCCGCTGGTCTGACAAGGGCCCCACGAGGCTACCACTGACCAGATGCTCCTGGCCACCCACCAGGCCCTGGCACCCCTCCAGCCGCTGGGGGCGGGCCCACAGCCCAGTGGGCAGCACGGACCTGCCCTCCCAGGACTCCTTCCCCACTGGGTCCCTCCCACTGCAGCTCCCCCGCAACCCCCCTTCTCCAGTCCCAGCTGAGACTGGGCAGGAAAGGCTCAGAGGAGCTCAGGCCTGTGTGACCTCAGGGTCAGGCACCCTACGTCACAGCCTCCCAGCAGGACTGAGAGAGCATCCTGTTCAGGTCCCGGGCATATCGGGGAAGCCGGAATCCAAAGAGCCGTGGCGCCTGGCCCCAGGTCAGCCGCTAGCTCGTGGGTCAGGGTAGAACTAGAACTCAGCACTCCGGGCCCCCAGGCAGGTGCCCCTCGCTGACCCCACTCAGCCTCAGCCTCACCAGGCTGTGCTGGCAGCGGGACTGGAGCCAGTAGAGGCAGCCTCAGCCTTTTCTGGCCAGGAGGGCTGTCCTGGGGCCCCTTTCTGAGACCAGAATAGCCACCCCACCCCCCCCACCCCCACAGCCTGCCTCTCCCTCCTTCTTGTGCCCCCAGTGTGAGCTGAGAACAGGACAGTGTGTGATGGAATTCTCTAGAAGCGGTCCATGTGACCTACAGCCCGGAGGCACTGGCCTCTCCCTGAAGAGCTGGGATTGGCATCACCCCAACCTCAGGGCCTGGACTAAGGAGGGTGGAGGGGCCGAGGGCAGTGGACCCAGCACGGCCAGGCTGCCTCCTCTTCAGGAAAAGGAAAACGAGGGTCCCTGGCAGCACAGCCCCTGGTGGCGTGAGTTCCACTTCCAGGAAGCCCCTCCCCCACCGGCTCTGCGGCTGCCACACGGCTGCTCCCATTTCAACCAGCACCAGATCCATTAATAGCATCAATTTTATTTGCACCAGCCCTGCCTCCCTCCCCACTCCCCAGGGGCACTCGATCCAGAATGCCAGGCCCTGCTTCCTTCTCTCCCGGAGCACGGAGCACGTTGACTCCCTCCCCGGGCGCCCAGGGAGCTGGCAGCATAATAACCTGCGAGAGGAAAACTCCCTTTCCCCCTGCCTTCTCATCTGCAGCGCTCGCCAAATTAGAAAAGGCATCGGAAGCCCATCGGGCCAGGGATGTCATACCATTAACCCCGGCCGCCTCCTGCTGGCGCAGGCAACTGGGGCGATGTTTCAGGCCCCCCAACCTTTCCAGCCCCTGCTGGAACGGGACCCACCCCACCCACATTTCCCCATCCACCCCCGCCTCCATCTGTTGCCATGAAACCCCGACCCCATCCTCTAACGCCCCACCCCCACTCTCAGTATCTTCATTTGCACCCCCACCCTGTCCGTGGGCACGGACTCCCAGATAGCCAGCAGGGCCCTTGGACCCCAGTCCGAGCCCTCACTTCACAAATGAGAAAACAGACCAGGGGACATCCTGTCCCTCCCTGAGGACCTAGCTCAGCGGCTCTTTCTGCATCGTCCATTCAGCCATGATGGACAGCTACTCTGCGCCAGGCCCCAGCTAGGTACTGGGGAGAGACAGTGAGCAGAACAGACCCATCCCACCCGGGAGGCGCTCATGGGTGACTTCCCCCAGGAGACTGACCTCCTCCCCGAGGCTGGGCGAGGTCCCCCCACCCCCCGCCTCGGGCTTACGTGTCTGCCTCCCCACCAGGCCAGGACGAGCAGGCACCATGTCTTGTCTCATTCAGCTCTGCGTCCTTGGCACCTGGTTGGGAGCCTGGCGCACTGAGACGCCCAATACATCTGAACCGAGTGGTCGTGGCCCAGGCACTGGTGCTGAGGTACCATCATTATCCAGGTTAGAGGAGGAAACTGGGACCCAGTGACCCGTCCAAGGCACCTAGCAAGCAAGTGATTCGAACCCAGGCGCCTGGCTCTGAGCCCAAGCTCTTAGCACCTCTCGGAGGAGAGGAAGGCAGGGCGATGCCAGGCTTCTCCGGGCACCTGCTCCCAGGCTTCTCCAGGCACCTGCTCCCATGCGTCAGGGTCAGGAACGTCTCCTCCTACCTGACGAGAATCTCTGCACCTGCAAAGGCCACCTGTGCTGGGTGTCCTGGCCTCTGAGGATGTGGAGCGTGCGGACAGCTCCTGACTCGGTAAGATCTCTCACTAAGCGCAGAACCATGCGGAACTGGCTGGGCTCCCCAGAGGCCTCACCTCCCTGCCCCGGAGTCCTGTCATCCCCAATCCTACCCACGCGGCCCCCCACCCAGAAGGCCTGCCCGTGCCTGCAGCACCAGCCGTGCAGGAAAGGGTCTGGGCCCCCTGCGTACCACCCAGGGCGGCACAGCTGATCCTCTCTAATGGCCCTGGGCTGGCCCATGGCCGGTGCTGAGTGAATGCTGGCTGGTGGCTGGTGGCTGGTTGGCGGTGGATAAGTGCGCAGGCAGGACGGAGTTCCATCCCAGCCCTGCCTCAATGGGAGAGAGGCCCGCAAGGCGCCCTCTCTGAGCCTCTGCCTCTTCCCGTACTTTGAGGGGTTGGACTAGATCAACGGTTCTCAACCTGTGGGTCGCGACCCCTTTGGGGGTGGAATGACCCTTTCACAGGGGTCGCCTAAGACCATCGGAAAACACATATATAATTACATATTGTTTTTGTGATTCATCACTATGCTTCAATTATGTTCAATTTGTAACAATGAAATTGGGCGTCACCACAACATGAGGAACTGTATTAAAGGGTCGCGGCATTAGGAAGGTTGAGAACCACTGGACTAGATGGTCTCTGTAGTGTTCCTCTGTAAAGTCCCCGCTTCACCTGTAAACCTCAGCTCCCTTTCCGGGTCAGCGTCCCCAGGATCTCCGTCCTCCATCCTGGGCGAGGTTTGTCCGCTGAGATAGGTGGTCAAGTGAGGAGCGTCAGCTGAATGGCCTGGAGGGGACGGGTCATCTTCAGGGGGGACATGGGCAGCCTCCGGAAGGGTCTCTCCCTGGAAGCGGGGAGGTGGGAACCGGGGACAACGCTGCGCCCAGCCGTGGGGCCCGACATCTGCTCTTGTATTCCCTGCGCACAGCCTCCCTGAAGGGAGTGTCCTTGTGTCCATTTTACAGACGAGGGCACTGAGGCTCCTCTTCAAGGTCACACAGCCTATGACACCTGAGAGGGGAACGGGGCACGTCTGCCTGGCTCCAAAGATCAGCTCTGCCCAGGGCACAGAGCCCTGGTCTGCCTCTGCCCGGACCGTGTCCTGTCCCTGTGCTGTGTGCACGGGGCTCCCAGGCACTCACCTACCTGGAGAGCCACAGCCGTGTGAGAGTGTGAGCCCAAGTGAGCTGGTGGAGATTGGAAACCAAAGGGGGAGGGAGGATGGTGAAAGAACAGAGGGAAGGAGTCAATATGCAGCGAAATGAGAAGGACGTTAATAACAATAATAATAACAAGGCCAACACAAACCTTGCCTTTTTTTTTCCAAGCCCAATGTGAGCTGGAGCAGGGCTGAGGGGATTAATCTCTTAAAAAATAAGTGCCGTGTGCGGAGACAGGCAGTGATTAAGGTTTTAACTGATCAGTCTGCATCTGACAGTGAACCAGCTATTATCTTAACGGAATCAAACGAACATTCAAAGCCCCGCTCAGCCCCAAACATGAAAGGAGATGTCATCTGCTGGCAGCTGGGAAGCCGCAGGGGGAGCCGAAGGGGAGAGGGACGGAGGGAGAGGAGCAGAGAGAGCGAGGGAGAGAGAAGTGTCACAGGGCAGGAGGGGGGCACAAAGGGAAAGAGGGAAGGCTAGGCCGTGCAGCGCCCAGCTTGCTGCCCCACTTCCCGGTCTCCAGCGCACGGCCTGGCCGGGCTCAGCTGGGTCCTGAGGCCCAGGTGCGATGGATGGTGTGGCTCCCACGTCCTAAAAGATGAGGATCGGACGGATGCAGGCAGAGGCCGGGTGGGGACCAGGACTCAGGTCCCCATCTTCCTCCCACAGTCGGGTATCTCAAAAGCTCAGTACATTTTCTTAAATAAATGAAACAAAAGGGATAAGGAAAAAGAAATAAGATGAACAGAGAGAGCGTGCCTTTGGTAGGCACCTGGGTTCGCTTTCTCATTTAATTCTTCCAACAGCCGCAATCGACATGATCAGGATCTTTGCTGTGCAGACAGGGAAACAGCGGTCAGAGAGGTGAAGCCACTCGGGGCGGATTCCACGGCTTGAAAGAGGTGGATGTGGCGTTTGCACCCAGGCCTCTCTGGCTCCAGTTTCTCTGCTTTTTCACCAGAAAGAGGGATAGAAGAACAGAGACCAAACCAGGAAGCACAGGGCCAAGCAGAGAGGAGCTTCCCCTTCCTGCACGTCATGCCTCCATCAGAGGCAAAGCCGCTCCCTCCTCCGCTCTCTCCCAGGGCAGGGGTGCCAGGAGGGCTCCAGGGTCAGTGTGGGCTCCCCACAGCCTGGCGCTCACTCATGTTCATTGTTTGTTAGGGGAGTGGCAGAGGGAAGGCAAGTTTGGGCTGAGGCAAGACGGAGAGCTACCTGGTCTGTTACCCGACCCCAGTCCTCTCAGGTTCTGACCCCAGGAAAGGCCTTGGCCCAGGAAGAGAGCCTCGGGCCCCTTGTCATCAGGACACCCCTCCCCCCCCCCCCCCACACACACACTGACCGCCTGAAGGAGGGAACCCGGGTCTGTGGCTGCGTATGAATGGCCACGCTTGGGGGAGAGAGACAGCAATGGGCTGGGGGTGGGGGGCGGGGGCGATTTAGAAAGGGAGAACAAAGGAGAATATCTGAAAAGTCAGAAATGTTGAACATGCAGGAGTCCTGCACATGGGACAATTTACTTGCTAATGTGGAGGTGATTCTCTAACCCCATGTCCCTTCTTCCCTTACTGACTCACCCCCTCGAGGAGACATCTGTTTCTCAAAGAAAATAGACATATGCTCCTCCCTCTTCCCTCTTGTCACACACAGTGTCACACACACACACACACACACACACACACACTCACACACAATCTCTCGCACACACAAACCTCAGTCTCTCACTCTCACACACCCACACACTCACACGGAGAGCAGTGCTAGGGTCCTGCTCAGTCTGCCTCTGGGGGGGGGGGGGGGGGCGGGGGGGGGGCGGAGTCCAGTCCTGGTTTGGGCCACACCCTCCCCACCCCCAGAATTCCCCTTTCGGTCCAGGTCACGTGGTGAGACCAGGTGGGCCCAGTCCATTCTCTGGGTGGACAGGCCCTGTGCTTCCCCTCCCTGGACGCAGACTTCACCTGTCCTGGAAGGGAGGAAGCCCAGGGCAGCAGCCAGCAGCCAGGCACAGGGGCGGAGTGGGCAGGAGGCCGGGTGCCCCAGGCCTGCAGTGATTCCTTCTCCAGGCGGCCAGTAGCTGCCCTTTCCTCGGCCTCCACGAGGCTGGGAACCCTGGCAGTCCTCTCCAGAGCCACCTCTGTCTCTAATCCACCTGCACACTTGTCAGGGATCTCTTTCAAACACACAGCCCAGATGGCATCCCTCCCTTGTTAGAAACCTTTAAGGGTCAAGGCCAAACTAGTCTACCTGGGCTTGCAGCCTCCCGAAGCCTCCCCCCCACCCCCTGTCCCCTCTGCCTCCCCTCCCTGGCCCTGAGCATGACACACATCCTCGCCTTCCTGCATTACACGTGCAGTCACCGCGCCCTCCACCCGGAGACCTCCGCCCCTCCTCTCCACCAGGCTGGTCTCGTCCCTACGGGATAACGAGGTTAACTCCATGAGGACTCAACCACATGGCAAACACTGTGGCCCCCTTTTTTAAAATGAAGGTGTTTTATTGATTTCAGAGAGATAGAAACATCAATGATGAGAGAGAACCATTGATTGGCTGCCTCCTGCACGCCCCCTACAACCTGGGCCTGTGCCCTCGGCTGGCATCAAACCCAGGACCCTTCCGTCTGCAGGCCGACGCTCTATCCACCGAGCCACACCAGCTAGGACAACACTGTGGCCCTTTACAGGAAGTGAGTCATTTTCCCTTCACTTGAGCTTTGTGAGCTAGATCCATGTTACAGAAAGGAAGCTGAGGCAAAGGGAGGCTGAGCATCTTGCCAAGTCACAAAGGACATCCCCAAAGTGACAGAGCAAAGACCTGAAAACAGGGAGTTTGGCTCAGAGTCTGTGCTGAGCCATCAGCTGCCCCGCCCTCGGAGGACACCCCCTCCGGGCCACGCAGCCCCCGCGTCCAATCTCTTTGTCCTCCAACTTCCTCAAGTGTGCTCTCTGTACCTCTCAGGGGCTCCTTAATTACACAATGCCTTGAATTAGTACTTTGATCTCTGCATGTGTTAATTTTATCTCATGAACTAGGTTATTTATTATCAGGAGGATAAACTGTTTTTGCCATTACCCTTGTGCCCCACCCCACCAGTTACCTAGCACAGCGCTAGCCAGATGGGCTAGACGTAAAAACAGTCCCAACTAACATGCAGTGAGTGCTTACTATGTGCCAGGCACTGTTATAAGCCCTTTCCATGGATCGATGTATTTATTTTTCACAGGGGAGAGCACAGATGGAAAATCAGAAAGGTTAGGTAATGTTCTTTGTCAAGGTCACACAGACTGCGGTCGGTTAAAGATGGCTGCAAATTCTGGTGTTAATTTCCCTTCCCCTGGAATTTAACCAGCAGCGTGCAGCAGTAGTGAGGCCTGAGTCTCAAGAAGGCCTGGAGGCTCCCACTTTTGTGCTTCTGGGAGCTCTGAGATGCTGTATGAGAGGTCTGGTTATCCAGCTGGAGGGACCACGTGGAGAGAAGTCACGAGGGTCCGTGGAGCACAAGAGGCCCAGCCATCCCAGCATCTGGGTCAGTCCTCCAAGTGACTGCAGCCCCAGCCACCATGGGCTGCAACTACGAGACCAGAAGAACCGCCATGCTGAGCCCAGCCAGCCCACACACTAGGACGCATAGTAAAACGCAAGTGAGATAATGCTTGTTTTAAGCCACTCTGCTTCGGGGTGGTTCATTACCCAGCAGCAGGTAGGTCCTGTTACTGTCTCCATTCTTCAGAGGAAGAAATTGATGAGGGGCCATAAAGGGTTGCATGGTTTAGTGGTCCAAGGTCATGTGGCTTTGTAAGTGGCGCGCGGCAGCTGAGGTTAGGGCCCAGGTCTGTGCAATTCAGCGCTTGGGTAGAATGAGTTGCTGTCATGATAAACGCTCAGCAATGGGAGGCAACAGGTTCCCTCGGACTAGGTGTCTGGACACAGCCCCCAACCAACTGTACCCTGGAGTACAGAGCAGGGGGTCACGGAGAAGACAGAAGTCTGGACACCACCCCAATCTCCCACCCCCACCCCACCCCCACACTCATCGAGCTGCTCATTGATCTGATTTCTCTGTACAACTTCCACAGAAGCTTTTCTTTGGAAACTGCTTTCTGGTTTTAAAACCACTGGACCAGATCATCTCTAAGGCCCCATTCTAGCTCTGACATTCCAGGAGCCCATGAGTGGAGGATGGGAGTGAATGGCTGGGTGGATAGTCAGACTGCCGTGGTTCTGTCCCTGGATGAATGATGTGGAGGTGCACAGAGAGGGAACGAATCCAGACGCACCGAGTGACTTGGCAGGCAGGGGTGCTCTGGTCTCCAGCGAAGGTGCTGGGGTCCTGTAGGGAGGAGCAGGGAGGAGAAGGGTCGGCCTGGATGGGGCTGGGGCTGGGAGGCAGCTGGGCGCCTGGGGAGACAGTGGCATCAAGGGTAAGCACCTGGACTCTGGTGTGGGTTTGAATTCCAGCTCTGCTCTTGACTAGGTGTTGACCTTTGACACTGTTTTTAGCTGCTCTAAGCCTCAACCTTCTCATCGGTAACATAGAAATGATGTAGCACCCATCTCATAGGGCCAACCTGGGGCGGGTGTGATAATGCTGGTGAAGAGTGTAAATCAGGGTTTGGCGCTTGGGGACCACGGAGACATGATCGATCGCTGTGGCTTCCTCTTGGGACACCCAGAGAGACTTGCGTAACTAACCCCAGGAGGCCCAGGAGGGTGACGCAAGGAAGAAGGACACACGGAATGTGTGTTTGGGGACTGAAAGTGGGAGAGTAAAGCAGAACCTGAGGCTGAGGGGGGTTGGGGACATGCAGAGACAGCAGGGACACCTGACAGATACCCAGATCCCTCCAGGCCTCCAGGAGCTGGGGGCCGAGCAGGACAGGGCAGTCGGTGGCAGAGGAGACGGAGTTAGGGCTAGGACAGGGCTGCCAGCTCATGGGGTGTGAATGAGGCCACACAGTGGAGTGAGCCACTAGGACAGGCTGGGGGTGACTCTGGAAGGCTCAGGTGCCGTCCCACTCTAAGGTCTGCCGGGAGAGTCATCCCTTCCGCTTGTCTGAGGTCACGTGGCTGTGTAAGTGGAGCGCGGCAGCTGAGGTTGGGACCCAGGTCTGTGCCATTCAGCGCTTGGGGAGAACGAGTTGCTGTCGTGGCAAACGCTCAGGCCCCCAGTGGAAGGCAAATGGAACCTGGTAAGGATCTGCCACCTCGTGGGAAGTGAGGCCAGGCACAGAGGGAGCAGGACGGGGCAGAGCCAGTGCTCCTCTGTGGCCAAAAGCACAGGCTCGAGCGGGACAAACGGGTTTTGAATGCGGATTCTGCTTTTAATTGGATGCATGAGTTATTTAACCTTGCTGTGCACGTGCTGTGGCAGCAGTCACGGTTCCTGATTTCATGGTACTTGAGGTCTAACTGGACAGACAGGTGCTCAGAAAACGTTTGCCCACACGTAGGTGGCAGATGACACACCCACTCACAGGGAGGGGGCCGTGACTTGAGCTGGAGCTAAGGGGGTGTCCATGTGTGCTCTCCGGGAGGCCTCCATGAACCAGGAAATGCCCGCTGGGCTTGGAGGGATTGAGGGGAAGGCCTTCGGGAAGAAGAGGGCCTGGAGACAGACATGCAAGTGACCTGTCCCGCCAGAGGAGGTGGTGGACGCATGGGGTCAGGCTTAAGGCTGGAGGGGCCCTGGGGAGCCAAGCACCTGGGATGGAGGTGGAGAAGGTTGCAGCATCCAGCCACATCCATGCCCTCCGGGCAGAGGCAAGGGGAGGGGGCACGAAGATGGGTCAGGGGCACTCACAGGTGCCCCGGCCCAGGCTGTATCCATGCCCATAGCCCCTGCCAGCTGCCCCAGCCTCCCTGGGCCCCCAGGGTCAGGCCATTACAGGGTGAGATTTATCATGGGCAGGTGTGCTCCACGACGGTATATTATCCAGGATTATGAACTGTAACAGGATAATCTCTCTAATGTAATTCAAGCTCTCGACATGGCTTATGGCTTCTTAATGTTCCTCAGACTGAAGAATTACAAGAACATTCTCCCCCAAGCTTCCCATGTGCCTTCCCTCCCTTCTCTGTCAACCTCTGAATGATTTAGGCAATTGCCTGAAGCCAGCGCTTGGCATTTAGTCATCATTCAGTGCAGTGCAGTAAGCACGGTGGAAAGGAGCTTTGCCTGCCTGCCCTTTGCCCCCCAAGGCCTCCTCCACCCAAATCCACCCCCCAGGGAGCATCGGATGCAGGACCATCCAGGAGCCGCAGGGCCTGGGACTCACCCCAAGGTACGAGCTGCCAGCTTTGCGTTCGGGGTTCCCTCATCCAGCCCAATACTCCCCTGGACTTCACACCCTCCAGACTGAAAAGGTAACCCAGAGCCACAGAATAAGGTGGGAGCCAGGGGGTGTTAGGAATGTTCTGGTTTCTGGTCCTGTGACCCAGCTCTGTACACTCAGGCCCCTCGGGGGAAACACTCAGATCTTCTGCAAGCCACACCCCTGAATGTTTGACCAAGCTTTCCTCTCTATGGCTTTGCTCCTTCTGAAAAGTAACAACCTTCCCCAGAGAACTGGGAATCACTCATCTAACCCAACCCCTTTCACTGTACAGCGATGATCTTGTAACCCAGATGGGTCTTTCCTAATAATAGGTTGGGTTTATTGAGCACTTACTATATGCCAGGTATTTTCCTAAGTACTTTGCCTGACTCACTCATTTAATGCTTCCAACACTCTGAGTAGGTGCCACTATTCCCCACTTTATTGATAAGAAAACCAAGGCTCGGAGAGGCAAAGTCGAGGCCGCAGATCATCATGTGGGGAGGCTGGGCTGCGAACCCAGGCAGCCTGGCTCCAAGACTGGGCTCCCACCACTGCTCCACACTGCGCAGGGTCGCACAACCCTTGAACCCGGGGTGTCCTCCATCTACTGAGCACCCTATGATGTAGCAGTGGGCCAGGGCCACAGGGTTCCTAGACAGCATCAGTACATTTGCACAGAGCTCATCTTTGCTTTCCAATCCCTGGGGCGAGCAGAAATCCAGGCCTCCCCTCAGCGAGCCAGTGGGGAGCTATTTATAAGCCCCTCAGCTCAGTGCAGGCAAGCGGCCCCTCTTCCTCAGCTGAACTCTTTGTGCCCATCCCCTACTCCCTCCTCCCCCTACCCCACCACCAGTCCCTTAAACACGGAGCCAAGCCTCCTGGCTGCCAGGATCCAAGGAAGGCAGGAGAAATCACCCTGCTGTCGGAGGAAGGGGACCACAGAGTGGGAAAGAGTTCCTCCTAAAATCAGCTCCATAAAAACAAGACAGTTAGTCACCGGCACATAATGGCATCCATCAGTGCCTTCTGTATACGCTGCTCTCGTGTTCTTCTTGACCTTGGCGAGTCGCTTGGTCCGTTAGTGACTCATCGTTCTCATCTCTAAAGCGGGCTAATAATAGCAGCAAGGACTAAATTAGAAAATGCAGGTTTAAAAAAACTTTGGATAAAGCACTCCATACTAGTACTTGCAACTGTAGCGCCCCCCCCCCCCACACTCACCCCTCTGCTGAGGTGGCCATCTAGTTGTGGATTTGGTGTGTCCCCGCCCTCCTCCCAGCCCACAGACCCCAGTAAAGACAGAAAATCCCAGAGAGCTGTCTCCCTCTGATCTCTGGGTCCAGGATGGATTAGCTCTGGGGTTATACCAGCAACTCTGGATGCAGTCTCTGGCATTGGGGGATCTTTGCCCTGGGCGAGGCTGCTACATGGTCAGAGGCCCTCAGGGAGACACTACCAGATGTAGAGGGGAGTTGGCAGTCTGGATTGTTTGTTCACTGAGCTGTATAAATGCATGTGATGCTTGGTGTAATGGAGTGAGCACCAGTGTAGGAGTGTCTGGACACCTGAGTCATGGTCCCACCTCTAACTTCCTTCACAAAACCTGTTTCTTCATCTGTAAAATGGGGTGTGGGAAGAGGTCCCAGGGACCTTCCCATCTAACATTCTGTTTTAGAATTTACTTTCTTCGAAGGTTTGCCCTGTTTCTTTCCCAGGTCTTCATATTCTTCCTCTTCTGGCCTCTTTCTATTCCTTTTTTTAAAAATATATTTTTATTGATTTCAGAGAGGAAGGGAGAGGGAGAGAGAGGTAGAAACATCAACGATGAGAGAGAATCATTGATCAGCTGCCTCCTGCATGCCCCCTACTGGGGACTGAGCCTGCAACCTAGGCATGTGCCCTTGACTGGAATCAAACCTGAGACCGTTCAGTCCGCAGGTCAAGGCTCTGCCCACTGAGCCAAACCGGCTAGAGCCTGCTCCCCTTTTTGTGGTCAACCTCACCCCATCTCTTCTTGCTCAGAGACCTGTTATTCCAGGACAGGCCACAAGGGGGAGCCTTCATTTGGACGTGGGGGTCAGGAAGGATGTCAACACAAGCATAAGGCTAGGCAGGGAGTTGGCCAGTCCCAAGGGACCAGGAGACCCAGATTAAAATAGAAAATTGGGGGGGCCTAGGCTGGAACTCTATGCTACAAAGACTATACTGCAAGCTCTTGGAGGACGGAGACCTTGCTGTGTGTTATTTTGTGTCCCTCTGTCATACACTTCTAAGTGCATATGCTGAGATGATCTCATTTGTCCCTCAGTCTAACCCAGGACTCATGCAGGGCAGGTGGAATCTGTCACCTCTACAGTTAGGAGAGCTGAGGCTCAGAGAGGTTCCAGGCTCACCTAGAGTCACACAGCCAACCAGGAGCACCGCTGTTAATGGCCCAAGTCTCTTGACCACTGGCCCCATCTCACTCTGCATGCCCCTGCCTCCCCCGGGCCTTGTGCTAAGCTGGGCCCAGGAGGGGCCTTCAGAGATGCTTCTCGAATGAGTGACGGGCCCTCTGGACTAGGATGCACCCTGGGGTGAGCCTGCTCTGCCTTGCGCAGGGCGGCACAGACACAGAGCTGGTTGACACGCTGGTTCAGCTCTCTGCCCCTCACTCTCACCTTCCAGAGTCACAGTGCTCACCTCTCACCATTGACTCCATGATCCGGAAGGTCTGACACTGCACTCGCGCCCCGCCAAGAGCCCTGCCCGCCTTTCTCTACCTTTTGAGTCTTGCTCAGGGATGTCACCTCCAGGAGACCTCCTTTGACATCCCCTCCCATGGTGGGAAAAGTTGGGATCATTCCCCTGTTTGCTCCCAAGTAAGTTGCCTGGTAATAACACATTCATCATTGTGCTCAAGTTATTAGATACCAGTCTGAGCTGCTCCAGAGTGGGACCTGAGTCTCATTCATCTTGGACTCCCAGCGCCTAGCAAAACCTCCATCAGCCTTCAAAGGTTCATCTCGGGTTCTCCTCTCAACAGCATTAAGAGCCCCTGTGCCTCTGCCTGGGGGCCTTGGTGTGAAGATGAGTGATTGACTAGTGATCCCTCCCCTCTTGCCTCTCCTGACCACTAAAGTATCAGGAAAGGTGACAATTCCATACATTTTGAGAGCCTTCAGGACCTTCATAGCCTACCTTCCACCCCTCTGAGGGAGCAGGAAAAGAGCCACCAGCTCTCCAAGCCTCGAGGGGATGTTTTATATGACCCACCAGAATCCCTCAGCTCGACCTTCTCCAAGTGACCAATGCCTTCTGGTCAGAGGAGAGTGGTCCATGGGCGAGCAAGGAGGGGCAGCTCCTTCTATGGAGGGGGGCTCCTCTTCCATCCCCTCCCAGGCAAGCCTCGCCTCAGGTCTCCCCTCCCACAAAACCCAGCCCACACTTCCCAGCCCCTCCCCACCCCGCCAGGTGAGCTGTAGGAGGCCTAGGGCCTGACTTAGCAGGTAAGGTTGTGAGGAGCCAGGGACTCTCACAGTTGAGGGGGGACTTTCATTGGATCCAACTCAGTTGTACAGGTGAGGAAAGGAGGGCCTAGGAAGGAGAGTCACTTGTTCATTCTGCATTTACTCATTCATTCCACAAATATTTACCGAGGCCTGCTCTGCGGGAAGCCTTCTTCTAAGGCTGGGACTTTCTTTAAAAAACTTCTGCCTTCAGCGGGGGGCGGGGGGTGGGGTGCTGGGGAGAGATCAATGGGGCGGGGAGACATGTAATACTTTATGTAATACTTTAAACAATAAAGAATTTAAAAAATAAATAAAAACTTCTGCCTTCACAGCACCTACAATCTGCTGGGAGGAGACAGGCAAACAAATCAGCAGGTAAGCATGTAGCATGTCAGAGGGTGATGCATGTTACTGAGAACAGTGAAGCAGGGGACAGGAGGGGAGGAGCCAGCCTGTGGGTATTAAAGGAGGGGGGGGCAGGTAGAGAAAGCCTTAGCTAAGTAACAAGAGGAACAAAGTAGGAATCTGGGGAAAGATTACCCCAGGCAGAGGGAATCATGGCGAGTGCAAAGGCCCTGAGCAGGAGCGTGCTGTCCTGCCCGTGGAACCCTGAGGTGGAACCCTGAGGAGGCCGTGTGGCTGGAGTAGAGTGAGGGGAGAAGATGGGGAGGGAAGAGTGGAGAGGGGATCCGGTCATCCAGGGCCTTGTAAGGGCCTGTTCTCTGCGTGAGATGTGCAGCCATGAGAAGATGACCTGACTTTTGTTTAAAAAGAGAGCCCTGCCTGCTCTGCTGACAACGGACGAAGTGGGTAGGGACGCAGAAGGGTCACAGGATATTCCAAGCAGGAGCAGAGGGTGGCTTGGGCACAGTGCTGGTGTTTTGAAGGCTAACTAGATTTGCCAAGGCATTTGGCTGGAAGATGACAGGGAAAGAGAAAAGTTGAGATTTTCTTCCAGGCCAACTGGAAAGGTGGAGTCGCCCCTTCCTGAGGTGGGGAAGGGGGGCGGGGGGGGGGGGGGGGGGGGCGGCCGGGGATCAGCATCTCAAAGCCGGCCTGGTTGAATGTGAGATGCTGGCTAGGTCCCATGGGAAGAGGAAACAGGATTTACAGGTCTGCAGAGCTAAGACAACAAAAACAAAATCTCAGTTCTCTCGACTCCCGGTAGAGCTCTTTCCACAGGACCAGGACGGACAGGACTCTCGGGTGGGTGGGAGAAGTTCCATCCCTGCGCTCACAACTGAGGGCGCAAGGAGAGGAAATACGGTAATCTGCGCGCGCGCCCCCAGCACCAGCCGCCCGCGCGGGAGCGGGAGCGGGGCAGGTGGGGAGGGGGGCGCGCCGGCACCAGGAGGGCCAGCTCCGGGAACTCGGGCGGGCGAGGCCGGGACCAGCCAGGGCTCGGCACGCAGTAGGGGCGGAGCAGGGACTGCTGGCTCCGGGGCGGATCTGCTCTGAGGTCTGGGTTTCTTCTCTCGGCAACCGTCTTGACTCGTTTCCTTGGGCCACCGTCAGCTATTTATTTAACCTCGCAGTTCAGCCTCTCGGGGCGGCAGGGAGGGGTGGAGGCAGGGCGAGCGGAGGCTGGTGGAGATGGGGAGCCAAAGGGGGAACCTTTGCTTCCCTCCGCACGGACCGTGGCTGTCTCGCTCCCTCGTGGGGTCCCTTCCTGGCCCCCCAGACCGTGGGGGTCAGCCAACCCCTTGGTCCACTCCCGTCGGTTTGGGAACGAGGAAACCAGGGAGGAGTCACTTGTCCAAGGTCCTCGAGTGAGTCCCGGCGGTGCCAGGCTTCCGGTCTCTAGGGTCCCCCATTCCTTGTCCATCAGATGCGCACCCCGGCCCCATGGTGCCAGAGGAGTCGACAGACCGGACTTCCGTGGGAAGCCCCAAGTGACAGGGCCAGGCATTTCACCCCTCTGAGCTGCAAAAGGGAGTCAGCACTCTTACCTGCCTTCCTTGTCTGGTGGAGGGACAAATAATTCAATATAAATATATAATTCATATATATACCAGCTGCAGCTGCCCAGCCAGTGAGCCTGGCCCTGTCCTGGGCGCCTGCACGGGCCTGCTGCTCTCCTAGCTCTGCACACCAGCGCCCGTCTAGCCAGGGAGGACGAAGCTTGGGGGGCGGGGGGAGGGGGAGGCCAGAACCCAGCTCTCGGGCCAGAAAGGAACCCCACGCCCCAAGTCAGGGCCCCCACCGCTGGCCCGGAGGTCAGTGCTGGGGACACCGGGGAAGGGAAACCGGGAGGCAGGGGAACAGAAGTACCCGCTAGGAGGCCCCACGTCCCCTCCCCCAGGCCGGCCCCGGGGCAGGTGAAGAGGGGACCGGGCTCCGCTCCAGGTGGCGGGGCAGCGGCGGGGGTGGGGAGAGGCAACAATAGCACTTTTATTTGGGACTGTTTGGTTCTGAGCGGGTGGGCGGAGGAGGAGGAGGCCGACGGGGCTACGGGGGAGGGGGGTGGTCAGCGGCATCTGGCTGCACACCTGCTCCCGCTTAACCCTGTGCGCGCTGGGCTGAGGCAGGGGCAGGGGCTGAGACAGGGGCTGGGGCAGGGGCTGGGGCAGGGGCTGAGACAGGGGCTGGGGCAGGGGCTGGGGCTGAGGCAGGGGCAGGGGCTGGGGCAAGGGCTGGGGCAGGGGCTGGGGCAGGGGCTGAGACAGAGGCTGGGGCAGGGGCTGGGGCTGAGGCAGGGGCTGGGGCAGGGGCTGAGACAGAGGCTGGGGCAGGGGCTGGGGCTGAGGCAGGGGCTGGGGCTGAGGCAGGGGCAGAGGCTGGTGCAGGGGCAGGGGCTGGGGCTGGGACTGGGCGCCTAGCGGGGGAGGCGGGCAGAGCGCCAAGGACCAGACCCAGGCAAGGGAGTGGGCGGCTGCCAGGATGGCCAGCCTCGCGGGCCCGGCCAGGCCGGGGGTCTCGGATGCGCGGGAATAAGGGTCCCTGGCGGGACTTTGGGGATATCTCTGTACCCTTGGCTGTGCCCCCCTCGACCTGCATTGGACTCTGGGGCGCAGCCCGCAGCCCCAGTCGGCATCCAGCGCGCCAGCGCGTCTCGGGCGGGAGAGGGAAAGTGAGGGGGGCTCTAGGGCCTCGGCGCAGATCCCCACCGCCCTCGGGCCGTTCCGGGAAGCCGGCCTTCCGGAGGCGGCGCGGCGGCCACGACCGTGCCAAGGGCGCAGGGCGCGGGCCAGGCCCAGCGGGCGGCCGCGGGGCGGGGGAACTAGCCCGGGGCGCGCCCTCTCGGCTAACCGCTTCCAGGCGCAGCGCTGCAGGTGAGCCGGGCGCCCGGCGCACCCCACCCGGGCCCGGGCTCGCCAACGCGCCCTGCCGGCCGGGCGCCTGGCCGTGGATCCCGCGCTGCACCTGCCCGCGCCGGGACCCCGGCCCGCCCGTCCGCGGCACCCCCGCCGCTCCTCGGGGCCGGGGCTGGCGCGCTCGCTGCCGCACAATCGGAGCTTGTTTGTGGGCGGAGGAGCCGCGCCTGGTGCGGCGGCCCCGCGCCAGCCCACTGATCCCGTAAAATATTATTTGTGTTTAAAAATTCCAGTAATTGGCTATGCAGCCGCTTTTTCCGAGCCTGGTGCCAAACGCAGTAAAATCGCAGTCCGGCTGGAGTTATTTTCATCATGCAAATTCCCATTTCTGTAAATAGGGGTGAAGCCCCTGCGAGAAGCTGGGCTGGAGGCAGAGAAGGAACCCCCAGGGGAGCGTCCCTGATTCGGGGAGCTGGTCGCACCGGGTCCAGGGGCTGATTCAGTCCATCCCCTCCCCGGTCGCTTCACCTCGGCGGCCAGCGCCAGGGCTCTGCCGGGCACAAGCCCTGGTTTCCTTACTTCCCCTTCCCTTTCCTCATCTTCATAACTACATCATCAAGTCACGAAATTGTCATTATTTCCTCTTTATTTTTTTACAGCACAGACGCAAACTGAGGCCTAAGAGGGAAAGGGACTTGCCCAAGGTTCCCCAGCAAGTCTGTGCTGCAGCCCTCGGACCGGCAAGACTTTGGAGAGGCGGCTGGTGCAGGGCCCAGGCAGCCGGCTCAGCGAGCCCAGGGCCTGCCTCTGGGACCTGACTGTGGGCACAATAAGGGGAGGACTTCGTCCCTCTCCAAACAGTCACACTTCCTGTCCCCAGGAGCAGGGAGCCGCCTGGAGAGGAGGAGGAGGGAGTCCTTGCCAGGGCCTTGGAAACCCTGAGTAATGGCCCGGGGAGCCTCTGCCGGCTCCACCCAGCCGGGGCTGCTGTCTGCAGGGGGAGCAAAACCGCAGGAGTGGGAGGAACGGATTTGTTAAGCAGATGTGGACAGGGAGCCCGACTGTGAGGCTGAAGGAGAGCTGGGGCTCAGAAAAGAGAGTCATGGCATATTGTTTGTAACATAACATTGTATCACATGTATCGTCGCTACGTTGTGTTGAGCACGGACTGTGTGACAGGCACAACTTCACAGTGTGTCCGGTTTAACCCCCACAAGAGTAGGAAGTGGGCTCTGGTATTATACCTACTTTCCAGATGAGAATACTGAGAATACTGAGGCCCCTTTCTCTGAGGATGTTTGTGACTAGAAGACCTCGAGTTTTCCTTCTTTTCTTCACCAACTGCATGTTTTCATGCCATCCCGGTCTCTCCCTGCCTTTCTTCATTCCCCCCTGCAAGCCTGACCCCTGAAGGTGACCTCCTTCCCAGGATGCCGATGGTCCTCCCACTCCTATTCTCAGTCTTCCCCCTCCCCTCCCCTCCTTCACACTGTAGCCCCCTCCCCAAGCGGAGGACTATCTGCATAGGTAAACCCTCTATGGTGCTACATTTACTGCCACCAATTCAGGCAGGTTAAAGGCAAATAGGCCATTAAGCTCTTTGCATGAAAACAACAAAACTTCTTTTCCTAGAAAAGTGGTTGTGTGCTTAGTAGTGCATCTTCCAGACACACACACACACACACACACACACACCCCAAAAACAGGGATCCAGGTTGTGGTCTGAAAGAAGCAAGACCTTCCTGGTGGTTGGGGATTAGTTTGCAGCAGAATGGGCAGCGGTGAGGCACGGGGCTTCCCGTCACACAAATGTCAGCGCAGACTGAGGGCCCTGTGAGGAACACAGACACGCAGTGCCAGACGCATTCCTGGGTGCCCTTTGGCTTCCGTGCTCCAGGATCCATTCCAACCCTGGGATTCCTGCTCCATTACTGTACAGACACGGGTCCTGCTTGGGATCTAGTGGAATTCAGAGTTAGAGTGTAAGTTTCTGGTCAGTTTCTGAATAGAAACGGCATCAAGGTGGCTGGCATCCAGGGGAGAAGGGGAAAGGACGATCAGGGGCCGGTGGGAGGGCGGCTTCCGGCTTGGCTTCCGGGGTGGGGAGAGATTCCTGGTGGTGGTGGTGGTGGGGAAGGACAGACCAAGTGGAAAACAGTCTCTCCTGGATTCTGGGCACCTGAAGCGTGAAAACTCCAGAAGGGGAAGTATAAGAGAAAGCCAGTGCTCAGACTCCCAGGAGCCTAGCAGGGTCTCTATCGGTCTCCCCTCCCTTGGAGCTCATCTCAGCCCTCTGGTTTCCTCTCTGGGCCTTGCTTTCTGCTCAAGTAGGGCCTTGAGTGTACTGTGTTCAGGGGATGGCCCTCCTCCTCCCAGTATTGCCCTCCTCCTCCCAGCATTTCATGGCCTGGACTTGGGTTTGGGGCCCAAGGCTGTGTGAAGGATGCTTTCCCTGCCGGTGCCTCTGCCCAGCTCGGGGTCCTAATGTCCTTCTTCCCAGAACCCATCACAAAATTAAGAAGTGGGGTGACTGCATCATCACTTAGGAGAGAGCCCCCCAAGGCCAGACCATGGGCCTCCCTGAACCTCCAACACCTGCCAGGCCCTTCGACAGCTGCCCCAATACCAATTTGGTCTGCGACTGTTATCAAAACCCCCACCAAGAACTCACCTCTCGCCAAAACCGGTTTGGCTCAGTGGATAGAGCGTCGGCCTGCGGACTGAAAGGTCCCAGGTTCGATTCCGGTCAAGGGCATGTACCTGGGGTTGCGGGCACATCCCCAGTGGGAGATGTGCAGGAGGCAGCTGATCGATGTTTCTCTCTCATCGATGTTTCTAGCTCTCTATCTCTCTCCCTTCCTCTCTGTAAAAAATCAATAAAATATATTAAAAAAAAAAAAAAAAAAAAAAAAAAAAGAACTCACCTCTCAAAGGTCAGCATGTGCCCTCTGCCCAGGAGGCCTCCCACTGCCCAGGTGCACGTGACAACTCCTCACCCCACCTTTCTCGAGTAAATATTTGTGCTAGATTAGCAATAGTTGGCCTCTTTCTTCTGCCCCAAAGGAGAGAGGAAAGGTACGACTCCAGGCACTTTCAGGAGCATTATTCCACTTAATCTTGACAATAGCCTGAAACGTTGAAAATAGGTCAGATTCTGTAGATGGGAAAACCGAGGTGCGAGAGGTTGCTACTTGCCGAAGTGGCAGGGCGAAGATTTCATCTCAGATCTGAGTCTGAAGGCCTGGTCCCTTTCTCTGAGCCGCACAACCATATCCAGGAGGCAGATCAATGACAGTACAATGAACAAGAGACAGGGAACTTGCAAGACCTTGAACTTTGTCATTTGGAGCCTGTTTTAATCTGTCAGGATTCCTTTAAAGACAGAGTGCCAACTGCCCTCATGGTCCCCCACCCCACAACCTCATTCCCCCATATGTTGCTCAGGCCAAGACAAGCAAACATTACCCCCCCCCCCACCCCCCCACACACACACAATTCTCCTGCCCAAGATCCGTAGGATGCAAATAGTTCTTTTCTCCCCTTAATCACCTCCTTCAAAACCCAGTGCATAGCCAATTGCAATATGTGGACCTACTTTGAATCCTGATTTACATAAGCTGAAAGAAAGATACATTTGTGACACAATTGAAAATTTGAACACTGACTGGTATTTGTTGGATATATTACAGACTTAATTTTTTTATGTATTTATCTTTTTAATCCTCACCCAAAGATCTGCGTATTGATTTTAGAGAGTGGGGAGGGGAGAGAGGGAGAGAGAAGGGGTGAGATGGGAGAGAACGTGGATTGGTTGCCTTTTGCCAGGTACCCCGACCAGGGGATCAAACTCCCAACCTAGGTATGTGCCCTGACCGGGAACTGAACCTACCGCCTTTCAGTCTGTGGAGGACATTCCAACCAACTGAGCCACACCGGCCAGGGCCAGACTTAGTTTTTTAAATAACAAAGTTCTTTTTGGAACCATTTTAGATTTATAGCAAAATTGAGACAAGAGTACAGTGAGTTGGCCCTGGGCGGGCGGCTCAGTTGTTAGGGCATTGGCCCCCTACACCAAGGTTGTGGGTTCCATCCCAGGTCTGGGCATATAGAAGAAGCAACCGTATACTCTCCCCTCCCCCGACAACACCCAGTGTCCTCTACTATTAACATCTCACATTTGCATGATACATTTGTTACAATTAGTGAACCCACAATTTCGAGAAGTGCTGGTCAGGTGTTCTGTGGCAGGCCCCTCTATTGGAATGTGATGCTTTTCTCATGATTCGATTGGGGTCAAGAGTTGGGGAGAGGAAGGTCGCAGAGGTAAAGGGCCAGGTTTATCACATCATGTGAAGCCCACGGACCATCAATACGATTTGTGACCGTGGATGTTGACCTTGGTCACCAGGTTGAGGTGGTGTTTGTCAGGTTCTCTACTGTCAAGTTCCTCTCCCCACCCCACCCCCACACTTCTCCATTCTGTCCTCTTGGGTAGAAAGGCACTCTGGCCAACCCTCACGTACAGGATGGGGGGTTCTGATGCCTCCCCTTAAGGGCAGAGTGTCTAAATAATTTGGAATTCTTCTGCATGGGAGATTTCTCTCCCATTTATTTACTTAGTCAATTATTTAGTTCAGCATGGACTTGGGGATATTTATTTTATATTTTGGGTAATAATCCAATACTACTATATTTATTTTGTTGCTCAAATTGTTCCAACTTTGGCCACTGGGAGCTATTTCAGTTGGCTCCTGTGTCCCTTTGACATCCTCCCATCAGTGTGGGGTTTCTGTTTTTGCTTTTGTTTTGCTTTGTTTAAGCACTTCCATACTTGCTGGCGCTCTAGCGACTCCAAGTCCAGCCTGTATGTTTCTTACCCCTGGTCCTGGAATCGGCCGTGTCTCCACGGAGCCCTGGTTTTCACTGGAGAACGGGACTGGAGACCTAGCTCTGGCTGCCAGGCAGGCTCCTCGCTCCCGGGGTTAAAGACTTCATTTTAATTTTTTACATGATCATGGTATTGAAGTTATTTTTAAAAGAGTCCTTATCTTTTTTAGATACATATGAAATATTTACAGCCGAAGTGACATGTCTGCAATTTGCTTCAAAATAATACAGGGAGAGCTGGGACAAGATGGGCCATGAATCACTCATTGTGGAGGCCGGAGCACGGGATACGCAGCGGCTCTGTATAATATTCTGTCTGCTTTCGTGTACTTGTGTGTGGGAAACGTCTGGACTAGAAACTGTAAGATAATAAAAGTAAACTGAGTCCCGATCACCTCCTCCAGCAGCTGCTCTCCATTCCTCTTGTGGCCTGGTATCTGCTCCCCATCCCGCTGGCCTTCCATCCTCCCTGTCCCCCGCCCCACTCAGCAGGCGTCCTAGCCTCTGCCCACAGGCCCTCTCCTCAGAGCACCAGAGAGGGAAAAGCTGTCTGCCCGCCCCCCCCCCCCCCCCCCCAGCCATGCCAGGGACCACAGCAGGTGCCGTCTCAGGTTGCTCCTCCCATACAGCCCTGGGAAGTGGGCATTATTCTTACCCTGAGTTGACAGATGAGGAAACTGAGGCTGAGAACTAAGGAACAACCCTGCCACATGGGGCCCCACAGGCCCTCTCTGAACCCACTCGAGGAAGAGGAAACCCTGGGTGCCCAGTGGCTTCCACTGGCCCTCTCCAGCCTTCTCCCTTTCCTGCACCCAGCGGCTGAGCCCTCTGAACCGCATCCCTCTGTCCTCTGTCCTCAGCTTCCCATTGGGTTCAGCCAATGGAGCCACAGCAAGAGGTGGGAGGATGGAAGAGAGAAGTGGGGGTGTTGGTTCCCCAGCATTGTCCCTGCTGTGCAGGTTTGGCAGTGGCTGTGTGGGCCACTGAAGGCCCCGGCCCTGCGGTCAGCCTTGCCTACAGCACCAGCACCTGCTAACTTAGGGAACCGCCTCCCCTCCCTTGCCGTCCCAGGTGCTGACCACTTCCCCCTCGGCACCTGGCATCTGCATCCCTGTTGACCCTCTGCATGAAATGCCCCTGGAACGGTCCCGCGGATGCAGCTGGCTCCCCCGGAGAAGGCTCCGGCCTGAGCCGATGGTCAGAGAAAGACACAGGTTGGCCACTGTGAGGAAGAGACACACACAGGCGGGTCCAGAGCTGAGGGCGGCTGGCAGAGGGGACTTTGGTTCCGAGCTGAGGTCTTTTAATTAAATGAATGTGCTGGGGTTCTGTCTTCTCCGTCCCATGTTGCTTCCCCCGGGATCCTTCTGTCACTGAACTGGCTTTTATTTCCCTTGATCCCTCTCTCTGCCCCATTTCCGACCTGTCTGCCTGAGCGTCTGTCTCATCCTTTGTCGTTTTACCTGTGGGTACCAGGCCTTCTCCCAGAGGCTTTGTGTGCATCCCTGCCTCATAGCCTCGCCTGTCTGTCTGTCCTCCCTCCTCACCCGCTCTTCCTCTCTGTCTCCATTTCTGCCCTCTCTGTCTCTATTTCTGTCTGCATCTACCACTGTCTTTACCTTTTTGATCTATCTCTGTTTCTAGCTTTCTGCCCTATTTTGTCCTGTTTCTGCCCCTCTGGCTGTCTCTCTCTCTCTCTCTCTCTCTCTCTCTCTCTCTCCCTTTCTCTCTCTCCCCCTTTGGCCTGCCTCTGCCTGGGGGTTTCTCTGTGGCCTGAACATAAGGTGCTGTATCAGGCAGGGTCCCAGCAGGAAACCAGAACCCGCCCCCTCCCCTGCTGCCCACCTCCCCAGTTGATGCAAATGAAGGAAGGAATCTTCCCAGAGCTAAGGGGAGGAACTAGGAGTGTTGAGGCCCAGAGATTAGCAACACAACACAGATGCCATTAGCAAGCCAGGCCGGAGGGGTCAGGGAGCAAAAGCGCTGGATGAGTCACGAGGGCTGCAGCCTGGAGGCGGGGCTGCCCGGCAGGAGCTGCTGTCTGGGAGAGATGTCGCCACACCAGAGCCATGGCTGAGTCTCTCCTCCCACCCCAGCCCCGCAGCTACTCCCATTGGACGAACCCCACCGGAAGCCAGAGCAGAGCAGAGCAGAGTAAGAGCAGACTGGGCTACGGGTGAGGCAAAGGCAGGATGAGCAGCATACTGGGTGCCTCCTCGCTGGAGTGAAGGTGTGAGGGCTGGCACTTGAGCCATCTCTGGTGGAGCAAACCCTTGGTCGTCAACCTCCAGGGCGAGCCCCTAATTCCCCGCTGAGCCTCTGAGCTGAGTTCGGAGGTCTCCACCTGCTCCTTACTGTCCAGGCCACACGTTCCTCCAAGCTCCCGGGAAAGGATGCCATGATCATGTGCCCTCTCCCCCACGCAGTCCCCGTTTCGCTAGCTTACCAGTTAGGCTTAGGTTTTTGCAAATGTCAGAAAATCCAAGATAACAGTTGTTTGTAAAAGATAACATTTACTTCTCTCACCCATATAGAAATTCCATACATAGTGTTGTGCCCAGATTTCAAGATTCCCAAGAAACCACATCAGGGAGCCAATTCGATGTAAAAACATAAGAATCTGTATTCAAGCTAGCTAGCTTGGGCCCCCCATCCATATCAAGGCAAAACCAAATGGCTGAGCGCCCCAACCCCGCCCGAAGACCGGTTATATAGGGGGGGGTTGGAGAAAGGGGAGGAGAAAGAACTGTGCTCTGCCGCCTGGGTGTGGCTAGCAGAGTAGGATGTGGCCCCCTACCCTGGGGCAACCTAGCCCTCGCCCTTTCATTCCCCCCTTTGTCTTGGAACTTCCGGCTCAATCATGAGACGGACTGATTCCACCGTTGCTAGAGGCCCGTACTGGGCATATTTTAACAAATGGTCTGGTGGAGGGGAAAGAAACCATTTTAGCTTTAACAATTTCTATTGAAATAGGATTTTTCTTCTTAAAATTCCTTCATGGCTATCAAAAAGCCAAATCAAGATTAATTTATTTACTGTCCTGATGTTTGCATAAACACAACAAGAATGGTGATTGACTACCTTTGCTGGAATTTCATGGTTGAATCTTAATGTGCCCCGTAGGGCCAGGAAGCCACGCCATCCAGCTGCCATCAGGCCCGCCTGCAGTATCTGCTGAGTTAGGTGAATTCTTCACCTGTATTCCACCTGAGCCCACGCTCCAGGCTTTAAGGCCCATTTCAGTAGCTCTCCTACCCATTGCGGTCCAGAGTGTGTGGGGGTTTTGCAGGAATGTAGAGGCATTCCTACTGCTCCCCTTCTTACCAACCGCCAGTGATGGTAGGGCATTGGCCTGACACTCCAGCGCCAGCCATCTTCAGGGCTTCCAAGCAGGATACCAGGCTTTCTTCGTGGCATTTTTACTGGCTTCAAGTCTTTAGAGCTCAGATAGGGCTCTTTAAGACATGATACTCCAGTCAAAGTTTTCCGTTAATAAAATCACTATTAGGAACCGGTCTTATTGAATTTATGCAAAGAAATGTATTGCCATGTTAGCATTGCTAACTTTCGGAGGAATTACATAAGAAGAAAGATATAATGATCTATTCTAAGATTTGCTGACTTTCTTTGCTAATTCCTTTTAATTGTTGGCATTAAATTTTCTTTCTATGCGTAACCATGCCTTAGACCTTCTATTCTAAATAGGCTGTTTTTCAGACTACCCTTGACATGGGCATGGTCATAAAGGCCTGCAAGCAGTATATAGGCTGCCAACTGTTAGCTGTCTCTCAACAGAGACCAAAACCTGATGGGCACTGTTCCCTGCCCAGGTGGGCACCTGCCCTCTTGGCAGCTAGGCACCTTTTACTTTTTGGGGTTCACCCCACATAGTATCCTTCCAGGACAGCCAACATACATTCAAACCTGCAAGAGAATTAAAGGTCAATATAACACATCAATACAATGAAACATAATATAGGCATCATGGCCGCTTTAGGCAGCCACATCTTCTGCTACTAAATATGTGATACTAAAGTCTATTTTTTGATCTTCCTATGAATTGTCCTTGTCTCTTTGGAGCCATGTCCATGAAGATGCAGGCATTATCTAAGTCTATTCAATGTTACTAGCATCGGGCAGGTCGAGCATGCCATAGCAGGTTGCGTTGATCTCGATCGATGCTCCATTTGGTAATGAAGTCTTTCCGGATCATGGATGGGTCCACTGACCGGACGTGGGTGTGATGGACCCAGGTCGCACGTGCAGGGCTGCCAGGGCCTCGTCTATGGCAGACAGTTAGTCAGGCAGCAGGTCCAGGAGACAGGTGGCCAGAAACACACCTCCGACAAAGCAGCTTACCAGGCTCAGGACTTTCTGGCAGAAGGCTGAGGCTTCCGGGCTGGCTCCCGGTCGGCGCAGCACACAGATGGGCACCAGACTGCAGATGAGCATGAGCACCAGCAGGAGCACCAGGGCCCCTAATTTCACCTCCAGGCCCACAGGCAGTGGGGGAGCCGAGGCTACTGCCTCTGGGCGACACACCAGGAGCTCTGGTTCTCCCCAGGGCCCCATGGTGGCCGGCTGCTCCAGTGACTCTCAGACCTCGCGAGGGTTTTACTCCATGGCCCTCACCAGGTTCAGCAACCAGGCCTCTTTCAAGGGAGTGCGCTAGGACCAAACCTTTTATCAGCTTCATTCCCGCTTATCTTTATAGATTTTAAGGCCCATTAAGTCTTTGCCTCGGGGAACTGAGCCCCATCCTTAAATGTTATTAGAAAAGCTACAAAATACCTTTTAAATTACCCCAGAATTCTAAAATCTTAACCCAGCACAGAATATCACATAGAAAATCAAAGTTCCCAGTAAACAACAGAGATGCTTATAAACATTAAATAAATATTTACATTTACACCTTTTTAGTGAACAAGTATTTTTACAGCCTTGGGCTCTTGAGCAGATAACAGGAACACCACCCGAGTCCCCCAATTGGGGGCCTGACAGGAATAGACGTGAGGGTCTTCCCTCTCCCACATCTCAGGACAGGATTCTTGACCTATGTCTTATTTAGATAGAAATGGTATTTATTACAAACAAACAAACAAATCCAAAACCAAGAAAATCAAGGCCAGAAGTACCCTCTGATGTTTTAGGGGTACCAAGGAAGGAGAAGTTAGGCAGTGTCCAGTCCTTCTTAAAGCCATGCCTTCCAGTTAGAACTCTTGGCCTTAATTTTTAGGTTTTATGTAAGAGACATAGAAATTTTCAAAATGCAATGTTTAAAGATAAAGTCCATCTGTAATAAAGCGAAAATAAGCCCTAAGCTCCAGTTAGCATTGTTAGGCATGCCCATGAAATTAGCGGTACCCAGGAAATAAACGCCTGGGAGCCATTTTTGCCATTTTTTTCCCCATTTCATCTGATATCCAAAATATACCAGGTTACATAGCCAACCGGCTTCCTATTCCGACCAGCACCCTCTTGTGTTGCTCCTTGGCTGCCTCAGGCCAGGTCACTTGGTGCAGCCTCAGAATGGAAAACGCATCGACATCCAGGACTAATGTCAGCATTTTATCAGAATTTACCTTTTCTACCTGAAATAATTGTACTTTAGAAATTGGATTACTGCTATCAGTTCCTTTTAAAGATTTGGCTATAACCTTTAATGGTCTTTAGTTTAAGGAAAGCAGGGTTTTTTAGATTTAAGAGATTAGTTTAAAAATAAATCCGCGAAGCAAGCACGCTTGCAGCCTTAGAAAACTTTGCCTTAAAGCTCCACCCCCGACTAAATCAGAGGGCGGGGCCTTTGCTGTTTCAAGATGGCGGCCCCCAGGGGCACGGCAATCCATGTGGCCAACATGGCGGCAGCCAAGTTATGCAGCTTCTAAACTGTTCTCTGATAGCAATACTAGTAGAAAGCTGATTTCAAAGGAGCCACCTCTTGGCCCCTTGAGTGTTGGTTGGCAAGAGGTGTAGCCACTGAAATGCAAATTAACATTTCTAAAGATGACTGCAGGCGGAATTGGACCACCTGCATGCTAGGGAAAGGGCGTGTCTGCCCTGCTCTCCACCAAAAAAAGGTGTAACTTCAGACTTAAAAAAGATTTTAAACTTTTAGCTGGTAAGTTAAACATTCAGTTCTTTAGATTTTTCATCAGGTAAACTAGAGCAAACCATTTCTTTATCTCCAATGGGCTCTGGAAAACCACATTCGAGTCCCGTAAACAGACTCTGGCCCCTCTGGTTCTTTTTTTTTCCCTTCTTTCAGATGTAAATTGATTACATTCCCCAGGACCATCCCTTCAAGACCAAAATAGTCCTGGGCCTCTACTCTGTATACAGCAAAAGTCCGGTCCAGCCCAAAACTATGCTCATTCGTTTTTAAACTGGCCCTTCTCCCTTTACACGTGCACAGAAATCCCGGATGCATTTTAAAATTTTTACATTTCTAGCTGGGGCGATCTCCATGGGAAGAGGCCAGCTTGCGCGGCCGCCGCCGCCGCTAGGTGTCCGGCCCTCAGGCTCCGCGGGGGACCCTTCCCAGACCTTCCCCCGGACCCGACGCTGCCGGGGGCCTCGCTGCTCCGGCATCCCGCAAGCGACCCGCTGGCCTTGCTCCCCTGTGCTCCGCCCAGCTCCACTCGCTCGACACAAGCCCCCAGGGGTCAACACCCTGCCGCCGCCACCGCGGCCATGCTCCGCGAACGAGCTTGTCCGCGCCCGGCCCGAGCCTCCAGGGCCGCCCCCCGAAGGCGCGCCACCGCTCAAGGTGCTGAGCGCAGGCTGCGGGGCTCGGGCTGCCCGGGCTGCCGCCGCCTCTCCCGGCCTCCGGCCTCTTCCAGGCCACGCCGCTCGGGCTCTGGCTCCGGCCCAGCGCCTGCCGCCGACCGGGCCGGAGGCCGAGCCTCCAGGGCCGCCGGCGCCGCAGCCGAGCCACCCGGCCCGCGGCGTGGCCGGGCTCCGGGGCAGCCGCGCGCCGCTCCCGCACGCCTGCCCCCGGCTGCAGAGCAAGCGGCTCCCGGGGCCCCAGGCACAGTGACACCCGATCACCCTCCCTGCCTGGGAGGCGCGCGGGCGGGCAGGGACCTCTCCCCTGCTTCCACATTCACATATTTTTACCAGATATTTACTCAGAGTTCAAACAATCCATTCAATTTCTAACAATTTCCCAATTTCTGAGGGAGCTCTAAAGCCTCCCGCAATCTCCTTGAAATGATCAATCACAATACCCAAAAGAGTCCACAGAAAACAAAAACACAGACAGACAAACAGGGCTCGAAACAGCCTTCCAATTCCATGGAAGAAACAGACGGCGGCATTATGCCAAACCTTTTCAGATTGGGATTTCTACAGACCCCTCGACCTCGGGAGCAAAGCTACCAATACAGATGGCGAAGCTACTCGCCTACAGATCCCCCGACCTCGGGAGCAAAGCTACCAATACAGATGGCGAAGCTACTCGCCTACAGATCCCCCGACCTCGGGAGCAAAGCTACCAATACAGATGGAGGATCGAGGCGTCCCCCGACTCCTCCCGCCCTTTGACCTCCATGTGCGTCCACGGTCAATGTGGGCGAATACAGATTTCAGAAGTGAGCTCACACAGAACAGACAAACATAATACAGACACTTACCGCGGTCATGCAGATTCTACGAATTGGGGAAGTCCCTACATGGTCTTGGGAACCCCGGGCGAGCCCCCAAATGTTGTGCCCAGATTTCAAGATTCCCAAGAAACCACATCAGGGAGCCAATTCGATGTAAAAACATAAGAATCTGTATTCAAGCTAGCTAGCTTGGGCCCCCCATCCATATCAAGGCAAAACCAAATGGCTGAGCGCCCCAACCCCGCCCGAAGACCGGTTATATAGGGGGGGGTTGGAGAAAGGGGAGGAGAAAGAACTGTGCTCTGCCGCCTGGGTGTGGCTAGCAGAGTAGGATGTGGCCCCCTACCCTGGGGCAACCTAGCCCTCGCCCTTTCACATAGGAAGCTCGGAGCCAGGTGGGTAGGGTCACAAAATCATTTGAGATCCCGGTTCCTTCTATTCTATTGCTCTGTCTTCCTCAGTACACAGCTTCCACCTATGATACAAAAGGGCTGCTCAAGCTCCAGCCATCGCATCTTCACTCCAGTGAGCAGCAACACAAACAAACAAACAAACAAACATCCTCAAGGGAGGGTCTCCTCCCATTTAAGATTTCTTGGGAGCCCCACACACTTTCATTGACATAGTATAGGCCAGAACCCTGCGTCAGGGCCGCGCCGAGGTGCAGAGGAGCCTGGGAAATACAGTCTTTATTCCGGGTGTGAACCTGTGCAACAAAAGAGTTGATGATTTCATTCCTAAGGAAGAGACTGAGAATAGGTATTGGGGTCAACTGCTAGCAGTTTCTGCACCACTGGAATGGTCGGTTGGTGCTGCGGGATTTGGAAATGCTGGGGAAGCAGCGGGGAGAGGGAGCCTGTGGCAAAGTTTAAGGAAAAGAAAAACACACAACTCCGCCTTCCCAACAGCTGCGTCTAGAGCAAGCTCCCCTCCCCGCCGCCCCGCCTGCGGCCACAGCACACAGTCCTCACTAACACCCTCTGCCAAAACCATCACCGCGCAGCCAAGACCCACAGTCATTCCTCTGTCCTTAACTTCCTCCACTCTCAGCAGCATCTCACATGAAGGAGGCACCTGGCCCCAAGGCGAGGCCGCCTCCTCTCCCCAACCCCCATCACCCTCTCCTCGCCCCCTTCCACCGCCCTGGCCCGGCCTCTGCCCCTGGCTCTCACTGGCCTCTCTCTAACTCTGAACACTGGGCTCCCTCCCAGCCAGGCCAGACCCCTTTCCTCTCCTTTGTATACACTTGTCCAGGTGGGTCTCACCCGGGACCGTGGGTTCACAGACTCCATTGCTTAAGGCCCTAACATAACATTTTTTTAATGGCAAAGGTGGAAATGTATTGAAGAACAAGTACAGACTCCACGTGGGGAGGGGGACAGAGTCCCCTCGGCCCGAACATTTTTATCTCCAGCCCTCACGTTCCCTCCTGATTCATTTCCCCAACTTCTCACCTCCCATCTGAGATGTAACAGCACCAAACAGCGCTCCAGTGTTCCTCCCCACACCTCCTCCCTCAGGCTTCCCACTCAGGAAGCGCTGCCCGCATCCGCCAAAACACTCAAGCCCAAAGCTTAGGGGCCCCCTTTGATCTCTCTCTCCTCACCCTCACTCCTCCTCTCCAACCCACCAGCCAGTCCACTCCTTCCTCACCACGTTCACTGCCACCTCCCAGGCCAGTCTGTCTCCCTCCAGCTGACCTCTGCTCAGCCTCCACAGGCCCGCTCTCGCCCTTACCCTCACCCACCCCTTCTTCTTGGAGCAGCAGGGACAATCTTGGACCATTGATCAGATGGTTCTTCGGGCACTGACAAGAAAATCTCAGCCCCTCCCCAAGGCCAAGTGTCCTACACACCGGCCGGCCTTTTGCCCCCCTCCCCCACTGCACCTCCCTACCCTCCTTGAGTTCTCCGTACACCACACTACTCTTTTTTCTTTTTCTTTCTTTTATCTTTTTTTTCAGGTCTCAGACAGTCGAGACCTGTCCTGCCCATCACCTCTGCACCCTCCCTCCCTCCCACTGCTGTGCTCCTCTCCAGCTCCTGCTCATCCTGCAGGTTCACCCCCAAGCCGTGCCCTCAGGGAACCACCCATCTTAACTCCTTGTTCTTTTTTTTTTTTTGCAATTATTTCGCAATTGTTTTCCACGTCCATGCACTTTCTTTTAGTCCATGTTGCTCCACTAAAAGGTAAACACCATGAGAGCAGGACAGGTGGCCATCTCCTCAGCACGATGGGTCCAGCTTGCTCTGGGCCGCCTCCCATCTGGCCACCGCTGTCTTCTCCCCCGCCCCCCCCCCCTGCTTTCCCCAGGCTCACCCTCACCCCTCTCTCCACACACACACTCACTCACCAACAAGCCTGGAATAAAGTATCCTTCATAAAGCACCTACTACGTGCCAGGTGTGTGCCTCCTCCTCACATCCAAGCCCAGAGGGTAGATTAGACTCTTTTCCAAATGAAAAGACGTAGCTCAAAGAGCTAAATCATTTGCCCGAGACCACACTAGGGGTAACGCTGGATTCCAACCCAGGGCAGCCTGATTCACTTCAACCGGACCAGGTGAGCAGGTGGGGTGGGAGAAGGTTCTTAGGCCCTCCCTCCCTGCAGCATGCTCACCCCGCCCTTGATCCCCATCTTGCCCTTCAACCCTGTGGGTTCACCAGAAGTGGGAGCTCAGGAAGCAGGACTCTGAAAGGTAGACATTCTGGGAGGGTAAGGTCCTGGTGATGGTATGTGGGGGATGGGGCTTGGTTTTGGGGAGGGACAGACCACCGGCTTCAGGAGTCCTGTGAAAGGAAAGGGTGACAAAAGGAAAAGATGGACAGAGAGGTCAATGCGGAGGTTTAAGCCCCCCAACCGCTGAATGCCTCTGTCTCCTTGCCTTGCCTACCACACAGCTCTGCTCAGGAGGTTTGCAATTGCCTGGGCAGGGGAGGGAGGGGACCACTGCCCACTCCACCCACCTGCCCACAGTCCCCACACAGCCTACCTGACAGGCACAAGGTTAGCTGAGCTGAGAGGGGAAGAGGCTCTGTAGGAGGTACGGCGTGTGTGTGTGGGGGGGGGGGGGGCAGGATGGGGGAGGCCTGGCCTGGCTGCCTGACAGATGAGAGGGACAAGTGCCAGGAGAAATGCCCCCTCTCCCCCTGACAACCACCCCCCACACACACACCCACCCACATACACACCAGTTTGCGCAGAAGGGAGGGGAGAGAGCCCTGTGGCCAGGAGCCCCTTTAAGCTGCCAGCTTTAGCCTCTAGTCCCCAGGCCTTCCAGAAACTCATCTCCTTCCTTGGACCTTGGGCCTGGAGGGTAGGGACATAGGAGGTGTGCTTGCCCCTCCCCGGGAGCCACACTGATGAGGGGGCTGGTGCAGACCTTGCCCCATTTCACACCCTGGTCCCAGCCCAGCCTGAGGGAGGAGCCACCAGCATCCAAGGGCCTGGTCAGGTTGGTCCCTGGCTTCCCCCAGAGCACTCCTATCTGCTAGGCCCCTCCCCTGTGCCTGGGTAGGTTCGCTGCCCACCCCTACACGGGCTCTGTGCCCCCCCCTTCCTTTTGCAGATACCTTCTCCCCATATGCATGAGGGGAAAGGTCATGCATGGACAATGGACTCAGAAATACTCAGTTCAAATCCTGACCTTGCTTCTCAGTAGCTGGGTGGCCTTGGGCAAGTGACTTAGCCTTTCAGGGCCTCAGCTTTCCTGTCTCTAAAATGTCTCTAAAAACCACAAGCATAAACCCTAGATTGACCTCAGGATGTCTTAGTGAAGATGCCAAAAGCACCTCTTACACATTCTCCACAAGGTTGTATTCTAAGGGGAAACCCCAGCGAGCTTCCTGGAGGAGGTGGCTGGGGAGGCCTGCGGAGCCAGTGGGGGCGCTGTGAGTGGCCGGCCCATCGGGACCTCTCTGGGTTCTGCGCGGCGGCGTCTGGCGAGGACTTTGGAGGGTCTATGAGCCAACACCCACCCTCCCCAAACACGCATCTCCCACCCCGTCTCTTGTCCCTCTCGGACCCCGGCCAGGTTTGGGCCGCACCTCCCGGGTCGTTCCACCTCCGAGGTCCCCCCTGACCCACCCCAGGGCGGGCTGGTCTCCCCTTGGGGGGCCGGGGCCAAGAATGGGCGCGTCAACCGGGCAAATTAACACGTAGGAAAACACCCCGGCACCTGGAGAAACAGGAGCTGGGGCCGGGGGAGGGCGGCCGGGGCCTTGGATGTCAGAACCCGAACGGAGCGATAATTCACCCGAGTGTCCGCGGCCTCCCGCCCGCGCCGCTCCCCACCGGCCTCAGCCTCCGGTTTCAAAGGCGGACAAACAGCACACTGTGCTGGGCCCGGCTCCCTCGGTAAATCTTCCTGTCTTCAACTCCGTGTAACCCGAGCCGCAGCGCTGACCCTCCCTCGGAGGCCTGACGGGCACTGGAGGAGGGGGAACGCGGTGGGAGGAGGAGGAGGAAGAGGAGGAGGGTAGAAAGAGGAGAAGGGGAGGGAGGGGGAAGAGGAGGGGGAAGAGGACTCTGACCGGTCCCCCTGGGGCCTCAGCCCTCCGCATTCCTTCTGCATTGGGCAGCCTCTGGGCCCCCCACCCCCACCCCCGCCCTCCTGCCAGCTGCCCCCTTCCCTCCGCTTAGGGGCTGGGGGCCTGTGGGGCAGATGTTGCTTTAGGAAGCCTTTGCTTTCGCAGGCACCACAACTTGGGGATTTGTTTATGATTCTGGACGCTTCTGAGCTTGAGCAGAGCATATGTGTGAGAGGGGACCAGGGAGGCGGCGTGAGCTCACACCTCGGCCTGTGGCAAAGTCATTGTGGTGCTTGAGTTGGGAGCAGAGATGGGGGTCCCCCTTCTGCTCCCCTCAAGTGACCAGGGAGGCACCTCCTACAGCCACCTCAGACCTGAGACGGGGCTGAAGGCATCCCCCTTGCCCAGGGCCCGCCTCCACAGCTCCCTGACTGGGGAGGCCTGGGAGAGTGGCCTTGAGGACAATGAGGGCAAAAGCCGTCCCCTCCTGGGGGCCACCCTGGAGAGCGGTGGTGTGGCCTCTGTTGGGACTCAGTGGAGGCCCAGGCTGGAGCGGGACCTCACAGCTCTGAGCTCAGGCCTCCAGGAAGGCGGAGGACATTTAATCCACAAGGGGCTGACTGGGTGGGGAAGGGGTCAAGATTCGGTAGTTGGGGGCAAGGGTAGGCGCACAGGTGAAGGGCCTGGGGCTGCAGCTGAGTCGGGGATAAAAGAGTCAGAGTGAGCTTTGAGGGTACAGAAATAGTTATGAAATAGAAATAGTGCGGTAGCAGGCCTACCATGAGGGGAGGACATAGGATTCAGAGGGGAACCGGGCTGGGACAAGCATAATAGTAAGTAGGGAGTTCGTTCATGGCGATGTCCAAGGACACGTATTAACTGGGCGCCTCCCATGTGCCAGGCACCACCCCACCTACTGGAGATGCATAGCATGAGCACAACACAAACCTGCCCCCGCCAAGCTTACAGGCCAGGGGTGGAGGCAGGAAATAAGATTAAAAGTGGGTAAGTGACATGCTAGGAGTGGGTAAGTGCTGTAGAGACAGGGCTGGGAAGGAGGACAGGCAGTGGCAGGGCATGTGTTGCAATCTTTAATATGGCCTCACTGAGAAGGTGACATTTGTGTCAAAACCTCAAGGAGGTAGGGAAGCAAGCCAAGCAGGTATCTTGGTGAAGAGCATGCTGAGCAGAGGGAACAGCCAGGGCACAGTCTGTGTGTAAGTGCACCCCATGCCTGCAGGCCTGCTCAGGACCAGGGGAGAGGAGTGTGGCCTGGGAGGGTGGGGAGGCAGAATGGTGACAGATCCAGGTCTTCTGAGTAATGGGGAAGCAGAAGGCGTGCAGGAGGAGGCCAGCTCGCAGGAGGAAACGGACGGGGGAAGAGGGGGGGGCACGCTGGGGCAAATGAAGCAGGCCTGCTCCTGAGAGAGCTCCCGGCCAAGAGAGCCTCTGGCTGGGCTGGGGCATCGGATTTGGGGCCTCTCCCAGCTTCATCCAACGACTCCTCTCCAAAGCGTGAGACCCCTCTTCACTTGGAGCTTGTCTTTAAGAACTTTGTCATCTACCTCCCCCCTTTGTTTGCTAATAAAAGGATGGGTGGGGGGCTGTCTGCCTTCGAATCCAGGCTTCTTCCCCTCCTCCTGCTTCCTCTCGCTCTCCCTCTCCCTCTGAGAGCTGATGCAGTTAATTGGAGCGTCTTGAAAGTGCACATTAACACACACAGAGCCAAGGAGACGTCTTGGCAGCGAAATATCATTATCACTTCTTGAGCTCCAGCCAAAATCCCCTCGCGGTCAAAACACAATTCTTTAAACCAAACAATTAAAGATTTGTGCAAGAGTGGCTGCCATGAGGTATCAGGCTGGGAGCGGCCGCCCCTGCCAGTGTCAGCAGGTTAGCAACCTGCTCCCCGCCCCCAGCCAGGTGATGGGCTGGGCAACTCCCGGGAAGGAGAAGAAACAGCCTGCCCATGGCCAAGGCCAGACCTCCAGGAACAACCGGCCCCTGTCCCCAAACCCAGACCGCCACAGGTTTGAGATCCCAGGAGAAGACATGGCAGGCCCATCCTAGTCCAGCACCTCCCTCATCGGGAGATGGCATTCACCAAAGACCTGATAGTTATCCCGGTCTTAGCCAGCAAGGGACCCAGCCCCTTCCAGAAGCCCCGGGATTCCGAAATGCCGGACCCCCAACCTTTCTTATTCCTGGCTCCTACCCACCCATCTTCAGAAGCCCCAGGCCCTGGAATAAGAAACATTGGGCATCACAGCGCCCCTTGTGGCAGGGGCTTTTCCCTCTGGTATTATTAACCTGGTGCTCAAGGTCGCAAGGCTAAGTTCCTGATTCCTGGCACTCTGTGCCATCACTTTATCCCAGATGCCCCTTCCTAGATGCCCGCCCCCTCCAGCTCAGCACTCTAACACCAGCCACACACAGGCCATGCACACCCCACAGACCACAGCGAGGACCCTGTGTGTGGTCACGGGGTGAAGTCTGGGCTACATAGCTCACCGATGCGTTGCAGAGTAACCGTGGTGATCTCAAGCAAGTCCCCACCTCTCTCTGGGCCTCAGTTCCCGGGTCTATCCTACATGATTTGGGCTTGACATTGAAGATTCCAGTTCAAAAATGTGGTTGGTCTGTGATTATGTACCAATTGTAAGGGATGTAGGTGTGTTGAGGCAGTAGGCTCAGAGAGCCCTCTCTCACACTTGGGAAACTTCTTCTTGTGCTGTGCATTTCTGAAAATCAGTTCAATCAGACACTTGCCATGCCCTGGGCAAGGGAAGTCGGGGAGACCAGGAAAGGTCCCTCTGTCTCCAGCTGTGTTGTAGTGTTCTCTCTAAACTGCCAAGAAAACCTGAGTCTGGCGAAGCAAACATTCTGAAGCCAGACAGCCTGGGTTCAATCCCAGCTCCCCACTCACCAGCTGCGTGACCTCGAGCAAGATGCTTAACCTCTCTGTGCCTCGGTTTCCCCAGCTCTAAAATGGGGCTAACCATATTACCCATTTCTTAGAGTTGATATGAAGATGAAATGAGTTACAATATGGAAACCAGAGTGGTGTCTGGTCCCTAGAAAGCACTCGAGGAATAGTGGCTATTTTTATTTCTGTGGCTTTTCTAGTAGGAACCCATGACGGCTTATCTGTAAAGATGGTCTCTCAATTAACCATGCTTCCCCGAACTCTTGTGTTGACCCCTCTCATATTAAATCTGGGACAGCCCAGGGTAACCAATAGAATGTGGCAAACGTGACATTGTGTGACTTACACGGCCAGATCAGAAAAAGCTTCTCCGCCTGGGCCTCTGGGTAGGATCACTGTCAGGCATCATGTAAGAAATTCAAATACCCTTCGGCCCACCATGCTGTGAGGAAGCCCAAGCTACCACGTGGAGCAGCCACGAAGAGAGAAAGAAAGAGAGGCTTGGCCAAGCACCCAGCTGAGATGCTAGACATGTGAGTGAAGAGGATGCCTGCACATCCCACCCAATCGAGCCTTCAGTTGACCCCCGTCTCAGCTGCCACTTGATTGAACCCCAGGAAAGACCCCAAGCAAGAACGCCTACCTGAACCCAGTCAGCCCACAGAACTACGACAGATAACAAATTTTCATTTTAAGCAACTAAGCATTAGGGTGGTTTGTTTTAAGGAATGGACCTTAGAGTCCGAGTGGCTCAGAGTGGGAAGGAAACTTGGTGATCCTAATTTGAATTGAGTCCTAATCAGATCATGATGTCACCTGCCTTCCCTTCATTCCACGATGGCTTCTTCTCACATTTTGAATAAAATCCAAAGTCCCCTCTAAGGTCTAGCAGGCCTTACACGCACTGTGCTCACTCTCCCTCTGACCACATTGTTCTCCCCTTGCTCCGATCCAAGCCCTCTGGCCTCCTGGTCATTCCTTGAACCTGCCAAATAGGCTGCTGCCTCAGGGCCTTTGCTTGTGCTGCCCCCCTTACTTTCTCACAGCTCACTCCTTCACTTCATTCAGGTCCCTGATCAAGTGTCACGCCTTTGGGGGGCCTTTCTTAAAATAGTACCCCCCTCCCCCCCCCAGATCTTCTAATATCCCTCTCTCTCCCCGTCCCTGCTTTATTTTTCCTCAGGTGACTCATGGCTACCTGACAGTATATATTATAGTGTGCATTTATTTCTGCATTCATTTACTGTCTCTCTCCATCCCACTAGAATGGGAGCTCCATGAGGGTGAGAATTTTGCTTGGCTGACCACTGAGCTTCAGGGCCTGGAACAGTGCCTGACACATAGTAGGTCTCAATCAACACTTGCAGGATGAATGGAACTTCTCTATCCCAGGGAAGGGAACTGAGGCCTAGAGTGAGACAGCGACTTGCCCAAGGTCACACGGCTACTTAGCCTGACCTTAACCCCGGGCTCTCTGTTCCCAGGTGTCCCCTGCACACCCGTATTCCCCCAAAGCCCCTTCTCCCCTTCGCCTACGGAGCAGCCAGCGGCGGCCACTCCCGTCTGTCACTCAGCCGGGCCAATAGCCCTCAGCTCCTCCAGTTGTTTCTGTCAAACAGTATTTACAATAAACTTTGTTTGAACTTTTGTCTAAGTGATAATAATAATAACACGATAATTATATGGAGTATAACGTACAGCCAGCTGTATTTAATTAAAGCTGTAATTTCACTAAGGGTTTCTGGAAACAGAGTAAACCGCAAGAGTTGTACCACCCCGGACCTCTCTGCGGGGATTCCAGCGGGACGGGAGCGGGGTGACTGCAGCAGAGGCCCCAGAAGCCGGAGGCCACCAGCACGCTTCCGGAGTCAGGGTGCTCCCACCCTGGAGCCCTGGGCGGGTGGGTCCGCCGTGGCCTCAGGCCAAAGCCCGAGTCTGGAGCCTCTCAGAGCATGTGCACGCCTCCTTCTGACCTTGGCTGGCTCAGGGGAAAGTTGCTTCTTTCAAGACTGGAATAGAGGGCTGGGAGCTGACAGACACCACCCAGGAGCAAGGAAGGTGGCTCGGGCCAGAGGCCCAGCGGGTGGGACAAAGGGGAGGAATCAGAGCCAGCTGAGGGGAGACAGCCGGGCATGGATTCCGTCAGCAAAATTTTGCTTAGTGTGGATCATGTGCCTGGCACTGTGCCGGACACTGGGGTAAAGGAAACCTGGGCTGTGCTCTGCTGAGAATTTGGTTGAGCAAGAAAACAGCCTTGTACACCAATCACCAGAGGAGCCCACCCAGAGGGGATTGCATCGTCCCTGGGCAAAGAGCCCCCCTTTGGGGCCAGAGTCTGCAAATTTAAATCCTGGCTCTGCCCCTCTCAGCGGGGCTTCACTTTTCCACCTGTGAAATGGGAATATCAGATCTATATCAGAGGATTAATGAGGAGTAAATGAAGGAATCCGTGTCCGCTGCTTAGACAACAGTAGAGAGGGTAGATAAAAGTTAGCTGTATCGTTGGCTATTTCTGTGAGCTCAGAAATAGGGTGACCTGGCCTGGCCGGTGTGGTTCAGTGGTTGAGCATCGGCCTATGAACCAAGAGGTCACGGTTTGATTCCTGGTCAGGCACATGATCCCCAGTATGGGGCGTGCAGGAGGCAGCCGATCAATGATTCTCTCTCATCACTGATGTCTGTCTCTCTCTCTCTCTCTCTCTCTCTCTCTCCCTCTCCCTTCCTCTCTGAAATCAATAAAAATATTTTTTTAAAAAAGAAAAGAAATAGGGTGACCAACCACCCTGGCTTGGATGTGGAACATTCAGTGCCCAAACCAGGACAGTCACAGGAAATCTGGACGGTTGGCCATTTTACCTGGAAAGCCAGAGCTGGGTCTCAGGGAGAAGGTGACATTCGAGCCAGATACACGCTAAGGATGTGGGGGACTTCGCCATTCAGCAGAAGGCAGAGAATACATGGAAAAGTATGGAACCAGGGATTCAGGCCCAGATGGGTCATGAGCGCCTGTGTGACCCCTTCCTGGAGACTCAGTTGTCCCATCTGTAGGCTAACAGGGGACCGACTGCTCTCTGGGGCCCCTGGTAGGTCTGCAGTCAGAGGAGACTGAGGCTTCAGGAAGGAAGGAGCTGGTGAGAGACCTCACAGGCCCCCCACCTGACCCCCAGCATACACACGGGTCACCCCACCTGCCCCCCAGTGTGCACACACAATGCTGGGGGCACAGGGGAGGTAAAAGGGACACTTGCCCACATAGAAACCCCTCTTTGAGGCCTGTAGCAGGGCAGGACCAGTAGGGTTAACTGGAGAGTCGGTTTTAATTGTCTAAAGAGGCTTGCTGCTGGGGGTGGGGGTTGAGCGAGAAGATCTCTGAAGAGATGCAGAAATATTCCTGGGTAATAAAATATCCCCTTTTCAGTGTCAAAGTTAATGTTCCAGGCCTCAGGTAAAACCGGCTTCTTATCAGCCAGCGCTCTCCCTGGAGGAGGCTGGGTGGCAGGCGGGGAAGGAGGGAGCAGCTAGGGCTCCCCACCTCCCAGTAGAGAAGGGGGGGTGCTTGGTGGTCAAAGGAGGCCGAGCCCCATTGTGATCTCCCAAGGCCCTGGGACCAGGAGGTCGGCGGGTGCAGGATGCAGGCCTGACCCGCATCAGGCCGTCTAGCTCTCTGTCCGCCTCCCTCCCTGTCCCCTCCGCAGACACTCATTCATTCTGCCACCCCTCCCTGTCCCTCGCCCACTGGCCTCCTTCTCCTTCCTCTTTCCTCTCAGACTGCTCTTTCCACCTGTCTGCTCCCACCCCTTCCGTGTGTGCCTGCATCTATGATGCTGTTTGTGTCTGTCTGTCCTGCTGGGTTTCTGTCCCCTGAGGCCAGCGCAAGAGGCAGAAAGCCTCACACGCTGCCTGGGAGCAACACGTATGGGCCGCACACTCACGCACCCCCGTGCAACTCTGCACAATGGCCTCGGTGGCACCTTGCCCGTGCCCCAGGCTGCCGCCTGCACCCCTGCCCGGGCACTGGGCCCCAAACCCACTGGCGTGTGCAGGCAGCTCAGAGCAGCGACTCTGACAGGCCGCTGGGTTAAATATAGAGTTGCATACGCAAGACGGGGCTAATTTTAGCAGGAATGTGCTGGAAACTTTCTGAGGGCTCTGTTCTCTCTCTGTCTCCCCTGTGCTCATCGCTCAGGGCTGGAAGTAAACCTGCTAGTCCTCCATTCTTCATCTTCCTGCTTCTCCCTCCTCCTCCCCCTCTCTCCACTCAGGTCCCCAGACGCTGGCCCTGTTCCTTGTCTTGGCTGTGCCCGTTCCCAGGGGCCAGACCGCCCCACCACCGCCTGAGTTCTAAATCCCATGTCCCCTCTCGCGTCAGCAATGCCAAGGCTGGCCAGCCCTGGGGAACATGATCAGTTGCTCAAAACGCTCCTTCCTCCTGCCTTACCCCAGCGATGCGTCCTGTGGGAGGAAGACGGCTGATTGACACACCAACACAATCTGCCACTTGCTGCATCCCTGTGTGCCAGGCACATACTCGGTGCTTCATAAAGAATCACTCATTTAACCCTCTCAGCAGCCCGGAGGGAGGCGTGGGCAGTAGCCCCATTTTACAGACCAGGGTAGGGAGGCCCAGAAACGTTCACGAATTGCCGAGGGTCCTTCAGCACCACACTAAGGGGCACCTAAGACATTATCTTTCCAGGGAAGCACACGTGCCTTTTAAACATATACATATATATTTTTATTGATTTCAGAGAGGAAGGGAGAGAGATAGAAACATAAAAGATGAGAGAGAGCCAGCACCGGTTTGGCTCAGTGGATAGAGCGTCGGCCTGCGGACTGAAGGGTCCCAGGTTTGATTCCGGTCAAGGGCATGTACCTTGGTTGCGGGCACATTCCCGGTGGGACATGTGCAGGAGGCAGCTGATCGATGTTTCTCTCTCATCGATGTTTCTCACTCTCTATCCCTCTCCCTTCCTCTCTGTAAAAAATCAATAAAATATATATTTTTTAAAAAAAGATGAGAGAGAATCATTGATCGGCTGCCTCCTGCACACCCCCTTCTGGGGATCAAGCCCACATCCCGGGCATATGCCCTGACCGGGAATCGAACCGGTGACCTCTTGGTTCCTGGGTTGAAGCTCAACCGCTGAGCCACACCCAGCTGGGCCACGCGTGCCTTTTCAGTGGGAACCCTGGGGAAAGAGATCGTGTTTAGCACAAAGGAAGTACCGTGATGGTGGAACTCCAAGGACCATGACTCCAGAAGGGCACCGGTTTTCAGGGCAGACAGGGGCCGCTCCTGTCCCCATCCTTCCTGTGTCCTGCTGCCCACCCGGGGGCCCAGGACAATAGGGCATGCTTCTCCCCCACCCAGGTCTGCATTCGCTTGTGTTCCTACCCCGCCCTGTTTTCCCTTCCCCCTTCACATGGCATTTAGGGGCCACCTACTGTGTGCCCAGCACTGCCGCAGGTGCCTGGCTGCAAAGAGAATGGGCTGGAGGGCAGGGCTGGCTCTGAAGTCTCTGGACGAGTTGGTGGCAGGCACAGGCCTAGAGTAAACAGTCAGCTGCATCTTCCTTGGTTCGGATAATAATAGGAGCTGGAGGACAGAGGAGAGAAAAAGCTGACATCCGGAAGGGGCTGCACCCCCCTCGCAAGAAACTCCAGAGGCATCAACTCCCCCCACCTCCCCCCGCCCATGCTCTGACTGCTCTCGCCGGCAGCTCAGAAAAATGCCCTGTCTCCCCGCGGGGCTGTGTAACAGCGCTGCGTGGTGTTGTATTTGAGGGCGAGGACATTTCCCTGTAATGAGGATTAGAATAGTAACGAGGAGGATGACACGCTGGAGTTGGAGCAGCAAATCTCTGGGGAGCGCTGGCCCACCCGCCGCAGGGATGCCAGCTGCGGGGGTGCGACAGAGCCGCGCCCCATTAGCCAGGCCAGGAGCCACTGGCCAATGTCGGCCGCTGGGCTGGCCGCTGGCCCCAGCCCACGCCCCTAGCGCTACTGGGCGGGCAGCAGGATTGGGTGCTCAGGGCCCTGGCTCACAGCCTGGCCCTGGGGCAAAAGGAACTCGGGGAGGACGCACAGAGATTGCAGCCTCCGCGGCCCTCTTCCTCCTGCCTCTGCAGCTCCGATTCTTCCTCATCTATGATATAACTCCCTTTTTCATGTTCCTTACTGTCTCCCTGGCTGCAATGTCATCTCCATGCCTTGTCCCTGCTGTTTCTCCAGTGACTGGAATAGTGCCAAGAGCATAGTAGGTGTTCACGAAAGATGATGCGTGCACTAATAGATTTGGGTGTGGACCCTTGGTACCGCATGACGGGACCGGAGATGCCCCATGTGGCTGAGGTCTTTGTGCCAATCTGTGAGGGGAGTGTCTGTGTAAGGTGTGTGTGTGTGTGCGAGGGATGTGTGTGTGAGGGGTCTGGGTGTGTGAGGGGTGTGAGTGTGTGAGGTGTGTGTGTGAGGTGTGTGTGTGAGGTGTGTGTATGAGGTGTGTGTGTAAGGAGTGTGTGTGTGAGGGGTGTGTGTGTGAGGGGTGTGTGTGAGGCGTGTGTATGTCTCTGTGAGGTGTGTGTGTGAGGGGTATGAGGTGTGTGTGTGTGTGTGTGTGTGTGTGTGAGGCATGTGTATGTCTCTGTGAGGTGTGTGTGTGTGTGTGAGGCATGTGTATGTCTCTGTGAGGTGTGTGTGTGTGTGTGTGTGTGTGAGGCATGTGTATGTCTCTGTGAGGTGTGTGTGTGTTGAGGTGTGAGGTATGTGTGTGTGTCACCATCTCCCTCGCACACTTCAGCTGCTGAATGACACACGGCCTCCGGGAATGGCGAGTGTCCTGGGTGACCCCCGGGAGCTGCACAGGGAGCCTCTGCCTGTGTGGGCGGGGCCTGTGGAGCATCCCGCTGACCCTCACCCACGGGCCTCAGGGACAGACCCCACCGGGGCTGTGCCCACGTCGCCTCATGCAGCCTTGGGGCCGGGACCTGCACGGACTTTGGGGACAGAGCTGCTCTCTCCAGGAGCGGTGCCTCCCGGCGTGGCTTTCCCTGTGCGTGTCCACACCCTCCTGCGGAAAAGCCGGTGGAGAATGACAAAGGCCGCGGCCTGCATTGCCCGCTACGTGCCAGGCCTGGGGCAAGAGCCCAGCGACCCTCACAGCACGTGATCCCAGGGCACATGGGGAGGTAGGCGTGAGCAGTACAGGTGGGGAAACGGAGGCCTGGGGGAGGAAGTCACGTGTCCGAGGTCACGCAACTAGGATGTGGGACACGACATGGGCACCGAGGCCTGAGGCCACGGCTGAAGACGTCGCCCAAATGGGACAGTGGGGCCCTCCCTTCCCCAGAGCCACCATCTCACCTCTTTGCAGACGAAGGAACGGCAAGGGCATGAAGGAGCTGTCTGCTTCCTCAGGGCCTGCGTGTGGCTCATCCCGAGCTTGCTGGCAGCCACCCTTGCCCTCATCAGATGCCCCTGTGGTGGGCAGGTGTTCCTCAAAGCACTATGCTTCAGTCCTAACCACTGGCACCTGTGAGAATGGTTTTATTTGGAAATAAGGTCTTTGCACATGTCGTCAAGTTACTGAAAGGTGAGATCATCTGGGTTAGGATGGGCCCTACATCCAGCAACCTTATAAGAAGAGGGCAATTTGGACACAGACACGCAGGGAAGAATCGGTGCTATGGTAGGAGCCGAGGTGGGAGTGATCTGCCTGTAAGCCAAGGACTGCTGGCCGCTCCCGGGAGCTAGGAGAGAGGGGTGAACAGGCGCTCCCTCTGAGCACTCCGGAGGGAACCAAGTCCCCCCCAACCTTGACCTCAGACGCTGGTCTCCAGAGCTATAAGGGAACACATTCCTGTTGTTCTGAGCCACCAGTCTGTCAGTGCTGCAGCCCTAGGAAGTGAGGACACACCATCCCTGCCCTGTGCTGGACGCGCACACACATGCACATGCACATGCACACGCACACGCACACGCACACACACACAGTAACCTAAATGCACAATCATGTAGGCTCACACTCCGGCTAGGCCACACTAGCCCACGCTGAGTGCTCCTGTGCAAGGTGCTGCTGCTCACAGCCACCCCGCACCCCACAGAGTGCACGCTTCCCCGCACATCCCTGGCCGGCCTGTCCCCGCCCCCATCGGGTCAGCCGGGTCAGCTGGGCCTCCCTGGGGACAGAACCCTCCAAACTCCTTTCAGGGCTTCCTTCCCTGCTTCCCCTTCTGGTCACTTCCCCACCCCCAGTCTCCTGGTCTGACTTCCTCCCTCCCGCCTTCCCTCTCCTCCTCCTCCCTTCCTGCCTTCCTCTGCCCCTTTCTCCCCCTCTGAGTTCCCGGCCCTGCTGCAAGGCCCTACATGTTTTCGGAGAGTTGCACGTCGCCACCTGTTGCTATGGAGAAGCCTCTTTATCACAAACACTGAGTAAACAGCTGCTGCTGGGAGCCCCTTTCTGCTGGCCAGGGGTTTATTTGGAGAAAGTCAATAAGGAAAAATAAACATTCCCAGCCCTGTGTATATACAGCCTTGGGACTGGTGCTCCTCCGAGGCCCAGGCCGCCAGCTCCCCAGAGGGTCTGGCAGGCAGAGCCCCGCTCCTGCCTCTGAGCCCAGAATCCCTCACTCCCAGTTGGGGAGGGGCCAGGCAGCAGTTCTCCTCTGCACTCTGCACGTAGTCAGGCCACTCTGTAGGCTGCAGCCTCCCTGCCCTCGGCTGGGCCCGGCTCCCACAGCTCCAGGCTCCTGCTCCACGGGTCTCCACCTCCCCATTCCAGGAAAGGGTGTGATGAAGCAGACCCACCCACCTGCCTGTCCAGGTCACTCGCCTGCTGGCTTCCAGGGAAGTCCATTCTGCCTGCGCCCCCGCAGTACTCTGGAGTTCCAGGGAGGAAGCATGGTCAGTGTGGCCAGGATTCTCTCTGTGAAATTGTAGTTTCCACTGAATCCAACATGTTAAGTGCTTAATAACCCAACACTGCATTCATTCAGCACATATTCATTTAGCGGCTATGACTATGTCACGGGGCTGTGCTGGGCTCTGCTCGCTCCTGCCCTCATGGTGCTCACGGTCTAGTGCAGTGGTCGGCAAACTGCGGCTCATGAGCCACATGCGGCTCTTTGGCCCCTTGAGTGTGGCTCTTCCACAAAATACCACGTGCGGGCGCGCATGTACAACGCGATTGAAGCTTCGTGGCCTATGCGCAGAAGTCGGTATTTTGTGGAAGAGCCACACTCAAGGGGCCAAAGAGCCGCATGTGGCTCGAGAGCCGCAGTTTGCCGACCACTGGGGAAGATACGTCCAGGTGTGTGAAGTGCCACTCGGGAGAAGCCAGGGTGAAGGTGGGTGTGGAGATGCACGTTGCATCTTGCTAATCTCCACTGCATGCATCAGCTCAGTGAATCCTCAGAGCAACCCTGGGAGGTGGTAATATTTTTATTCCCATGTGACATGTGGGGAAGTAACTTACCTAAAGTCACTTAGCTACCAAGTGGGAGTCTCGGGATTTAAACGCCGGGCTGCCGGGGGCTCTGACCCGAGGCAGCTCTGTTGGGCTTGCAGTCGGAATGCCACGGTCCTCGGAAAGCTCATGAGAAAAGCTCTCCTGAAGCGTTCACATGACAAGTGGGGACAGGCAGTGACAAGAGTGGCTGATGAGGGATGCCAGTCACTCAGAGGACATCAGCTGATATGGAGGACGCAGAGCCAGGGGCAGGAGCTGGGTTGAGCTTTGAAGGATGGGTAGAATTTAGAGAGGGCCAGAGGCAAGGGAAGGAATCCCAGGGGCAGAGCTGGGTACAGTCTGACTGGGGTTGGGGAGCAGGAAGAACTGTTTTGGAGAAGGGGGAGGTAGGCTGCCACCTCTCTTCTCACTCCTGACCCCCAGGCCTCCCTTGGAAACTCGCCTCCATCCCCACCACCCCTGCTTTGGGCCAGGACCTCATCCTCGCTCTCCCGAATGTGTATGCAGCCTCCTTCCTGGTCTCCCTGCCTCTAGCCTTGCTCAGCTTCTAGTCCACTCCCCACCAGCCCCAGGATCTTCCAGAAATACAAATCGAATCATGCCACCGCCTCCTCTGTGTCCTCTCCCTAGAAAGATGCCATGCGGCCTTGCTCTCATCTCTTCCTCGTCCGTGAGCATCCTGCGCACCAAGCATATAGAACCACTCCAGTTTCCCAAATGCACGGGGCCCTCTTGTGCCCCTGCTCTTTGCATTTACGCTTCCAACTGCTTGGGAATCCTTCCCGAAGGATCACATTCGTTCACAAACTCTTTCCGTTGTTGTTGTTGTTTAATATTTTTATTGAATTCAGAGAGGAAGGGAGAGGGAGAGAGAAATAGAAACATCAGTGATGAGAGAGAATCATTGACCCACTGCCTCCTGCACGCCCCACACTAGAGATCGAGCCCACAACCCAGGCATGTGCCCTGACCAGGAATTGAATCGTGACCCTCCGGTTCATAGGTCGATGCTCAACAACCGAGCCATGCCAGCCAGGCTCATTCACAAACTCTCAATGGGCACCGACTAGGTGTCTGTCATTGGCCGGAGCCGTGGCAACAAAACAGATGAAGGGCCTTGTCCTCGTGGAAATATGTCCCAGTGAGGGATAGACACTAAAGCAAGACTCAGAAGTAAAATATACACACCAGCGGGTGCTGCTGGCGGCTGTGGAGGAACACCCAGCAAAGAGGGATGCACAGAGCCTTGAGGCGACGGTGATGATTCTGAGTAAGATGGGGAACTCTCTCAGGTTTTCCAGGGTTCCCTCTGGCTGTTGTGTTGAGAATAGAATGAAGGTAGCATGGTAGAAGCAGGGAGACAGGCAGACCCCAGGAACTCAGGGTTCCCACTCCCAGCCAAGGCTGTCAGGGCCTGGTTCTGGGGTGTCTCCCCCTCAAGCCCCAGACCGCCAGGGGCTTCCTGAGGGGAGCCAGGTAAGAGAGGGCACACCTCACCCAGTGCCACCGTCCTGCAGCGTGTTCTGGTTCCAGGGCGCAGCCCTGCAGACCTCCAGCTGCACTGCCTCCCCCCGCCTCCTTCCGGCTGCCTGCCCATCTCCGCCCAGGACCCGGATTAGGACAGGAGCCCCGAAGAGCAGTGATCCACATATCGGGGCCAAGGGAATTAACATTCCCGGGCTGCAATTATACCTTCCACCCATGACACCTAAGGAAGCATATTTTTATAAAAGCAGGTAAATTGGAGGCTTACGGGATTGTGGGGAATGAGTGTATTTTTAGCACATTCCCCTCTCCACTCCTGATTGCCAGAATCCTGGTAGTTACTCTGGCACCAGAGGTCTGAACTGAGCTGGTGGGGCTCAGAGTGAGCTTGAGGGGTCATTGTGCAGGGACGTGGGAGGCACTGGGAACCTAGTTCCTTGTCTAGGAGAGAACAAACTCCCTCTTATGGGGGAAGCATGGGGAGGAGTCATTCATTAGAAGGTGGGGAGCACGTCTTTAAGTTATATATACCGATGCTAATAGAAACAAGAACAGTAATGACAGCTAACCCTCATACGGTACTTCTTAAGTGCCAGATGGTGTTCTAATTGCGTTTTACAACAATCATATGAATGTGTTCTGCTAATATCCCCATTTTGCAGATGAGAAAACCCAGGCATAGAAAGTGTGATTTTGACTTAGACGCTGGAGATACATTTATACACCTAATCGCACATGAATTCCCTCGTGGTATCCCCAAAGAGGCCTAAAGTTTGGCCAATTGCAAGCTCTGAAGTGAGGAAGTCCCTACCTTTGGGGGCGGGGCCTCTGATCACACTTCTGGTTCCTCTTGCACAGCCTACATCCCCCCCTGGGTGCAAAGAAAGCCATGTCGGTTGGCCAGCAGCCCCACCATTGCCCTTCAGCACAGGAGGCTGGAGCAAGAGGCTGTGAGGAGCCGTGTGAGGAGCTGGGAGCAGAGTGCGAAGGGTTTCTGCCCGTTTCGGGAACTACTTGGGATAGTGGATCTGCTGGTGCTGGAGAAGATGTGGAGAGGAGAGGGAGGGATTAGGGTGCCCCTAGATGTCCAGCGTCGCTGCCGTCTAGGGACACCCTTCTGCAGCAAGGACATCAGCATAGAGAAGCATGAGAGAGAGAAAGGCAGGGCGAGATGTGATTTTTAATGCAAGCCTCGATAATCAGCTATTTGTGATGGAATTTTATCTGTCCTGGTCTCTGAGGGACGAGAAGCGGGAGTGAGGGAAGAGGGGTCAGAAATTAGTATGCAGAAATATCTGATCAGCCAAAGTAATTTTCTTTAATAATCGTATTCATACTGCCTGCTCTCTGCTCACTGGAAGAATTAAGTATTTAATAGTAATATATTTCATCTGGCAGTGGTTCCGTTTCGTTAGGAGCCGTGATGCTTCGTCGGGATATGTGGGTGGGTGGAGGTCTGGGGGGTTGTGGGGGGGAGGGAGACAGATAGGAGGTGTCAAGGCAAAAAGAAATAGCTAAGCGAGCAGGAGGGCAGTGGGCACGGGTGGGCAGGGAAGGAGGTAGAGGGGAAGCTGTGTGCCAGGGGGAGCCCAGCGGCCCTCCGAGGTGCCACTCAAGTGCCTTCGCTGCCTGAGTGGGGCTGCCCCGCTCTGCCTCTGGCTGCGGTTGTGACCCCCAGAGACCCCACTTCTGACCCAATTCCAAAAGCTTCATCTCTGACCCCCAAAGACTGGTCCTCCTGTCCGACCCCTAGCATGTCCCCAGCCCCCAGCTCTGAGACTGATAGAGTCGCTGAGTGGGGGGAGAATTGCACAGTGAACTCGAGGCCGTGCTCTGACCCCATGCCCAAGCTTCCGGGGCTCCCCGGCAGGTCCTTGGGGCTGCCTGCACGGGTCCCCCAGGCCAGAGGTGAGCCTGCGGGTGCAGACTGGTGCGTGAGCGGGGCTGGCGCGGAGGAGAGCAGCAGCTTGCGCCGGCTGGAGGACCTGACAGCGCCTCTCTGCCCCGGGGCTGCGGGCACAGTGTGCTTTAGCTATTACATGATTTTAATAGTTAAAAAGCAGGCCCAGCGCGTGCGGGGGACATAATTGATGACACCTAGCACTGGGAACCTGATCTCCATCGGAGGCGTGTGGACAGGCTCTCTGCCTCCTCTGCCAGCTCCCCGAGCTCAGCTACCTGGTGGAGAACATCCGTGGGAAAGGAGCAACCACATCTGTCCGATGAGATTGGAGACAAAGAGAGAGAGGGCCGAGCTGCAGATAGCAGAGTTCAGCTTCTCGCTGTTCCTCTAAGAGCAAACTCCGCAAACTGATGTGCAGTGATGCTGGCACTTCCAGGCGCCTGACAGGCTGGAATTAAACACCTGTCCATTAAACTGACAGCCCCAGGAAGGAAAGAGAGGGGGAGAGGGGAGGGGGGGGCGGGGAGGGCTGGGAACCCAACCGCAGGCTGGCTCCTTCCCTGCAGGAGGCAAGCGCCTGCCAGACAGAGAGGTCAGGGCGGGAGCAGGAGCCAGCAGCATCTATGGGTCCCCCTCTCTCTCGCTTCTGAAGCAAACAGAGTGTAGATAGGCCCACTGCAAACTAGCATTCAGACCTGGACCTTGGGGATGGAGAAGCAGCCTGTGACGCGCCCGGGAGGCTGGGCCAAGGTGAAGAGATTTATCCTCATTTGCTCAAAACTCCAGTTCAAAGGCGTGTGGTCTCTGGCAGCCTCTGGGCCTCCTCCACACACACGCTCTTTGTCTGCTCTGAGCCCTTGAGGCATGTACCAGACATGAGGCGGCCCATCCGTGCTGCCCTGAGACGCCTCTTGGGCTGTTGGACATCTGGGTGAGTCTATCCTGACTCCCCAACCCAAGTGGAAGCTCCTAGAGAAAACACAGCTTGTCTTCCACTCCCTAGCCCCCGCTGCCTCCCACAGTGCTAGTGGGAGGGGCTGGGAGGAATGGGTTTCTGGGAGGGATGGGGCTCATGGATTCATGGATGGATGTAATGCTGGCCGTTAGGTGGCATATACCAGTGGGCCTGTGCTGGTTGTTCACATTTCTGTATTGGTCAGTAAATAGTCGTTACCTCTAGCCCGATAAGTGCCACCTTCCCCATCGTCCTACCCCCTGCCCTGTGATTTGCTGGACCTCCCAAGATTCAGCGACTAAACATTAGCACCTGGCCCAGCAGGGGGCCTCAGGCCTCTGCTCCATCGCCATGACCAGTGTCCATTCTGATTGGTGAGTAAGTCAGCTTATCATTGTAACCAACACCCTTGGGTGGGTGGACGATCAGGACTGAATGCTGAGATTGGGTGATCTTCGGGGAAGGAAGCAGGAGGGCCAGAAACGCCACACAGCTTATCAGGAGGCCGGGGTTTGTTTGTTCACACTGACCACCACCTTGGGATACTCGGTTGAGCTGTCTGAGCCTCTCAAATGGAGACAATACCTGCCCTGCCAACCTCAGAGGGTGGCTGTGCCCTGTTGAGCCTGTCCCTCGATCCTCTGGTCATGATTCCTTGCCATGTGCGTGCCCACTTCTCTCATAGAGGATGGGGGGCTCCTTGGAAACAAGGGTGGAAAACACCCCCATATCCCAGCACGTGCTTGGCGTTTGTTGGGTGGATGGATGCAGGAGGGATGAAGCAGTGGGTGAGAGGAAGCGGACCCCGAGGCGTGTCATGGGAGAGGGTGCAAATGGACAGGAAGGTGGGGAAGGAGAGTTCAGAAGGTGCTGCTGGGTGCCAGAAGGGAGCTTCTCCCATCCGCAGCCAACCTTTCCACTGCCCCCTCCCCTGCCCTGGTGATGCCCAAGTTTCAGGTGCCCCAGGCCAGCCCATGTTGGCCGAGAGTGCGCCCAGGTGACACAGGGTAGGTCCAAGCGTTAGTCGCGCCACTTCATCCAGCTTCCCAGGAGCTCAGACCCCGCCCCCTGCCCTAGACACACCACTCAGCCTCCCTTCTCAGAGCCTCACCCCTGCTGGTTCCTTCCCAGGCCTCTCCCTGCGGCCAGGGCCCATTTGGAGGCCACCTCGGCCTCCTCCAGCTCAGGACCACACAAGGTATCCCTGAATCCTTCCCCATTGCATGTGACTCTCCATTGGCTGGTGTGAGTGCGCACCGCACATGAGGGTGAACTCGCACAGCTGTGACCCTCCGGCTGCCAGGGTTCATACAGCTGACCTGCGGCCACTATTCGTTTCGTCAGGGCTCCCAGCAAGAAGGACGAGACCGCAGTGGGGCCTGGGGGGCAGCCTGCTAGGCCAGAGTCTGCGCAGCCGCGCCCTGACCAGAATCACGTGTGTGTGAGCGTGGATTTTAGAGCCAGACCGACCTAGGTTCAATCGGCAGCTGTCATGTCCTACCTGTGTGACTGGGACAAGCTGTTTAGCCTCTCTGAATCTCGAACATTGGCCCTGCCCCCTTTGAAGGGAGGTTTCGAGGATGTCATGAGAACAGGGGTGTGACAGCTCCCTGCAGCTGCAGTGGCACACATGTGCGGAGCCGCGTGGTGGCCGCTGGCGTCCTTCTGCAGGCCTGACTGCCTTAGTGCAGCCGGGGACGCAGGAGGGGGCACCGGCCGGATCTTATTAAGGCTCTGCCACGGAGCAGGGTGATAATGTGCAGACTTCCAGGGGAGAGGAATGCTTTGCCATCTGTTTGTGTTAGAGCAGAGCCTGCAGCCCCCCCAGCCCACAGGGCCCCTCTGAACCCATCCTGAACCCCTCCAGGACTTGCTCGCTTCAGGACTCATCCTGACAGGCGGCCGCCACTGTCTCCAGCTGCTCTCGCCTCCTGTCTAGTCTCACCGCCTCACCCGGACTGTAAATCTCCCCCAGCCCGGATGGCTTCTCGTGTTTCTAGGTATCTTTGCAACAGTTAGCACTGGGGTGGGGGCCGCAAAGTGTGAAGGAAAGAAAGAAGAGGAAGGGAGGGGATGGGGAGCGAGGGGCCACCCCGGATCCACCACTCGCACTAATTTGAGTGGCCTTCCCTAAACCGCTCCACCGCTTAATGCCTCGGTCTCCCCATCTGCACCTTCTTGAAAGAGTCAGAGAACCCTAGACTCTCAGCCTTCATTTCCAGCCAACCACTACCCCTACCAGACCCATCTATACAGGAAGCAAGCCCCTACTGTTCCCTTTCAGGACCACCTGGGTCACCCACCACCTTGCACCCTCCTGTCCCCCACCAGAGCCTCACCGGGGCACCCCAGCTCCAGCCTGGGCTGGTGAGCTCACCGGGAACCACGGGACACAGGCCTTTCTCTCTGCCGTAATGAAACCCTTTAATCATATTCAAATAGGTTACTGTTCAGGGGGAAAATAGAAATATGGATTTGATAGCAATAAATTTCCCCGGCCGGCTAAGCCCAGCTCTTAATTGTCCTGTCCCAGGGCTCGCACATTTCATTGTTCGTTAGGTGCTTAAGTCCCCACTCTCATTTTGTGGCGGTGACATTACCGTTGATGGCTCTAATACTCTCATAATTTGAAAGGGGATTTGCATGATAGAACGCAGAGTATTAAAAGAAAAAGAAACAAGGGAGAGAGAGAAATGGGGGGGGGCAACATGGGAGGAGGAGCTCAGAGGGGAAGGGGGACGGGGAGGCGGGGGAGGGGGCAGAGGAGGAACTCAATCCAGCTTTCACTTTTAAAAAGTCACTTTCTTCAAAGTCAAATCATTGTTTTCATTGAAGTAGAAGGAAAAAAAAAAAGGGAAGAAAGAAAAAAGCCGAGGCTGCACATTGGGCTGACTGGGCACTGGTATTCTCCTTATTGTCCCTAATGGTTATTAATTATTATTATCCGGCTGTGCAGGGCTCTGTGGACGTGATGTCCCCAATGTCCTTGGGGTGGAGTTAGGGGAGGGGGGGCATCAGGCTGACTCCAGACAGGGAGGTTGGATCCTGGGCCACAGGAAGGCACAGATGCCAGCAGGAGCCAGGTTTGGGGAGGCGGAGGGGAGAGGGGACACTTCCCTAGCAAGAAGGCCCCTGTCAGAGGGGCTAAGCCTCCTGGGTCCTGGCCAAGCCTTCTTGAGCCTCCTAGAAGTCTCTTCTTCCCAAAAGCCAGCGACTTGGACACAACCAGCCTCGCTGGACACAAGACAATTCGGGGCACTGGTGGCGTCTTCCGAGTTCCTTTTGCAAACTGGGTTCCCACCTCCCCACTGTTGCCATCCAGGACTGGAAGGCGGCCACACATTTGGCTGGGTGCCCATCGTTAGCATTCGGGTCAGTGAATGCTGCGCCCTTCCCTCCTGGCTGGGGAGTCCGGCTTGGGCTTTCAATGACATCCCCTCCCTACTTAGCCTCTTTCTACGGAGGGCCCGAAGCTGGGCCTTGAGGGATGACTGTGGCTAATCCAGCTTTCGGTGAGGTGCCTGGTCTGTGTTCCAAGCCACCCCCGGCGATCCTTGACTCTCCTCAGACCTGGAGTGTGTGGCTGGGTCTCCTTGGACAGATAGCGTGAATGTGCCAGGGAGCATTCAAGGGGCGAGGTGTGTCACGTGTGCTCCGGGCATTGGCCGTGAAGGGGTGAGGAGTCTTGCCTGCCTGGGCTCATGAGTTCAGGTGCCTGGGCTCTCACCCTTCATGCAAACGCCCCTCCAGTGTTGTCACCCTATTTGCTTGGCCTCGGGTACTATCTCCCATGGGACAGAGAGCCAGGACGGGGCCAGGCTATGCGCTGCTCAGGTGCCCTTGGCCTAGCTCACACCTGCACCCCTGGTGTTCCTACGGGGCTCTCAGCTCCCAGCGCCTCCGGGCCAAGCCTCACCCCTCCACTTCCTGCGAACTCTCTTCTGGATTAGAATTTTAAATCAACTAAATTCCAGGATTGGAAGGAAAGCTGTCTGCAGAGAGCCAATTCGCACTCCTCCGCCCCCCCCCCACCCCTCTTTTTGGCTGGCTGCTGGGAATGGGGGCCTGGGAAAGCACACCCCAGCCTCCTCAGTCCCCTGCCCCCACATGCCCCTCAGCCTCCCAGTCAGCCCTGTTCACTCTGAGCCCAGGAGGGCAGTTCCTGGGGGGCGGGAGGGGGGGGGGTGTGCATTGCTCAGTCCTCAACTGCAGAAATCGTGAGGATTCCCCACTGAACGGGGCTGGCGGTGCAGGGTGAGGGCAGAAGGGGTAAAGGACGTGAGGGAGGTGAGGATGGAATCTAGAACACCCAGGAAAAGCTGGCCACACTAAATTATAAAACCCGCGCCAACCATGCCTAGTGTTTCATTCTGGGATCCAAGTGGGGGACAGACAAGTGGCAGCCCTGGCCTCATGCCTCCCTCCACCCAGGGGTGCAGCCCCCCCCCAAAATGATGGAATCCACAACCCCAGCCTCCCTGCTCCTCAGCCCGACTCCTGGATGCCTTCAGAGGTGCATCTGAAGCCACAGAAAAATGAACCCGCCCCCCCCCATCCTATCCCAAGACCCCCAAGGAGGAGCTGTCTCCAGAAAAAAAGGGGGAAAAAAGCGAGAGACAAAGTGATTCTTAAATATTTTCCTTCTCTGCAGTCACTCGGGGAGGAGGGGGCGAGGGGCGACGGAGGCTGGAAGGGGGGACAGAGGGGGTTTAATAGGCTCGGTGACAGCACAGTGTCCACATTGGGGAAAGATTAATGACGAAAATTAATCGCCTGACCTTTCTTTCCAGGAGCTGGAGGTGAGGCGGGCCATTAAAGCCTCTTATGTTGTAATTAACGTTGGAGGGGAGCGGAGAGCTGCCTTCAGAACGGATGGGATCATTTAATTAGGCTCCGGCGTAGGTGCCACAACAGGTCCGGAGAAGTCATAATTTAGCTACAGCTTTAAATTACACAGGCCGAGCGGGGAGAGCCCGGCGAGACGGCAGGAGAGCCGGCCGCGGAGCGAGGAAAACAATCAAATAAACAGCGAGGGAGAGAGATGGTGACAGAGACAGACAGGTGGACAAAGAAAGCAGTGGCACCGTCAGCGAGGGCGGTGGGAGCGGGGAGGACACGGGGAAAGCGTGGCCCAGAGGGGTGGCCTCAGGCACGCGAGGGAAAGTGAGAGCTCCAGGAGGTAGCAGTGGCCTGGGGGCGGGGGGGGGGGGGGTGGGGATAGAGAGAGACCAGGCCAGTGCCTCCGAGCACCCTCAGCTCCACAGAGATGCAAACGCATCCGCAAGCGCCCACCTTCCAGCATTTGCAGACACTGAGCTCAGAAGGCTGACGGGGCCAAGCGTGTCACTCCGTCCGCGCCTTCGCGGGTGCCTCTCTCCCCGCCACCTTCCTCCCCGAGTTTGGGCAAGACCAGCCGCCCCCGCTCCCTCGCCTGGCCCGTCTATAGGGATTCCCGAGAGGGTGCCGAGCGGCGCCCGAGTCCTTGGGCCGGTGGAGAGGGGCAGGGTGGAGAGGGCCAGGGTGGAGAGGGGCAGGGTGGAGAGGGGCAGGGTGGAGAGGGCCAGGGTGGAGAGGGGCTGGGTGGAGAGGGGCCGGTGGAGAGGGGCCGGTGGAGAGGGCCAGGGTGGAGAGGGGCAGGGTGGAGAGGGCCAGGGTGGAGAGGGGCCGGTGGAGAGGGGCAGGGTGGAGAGGGGCAGGGTGGAGAGGGGCAGGGTGGAGAGGGGCCGGTGGAGAAGGGCCAGGGTGGAGAGGGGCAGGGTGGAGAGGGGCAGGGTGGAGAGGGCCAGGGTGGAGAGGGGCCGGTGGAGAGGGGCAGGGTGGAGAGGGGCAGGGTGGAGAGGGGCCGGTGGAGAAGGGCAGGGCGCGGGCGCACGGCGCTGAGCCTGGCAGAACCGGGTGACAGAGCGGGGTCGCCGCCGGCCCGGGAAGTTCAAGGCGGTGCGGAGGGGGAAGGACCGCGGTCAATGGGGCGCCAGGGCCGGCGAGTTGCCCAACCTGCGGGATTAGTCACCGGGCGGGCTGAACTGGCCGCCGGAAAAACGCGCACGGAGCGCTTCCGCGCAGGGGAGGGAAGGGGAGGGGGAGCGGAGGACCGGGTGAAGGGCAGCCCCGGGTGCACTCGGAGGGAGGGGCGGCGCAGAACCCCCCCCCCCCCAGGTGTTTGTGGAGCTTCCATAGAGGCGCCCCGCCACCAGCTTTGTTCAGGAACGTGGGGTGGTCGACTCCCAAGTGGGTAAAGAAAGGCTCAGGGTGGCGCCCCAGGACACTCTTGGGGTTTCCTGGGCCCCGGGGACCGCAATGACCTCACTGACCCCTCCCACTCTAGTTCTTGGGGCGGAGAGGACTCGGCCTAAGGGAGCCTGGAGAGGGAGAGGGAGGAGGAGGGGGTTGAGGACGCGCGGGGGGGGGGGGGCGGGGGGGTCGCGGACTTCCTTTGCCCTCCAAAGGGCTCTGGTCCTCCAGGCTCTGGGCTGGACCCAAGCTGCCAACCTTTAGGGCCTGGCCCGTTTGGATGGAGGAGAGAGCTATGGGCGAAGAAGACAAGGTCCCACTCATTCACTAGGCCCACCCAGTGTAGCTAGAAGGCCCTGCCCCTTCCCCAGGAAAACACCAATGGTCTCCTGCAGGCCATCTTTGCCCCAGGTCAGGGCAAAGCTTCCAGGTTGATTAAACATTCACAGTTTCTCCGAAATAATGAGACTCTCCTTTGGAGCGTTGTCCCTGCGCCTCTAGTTAATTGAATGATGGATGGATGGATGGGTAGATGGATGGATGGGTGGATGGGTGGATGGGTGGATGGGTGGATGGGTGGGTGGATGGGTGGATGGGTGGATGGGTGGATGGATGGGTGGATGGGTGGGTGGGTGGGTGGATGGATGGGTGGGTGGGTGGGTGGATGGGTGGATGGGTGGGTGGATGGGTGGGTGGATGGGTGGATGGGTGGGTGGGTGGGTGGGTGGATGGGTGGATGGGTGGGTGGGTGGGTGGGTGGATGGGTGGATGGGTGGGTGGGTGGGTGGGTGGATGGGTGGGTGGGTGGATGGGTGGGTGGATGGGTGGATGGGTGGGTGGGTGGGTGGATGGGTGGGTGGGTGGGTGGGTGGGTGGATGGATGGGTGGATGGGTGGATGGGTGGATGGATAGATTGATGGATTGTCTAAGAGGTCTTAGTCTGTCTTGCAGCTCAGAACTCTGTCCTGAGACCGTGGAGCCTGCACTGGGGACAAAGGAGGAGCTGTGGCCTGCAGGGACTGGAGCGTGATGGGGTGGCATGAGGCAGAGGTGCAGGGCAGGCCGTATAGGGGATACAGGGCACCTCTCCTACACCAGGCTCTGCTGGCCCCTGAGGCTTCCGGTCATGTCTTGGTTGTGCCAGGGTCATCTTTGTTGTGTGACTGACCGTGGGGCCCCAAAGCCCAGACCCAGCACTCCCGAGGGCCGGCCTGAGGCGGGTGGGGAGGCAGAGGCTGCCTGAGGGGGAGTGTGGAAAGAAGGTGGGAACTGGAAGGCAGGCAGGAGGGAGGGGGTGTTAGTAAACTGAGAAGAGAAAGGGGGGAGGGGCCGTGGGAGAGAGGGAAGCCTGCACCAGGCCTACTGGCTCCTCGTGGCCCCTGTCCCCCTCCCTAGTGGGACACTGCATGCCCCACAGAACCCCAGCTCCTGGGAGACCTTCCAAGTGTTCCCTTCCTCCCTCTACAAGAATGTGGACCCCAGGGACCCCCTCTCCCATCCTTCCCATCTTGTTCAGGATACAATCTGAACTGGTCGGAGCCTACAAGGCCCACTGCCCTGGGCCCTGCCTCTCTATTTCAGTCTCAGGCCCTCTCCCTCCTCACTCTGCTCCAGCCACACCTCCGGGCCTCCCCTCGCTCCCCCAACTAGAATTTAAGCTCCCTGAGGGTCCCTCCGGCTTTTCTGCAGCGCCTAGAAGGGTGCCTGGCCCATGGTAACCACCAAGTAAACACTTGGTAACTAAATCAGTGCTACAGCTCTGCGTCCGCAAGTCCCCCACCCCCAGCTGGGCCTGGGGCACCCAGAAGTCCCCCGCTCCCCCATCTCCTGCCTTAGCTCTCCCTACTCTTTGTGATGTTTCCTTCTCTGCAGAGACCAGAATTGAATGATTCTGGGAGGCTCTCATATAGAGACCACAAATTACCCCGGCAAACTTGAACAGTCCACTGTGGATCTCAGACCCAAAGGGCCAGGATCCAGAGCTTGGGCCAGGAGGGGCTGGGACTCACCTGGCTAACAAGGGCCCCATCCCATCCTATTTAGGGCCCTGCCAGAGCATTGCTGGGAAATGGAAGAGGAAAAAGCAGTGGGGGAGCTGGGGGCGGGGGCGGGGGGGGGGGGGTGGCGGGGGCAGCTTTCAGAACAGACAGCAGGGCTATCCCCTTGGGATGAGATGAGCAGAGGCGGAGGGGCGCTGTGTGGAGGACTTTGGTTAGGAAGCCTCTGGGGGTGGGAGAAGGGGCCGTCTGACTCTCCGTGAGAACAGCCCGGGCCACTGGCCTGTTTGTTTTTCTGTCTGACTGTTTGTTGGACGGGGGGAGGGAGAGATAAGAACATGGAAACAACCTTAAAATAACCTCTACGATTCCCTGGGCGCTGCCAGAACTGGGTGCTGGGGCCCAGCCTGGAGCTTGCAGGCTTGTATTGTGGCTGAGGGGGGTGGGGTCACGGGCCATTGTGGCCTGTCCGTCTGTCTGTCTGCACACACATGCCTGGTGCTCTTGCCCGGTCCTCAGCCCCCGTTGGCTCCCCCGTGTGCTGAGTGAGCTGGAGTTGGTTTCAGTCCTCTCAGCTGACACGAGCAGGAATAAATAATCCCCTGACTTGAGTTAGGAGGCAGGGCCCCAAGGAGGCTGAGCAGCTGCATAAATCCTGACGGACGTGGGCCTCAGGTGGGCCCCACAGAGCACAGGGTCACTCCGGAGACCTGGGACTCCTTAATTCAACACTTGCCTCCTCCTCCTCTTTATCCCTGCCCAGTGGCATCCCACACAGAAGGCTTAATCCTGGCTGCCTGCTCTGTGCCCTGGGGGGCTGGGCCTCCCTGTGGAAGAGTTGGAAGCTCCAAGCTCTCGGCCTCATCTCCCCAGTACTCCTCTCCTGGACTCCCTTTCAGGACTCCCTCCCTCCCCACTCCCACCTTCCAGGGCTCTCACAGCCACAAGCACATTTCTTCCACCTAAGATTAAGCCAACACCTACTCCTTCCCACCCCCTTGAGGGGAGTGGATCCGGGCCTAGGATTCACAGGGAGGCTCAAGATCATCCACCCCTTCCTAGTTGAGCCCCTCTGTGCCCCAGGGGCTTAGATAAAAGAGCAGAATGAGGAACATTTGTCTGGAAACCTGCCCCCCTCAGTGTGGTCTCTCCGGCTCTTCTCTAGACCTGGATCGGAGCCCCGCTGCCACCAGCCCAGGTCTGGGAGCTTGACCTGGAGCTAACATTCTTCTCTGCCTATTGCCTGGAAGACCGGCCAACCAGGTTCTTGAGCACTCAGTTGAGTGACCTCTCTCCTCAAAGGAGTGTCTGCGTTTTAAAAGAGGGGCTTTTTTTTTTTTTTTTTTTATTGATTTTTTACAGAGAGGAAGGGAGAGAGATAGAGTTAGAAACATCGATGAGAGAGAAACATCGGTCAGCTGCCTCCTGCACATCTCCCACCAGGGATGCGCCCGCAACCCAGGCACATGCCCTTGACCGGAATCGAACCCGGGACCCCCCAGTCCGCAGGCCGACACTCTATCCACTGAGCCAAACCGGCCTTGGCAAAAGAGGGGCTTTTTAACCCAAAGCCTTTGTCATTAGGTGGATGTGTAAGAACAGGGGGGATTTCTGAAGTGGGGCTTTCTAATGGATGTCCCCCCTTGCCTCAGGAGGCCCCTTCAAATAGCAGAGACCGGCCAATTGGCCCCTTAACTTTCCAATTGGCCTCTCTGCCATCATCACCCCAACGCAAAAATCGTTGGTGTTGGAGTTTTTAAATGTTTCTGAACTCAGGGAGACTGGGCCCAGAACCGCAGGATATAATCATCATTTTCCAATCAAACTTTTTAAAAGTATGTCATTCATTCCTTCAGACATTAAACATTTATTGAGCAACAAATGCAAAAGCACTGGGCGCCCACAAAAAGATGAAAACCAAGATAAGTATGACAATTTAGAATCCAGCTGTGTGGTTGATGGTTTACAGTCTAGAAAGCCATTATCACCCAGCCATTCAGTGAGCTAGACAAAGGTCAGGAAAGGAATCGGATAAGGACAGGGAAGGGATAAGAGTAGGGTTAGGCTATCACCTTTCTTCCCCTTGACCTCATGAGGCAGATATGTACTTTCTCTCTCTCTCTCTCTCTCTCTCTCTCTCTCTCTCTCTCTCTCTCTCTCTCTTTCTCTCTCATTAGTGGCTGATGCTCACTGTCTTTTTTTCCATGCCAGTTGTTAACTTCTAGCTTGGCCCTGCAGCTAGACTTTGCAAATCACATTTCAAGGAAGTTGGACCGGTATTTCCCAAGCACAATCCCAGGCTTAAGAAAAAACTCCTAAACCACAGACAGATAAGGACATCGATATTCCTTTGGAAAGATGAAGCCAGCGGTGATGCCGGTTGAGGTGTGGTCAGCATCCATGAGGACATAAGCTGGCAGGGGACATGAGCTCAGCAGATGGAGGTTGTCCTGGGGCAGGGTGGCATGGGCAGTGAAGGAAACTTCCAAAGGGTAGAACGAAAGGGGAAAACCTTTGGCATTCAGAAAAAGAGGAAGAACAGAGATGGAAAACAACACATTAAGATAGGCACGTAGCCCTGGCCGGTTTGGCTCAGTGGATAGAGCGTCGGCCTGTGGACTGAAGGGTCCCAGGTTCGATTCCGGTTAAGGGCATGTACCTGGGTTGTGGGCACATCCACAGAAGGGGATGTGCAGGAGGCAGCTGATCGATGTTTCTCTCTCATCGATGTTTCTAACTCTCTATCCCTCTCCCTTCCTCTCTGTAAAAAAAATCAATAAAATATTAAAAAAAAAAAAAAAAAGATAGGCATGTGGGCCTGGCCGGTGTGGCTCAGTGGTTTGATTCCTGGTCAAGGCACATGCCTGAGTTGCAGGCTCCATCCCTAGTCGGGGGCTTGCAGAAGGCAGCTGATCAATGATGTTTCTCTCTGGTGGATGTTTCTATCTCTCTATCCCTCTCCCTTCCTCTCTCTCTCTCACTCAAATCAATAAAAACTTTTTTTAAAAAAAGATAGGCAAGTGGGAGTGAGAGGGAATGCTAAGTTTCAAGGGATGTTGAATGGACTGGTTTGGCTGGAGCTGAGCTGTTGGAACTGGGTCTGGAGAGGTAGGTGAATGGAGACTTGCGGGGAGATGACCTTGAGGCAGTATTAGTCAGCCATTACCGCAGTGAGGCTGCCTAGCAAATCACATAAACACTGCACAGTTTACAACAACAAGCCTTTGTTTTTCTCACAGTCTGTGGGTTGGGCTCAAGGCTATCCCACATTCTCCTTGAACCAGCACGGCAATCGCAGGAGCTCAAGAGACCAAGCCAAACAGCACAAACATTTTTAATCCTGGCTCTGGTCACATTCACTGATACGCCATTGGTCGAAGCCAGTCACATGACCAAGCCTGCCAGCAGTGTGGTGGAGAAGGTAGTCACATGACAAAGGGTGTGAGTGTGGAATCCCACTACCGGGTGTAAACACCTGGAGCCAGTGATCCCATTCGCCTCAGCTGCTGTACAAAAGCCATTGAAAGCTCCGAAGCTGCCGTGTGAGGCAAGCAACCCCCAAGGGTGGCCGAATTCCTCCGTTTCTGCTGCTCTTTCCCAGCGGCTTTCCCATGTTCATCTTCTCAGCAATCCTCTGAGGGAGGTGTTGTGGTCCCGTGTTTCAGATGACGAAAGGAGACTCAGAGAAATGATGTGGCTCCACCAACTGACCCAGCCGGGAAGAGATGGAGCTCGATGGAAGCAGGTCTCCTTAGGCTCCTAGCCTGGAGCTCCTTGCTCTCCCCAGCTGATCTAGGAAGCGGGGCTGGCTGCTGGGTGCGGAGCTGGGTGACACCTGAGAGAGGAGACCATGGGCCCAGCCCTGTGAGGAGGCACCAGCGAGATGGGTGCAGAGGAAGGGAGACAAAGGTCTACTTTGCTTGATTTGTTTTTGCATTTTCTTCCTTTATTGAGGGATAATTTTCATTGAGTAAAAAAATGCACAGATCTTAAGAGTATAATTGATGAGTTTTGTCGAATGTGTCTGTGTCATCAACACCCAGTCACGATAGAGCACATTTCCATAATCCCCCCCATTTCCCGGATGCCCCTTTCCAGTCAGTCCTTCCTCCAGGCCAACACTTTTGGAACCCTTATCACCATGGATTAGTCTGCCCGTCTTTGTAGTCTATATAAATGGAACCACGCAATATGTTCTCTTTTGGGCCTGGTTTCTTTCACTCAGCGTAATGTCTTGGAGATTCCTCCACGTTGCTGCATGTTGAAGTAGTTTATTTTTATTGTAATACATACCCCACTGTATGAATTTACCACCATTTAATCCATTTTCCTGTTGGTGAACATTTGGGGTTGTTTCCAGTGTTTTGTCTGTTATGAACATTCCAGGACAAGTCTTTCGTGGACAAGGCTCTCACTTCTGCCTGGTATGTCCCTAGGAGTAGAATTGCTGGGTCATGGATTAGGTGTCAATCCAACTTCTCTGGTCCTAGCAGCAGACATAGGGATCTATTCCCAGATGCAGGGCAGTGGAGAGGCCCAGAATGTCCTCCATAACCTCCACCCAGTGAGCCTGAGTACTCATTTCCTCCCAGCCCCGGCCCCTCCCTCTCAGAAGCTCCCCTGCTCCTGCACTCTCCACCGCTACAGCTGACTCCATGGCGCATGTCCCCTTCTAGACAGAGCTTCCTGGGCGCAGGTTCTGCATCTGTTCACCTTTGTGTCTTTGGCACCCAGCACAGAGGACGTGAACAATGAAGACTTCCTGAAGGAAGAGAGGGAGGGATCTTCCCACAACTAGAGTCAAATTCTGAGGGATCTGCTAAACTCACACACATGAAGACACTAAGCTTTTGGATTCCAAGGATAACAATAGAGGATAAACACCTTAGCCCAGAGGACTGAGAGTGGCATTGATCTTGGACTGCTGAGGGAAAATATATTTTATCTGGGGTCCTTGTGGGGGATTTGTCTGTGCTGGAGACCGGTCTACACATCTGTCATCGTATCAGCACCACCTCCATCAGTGGTATTCCTGACACTGTGCCATGTGTGGTCCTGCGTAATCCTCAGTGGCTACTATCATCATCCCATTTTACAGATAAGAAAGCTGAGGCACAACAAGATTAAGCAACTGATCCAGAGGCACAACACTACTAAGTACGGAGCAGGGATTGGAATCGGGACTGGCTGACTCCCCAGCCCATCGCCGAGTCCAGTGCCTTTTTATGACCCATCAGAACACCCTCACGGATAGGCCTCCCACAGGGTGACTTAGAGGTCAGGGTCCCAGCCTGCCGGTGCTGTCTCCCATAGGGCAACTCATTAAATAAACAGCAAAACTTATATGAAGGCTGAGGGGGGTGGGAGAGGGCAAGCAGCAGCCCTGTGTGTGTGTGTGTGTGTGTGTGTGTGTGTCCGTGTATGAGCATATGTGCACATGTGCCTGTGCTCATGTTTGTGTGCAAATGTGCATGTTTGTGTACATGTGCGTGCATGTATGCATGGGTTTGTATGTAACCACTGACCAGGGCCAAGGGGACAATCAGAGAAGGCAATCAATGCAGAGTTTCCTCACATGATCAACACAGTACATATTTGCAGAATTGAATTAAAATGCTAAAGAGAGTGCTCCATGCATGTGAGGTGTTATTATTACTATTATCTCCAAGCTGCGGGCCTTCGGAACAGAGCGGCAGGTGGAGAGTGGTGACAGGGTTGGGTAGCCTCCCTTCACCTCCAACCACACTGCACGGAGGCTTTCCTGGTGGCTTCCTCCTGAGCTGGCTGAAGCGGGGACTTGCAACCTGTGAGGATGACAGTGACAGTGACAGTAGTAACTAACATGCAGGGAGCCCCCTGTATGGCTGCCCTGGGCTGAGTGCTCTGCATGCCTGTTGCCCATGACTCCTCCCCAAGCAGCCAGTGAGGTGGGACCGTTAGAATCATGAGTGTTTCCAACTCGCAGAGAAGAAACATGAGGCTCAGAGGGTTTGTCCAAGAGAACGTGTGGGGGTGCTGAGAAGGCATGGGGGGCCAGGGCTGCACTTTCCCCACGTACACCCAAGTCCTCCTGCACGCAGCTGGCACGTGACAGGCTCACAGGTGGTCGGGACCACGCAATGGACTGCGGAGTGTGGAGGGACCGGCCCTGGAGCCGTCAGCCCTGGGCGGGGCACTTCGTCTCCTGCCACCTCGGTTTCCTCACTGGCGAAGTGGGGATGAATAACGACTCCAGCGGAGCGTCACTGTGATGAGAGAACACGTGGCAGAGGCCTGGTGCCCGGGGAGCACTCGAATACGTTACCGTTATTGTAACTGTGCTGAGTTCTACTTGACTCTAGTATTTACTCCTTCTCCCACAAAGTAATAACTTAGATTTGGAGCACTGGTGTCCGGGCAGGAGTTATCTAGTCCAACCCCCTTGGGTAACGGGTAAGAAAAGTAAGCTCCAAGGTCACATGGCCCACAAGCAGCAGGGCCTGGGTTCAACCAGATCTGATGCGCCCAGCAGGGCCTCTCCACCGGCCTCTCCGCCTGCTCCACGCCTCTGACGGGCTCTGACTGCTCTCCTGAGCTGGCCTGAGGGTGCAGAGGGGTCGGGGTCGGGACAGGTGGGGAGGCGCCAAAGCCCCAGCCGCCAGAGGAGGGGTGGCAGCAAAGCCTGGGGGGGCGGGGGGGGGGGCCCGTGGCGCAACTGCCACATCCTCCTTGTTACATGCCAAGCAAGGAGGCCAGAGAGTGGGGCAACCCTGAGGGACCACAGGCGGGCAAAGGGGATTATGGGAGACAGTGTCATTCATTAAGGCCTGAGCCCCTCAGCCCTCCTAGTCTCCTGGGGGAAGCCCCTTTCTCCTTCCTGCTCACCCAGCCCCACCAGTGCTGAGGTCTTCAACAGTCTGAGAGCCACTGACCAAGAGAGAGAGAGAGAGAGAGAGAGAGAGAGAGAGAGAGAGAGAGACCTGGGCCCTATGCTGACCCCCCGCCCTCTCCTCGGCCCCTCACAGCCCATTTCTAAGGCCATTGCCCTCATCCTCAGCCATCACTCTCCCTCCTGACTGCCACACAGACCCAGAGGCCACAAAATTGCCCCCCCCCCCCCCCCCCCCCCCCCGTCACACACACACACAAGCCTCCTCCCCGGAGGTCTGAGGCCTTAAAACTTAATAGTCTCTCCAACGCTGTAACGCTAGAGGGGGCTTTTATGGACTCAGCAGGGATAATATCAGGAAGGAGCTCAGCTGCCTAACGCGGGCTGCTCGGCTGCTCGCAGTGGGCACCATCCGAGGGGCCCTCCACTGCGAGGACCACCCGCCCCCACTGGGAGCCCCCAGCCTGCCAGCCCCTCTGCACTCTAACAGGTTATTACAGAACCGTTCCCGCCAACAGGGCCCGCTGGGAGCTTGGGACCCCTCTGGCCCTGGCTCCATTGAAGCTGGACCAGTGGGGGGGGGGGGGGGGGTACAGGGGAAATATCTTGGTGACTAATGAGCGGGCAATGAAAGCTCCCTCGGTGTCAATGGGGAGCAGATGGGGAAGGAGGAGAATTCCTGAGGCCCAGCCTCAGAGGCATGGCTGGTTGGAGGGAGGGCGGGGTGGGGGACCTGTTGGGGTCAGCAGGTGGGGGAGGGGAGGAGGCCGGGGCCCAGCTGTCACCCGCAGAGGAAAAGGGCTCTGGGCCCAGATCCAGGGGCCACAGTGGGCGAGGGCGAGGCCACGCTGTGTGCTGGGCCACTCTGCTTGTTCCTTCTCTTCCAAGGGCCATATTTTTCTGCTATTCCCTTCTTCCTCTGTTTCTCCCTTTCTTGCCTACTCAGTATGACCCTCCGTGTCTGCCCTGCCCTGCTGGCCTCCTCATCTTCCTCCCCCCCACTCCTTTTCCTCCTCTTCCTCCCTGCTCCCCCTTCTCAAGCCCCCTTGCCTCCTCCTACAGAGAGACCCCAGATGGGGGTTCTGCCCAGACTTCAGTAGGAGTGGGTAGCCCCCAAATAACTAAAATTCTAAATAACACTAAATAAATACCCCGGCTGACTTGCCAACAGACACACACTCACGCTTATCCTAGACACACGTGCGCGCGCGCACACACACACACACACATACACACACACACACAAGCACGCACACATATTTTCTTCATTACCTCCTCTAATACTGTCTTTCTTCCATCTTGAGTTCAATGTTGTTTTTTGTCTCTTTTTGACCCTCCCCCTCCACTTCCCCTCAATTTATTCCAGCTGTGAAAACCTTTTCCCATCTCCTCTGTCACCCGGCAGATAGGTGAGTGGCAGGCAGAGGAGTCCTCTCGGCAGCCACTGTTGGTAATGGGTGCCAGATGTCGAGCTGGCCCCCGGCCCAGCCCCAGGCAGGGCTCCCGCACCGGCTCCAGCATCTGGGTGTGAAAGGCGGGCTGCAGCCCAGGCCTGGCCTCGGTGGGACCAGAAGCCCAGGCTCGGGGGACAGGGGTGGGGAGGCCTGGGTGCAGGCGCTGCAGGGAGGAGGAAGCTGGGGTGCGAGGATAGGGTGTGGGAGTCCCTTGGAGGAAGGTGTGGACCACCGACAGGTTGGCTGGGATGTGAGGGGAGACAATGGCTTCCCTCGGCTCCTTGTCAGCCAGTTTCTTTCCCGGGGGTGAAAGGTTTGCCGCTGGGGTTGTTTTAAATACATGTGTTTGATAAAATACAAAAAGCCATTATAACATTCTAGAATTCTCCACAATTATTCTACTACTAATGGTAATGAAACCAGTTAACATTTTTTGAGTATTTCTGAGGACATGAACTCACTCATCCTCTCACTTAATTTTCACAATAATCCTGTGAGGTAGAACCACGATGGTCCCATTTTACAGATGCAACAAAAGAGGCCTAGAGCATCTAGTCAGCCCACCTAGAAAGTGTCGGTACCAAGACTGGAGGCCAGTCAGTCTGACTCCAGAGACCACGCTGGGCTCTCAGGAAACACTCGAAACGCTGAAAGGTCAGGGCTGGAGGGAGCCTGGTGCACACCATTTCCTAAAGGAGGAACAGAGGTCCGGTGCAGAGCGCTGGCTTGCGCAAGGAGACACGCTTGCGCAAGGATTCAGCAGGGCTGGATCCCCGGGATTTCTGTTCCTCTTCGGAGCCGTCATGCAGCACCACAGGCCTGACTCTGTCCACACTCCCTTGGCCATGAGCCAGGCTCCCTGGAGGAGGTAGGTGCCTTCGTAGGGCTTGGAACAAGATGAGGATCAGAGGCTGGCAGACAGGCAGAGGGAAGCACTTTCCATGGAAAGCAGTCTGCTCAGTGGTGGGGCTGGCAGACAGCATGACCTGTGTCGACTGCCAGGCTCCAGGGTCACAAAGAGGCTGGGGTCACACAGAGACAGACTCTGCCCTCAGAAAGAAAGAAAGGAAGAAGGAAGGAAGGAAGGAAGGAAGGAAGGAAGGAAGGAAGGAAGGAAGGAAGGAAGGAAGAAAGGAAGGAAAGAGAGAGGAAAGAAAAGAAAAGAAAAGAAAAGAAGAGAAAAGAAAAGAAAAGAAAAGAAAAGAGTGCAAGTGGAATGGGAGCAGCTGAGGGAGTGGCAGTATGCTGTTTTAGATATAGTAGCAAGGGGATGTCTGAGCAGACCCTGAAGACATGAGGGAAGGAGCCATGTGCACACCTGGGTAAGAGTGTCCCAGGCAGAGGCACAGCAAGTGCAAAGGCCCTGGGGCAGGGCTGTGCTTAGTCTGCTCATGTGTCCAGAGTACAGGGAACAAGGGAAAAAATAATAGCAAGTCAGAGACAGGAAGGGGGCAGATTACATGGGGCCCCACGGTGATTGTAAGGGCCTGGCTGTTGCTTCCAGTGCAGGGGGAGCCATGGGGGGACTCTGAGCAGAGGGTGACATGGGACCAGAGGGGCAGCAGTGGAGGTGATGAGAAAGTGGTCGGATCTGGCTCTATTTTGAAATGAGAGCCAATCTGATTTCCTGAGTTGGGTGTGGGGTGTGAGAGAAAGACAGCAGTCAAGTATGACGCCAGTGTTCTTGGCCTGAGCCACTGGACGGAGCGCGCTGGCGCTCCTGGAGTGGGCAGACTGCCAAAGGCGCAGGTCTGGGGGCAGGTCAGGGATTGGCTTCGGAACTCCCTGAATTTGAGGTGGCTGCTCTTGGTGCCTCAGTGAGTCTTATTGGAGACCAGGCAGCAAAAGCAACCAGTAAGATTGATCCCGTATTTATTTAAAATTGCGGATTTTGTTCATCGTGGATTTTTGGCACTAATTTTGATTTTTTTTTTTAAATCTTGTATCAAAATATTAGTTATCTCAATGACTGAAGATTTGTGCCCCCACTTACATTTTACACCCTCGTCTCAGCCCTGCCTGTTACAGATATCCACGTGGAATGCGGGGGCTGGGTTGACCCCTCTTTTGGTTCCCAGACCCTCTCTGTCCACAGTGAGCCAGTGGCTCCCCCCGCCCGCGTCCATGGCAGGAATGTGACCTGAAGGGTGTCCATGTGCAGCCAGGAGGTGGTCCTGGCCAGGAACGTGGCCAGAGCGGGCAGAGCGGAGTCTGCTCAGATGTGCGGCTGGCTGACCTAGAAGCAGCCAGAAGGGTGTGAGTCCGTCAGCCCACCGCGCCCCACCCGGCCCCAGTGATGGATGGCATCTGTCTTCTGCTTTATTAAACTCACACCGCTCAGTTCAGCCCTGGATTTGCAAACGGCTTAATAAGCATTTGGAAGGGATCGGGAGGGAGGCCGGGATTTCAGGGGGTTACCAAGACCCAGACAGGAAACGGCTTGCGCCCTGAGTGGGCCCCAGGAGGGAGTCAGGTGTCCGGGTGGGCAATTGGGGGAGTGTTTGGTTTCACAGAAGGCACTTGGGGGCCCCAGAGGAGGGGGGCACAGCCCTTGGGGGCCACCCCTTCCCCGGCACTGTTGCTACCACAGGCTAGGAGTTCACAGCAGCACTTAGATGGCTGTTCTGGAAGTTGGGGGCCAGGAAGGGGGGCAGGGACTGAGCAAGGATGGGGGAGGAAGGAGAAGAGGTGGTCTCTGTCCTCTGGGTGTTCCCAGCTGCAGAGGACAGAGGGCTACACAAAACAGGCGCCCCCCCCCCCCGCCCCGCCCCATACCTGCTCCCCACCTCTGGATATTCACAAACTCCATAGCACGTGTCCTTGGTTTGGAACCAAATGTACAGCTACTGGCACTGAGTGTGGGCACCAGGTGCCCCTCCTTTCCTAAATGGGGCTGGAAGCTCCCAGGGGAGAAGGGGTACAGCAAAGGCTTCTTCTCGCTGCCCAGGCAACTCGGGCCCCACTTAGTGGTGTGCGGGAGCCAGTTCGCCGGAGCCCCTTCCTGGCATCTCTTCCCGACTCCCCTCAGTGAAGGTCGCCTTGGTAGCTTGGAGGCCACAGCCGTGGGAGTATTTACACCATGGAAATTGGCAAGCACTTTTTTGTTTCCTCCTGGAGAGCTAGCCATGGAACGTTTACCAGCTTACCTCTGCCTCCCCCCAGCGAGAACACAGGCCCCTTCGAACATATAAAAACCAACTTTTCCTCCTTCTGGACAGTGGCAGTAGGTGGATCTGGGACTGTGTGTCTCTTATTCATCAGGACAAAGGGCAGCACCCGTGAGCATAAGCCTCAGCGGTCCAGGCTGGAATCACGGCTCCACCACGGAACGGTGATAGACAATGCTCTTCCGTTAGATCTGGGAGGGGTCGTTCTGAGATTTAAATGAGATAATATTTGCAAGATGCTTTGGAACCAGACCTGCAAGCAGCAAGCAGCAAGCAGGAAGCAGCAAGCAGCAAGCAGATGCTAGTCCTTAACTCTGGTGGAGCTATATGCCTTGTCTTAACTGGAGCCTTCTGACCACACTTGAGGGAGATATTGTTGTCATTCCCATTCTGCGGATGGGGAAAGTGAGGCAAAATGTGTTCATACTTTTTCAGAAGTCACCTAGCAGAAGAACAGGGATTTGAACCCAGGACTGTCCTGGTATAACAACCTGGCTCTCTCATGGGGCTTCTCCAACATGGACATGAGGTGGGAATTGTAATCCTAGTGGCGGTGGCCCTGGGCTTTTCTCCTTTCTCCATCTTCCCGCCAGCAGTGACGGATCCTTTTCCTAGATGACTGCAAGAAGCTCCTGGCCAGCCGGCGTGGCTCAGGGTTTGAGCATCGACCTATGAACCAGGAGGTCACAGTTCAATACCTATCAAGGGCACATGCCCGGGTTGCGAGCTCGATCCCCAGTAGGGGGCGTGCAGGAGGCAGCTAAATCAATGATTCTCTCTTGTCATTGATGTCTCTATCCCTCTCTCCCTCTCTCCCTCTCCCTTCCTCTCTGAAATCAATAAAAGTACATTTAAAAATAAATAAAAGGAAGAAGAAGCTCCTCAGAGCCCTGCCCCCGCCCATCACCTCCACAGCTGCTCATGTCCATCAGACAGTCCGGCCACAGGCTGGGAACCACCTCAGCGAGGAAATTCACATTCCCCTCTGGCATTTTTCCCTCATTCCCAACTCACTGCCTTTGTCTCTGGGCTGGTCCCCAGTCTACCTCTCTCTCCCTCTCTGGTCCATGTCTTCCCCGCCCATGCCCATCTGCACCCCTCGTCCTCCCAAGCTCTGAAAACACCCCATCAGGAGCCGCCTGGCTCCACAAGGGGCCAACGCAGGGTCAGCAGAACCAGCCCCAGGAAGGTCAAGGGCCCAGAGCCCTCCTGCGGTTTTCCTCCTCAGTCTCCTTGTTTTCTTTCTACCTCCTACCCATCTCACCTTTTCTCCTTTCTTTTCCTCCCTCCATTTCCTTTCTCCTCCTCATCCTTGCCTGTCTCTCTGGTGTCTCCTCTTTTTGTCTTCTGTCCCTTCGTCTCTCTATTTTTGTCTCTCGCTGGGTCAGTCTGTCTGGTGACAAGTGTGTGTGTATGTGTTTCTCTTCTCTTTGTTCTTTGGGGATGTCTGTGTGTCTGTCTCTCCCCATCGCCCTCCTCTCCCTGTGTCTCCTCCCTTTCCCCAGCATCCTGAAGTGTGTGTGTGTGTGTGTGTGTGTGTATGCGTGTGTGTGTGTGTTGCATGCGTGTCTATGTACGTATGTGACTCCCCATATCTCAGAGTCTAACTCCACCTCAGTGCCTTTCCTGCTCTGTGTCTGTCTGTCTGTCTGTCTGTCTGTCTCCGTGTGTCTGTCTGCAGAGCTGTCTCTCCAGTCTCTCTCCAGCAGCATTTGTTAGGGCTGCACTTTGGAGGCTCCCGGAGGAGACCCCCACTCACCCCTCCCAAAGTTCACTGCCTTGTCAAATGGAGCTAATCTCTTCTGGGAGGAAAAAGCCTCATTCAAACTGGGGTGGGGGGAGGGCAGGGGGAGGGGAGGTCTCCTTGGCTGCAGCCTGAAAACACCCCGGCCCATAATACCCCTTTTGTTCTAGGCTGGTGGGAGGGGGGTGGGCGGTGGAATGAAAGAGGGGGGATATTAAAGGAGCAGGTGAAAGACGGGTGTCTTCAGCAGCCAGAGATAAGCGCTTACCCCCTTCTAATCTGACGGAGGCCTATTATCTTCCCGCCACAGTCATTACTATTAATATTAAACACCCCCCAATCCCGCTAGAAAACAACCCGAAGGGCTGGCTCCCTGGCCCAGCCAGTTCCGAGGGGGAGACCTGGCCCTGACACCTCCTGCCACTGCACTTGACCACTGCTTGGTCTCCCCAGACCCCAGGTCCCCTCGAACTTCCCCAGGACCTGCAGCCCCCAGAGCTCCCCTTCTCCTCCCCCTCCTCCGCCCCCCCCCCCCACCCAGCAGCCTCCCTGACATCAGCCCTTTCTCTCTCTAGCAGACCCCCCATTTCAGCATTTTTCTGGGGGTTTCTCTGTACCGAAGCCCTCTTCTCTGCGCTCCTCCCTGTAACCCAGGCGGGAAGGAAGACAGGAGCAGGAGGAAGGTTTATCACCCGCCTCCGACTTTGATATCTGACAGAATTGGATTTACCTTCCAGGCTGGGTGACCAGGGGCAAGTTCCTTAACCTCCTGAGCCTCAGTTTCCCATCTCTAAAATGGGCACAAGCTGCCCTGGCCAGTGAGTTCAGTGGTTAGAGCATTGGCCCACACACGGAAGGACCTTGGATTCGATCCCTGTTCAAGGGCGCAGACCTGGGTTTCAGGTTTGATCCCTGGCCCTGGTCCAGGCAGGCACGGTTGTCAACCAAATGATGTGTCTCTATCACATTGATGTTTCTCTCTCTCTGTCTCTCTCCCTCCCTCCCTCCCTCCCTCTCTTCTACTTTCTCTAAAAATCAATGGAAAAAATATTCTTGGGTGAGGATTAACAAGTAAATAAATAAATTTTTAAAAAATAAAATGGACGCAAGTTATAGTCCCTCTGACATGGGATTGTCTTAAGGGTTACACGAAAGAACCAATGAAAGGGCTCTTAGTACGTGCCTGATACATTTTAGAGGCTCAATAAACAGTGGTGGTAACTGTTGTTACTTGAACAAAAAAGTGACTCCAGGCAGCCGGCCCATCCATTCATTCCTTCTTTAAGCCACCGGACAATCCCCGGCCCCGACCCCCTGCCCCGCCCCGTGCTGAGCACGGCAGAGACAGGGATGGAGAAAACCATTCCTGCCTCTAAAAACTCACAAACCGGTGGCAGCAAGGGACATATAAACAAGCAAACGCGTCCGTATAGTGCTTGGTAATATGAACCACAAGAGAAGTGAGTACAAAGGGCTCTGGGAACGTGGGACAATAAATTCCCCCTCCGTGGGTGCTGCTGTGTCTACACTAGCAAAGGATTAATTGCCTATTCAGTATCTACAAGGCGGCAACGCCAGTTATCACCATACTCATGTCTATGGTTATAGCTCCCAAGAGGAGAGAGAGTCATCGGCTTCTGTCAGGAGCAGCAGAGGTTGAGCAGGGGCTGTGGGGGGCCCCTTCCCGGCTCCCAGGGTCCTGGATTGCCAGAGCTGGCCTACGGAGCCTCCAGATGTGCAAGGAGGAAACTGAGAACCGATATTTACACAGAGTCCTCCTTGGAGCCCGGACCTAGGCTGGGTGTTTCAGCCTGAGAGCTCCCACTCCCTATCACCACCCCTCTCTGTATTCACGAGGCATCACTGCACTCGTTTCACAGGGGAACACACGGGCTCAGAGAGAGGGCGCGACCTTCCGCCGAGCCCACTGCCAGCAAATGGCAGGGCGAGACTGTAGGCCACATCCCTCTGGCTCCAAAATGCATGTTATTTCCATTTCTAGGGCATCTCAGATTTCCAACCCTGTCTTCATCCCATCTCCCTCCTTAGCATCGGGGAAGCTTGAAAAAATACACAAGAGGTAGGAGGGGATTGGGTAAGGAACACAGCCTCCTGCTAGCCCCAGCATTTTTTGGTATCTCCTGTTTTATCTTAGAAGTCTATATAAACTTTGACTTTGACTCCATAATATAGCTGTTTGTGTTATAAATAAAAATAATGTTTTAAAATAGCATTAAAAACTTTCCCCCTGCCCTATCCGGTTTGGCTCAGTGGGAAGAGCGTCCGCCTGTGGACCAAAAGGGTCCCAGGTTCGATTCCCGTCAAAGGCACGTACCTCGGTTGCAGGCTCCTCCTGAGCCCAGGCCCTGGTTGGGGCTCGTGCAGGAAGCAACTGATCCATGTGTTTCTCTCACATCAATGTCTCTCTGTCTTACCCTCTCTCTTCCACTCTCCCTAAAAAATCAATGGAAAAATATCCTCGGGTGAGGATTAACAACAACAAACAAAAAACTTCCCCAAAAACTCTTGGACTAAAATGTGAAGTTCCCAGGTGTGGGGAGCATTTGTTTGTGCCTGCCCAGCAGCCTTGTCCGGTGAACGCACCCTTTTCCCCGGCGAGTGGCTGCACCCCGTGCCTGAGATTCTATAGGGCTGCCAGTCATAGCTCCCCGCCGCTCTGGCCTCAGGGTGAGAGCAGGAGCCAGGCCTAGCCAATCGTTGCACAACATTTTCCTAGCCGCTTGACTCATCTAAGAAGTGGGCATGTGACCCAAGCTAGGCCAATAGGAGCCTTCCCCTCGGGTTTATGGACGCAGGGTGCTGGGAGTGGCAGCGGCTGTCCTTCTGCTGAGAGGAGCATGAACTTGTCTGCCATGCTCTTCTACCCACTTCCCCGGCCTCCAGCAGACGTGAGCCCTGAGCTCCCCTTCTCTCCCCACTCCCAGCACAGAGGGTGGGGCATGAGGCCACCCCCACCCCCCGCCCCACCCCAGGCGTGCCCCTGCACACGCATGCACTCCCGTCTGTCCTTCCTGGCTATTTGAGTCAATAAATGTCTTACTTAAACTGCTTGGAGGTGGGCTTCCGTCACTCGTTCCCTAAGCAATACCTCCTGGAACACTCAGTCCTACTTATTCCTCCCAGCTTCGCCAGCCCCTGCAGGCAAGGGAAGGAGCAGGGGCCCAGCAGGCTTGGGGACTGCAGAAGCTCAGTCTATATGTGGCATGGGCATCACCTTCTTCTGCCAGGCACCTCCTGAGGGCTCTCCCTCCGGAGGTTATGGGTTGCAAAGGACCACAGGCAAAGGGATGACAGGGAACCCTTCTCAACAGGGGGCTCCCTGCCGCCTTCAGCAGGAGACAGCCTCGGCCTCTGCCTTGGCAACACTCCCAGGAACCCTTTCTCTGAGACAGTCCACATCTTCCCAGCTGCAAGCAAACCTGTTTCACCTTGTCCTGCCCTCGTGAAAATTAGACAATCATTAGTCTTTCCCCTCCTTTCCCTTCCTTCAGAGGCTCACCCTCATCTCCTCCTCATTATTCCTTTGCCCCGTTTGTGTCGGTTCACGGATGCAGTGTGTGATGTGGACTGGCCAAGAGCCCAGGCTCTAAACACACTGCCCAGAATCAAACCCTGGCTCTGTTCCTTATTAGCTGTGTGACTTTGGCCAAGTTGCTTACCCTCTCTGGGCTTCAGTTTCCTCATCTTCAAAATGAGAACGATTATATGAATACATGTAAAGTGCTTAAGCCATTCCTGGCACACAGTAAGCACTCAACAAATATTAGCTACTATTATTGTCATGTGTTAATACTGGCTGTGTGTGTGTGTGTGTGTGAGAGAGAGAGAGAGAGAGGAGAGAGAGAGAGAGAGAGAGTTCCCTGAAGGCAGGAGAGAGACCTTGTTCATCTTAGAAGGCCCAGGGTCGTGAAGTGCTTAGCATAGAGGAAGCTCAAAAAATATTAACTGGATGAATGGTGAGTTACTGAAGGTTGGTTGGTTGAATACTCTGAGGATTTGAATCCTGTCCGTAGGTCACTCAATGGCCCCACCTGGGTGGTCATCCATTCTCCCAGGAGGGGAGCTTTGTCGGGAGGAAGGAGTTGTGAGCAGAGTAACAAGGAAAGCAAAAGCAGCCAGCTCTGCCCTGCGTCCAGCCCTGGCAGTGCCCGAGCTCGTCACACACCACACAACACTGATGTAGACGGACCAAGCCTCACCCCTAAGTCATCTCACAGACGAGTAAACTGAGTTTAGGGCAGTTATGTGATTTTCCCAAGGCAGACACAGCTGACTGTGGCCCAGCTGGGGCCGGTCCCCAGACTTGGGTAGATCTCTGTCCACGCGTCCCAGTGAGCAGGTGCGCCCTCCTGCTCCCCGCCTGGCTGGGCAAGGAAACAAGGCCTGGGCCGCGCCGCATCCACCACACCACCGAGTCCACCGCAGGCCAGGCAAGCACAGAGGGGCCCGAAGCAGATGACTGAATTCCTCTTCCATTTATCTTGATACTTGTCCAGCCCAGTGGGCGGGTGATGGAGAGGAAGGGGAAGCCCAGAGTCCAGGAGTGACAGTGACTCCACAGCACACAATGGCCCATTGTGCCCACCCCCACCCCCACGCCCGGGTCCCCTTCCTCTTCCACCACACCCAGCACACAGCGTCCTGTTTACCTGCCTCCGGGACCTGGCTCCATCTCAGGTGCCACTCCAACCGGGCTCATGCACAGGCATTGCCAAGCCCTCTGCCCACGGGCCGGGCTTGGCAGCAGGGCCCCTCCCTGGACTCCCCCGGCCTTTGTCCTACCCCATTCCCTCCCCTCAACATGACACCTCCTCCTGGCTCACGGCACAGCATCTGGCACATGGGAGGCTCTCCAGAAATGGTTCCCGACAAAAGGAAGTGGTTCCTTGGTGACAACAGTCACCTTCGGCACACGGACCTCTGAGAAGGAAGGCCTCCTCACAGCCTCCAAAGTGGGAGCCGCCATGGGAGGACTGGGTTGGGGGCTGTGTCGGCTAGACTTAGAAAAGGCTCCCTTCCCTGCTCCCTTTCCCTGAGCCTGGGGTTGTGGGGGAGGGGGGGCAGCGTGGGAATACAGAAACTGCCCGTCTCTGGGGACACATGACCCATTTTAGGCGCTCTCTTGGTGCAGCCGGGATGCCATTCTCCCACTCTCTCCGAAGTCAGAGGTCAGGGGTCAGGGCACCACCAAGGCCTGTAGGGACAGAATCCCAGCCAAGAGGCCTGGCTCCTTGGGCCCAGATTCTGTTTGGGGGTCAAGAAGCCAGGTAGAGGTAGGAGGGGGAAGCCTGGGGAAGGAATCAAGCATGAGTCCATCCCCACATTCTCCAGGCCCTGGGACTGTGGCGGGGGAAGTGAGCTAAGGGAGAGAGAAGGGGTGCCCCTGATAAAAGCCAAGAGGCAGGTGAGGAATGGGGGAGCAGAAGCCACACCCTCGGGTAAGCAGGCCCCAGAAAGGAGGGCAAGGTGCCCACCCCCCGCGCCCCCACCCCCCGAGCCCCCACTCAAAGGAGAAGCAGACCACAAAGGCTGTGGCGGAGCTTGGAGAGCATCCAGTCCAACCCACTCATTCTACCCATGAGGAGTCCAAGGCCCAGGGAGGGGACAGGTCTTGCCTAAGGACACAAAGCAAGTCAGGACTCAACCCAACCCAGAGTCACAGAACAGTGGCTCCAGGCCAGAGACATTTCTTGACTTTCTGCTGAGCAAGGACAGGGAGCTTCGGAGAGTCCCGCTCTGCTTGGCTTCCGGAAAGTGAGAGCAAGAGCAGCTATCACGGACGGTCCCCCTCTCCCCCGCCCCGCACCCCCCCCCCCCCCCCCCCCCCCCGCAGTGGCCAGGTACCCGAGGGAGGAGGCACAGCCAGGCCCGCTCCCCACTGCTCACCGCACGGTCTACCTAGTGTCACCTGAGCCAAGGTTCGGCAGGTTTCCTACTTTAGCATCTCTTTAGCCTGCCACTTACTCTGTGTGCCCAGCACTGTGCCAGGTGCTGAGGCTGGGAAGGGAGAACGGGGCAGAGTGCCAGGGAAGCTACAAGGTGGTCTGTCCACAGCCTTTGGGAGAGAGACCATTAAAGGGGCCATTCATTCAGAGCTCACCACAGGCCAGTTGCTTGCCCTGTGTCAGCCCAGCGGATCCTTACAGAGCATTTACTATTATTAGTCCCACTTTTCAGAAGATGAAATCAAGGTTCAAAGAGGCTGAGAACCCTGAGATCCCGCAGCTGATGTGGCAGAGCAGGAAGCTGACCGCGCCCTCTGGCTTCAGGCCCTTGCTCGTAACCACTAGGCTGAGCTGCCTCCAGAGGAGCTTCAAGAACGGGAGCAAGGAGGCCCACCACCCGCACTCTGGGGTCCAGCACACCCCTCCTTCCAGCCCAGCCTGGTGAGTCAGTCCCTCCCCTGGGCACACCCTGAAGCTTTTATAAATACCACACTTGGGCCTTATTTTCTGCCTTGTCTCAGAATTAATTGCTGGCATGCCTGTTTCCTCAGCAAGTTTAAGGACAGAAATGGTCCGTCATCATGAAATCTCCAGTGCCCCGCACAATGCCTGGCCCATGACAGGTGCTCAATGGCTGCTTTTGGAAGGAGCGAAGCTGGGTAATAGGACATCTCCTAGGAACAGAAAACCAGGCCCAGGAGAGGCCTAGGCTCCCAGGGGCAAGGAGGCTCATCCCTCTCCACTTCCTGCCTCTAGCGTGTGCCTGGCATACAGTAGGTGTTCATAAAGGCCTATTGGAATGAGTACAGTCCACACGGAGGATGGATGCTCCAGATAGGAGGCTTCTGTGGGGCCTGGAGGTCAGGAGGTTTGGGACTGCATCTGGATTGGGGCCAGAGCCAAGCGTCTCTCTCCCAGAAGCCTGAGGCTCCCCCAGGCTCCATGAGGGTTCACAGGGGACTGGAACTCAGGATCCGGGACCTTTTAGGTGCACAGGCTGTTCCTAGGGACTCTGCCAGGCCTCAGGGCTGGGGGTCTAGGGGGCTGGATCCAGTGAAGAGGAGTGAGCAGGCTGGAGGTGATGCCTGAGGTCAGGACTCCAAGCCGGCCACTGCTCTCTGCACCACTGTCCCTGACGGCAGAGGGGCAAATGCCTGCAACTTGGGCTTCCGAGTCTAGGAGAGGAGCCACGGAGACTGTGAGAGGCGCTGAGAGGTGAGGAGAGAGAGACCCACAGAGGCCTCTGGGGAGGGGAAGGAGGGTTACTGAGGAAGGAAGTCTGTGCTCTGGGCCAGCCAGGCCTCTGGCAGCAGCCCCACTAGGCCAGGGTCCCAGGGATTTATTGACTAATCCTCAAGTGACACACTCTCCCTGATCATTCTTTCCTGCTGCCTCCTCACACGAACCCATTGTCTCTGGACACCCCGGCCCAGGGCCTCTGCCACCCATCCACTTCCCGGGGCCATGGAGGTTCCTGGCCGCCTCCCTGGGCTTTGCTCTCTCCGCCTGAGGGTCCAGCTGCGGGGCCACCGGGCAGTGCCACGCGGGCACCTGGTAGCGCCTACTCAGCCCGAGGAGCTGCTGGTGAGCAGGGGTATGTGCCGGAGCTGCTGCCTCCGTGCTGGCTGATGCCATAGCTCCTGGAGTTTGAGGGGGAGGCAGCTGGCGAGTGGGGGCGTGTCCCCAAGGAAGTGGGTGTCAGGGTGCTGGGCGAGGGGCCAGAGGAAGGCCAAAGTCGAGGTTTTCACTGACCCGAGTGGCCGGGGGCAAAGGGAATTCATAAAATGTTTCTTTCTTCTTTAATGGCCGTTTCTCCCTATCTGAGGGCGCAGGGCAGGGAGGGAGTGAAGACCGGCCGCGGGGGCAGGGCAGGCCCTCCACAAGTGACACTTAATTCCTGGTCTGGACTGGGCCGGCGCTTGAAAGCAGCTAAATTAGCAAAACAGAAGTCAACTGTCGATTGCTTCATTGGAGGATTAAGTGTGATAAATGGGGGGTTTGTTCGCTCCCAGGTCCAGATGTTGTGTCTAAGTGAGGGTTTTTTTCAAGTTCTTTTTTTTTTTTTTTTTTTTTTACATTCTTGGCCCATGGCCCATATATATTTTGGATACTGCTGGGAGTATATAATATCATTGGAAAATGATGCGGTCTGCTAACCTTTTAAATAACATTTCCTCCCTCCTCTATTTTCTAATAGTTTGTTTTTCTTTCCATGTTTGCCTTTTATTGGGGGAAATTTTTTTTTGGAAATTAATGAGGCCCAAGTTTGGAGACCAAAATATATATATATATATATATATATATATATATATATATATATATATATATTTATTATTTTTTTTTAAAGGGAGTGTGAGAGGTGGAGGGGTGTGGAATAAGGCTGGTGCAGAGGGAGGGCTATCCTTTGTGTCTTTTAAAACTGTGCTGGTTTGATTTTTTTTTCTCTTTTTCTCCTCGGAGCTGCCGGTGCCCCTCCGCGGCGGGGCTGCAGGGCGACGCGCGGGCCGGGAGCCGGGACTCTCCGCCGCGCCCGGTGCCCGCTCGCCCTGCCCGGCCTCTGGGCTGCGCGCCGCGGGCCATTCCCTCCGAAGCCGGGCCCGACGTGAGAGGGGGCGGGGTGGGGGCGCCTCCTTCCTGAGTGAAACCTACGGAATCCGGCAGGAATTCGGGCCTCCCAGATTTAAGAAAACAAACAAAGGAAAGATTGTCAGAGAGGGGCCGCCAAGAGCCGCCGGGCCGCCACACTGCCCTCCGCACTCACCCTCGGGGCGCCCGGGATCTCCCGGCTGGGGCGGAACCCGAGGCTGGGGGGGCTCCCCCGGGTGGTCCCCGGTGGGCTTTCCTGCCCTGGGCCTCGGCCTGCCTGCCACCCCGCTCTCCCTGGGGGTGAAGGCCCCGGGGCGCAGGGAGAGGAGGGTACCCCTGGGGTGGCTGACTGTAGAGGAGCCCCCCTCCCCGCAGGAGTCTTTCTGATCATCCCCCTGCCCCGCGGCAGCCCCTCGCCGGCCCCAACCCGCACCCGCCCCGCAGCGTCCGAGTCTCCATGCGCGTTTGGGAACCAGCTCTGGACACTCTGGTTGCTTCGGGGGCCAGGGCTCCTCGCAGCCAGGACTAGGTCCCGGTGCGGCGGGCCCAGGCCCAGCTTCTCGGTCCAGGAAGCTTTATAAAAAGCGAGAACGTGAGAAGGAGGTTTTGTGAAACAAGAGAGATGACACCGTAACACAGCAGCGACCCAGCGGTGAACATGTGGGTCTCCAGGCCGGTCGCCCTCCCTCTCCCTTTCAGCGTTTCCTCCGAGTCTGGGCCTCTCTCCATTGTGCGATGGCACCAGCCAGCCTGGTTCTCTGCGGCCCCCCCCCACCCCCCCCCCCCCCCCCCGCCCGTGTGTCTCTCTCCGCTTCTTCCATCTCTGTCTTCTAAGTCTCAGTGAAGCTCAGTCTTCTGGGCCTCCCTTTGTCTCTGGAGCTCTTTTGGAAAAAGTCTCTGTCCCTGTCTGTCTGCCCCTCTCCGTGTCCTCTGTCTCTGAGTCTCTGTCTCTCTCTCTCTCTTTCCCCCTCCCCAGCCCCTCTGTTTCTCCACTTGGACCTTGAGTAGTTCAGAGGAGCGACCTGGGGCCGAGGCCGCGGGGAGGGCCTTGCCCGCGCGGAGGGAGCCTCGCGCCCGCGGCCCAAGGAGCGCGCGGCGCGAGGACGCGGCATCTGGAATTGCGCGGCGCTCACGGCCAAGGCCGATTGTTTAGTCTGCGCGGCGGGGAGGGCGGCCCGCGCGGTGGCCCCACATCTGGAGCCGCGGCCAGACGGCCCTGCTGGCGGCTGGCCGGGGTGCGTGTGCATTTTTAACTCTGGGATTTGCTGACAAGTTAAGAAGTCAGAAAGTCAGTGGCGGCGGGAACTGGCGAGGCGCACCAGAAAGGGAGGGGCAGGCCGAGGCCCTGGCGCACAAGCCAGGAGGAGACACGCTCTCACTCCCGGCGCGCACAGCCGCTAAGTGCGCTGGCCCAGCGTGGCTTTCCACAAACGTCCCCCACCCTCAGCTGCTGAACGCCAAGAAAAGTGTTGACTTTTCTTCCAGATTGCTTCCCTCCCCCGGCTTTATCCCCTCCCATTCCTCCTTCCTCTTCATTAATTAAATGTCTGAATTATCCCGAAATCCCACACTCCACCCCCACTGGTCAGAACTCCTAGGAGGCCGGCCGGCCCGCAGCCTCTGAGGGGGGAGCCCTGCTGGATCTCAGGGCTCCTATGCTTTGAACGAAGCACCCAGAGGCCCAGAGAGGCCCAGCGACTCGGTGGAGGTAACTCAGCACAGTTGAGTGGCAGAGCTAAGACCAGAGGTTAACTCTCTTGACCCCTAATAGGGCTCTTGGCACAGCTGCGGCTCCCTCTTGGGGCTGGTCCAGACCAATGAGCGTACTCACATACATGCCTTTGCTCTTCCATTCATTCATCTAACAAATATCCGCGGCACACAGCGTGCCAGGGTGGGGGAACGCGACTGTAAACAAGACAGTCATGTCCTTATGCTCAGAACTGATATTTGAGTGGAATAAACAGAGCTGTGGGGGAGAGGGAGACTTCATCGTGAACGTGAACGAGTACACTCTGCAAAGTTACCAAGGAACAGGGACAACACAGTTCATGTTTATTGAGCACTTACTATAAGCCAATCACCTTTCGGCCTTTTCATTTGCACTAACTCATCAGATCCCCATAATGGCCCCTACCTGGGCATGTCCCCCTTTGCAGATGGACAATCCGAGGCCCGGAGAGGTTAAGTAATTTGTCCAAGGCCACACATATCCTCAGGTGGTGGGGCTGAGGTGCAGATTCAGGTTTGACCCCAAAAGCAGATCTCCGGCATTGGGGTCCGGGGCCGCAGGTGAATGTCATGGTTATTCGGCATTGGGTGGGGGCATCCGATTCCTCCCAGCAACAAAACCAGTATTCACCGGCCTCTGCCGGAGCGATCATCACCAGCACGTGTGTGCGGCTCCCCTTTCTGTAAGTCCGGCCACCTTTAATCTGCACCACACCTTAGAGATGTAAGCATCATTGTCATCTCCACTTCCTCGTCTGGAAACTGAGGCCCGCCAAGGCCCCGAAACCTTCTCTGGAACAGGGAGTTCCTTTTCTCTTCAAGTTTGGTCTGATTTTTTTTTTCTTGTTTTCTTTTCCATGGAAACAGCCCTCAGCACCCACCCTCATCCCCAGGGAATAGTGACTACATCGTGCCCTCTCTTGGCCTCCGTATCCTCCCTTTTGAGATGGGAGGTCTGAGGCCGAGCAGATGTACTTTGCTTGGGCGGGAGACTCCTTTGCGAATTTGCTGGAAGCTCCAGCTCACCACCTTAGGACAGTTTCCACGCCCACAGAAACCCACACACTCACTTTTACGAGTCTTTTCGGGAGGTGGAGGGACTTCTCAAGCTGATCCGCGGGCATCCTGGGGATTCCAAGACCGCCAAGTGAAGAATTTCTGTCCTGAGTGGTTTCTATACTCACCAGCCCTTGGCAACCCCGCTGCTGACTTAGAAGTAAGGAACCGCAGCGCATCCCTCCGATGCCCTCGGATCCCTCTGGGATTCTTTCCACTGAGGAGTCAGCAACTTGAAGCCCTCGGTCTTTTTTCTCTCTGGAGGCTTTCTTTACCTTTGGAGTTGTCAGGGGACTGGAAGAGGTGGGAGGCATCCCGGTAGGGCCAGGGGCACATGCTTGTGTGTTCTGACCACAGACGGTGTGTAACTAGGGTGCCACTGGGCTCCTCCCACTTAGATGCCACCTGGATAGGGAGACCTGCCCCCCAACCCCATCATCACAAGCCACACCTTACCTGCTCTGAGTGGTGGCTCCAGCTTATCACAAGAGGCCTATAGGGTAGCAGAGAAGGTGGCAACGTCCCACTCTTACAGAAGGAGATGAGGCCCAGAGTGGTCATGTTCTTTTCTTAAGTATATTTTTATTGATTTCAGAGAGGAAGGGAGAGGGAAAGAGAGATAGAAACGTCAGTGATGAGAGAATCATCGATCGGCTGCCTCCTGCACTCCCCACACTGGAGATCGAGCCCGCACCCGGGCATGTGCCCTGACCGGGAATGGAACCGTGACCTCCTGGTTCATAGGTGGCCGCTCAACTACTGAGCCACGGCGGCCGGGCCAGAGTGGTCATGGTCTTGCTCAGCATCACACAATGAGTTCAAAACTGAGCAGTGGGGAGAGCCCAGGTTTTCTCGGCTCTGAGCTCAAACCTCCTTTGGCCACAAATAATGATGGTTTGCCTACTGCGTGCAAAACTGTGCTGGAGGCTGGGAGATAGGCAAGGGCAGGCTTCAGCAGAGGAGGCGACTGATGCCTCACCTCATGCCCCCTGGGCCAGCCTCTCAGTTCATCTGCTGCTGTGATGGCCAGGGGACCATGAGCCTGGAATTGCCCGCCCCAACCAGCCTTTCTGCTTCTCACCTCACAGTTTCTCTAGTGCTGGGCCTACGGGAGCTGTGCTCAGCCCACAGGGCAGCTCAGAAGTGCCAGGGGTTTATGGTCCCAGGGACAGCCCTCAACTAAAGAGAGGCAGGAGTGGGTGGATAAAGGCTCAGTGGGCGGAGCAATTCTATGATGTGTCCTCACACTTCCCCAGCAAGTCCCATCACCCAGAGATGAACTCTCTCATTAACCACCCTTCATTACCTGCTTTTCTTCCCTTCCCAGCTCATTTGTTCATGCCCCCCCCCCTCCCCCAGCTTCCAGGGACCACCTTCCAAATAAACTACATGCACTCAAGTTCTGGTCTCAAAATGTCTTCAGAGGACCCAAACTAGGACCAGCCCTCTCCCACCCCACCCCACCCCAAACACACACACGTGCACACGCATGCATGCACAAACACACACACACACATACACACACACACAGGTCTCTTTGAAAAGGCTGGGCATAGAGAAGCGTGCTACCCAGTCACGTCTGGGTGGCACCAATAGTAAATGCTGACAAGCACGGAGCTCTGAGACTGTGCCCCGTTCTGCACTCACTTCATTCAACTTCACAGCCATCCCATAATGATACCGATTTTACAGGGTAAGAACGTGAGGCTGACAGATTAACCTGCCGCAGGTCCCTCTGTTTAGCGGTAGAGCCAGGCTGTGCGCTCAGACCTGTCCACCGTGAAGCAGCTGTCTCATACTGACCACACTGGGTTCCCGGGGCCAGTGTGGAAGGAATGGAGCCCAGAGAGGTCCATGAGGGCCAGGGGTGGGGAGGTTTCCTGGAGGGGGTGGGGCTTGGCTTGGGCTTGAAGGCCTGGGTAGGCTCTAACTGGCCAGAGGGAAGAAGAGAAAGTTCTGGGCAGAGGGTGAAGAAGTTTGAAAACAACAGGGAGGAGCTGGGTCTGGCTGCCCAGGGCTGTGTGTCTGGGAACTCAGCAGGTTGAGGCCTGAACATCAGCCCAGGGGGGTGGCCTCCTCCCTTCCCCTCCCCAAAGCAGCCTGTGTCAGAGAGGCCTCACCTGGAGCCATCTGCAGGCCCCGGGGGAGGCGGAGGTTAGGGACTGGCCAGAAAAGTCCTGCTCAGGTGTGGGCTGCAGAGGGTTCCCACCTGGCCGGTCCCCTGTTTCCTGGCCAAGCACCCCTGGACGCAGGCGCTCCCATGTAGTAAACAGATGTGTAGAGCAACCATTTCCATTTAAAGCTCTGCAGACCGAGGGGAGGAGGGCCTGCAGGCCATCTGGGCCCTTGTTTGGCAATGTTTGTGCTCACAACAAACCTGATAGACAGAGATTTATCGCCGTTTAAATTAGCTGGGGTTGGTTCCTGTCTGCGTTTCCACCACAGCCCCTCCCCACCCCCACCCCCACAGACACTGCAGATTTACGGTGAGTGGGAGGGCCGGGGGCTCAGGGAAAGGGAAGGGAGGAGGCTAGAGCAAGGTGCGGGCTTGGAGCAGGGGGTGGGATGGCCAGGAATGATCCAGCAACAGAGACAGGACTGAGGGACAGTGCATCTCTGTGTGTGTGTGTGTGTGTGTGTGTGTGTGAGGGAGTGGCCGAAAGACACCTGCAACAACACTCCCCACACACCCACACACACAGCTCATAGTCACCCTAACTGTTGAGCATAGGGGCGGTGACCTGCTAGGCCGCCACTACCCGGGCGCGGGCAGAAGCCAGCGGGGATGCACAGCTTTGGCAATCAGGGTCCGCTGGGGTCTGCACAGGCTCATGCAGCGTTCCGCACGGTGAGACGCTCTCTGGGCTTTCTGTACGTGACCTCGGCTCACGCTGCACACAGCACTCTGACACTGTGGACACGGTGATTACTCTGTGCCCTCGGTGCCGGCTCCTTCGCTCCCCTCACGGCAGCCTCTTCCTCCTCCTGCAGGAAGGGGGCCCAGACTTGTGTTCCCAACTATTGCAGAAATGATCCTCACCCCTAGATGTTTCTGGGGTCCCCTTTCGTGGGTCCTTCCCCCCTCCTCGCAGACAGGACTCGCCGTTCCAGCCAGGCTGGCTCTGTGCCCACATGGCTTTGCCCGCCCCAGTCTCTGCATCTTTCCTCACGTCCTGCCTGATCTGCCCTCCCCACACGTGAAGTCCTCTGGCCTTCAAGCCCATCGCGACTTCCCCACGAGGCCGGTCCCGAGCTCCTTCCGTGTGGCTCGGGCCTCACAGTCAGAGACACCTAGGTGCCCTGGGGAAGCATCTGACAAGAAGAGGAAGACACAGGCCAGGGGCCTAGGAACCCTGGCTGGGATTTCATTAGAAATGCAGATCCTGTTGTTAAGAGGAAAATCAAGATTTCATCCAGTGATCAATCCCAACTTCCTCATCTTATGGATGAGAAACCAAAACCTGGGAGCAGGGGCCTCAAGAATATGCAAGTGAGTTGCTTGGCAAAGCTTCCAAGGAATGAGAGGATGTAGACGGTGGCGTTGAAGAGACAGAGAACAGGGGAGCTGCCCGAACATCAGACAGCCCTGGTGGGGGGTCGGAAGGGGCCCAGGGGGGGGACTCTGAAAGTGGGAAGAGAAAGATCTGGCACCAAAACCAACTTGGACTCTTCCTGCCGGGAGCTGGTCCTCAGCTTGGCGTAAACCGCCTCACAGGGCCATTTTATGTGATGGTGATGACAAATCTGTTACAGCACTGACGACAGGGCAGGCACACACTGCAGCTTCCCCCGGGACCTGGGAGGTAGGGGTAATGGGGGTTATTATCACTGTCCGGTCCTGCAAGAAAGGGCCTGGAGCCCTGAGGGCTAAGTAACCAGCCCAGGCCACTCCATCCTAAAGAGTCAGCCTGGGTCCAGCTCCCAACCCCCAGCCCTGCCCAGGCCTCACCAGCCACAGGCCCCTGCAGTCCCCGACCAACCCTTCCCCTGGGGTCACACCAAGTCCACATTTCTCACTATCAGGCTGGGATCTGATTCTCTCTCCAGCTCCGTGGAAATTACCAAGGCCCAGGGGCCAGGGATGGGGGTGCGGGAGGGAGAGTGAATTGGCAAATAAGACAGGATCCTGGCCTGGGGAGTTTTCCACTCACCCCTTCTGGACCAGGCAAAGGTACAAAAAAAACCCCAAAAAACCCAATATGGAGACCCACATTCCATAGGTCTAAATACTTAAGAGGTATAAATCCAGTTAACAAACTGTTAAGTAAAATATGTTGTATGCTCCCATGCTGGCACATACGCCTTCTAAAAATCTAGAAGGCCTGGCTCAAATATCCATTTCTCAGTTCACAGGGAGGAACTGCCTCTTGCCCCCAGCCCCTGCCCCTGGGCGGCCCGCCTTCCCTTCCCACCCCCGGCTCCACCTGAGCCGTGAAGAGCTTGAGGAGCACACGCGTGCCACCCCGTCCGCACGCACAAGCTCTCTGCACATCCCCTGCGTTCAGCTCTGGGAGAGGAAGCACAGGTTGGCCCTGGGGAGGTGGCCTGCACGGGTTGCACACGAGAATTTCGGGGCCCTGGGTATCTGAAGAATGATCTGGAAGGAAGGGGGCTCCCAGTGGGCTCTACGGGCTCCTTGCCCTGTGAGGAGGCCCAGAGGAGGGCCCTAAGTAACCCCCCCCCACCCACTCCCACCTCCAGCACACCCAGGCTAGAGGCCCTGGAGCTGAACATGGGTCCCTCTTCGGTCCTGCCGCCTTCCGCTCCCTTTATCCCATCAGCCAACGTCTGACCATTTCGGTGACTTCCTTTTCTAAACATGCCTCCGAGCCCCATCACAGCTCCTGCAGCTCAGGCCTCTCTCATCTGTCATGGGGTCCCCATAGCAGCCCTCAGTCCTGCCCTCCCTTTCTCCGCAGCCAAAACGATCTTTCTCCAGCACAAATCGGATCACACAGGGGCAGGCTTGACATCCTCTGTGGCTCCCTGCTACCCAAACCCTTCAAGTGGCTCCTGGCCCTTGGTGTTCACCCCCCCCCCCTCCCGCCCCTCCAGCCCCACCCACACCGTGCCCTGTCTCTAAGTCGCGCCCTGGCTCATCTACGCTGACCCTTGGCCCCTGCAACATGGAGGCAGCCACCCCAGCTCCTGCTGTCCCCTCTGGCCTATCTCCCGTCTCCTCTCTGGGCCAGTTCTTCGTCATTTAAGATTCAGTCTGTGATCAAACCTCCAGCAATCCTTTCTTGTCAACAGCCTGGCCCTGTCTCCAGGTCCACCAGGGGTTCCTAACTTGTGCTTTCATAACAGAGTGTCTGCACTGTATTATAATGATCTCTTCCCAGTGCCCCAGCCCAAACCATCTCCATCTCTCCCTGGACTACTGCAGTAGCCTCCTAACTGGTCTCCATGCTGTTCCTCCTGCCCTCAGTCCTAGCTGTCCGAAGCCAGCCTTCTAAAGCCTATGCTTGCTCCTGTCACCCCTGTTCAATATCCCCAGGGGCTCCCATCTCACCCTAAAATCCAAAGACCTTGCTAAGACTGCAGCCCCATTGTCGGGGGGGGGGGGGGGGGGGACGGGCCGCTGGTCCCTCTGACTCATTTCCCCATCTCTCCCCCTCGCTCATTCTCCTCCAGTCACATGGCCTCCCATTCCTCCTTGAGCCCAGGGGCAGCTCTGCCTCTGGGCCTGGGTGCAGGCTCTTCCCTCCCTTCACTCCGGTCTCTGCTGAAATGTCCCACCTCCAAGACCCTCCTCCTCCCCCACTTTGTTTCCCTCCATGCTTCTCCGCCTGGCAGATCATCCACCACTTTGCTTAGGCATCACCGCCTGCCTCTCCTCCAACGATGCAAGCTCCGTGAACTGGGGACTTCATCTGTTTTGTTCACCTCAACATCCTGGAACAGCAGCTGGCACATAATAGGTGCTCAACAAATATTTGGCAAAGAAATGAACAAATCTGTTTATGTTTCCATGTTCCAACTAAAGCATGTCATTCTCAGAGCAGGATCCTTGGCTCATCAATTCCTTTGTCTGTCTCCCCGCCCTCTCCCCCGCCCCCCCCCCCCCCCCCCCGCCCCCAAGCCTGGTGCTGGGCACAGACGGAGGGTAGGGGGTGCTGCGTTTGGATGGTGAGAGTGGAGGCAAGCGCACAGCACACAAAGAGGCACAGAGGAGGGCTGGGCTCGGGGAGGCGGGGTTAGATGATGGAGGCCCTGGAAGGCTGCAGGGAGGAGGTGACTGTATCTGATATACAGCAGTACAAGGTCTCTTGGGCCAGAGAGAATTTTAAACAGGAACCAGGATGTGAGGAAAGAGCCATGCGGAAGGCACAGAGAGATGGGGCTGACTAGGAGAGTGCGAAAGCTCCTGGTGCCCCCTCGCCAAAGATGCCAGGGGAACGGCATCATCCTTGAGTCAGGCAGCTTGGGCTTTGCCCTCTGAGGCGCCTGGACCTGCTTGCCTGGGGTTAATCACTTTCTAACTCTGAACACTGTTCGTGAAGATGCTGGGAATGGCATGGGAGGGTATATGAGAGGAGGATTATATGTAAGGGACTTCCTAGGGGCAAGGGGTCAGGGACAGGGGATGACAGCGCCTCTGCCAGCTGGGGACAGTCGAAGGCCTCTTTCCGGCATCACCTCTGGCCCTGGTCCTCGTCACCCAAAAAAGCTGGGGAAACAGGGCGACAGAGTGTCTCGGGTCTCTTCTCCTCCTGGTCCCCTCAACAGGCTTTACTCTGGGTCAGTTGGAGCCTGAAGTGGCTTTTAAGCAATTAGACTGAGCGCCGGGCACTTGCAAATCTAATTGTTTCAAAAGCCCTTGAAGGGTTTGAGTCTGAGCTCTTAAAATGCCTGAGAAGAGGGAACCAGTGCTGTGGGAGGTGTAGAAGCTCTGGCTTCGCTTCCCCAACCCGCGGCAGTTCTGCTATCCCTCCTCTCAGGGTTGAGGGAGGGGCCCGTTCAGGGCAGAAGCGCCCCTCCCCCAGGCTCTAAAGCAGCGGTTCTCAACTTGTGGGTCGCGACCCCTTTGGCGGTCGAACGACCCTTTCACAGGGGTCGCCTGAGACCATCCTGCATATCAGATATGTACATTATGATTCATAACAGTAGCAACATTACAGTTATGAAGTAGCAACGAAAATAATTTTATGGTTGGGTCACAACATGAGGAACTGTGTTTAAAGGGCCAGAAGGTTGAGAACCACTGCAAAGGCTGCTGCTCTCCCCCAGAACTACTTCAGGTCTCCAAATAGCTGTCAATCAAATTCAATGCTCCCCCTCCCCCAGCTGAGGGGATGAGACCTAGGGCTGTCCAGTAGTCAGACCCCTCGCCATGGGCAAAGCATCTCCCTACACCCCAGCAAACATGTCAGCAGCTTCCTGTGATCGCACACCTGACCTCAGAGAGCCCAGCTGTCCAGGGAGGGAGAGAAGACCGGCTTCAGGAGAGCAGAGACGCAAGGGAAGGGAAGCCTAAGAGAGGTGCAAATGCTGGGAGCTCTGGGGACAGAGGGGGAGGTGGGCCCAGAACTGGATAAGACAGTGGTTCTCAACCTGGGCTGCACATTAGAATCACCTGGGAATCTTTTTAAAATCCTGATTTCTGGGCCTCATCCTCCGGAAATTCTGTTTCTTTGTTATGGGGTGGGTCCACAACATTAGTGACAAAGAAACAGAATTTCCGGAGGATGAGGCCCAGAAATCAGGATTTTAAAAAGATTCCCAGGTGATTCTAATGTGCAGCCAAGGTGGAGAACCACTGGGATAAGAGAACTGGGAAAGGCTCCACAGAGGAGGCGGCATCTGAGCTGACCCTGAAGGGTGGGTAGGATTTTGCAGGTCAAGTTCACCATGAGTCTAGGGAATGCAGATCATGGGAGGGTGGAGGACCCTGAGGACCACCATCCGCCCCACTGTGTTCTGACTGCTTCCTTGCCTGTAGAATGGATCACTGAACTCACTTCAGAGTTCCACGGGGGAGCTTCGCACCATTTCAGGGGGTGAGGGGGGTGGGTGTGCAGGGCCCAGCCACCCTCCTCACTTCAACCAGAGCTACAAGGCGTAGCTGCTTTCTATTTTGCATTTCAGTGTAAATTAAGTTTAAGAAAAGGCTGTGCCCTTTGAAGCCACTCTGCCCTTTGTAAATACTGGAGTAGGTGATTCCTTGAGCCCCTCCCAGCTCTGAGCTCAGAGTCTTCCCCTAACACAGTGGTTCTCCACCTTGGCTGCACATTAGAATCACCTGGGAATCTTTTTAAAATCCTGATTTCTGGGCCTCATCCTCCGGAAATTCTGTTTCTTTGTCACTAATGTTGTGGACCCACCCCATAACAAAGAAACAGAATTTACGGAGGATGAGGCCCAGAAATCAGGATTTTAAAAAGATTCCCAGGTGATTCTAATGTGCAGCCAAGGTTGAGAACCACTGACCTAACAGCTCACAGTTAGCCCTTCTCCACTGAGGGGAGAGAGAGAGAGAGAGAGAGAGAGAGAGAGAGAGAGAGAGAGGAATCCAGAGACCCTGATCACCAATGGCCCTCTTTGGAAATTCCACCCAAGGCCTGGTGCCCCCTAGGCTCCTGCCCAGCTGTCCGGAGGAGCTCGGCCCCATGGCCACACAGAATAAACTGAAGATCCGCCATCAGAGCACCTCCCTTTTCACTTAAAGCAAAGTCCCCCCCAACTCTTTTCATGAGGATGCATTACCTTTCCCTTCACTGAATTGTGAAAAAGCGTTTGGATCGCTGCCACGGTATCTACATGTTGGGTAAGAGGGTGGAGGTGTCATTGCCGGCAAAGGCCAGAGCTTGGACAGCAGCCCACCAAACAGCGCGGCGATGTGCGGGCTGAGGCCTGCGGAGGGGGTGGAGGGTCCTCGGCAACGCCAAAGGAAATTGTTGAGTAAAGCAAAGAATGAATGGACAAACAAAGAGGCCACTGCCAAAGCGCACTTCTCCCCGGGAAGGGTCACTTTAGAAGCTGTTATCAGTCGTGTTTACCTTGGTGTGAATGAAGTGTCTTAGTGCAGCGTTGCTAGGGGGGAAGGAAAGGTTTGCAAAACTGGGTGTCATAAGAAATAACACGAAAAAGAAAGGTGAGGAGTGCAAGCAGACCGAGCACATGGCTTTGTCCTAGCCTGGACTACCTCCTGCCTCCCCCCCCCCCCCCCCACCCCGCCCCCCTTCCTCACACGCTCCCCTTTTCTTCCCTGGAAGCTGGGCCCAACTCAGGGCCCAGGTGCTGAAAGGTGCTTTCAGGGTGAGGGGAAAGGTATTTGGCCCAGAGCAAGGGGGTGGGGGTGGCGGGAGAGGGAGGGTGTCAGTCTGTGCCATTGTGAGGGTGGTGGCCGCTGAGTGTAAACACGGAGGAGGGGCCGTGGCTTCCGGCCTGGGCTACGGGCAGGAAGGAGTGGAAATTCCTACCTGCCGTTTGCTCCCGTCCCCACCTGCCCCACAGCCCCTCCACGTCACACAAAAGCACAGACTGCAGTCAGTAGAGGCTTTGCAATGACACCCACCCCACCCAGGGTCCCTGCCCTTAGGGGGCCCCAGGACAGGCCATGGCTCCAGCCTTCAGGCCTGGACCCCAGGAGGCCCCCACTCTCAGAGGCCTCTGGCCTGGCCCCAATCTCCTTTTAGGAGCAGCTTTTTCTATCTACAAAAGCCCAGGTAAGTTTAGAAAAAGCCCAAAATAAAACCTGTCCTGGGTCTTCCCATTCCTGGGTTGAGAAGTCAGGTGTGTGACTTGGAACAGATCACTTCGCCTTTCTGGATTTCAGTGTCTTCCTCCACGGGCAAGATAAGTGTGAAGACGGCCGGAAACGCGCAGAGCACCCTTCAAGGGTCACGAATAAATATTAGGCCATTTAGCGTGGGGTCCAATCCTGCCTCCTCCTCCCACAGGCTGGATGGTCTTGGGCAAGTTACTAAGTTCTCGGTGCCTTGGTTTTCTCATCAGAAGTGCTCACGTGACCTACCTCAAAGCTTTAGCAGGTGGATTACAGGAGATAATGTATGCGAACCACCCAGCCCAGGCCCCCACAGGTGGCTGAGGTTTGTTCTCTGTTACTGTGCAGTAGTTCCCCCTTATCTGCTGTTTCACTTCCCACAGTTTCAGCTACCCGTGGTCTAACGAGGCCTGAAATATTACATGGAAAATTCCAGAAATAAACAATTCATACGTTTTAAATTCCTCGCTGTTCTGAGCGGTGTGATGAAATCTCGAGATGTCTCGCTCTGTCCCACCGGGGCATGAATCATCCCTTTGTCCGGCATCTCCACACTGTATACACTGCCCGCCCGTTAGTCACTCAGCAGCCGTCTCTGTTGTTGGAGAGAGAGACCACATTCGCATAACTGATTACAGTATACTGTTAGAATGTCCTGTTTTATTGTTAGTTAGTGTTGTTCGTCTCTTCCTGTGTGCCTAACTTATTTTATTTTTTAAATATATATTTTATTGATTCCCCACAGAGAGGAAGGGAGAGAGATGAGAGTTAGAAACATCGATGAGAGAGAAACATTGAGAGAGAAACATCGAGCAGCTGCCTCCTGCACACCTCCCAATGGGGATGTGCCCGCAACCAAGGCACACACCCCTGACCGGAATCGAACCCGGGACCCTCCGGTCCCCAGGCCGATGCTCTATCCACTGAGCCAAACCGGCCACGGCCTGTGTGCCTAATTTAAAAGCTAAACTATATCATAGGCATATATTGGAAAACACACAGTATATATAGGGTTTGGTGCTACCTGTGGTTTCAAATATCCACGGGGGGGTGGGTGGGGGGTCTTGAAACGTGTCCCTGTGAATAAGGGGGGACTTCTACTGTATTTCCTCAAACCTAAGATGATAAGGTGTGCGTGACTCTGTCCCACGAGGAACGGATTGGGAGACACATCTCAGACTCCAGAGACGCGTGCGCCTTCGTGTTGATGAGATACTTTATTATCGGGAGGACGAGGAGGGGGGCAGCGAGAGAGTGCGTCTCTATAAAAGCAGCTCTCCACTCGGGATGCATTTCAGAATCCGATGCCCAGACTGCATCCCACTTAAACCCAGACCTCTGGGGGGAAGGGGGCCCAGTAATTCATCTGTGCCTTGGTTGCCCCATCTGCAAAGCTGGGATAATTCTAGAATCTGCTTCTAGGGCTGTTGTGTTGAATGAGTGATTTAGAACGGTGCCAGGCCCACAGAAATGCTGAAATCCATGTTAATGATTACTCAACCCTGTACCCCAGGTCCTGGCATATGCTAGGTGTTTCCTAAATGTTGGTCAAAAGCAGGAGTAAATACATTGTCACATGGCTGCTGCCCTGCCCTCCCCCCACCAGCTAGGAGAGGCCCACTCTGGCCTCTGGCCAGGGTGTGGGGGCCCAAGAAGAGGCTTACCTGCCCCAGAGCCTGGGGTCCAAAGTTCAGGGAAGCCCCACCCTTCCCCAGCACCGTGCCCCACCCCCAGGCTGCCCTCGGTGGGGTGGGCACTGCGGGGAGGGCCCTGCCAAGACCTCATGGAGTCGGTGACGAGAACCAAACTTCTCCCCCAGCCTCCACCCCTCCCCTGTTCTGCTTTCCTTGTTTTCTTTTCCATAAAGATTAGTCTGTGTTGCTCCTCTATCAAGGCCCGGAGGATAAACATGTGGTCCGGAGGCAGAGAAAGCCCAGGCTCGAAGGCCCCTGGCTGCCCCCACCCCAGCAGCGTAAACCCAGGGCTTTTAAGCAAGGAATGGTTTTCAGTAAATCTCTCCTATCAGCAGAAACCTTTGAAAGAGTTTGTTTAAAGGCCAGGGAGATAAACAGCAAGGAGAAGTGTTTGTTTAAGATGTATGTTCTGTGTGGGCACTCTGGGGCCCGGATTCACATCTGAGGGAGAAGAGCCTCTCAGAGTCTGGGGTGCGGGCCTCCCAGGGGCTCCCGGGGCCCTGGGTGTGGACTCCAGCCCCGCAGGAACCCAGTCCTGGGGGGGACGGGGGAAGGGCAGGGAGCTGGACTGCACCTGTGGGCCCCTCCCAGGCTGGGGTGGGGATGGGGGCGGGGGTGAACGTTGCTGCAGGAAGGGGAAGGAGCCTTCCTCACCCTGTTAGGAGGGAAGGGGCCCCAGGAGGATCTGCTGGTTGGTCTGCAGGCAGAAAGCCCCCAGGAAGCCAGCTGCCTCACACCCCCCACTCAAAATTCAGAACAAGGGCCTGGCTCCGGGCCCTGCCGTGGCTCTGTACTCAGCAGCCCGACATGAATGAGAGCTTGACTCGGTATTGCCTGCTCCATGAACGTGGACAAGCCACCTAACCCATCACTAGAGCCCGAGGTCCTTTCTGTTGTGCAAATACCATGCCGCCGCAAAGGGCTTTAAGTACTCTTCCCTCCACTGGACAAACATGCACGGCTGCGTATCAGACACTGGTCTGAGTGCTTAGGGGGCGACAGAAAACACAGCCAGCAAAGTCTGCCCTTTGGGAGCCTAAAGTAAGGGAACTAGACAATGAACCTAGGAATGGGTGAAGTCTACGTTAGAAGGGGTTAGAGCTGTGGAAAGAAGCAGAAAGGGTAGAGGAACTGGGGAAAGAAGCTGGTCTCTGAAGCAGATCCAGATCTCTGAGGACAGAGGGGTCCCAGGGAGCTCTGGGCCAGGGCAAGGCCTGGAGAGCTGAGTGACATGCCCTCTGTCCCCCACACAACAAGGGCCCTGGAGCCTGGGCCTGCAGTCAGAAAAAGAGCTGGCGTTGTTGTCGACGCAATTACTGAGGGCAGGAGGGCTTCCCGGAGGAAGCAGGACTTGAGCCGAGTTTCCCCCAGAATTCCTTCCCCTGCCCAGGAGAGAGGAGAGACAGTGTCTCCGGAGCGAAGCCCCTTAAGGTGAGGAGACAGGTAGACCAGGGACGGAGCTCACGGTACCCGAGGGGCCTGGGGCAAAGGCAGCTGGATTCTCAAGGAAAGGCCTCAGCCGGAGTCATCGGGACAAGTGATTGCAGCTTCCTGGGCCGCTCTGTCCTCGACAGTAAAGTGGGAAGGACATATCCTGCCCTCACGGGGTGCTTGGGAAGAGGAAAGTGAGACGGGGCCCAAGGTTCTGGGTTCCAACCCCGGTCGGGGCACATGCAAGAATCACCCAATGGATGCATAACCCAGTGGAACGACTCGATGTTTCTCTCTCTCTCTCTCTCTCTCTCTCTCTCTCTCTCTCTCTCTCTGGAGCACAGTAGATGCTCAGTAAGTGTTGGATTTGTGTTTCGGGCCCTCCCTCGCCCTTTCAGACTCCTTCTGGCTCTTCCATAAGAGGGTGAATGGAAAGGTGATAGGCCCACCGGGTCCCAGAGTGGAAGATGTTGGACAGCTGAGCTTTGTCTTCATGTAGCTGAAAGGCAGTTTCACCAGAGAAAGCGTAAATTTGTTCCTGGGCTCCAAAGGGAAGGTGGGCATTTCAGGGAACAGCTGTTCAGTCTGCTCAGGAGGAGCTGCTCCGGGACCAGGGGCAAAGTGGCCCTCTTTAGAGGTGTGCCCTCCTGCCCATGGTCCCGTGAGCAGAGGCGCTGGGTTTGCAGTAGAGGCTGAGCAGAGGGGACCCCTGCTCTGGGAGGAGTTTGACCTGCTGGCTTGGGGTCCCTCCCAGCTGTGAGATTTGGGGATCTACTTCCATTCCTCCCCAGGCTCCACAGTCCATGGCAATGTGTCCGC